>NC_057353.1:58525000-59220000 GCF_016509475.1 Prionailurus bengalensis
GTCATCATAACAAAATGGGTCCCTGAGCATGCTCTGATATTAAGACTAAATACCATTTATTGTTTGTCATGACCTATGTATTAATGTTGCAAAACTATTCATATGAGCATAGTTTCACACACACAAAAAAAACCAAAAACATAAACATTGGCACTTTAAAACTTTAATACCATGATTATATACTTAAACTTTTGTGATATTTTAAATCAGTTGATTCTCACATGGTGATTTTTTGTGTACAAAATAAATTTTTACCAACAAAAGGGATTCGCATTACAAAATAGGAAATGACCCAGCAATGTTTGTACATTTTGCATTTATTCTGTAAGAAGAAAGCTATTTTGTGCTTCCTCATGACTGTCATAACTGATAATTTTTAGAGCAGCTATAGCACCTATGTATTTGTGACTTTAATACTAGGCATATATGAACACTGAGGCAATATTATTGGTACTAACAGAGAAGGGGATCATATATTTAATGAATTTTAGAAGCAATAAAGTACTTTAGAATTTAGGCATCTGACTGAATGTCTGAAATGGGCACTGGAGGATTTAAAACAATATCAAGATAAGTAAATAGACAAAAGTATGTAAAAAAATAAAAGATAAAATCTGGTGTTGTATAAATAGCATGCTATATAAATACTTCAAAATAGTAACATATTATAGAATAATCAATCTAGGAAAGATTTTCTATCTGTGCAGCTTTGTCGAGTTAGACAAGCATTAAAATAATGACTTACTTTCATCTTATTTCATGTAAACATACCTGCTTGAATACATTCAGTTATAGACATTCCAACCCTAGAAGCACATAGTTAAACGAAGAAAGGAGCTCACAGCAAAGACAATATGAGATATTAAGAGAGAGAATAGATAGACTAATGACAAAGGATTGAAATATCTCAAATTTTGTGAGCTAGAGTGAGCAAAGTCTACCAGGGGACATGAAGTCTACCTATAAATATCAAGTACTTGTAAACATGGATTAAGAAAATATTTTAACCCAAGAGTGATGACGGGAAAACTAGGTTAAAAAATATGACAAATAAAATATATTGGATATTTGAGAAACAACTACATTACTTCAAGAGATTGTATAGACATAGCTTTTTGATTCTTTTGGAAATACCTTCATGGCAAACTGGGTGGTGTAAAGGCAACATAGTTGCCTATATCAATTCAGTTGATAAATTCACTGTACAAAATATAGGAAAAATTAAACTCAAAAAGTATTTGCTTCTTGCACTGGCTTTTTGTTGTGTTGTTGTTGTTGCTGTTGTTGTTGTTGTTGTTTTGGCATACAGTAGCCCCAGTTCCTTATATGTTACAAACAGTAAACTGAAAAAAATATATTTTTAATTCTTTCTAGGGTTATGTGAACTCCACTGTAAGTAGAATACTTAGATTGAGGAATTTAAAGACATAATTAATTGAGTAAAATTAATATATGTTATATATATTTTAAAATCTAAAGCCTCTGTTCAAATTCTGGACTATGATCACAGCTATTAGCCTGCTAAGAAGATTGAGAGCAACTATTAACTTAAGGCAAGTATACATTTCTTAATGTTGGACATCTCCTTGCCCTATCAACTTTTGGGCTGATTTTGACTTTGAATATTACATTCTAGGCTTCTGTCTTCCTTCTGGCTCACCTCTCTCATAATCCTGATTTTGGTTATTGGATCCATTATTTTTTATCTTTCTTACCCCAAATTCTGATGTAATCATACATTCCTATTATTTGTACATGTTCTTTATTGATCCTTTTACTTTATGCAATCATAGTATCAATTACCACTGTCTGCTTAGAACACTATATTAAGAAGATTTTTTGATTGCCAAAAAAATAGGCACAGTCATTTGATGATGTATAACATGGTGTAGTGGGAGGAAGTGGCAACATGTGGATCATGAATGAACCACTGTTAATCATATTACATATGATTCTAAAGCACATGTTCATATCACATCATGGGACTCTTAGCTAAGAAAATTATTTTTTTTTTCTGTCGAACCGGCTCTAACACAAATATATGTAATACTCCTTACTTTATATTGTCGTTTGAATATTTCTAAATTTCTTAAATATGAAATTTCCACCAAAAATCTATTGCTTCCCATCTGCTTCCCTCTTTGTAATTATAATGGTAAGGATAGTGTCTTACAACAATGGTAATTTCAATAAATTTGAACTAAATAAATGGATAAAGAACATGAATGGGCTTCACTTTTCTCACCATTTCAGTGAGGGAATTGATCTGAATTATTGATTCTCCATCTCAGATTATAACGAAAATTAATGTGGATAATCATGGTAATAATACCACATAATACCACTGCCCTGGTAGAGTTGGGATGGAGCATAATAAATTCATTTTCTGATCTTGTTTCAAGTAAGAAGACCCAATTAGATCATGTCCTAGGAAGAAGATGGAATTTAGCTCAGAGATGACAAAAATTAATACCCAGTAAGTGGGTTACAGTGGAACTCATGATATAGAAAAAATTGCCTAGGCTTCAAAATAGGAGAAATCGGAATGAAGAGCAGATAGGACTGGAGAAAAAGAGGTCTTATGTCTGAATCTTTAGATGAAACTTAGGTTAGAAATTAGGGTTAAAGATTAGAAAATTCTAGGGATTGGGTAATCAGAACATTTACACTGCTTCTTAACCATTTCCCATAACTGTAGACACATACATTTCAATTTAATTGCTTGTGAAGAAATAATGATGGATATATCTAAAAGTGGGTGTGGGTGTGGGTACCATCTTGGTACTTTGAAATTACTTCCAGGAATTTCAGTTCAACCATGGTGGTGAAAACTGTCTGCAGCTACACTAATCAAGAGTTTAGGGTACCTGGCTGACTCAGTAAGTAGAGAGGGTGACTCTTGATCTCGGGATTGTGAGTTCAAGCCCTACATTAGGTAAAGAGATTGCTTAAAAGTAAATCTTTTAAAAAGAAAAAAAATACAGTTTGGTAGTGATGAAAGGTAAACATTATACATGAGTGGAACAGAAGAGAATACAGAAATAGACTCACATGTTATAGTATTGATTAATTTTGACAATGTAGCCAAAGCGTTTCAATGCAGAAATTGTATTCACTTTAAATATAAATGCTTACCTCACATTATAAACAAAATATTAACTCAAAATGGATCATAAACTTAAGTGTAAAACCTAAAAGAACATGAAAGTATAAGTCTTTTAGAAGAAAAATGGGAGGCCATTTTTGCTATGTTGGAATAGACAAAGCACTCTTGGACATAATACAAAACGCATGAACTATTATTTAAAATCAGTACATTGAATTTCATGATAAATATTTTTTAAGTTGGTGTTCATAAAACATCATTAAAAATGAAAATGCTAGCCATAGAAGAAGAGAATTTATTTGCAACACATATATTCGAAATTGAACTTGCAATTAGAATAAATGCAAAAAAGAATAATGTTTATTTATTTTGAGAGACAGAGAGATAGAGCATGAGCAGGGGAGGAGCAGAGATAAAGTGAGAGAGAAAGAATCCCAAACAGCTTCTACACCTTCAGCGTAGAGCCTGACATGGGGCTTGAACTCACAAACCATGAGATCATGGACTGAGCCCAAATCAAGAGCCAGACACTTAACCAAATGAGCCACCCAGATACTTTATTCAAAAGTAATTTGTATGACCGATAAACACTGGACAAACTCAATATCATCATTAGTCACCCAGAAAAGCCCATTAAAACCACCATAAGTTACAAGCTACACATCTTTGTGGTAAAATAATAATAATAGTAGTAATAATTAATATATTAAAAAACAATAAAAAAACCAACAAAGTAAAAACTGACCATGCCAACAATTGTTGAGGATGAAGAGAACTATTCTCCATTGCTTGTGGAAATGCAAAATATACAATCACCCTGGGAAAAATGTTTGACAGTTTCTTAAATACTCATCGATGTATGACCCAGCTTTCCACTGCTAGCTAACTACCTACCCAAAAGAGTGAATGTCCATACAAAGGTTCACCCATAAATGTTTATACAGCTTTATTTTTAACAGCCTAAATCTGGAAGCACCTCAATGGCCATAAATGGTGAATGAATAATTTCAGTATAGCCACACAGTGTTATATTATTTAGCAATAAAAAGGAAGCAACTACTGATATATGTAACAACATAAATGAAACAAAACAAAAATATAGATGATTTTAAAAATCCTTATGTTGAGGGAAAGCAACTAGGTAATGAAGACTTTTGTAGTAAATTGAAATTTTAAAATAATATAATCTATAATCACAGAAAACATATCAGTGCTTGTGTATGGACGGTGTTGAGGGGAAAATTGATGACAAAGGACATACAAGGGGATTGAAGAAATAGTATCTTGGTGTGTTTTAAAGTTTGTCAAACCTTTAAATTTGTCGAAACTCATGATGTACTCCAAATGGGTGCAGCCTTTTGGGTATCAATTTTACCCCAAGAAAATATGTTTTTTTTTTAAGGTGCTTCCAAATACTCATTAATCCCAATTTAAGCTTTCTCCAGCTAAAGAAATATAGAAGTAATTGGCTTCTTGTTTAAATCTCTTCCTTCCCATACTGAGTTCATTTTTTTAAAAAGCATACAATAGCAAGATATTAAAAGTTACTCATTTTTCCCCTATAGTCATTATATTAAATATAACCCAAGACAGCCTTAACCAGGGTGTTTTAAAAATGAGGAGAATAGAATAACTTCTTGTTCAAATGTTTCATTATTAATCAATACTATTCAATCTATTAAATTTTAAAAATACCCCCAATGCAAAAACAAGTCAAGTTATCCAATTACTCTGTTTAAAATTTTTTTTTTCAACGTTTATTTATTTTTGGGACAGAGAGAGACAGAGCATGAACGGGGGAGGGGCAGAGAGAGAGGGAGACACAGAATCGGAAACAGGCTCCAGGCTCTGAGCCATCAGCCCAGAGCCTGACGTGGGGCTCGAACTCATGGACTGCGAGATCGTGACCTGGCTGAAGTCGGACGCTTAACCGACTGCGCCACCCAGGTGCCCCAATTACTCTGTTTAAAATCATCCAACAAAAACAAACAGTAAAAACACTGGTTTATTTTCTTATTTGCTTTTAGTCTTTAGCCTTTCAAAGACTCATTATGATGAAAAAGAGAAAAGTCTACCTATAAGGCATAAAAATAATTGAAATTATTATCACAACTTAAATCAATATATTCCACATGATATTGAAGCCAGCCTTAGGCAAAACTAAAATGCAAATTATATAAAGACTATTAGGAATAAGAAAACCTACGTGTACTGGGAAGAAATATTATTTGATATGAATGAATGAATAGCAATCACATTCATTTATAAGTAATCCATACTGTGCAATCAGATACTTAAGGATGCCTGAGCACGTTGCTTGACAAGTTATAAGTCTTAATTTTCCTCCCACTTTTCAATCTCTGTTAGACCTCTAGATGTTGAAATCTCTAGGGATTAGGCCTCAGAATCCTTCTTTCTCTTTCGACACTTATTTTTATGTGGTCTTTTTCACTTCAAATAGCGCCAATATGGTAACGACTCCAAGACTTCTTTAATTCCAGATGTGTGTATCCTTGTGCATAGTCAATGTCTCAACTAGGATGTCTTAAATCCCCCTTAAATACATGTGTTAAATCCACCCTAAATACATGTCTAAATACAGGTTTAAATTTTTAATCATTCTTCTAAAATCACTTTCCTGCACTCCCAGTGTTTTTCACTTTGGTAAATGGGTAAGAAAACAGGGGCACCTGGGTGGCTCAGTAGATGGCATGTCTGACCCTTGGTTTCCACTCAGATCATGATCTCATGGTTCATGGGATCGAACTCCGGGTAGGGCTCTGTGCTGACAGTGAAGAGCCTGCTTGGGATTCTCTGTCTCCCTCTCTCTACTTCTCTCCCGCTTGTGCTCCCTCTCGCTCAAGATAAATATATAAACTTAAAAAAAATCTGTTGAAAGAAAAGAATGGGGACTTGGCTGTGGCCCGGTGGTTTTCTCTTACTTTGAAAATCCTTGGAGGTTTTATGTATTTCGATTTTACCATACCCCTTGGATATGGAGAGAAAACAATGCATGGCTAAGCAGCTATATTTGTCTGAAATCTGCTCTCAATCTTTTTAATGTGATACAACTCTTTTATTATTTAATATTTTTTAATAAGCGAAAATCTATGCACTTTCGTTTTCCAAATCCATGTCATTGTTGCCCAGATTTACTTAGGTGTTACTGAGAAATAAAAATTGCATATATCAAAGTTATACAAAGTGATGATTGATTTGATATACATATAAATTGTGAAGTGATTACCTCAATCGAGCTAGTTAACCCATCCTTTGTCTTCGATCGTTACACTTTTTAATGAAAATACTTAATCTACTCTCAGCAAATTTCAAGTATGCAATATAATATTAACTATAAGTCACCATGATGCACACTAAATTCCCAGAATTTATTTATCTTATAACGGAAAACTTGTCTATTGATTTTTAGAAGTTTTTTTGATAAATAACTCACGTATATCATTGTGTAAGTTTAAGGCATAGAGTGTGATTGTTTGGTTTACACATATTGTGAAATGATTCCCACAATAGGTTCAGCTAACATCCATTTTTTTATATAGATACAATAAAAATGAAAGAATAAAATGAAGGAAAAGTTTTCTCCTTGTGTTGAGAACTAAGAGTTTATTCTTTTTTTTAAAGTTTGTTTATTCATTTTGAGAGAGAGAGAGAGAGAGAGAGAGAGAGAGAAAACGAACAGGGGAGGGGCAGAGAAAGGAGAGAAAAAGAATCCCAAGCAGGCTCTGTCCTGTTAACACAGAGCCTGACATGGAGTTCTATCTCACGAACTGTGAGATCATGACCTAAGCCGAAATCAAGAGTCAGTTGCTTAACTGACTGAGTCACCAGGTGCCCCAGGATTTATTCTTTTAACAGCTCTCCTATATACCATACAGCAGTATTAACTATGTCATCATGTTGTACCTTACATCCTAGTACTTATTTATCTTATAACTGAAAGTTGATACCATTTGACCACCTTCTTCCAATTCTCCCTCCTCCTAACCCCTTCCTCTGGTAACCACAAGTCTGATTTCTTTTTCTATGATTCTTTTCTTTTCTTTTCTTTTTTCTTTTCTTTTCTTTTTAAGGTTCCACGTATGAGTGATCTCATAGAATATTTGTCTTTCTCTGTCTGACTTCTTCCCCTTAGCATAATGCCTTTAAGTTCCATTCAAGTTGTTGCAAATGGTAGGATTTCCAATTTAAAAAAAAAAAAAAAAATATATATATATATATATATATATATATATATATTTATTTTGAGAGAGAGAGTGAGAGAAAGTGTGAGCAGGGAAAAGGCAGACAGGGGTGGTGGGGAGAGAGAGAATCCCAAGCAGGATCCTTGACTTCAGCACAGAGACAGATGCGGGGCTCAAAGTCACAAACTGTGAGAAACCCAGAGTCCGATGCTTGACTGACTGAGTCACTAGGTGCCCCAGATTTCCAATTTTTATGGTTGAATAATATTTCCTTGCATATATATACCACAACTTCTTTTTTATTAAGTTTTTAATTCTTGTTCCAGTGTTGTTAACATAGTGTTATATTAGTTTATGATGTATGATATAGTGACTCAATAATTCTATATATTATTCAGTGCTCATCATGCTAAGTGTACACTTTAATTCCTATCCACCTTTTCACCCATCTCTCCCTCCCACTTCCCCTTTGGGAAGTTCCCCTTTGAGAGTTTGTTTCTTGGTTTCTCTCTCTCTCTCTCTCTCTCTCTCTCTCTCTCTCTCTCTCTCTCTCTTTGTTCTTTTGCCCATTCGTTTTGTTTCTTAAATTCCACACATGAGTGAAAGCACATAGTATTTGTTTTTCTCTGACTGACTTGATAATGAGTGATGCTAAGCATGTTTTCATGTGTCTGTTGTCCATCTGAATGTCTTCTTGGGAGAAATGTCTGTTCATGTCTTCTGCCATTTTTAATTGGATATTTTATATTTGGGGTGTTAAGTTTTATAACTTCTTTATAAATTTTGGATACTAAGCCTTATCTGACATGTAATTTGCAAATAATTTCTCCCATTCTGTAGGTTGTCTTTTAGTTTTTTGGATTGTTTCCTTCACTGTGCAAAAAATTTTATTTTGGTGTAATCCCAATAGTTTATTTTTTCTTTTCTTTCCTTTGGCTCAGGAGACATATCTAGAAACATGTTGCTATGACCAATATCAAAGACATTACTGCCTGTGCTCTCTTCTAGGATTTTTATGTTTTCAGGTCTCACATTTATGTCTCCAAAGGGCTGGAGTAGTCATTGACCTCTGCTACAATAGTCTATCCTTACTTTGTTATGTTTTAAGGAAATGCTATATCAGTTGTGAATATTTAGAATTTTTTTGTTTTCCTTATTTTACTTGGTCTAAGTAAGAAACCAAGGCCAAAATATAGATCAAATAGCATATAAAACTATTAATATGAAAAAAGCACTGTGTTCAGTCTTACAATGTGCTTTCTTACTGTTACTTTTTCAGCAAAGCAGAGTAAGCATGCATTTTGCTCATATTTCAAATTATTTTCCTATTTTTTTCTTTTAAAAATGTTTTTATTTTATTTTTGAGAGATAGAAACAGAGTGTGAGCATGGGAGGAGCAGAGAGAGAGGGAGAAACAGAATGTGAATCAGACTCCAGGTTCTGAGCTGTCAGCACAGAGCTGGATGCAGGGCTGGAATTCTCAAGTCCATGACATCATGACCTGAGCCGAAGTTGGACGCTTAACTGACTGAGCCACCCAGGCGCCCCTCAAATATTTTCCTAATTACATGACTTTATGTGTCATCTAAACTCAATATTTTTCAGGATGTCTGGGTGGCTCAGTCAGTTAAGTGTCTGACTTTGGCTCAGATCATGATCTCCTGGTCCATGAGTTTGAGCCCCATGTCAGGCTCTGTGTTGACCACTCAGAACATGGAGCCTGTTTTGGGTACTGTGTCTCCCTCTCTCTCTGCCCCAGCCTGATTGTACTCTGTCTTTCAAAAATGAATAAATGTTAAAAAATTTTAAAAAATAATCAATATTTTTCTTCTTTGTTCTTGTGTCATTATTTTATATAATATCTATGTTCACATAGAATGCTAATATCCTAACTTTTTATGTATTGTAATTGTCTCTTTAAAAATATTTCAGTCTTTAATTGTTCCCTTTCTTTGTTACTTGATCAACTTTTATTTAGAAAAATCTTTTTATTCTTAATTTTTACTGTTCTCTTGTTTTCCTAATATTTTCCTCCTCAACAATTAAAAAAATATTTTCCCTCACAGTTTTCATTTCTTTTACAAGTAGCTCTTTTTACTTTCCTTTTCCTTTAGAGATGATTTTTTCCCTCTTAACGGTAGCCTCAGGATTTAAACAAAGTCTCTTATTTTACTATCCCCTAGGTTGGAGTTTTGTTTTTTTAAATCTTTTGTCAAAGTTATGATTTACTAGATAAAGAAAAAGCATAAAGGTATTTACATGAGTTTCAGTAGCTACCAGAAAAATTACTCCCTGTATCCCTTTCTTCCAAGGATGTCTGAATCTTTCCTCTTCTTTTTTGAGACCCCCTGGGAAAAAGAATCTGATGTTCAGTGCTGGCCTACTTGGGCTTTGACAAAGGGGCATTGTTATGCAGTTTGCCTAAGAAACAGAATCACATTCATTATGTCAGCTGGACTCATGGTTATATCCTCACTCTTGAAGATGGTACTTGGGGACTTACAGTTAAGGACATGGCAGAATACTTTATCTCTCATCATGTTCACAGGAGGAGAACATGTGTCTTTTACTATTATTTTCCATGTCTAAAATTATTTCTTTGTTATAAAAGCTTATGACCAAATTACTTTGCTATTGACAATGTATTACTAGAATCTTTGTTTGCAACAAGTGGAAAGGGAGGAAGAACAAAAGTAAAGAAGAGAAGACCTCTGATTATTTTGAACAGTAAAAATGCTTAATGGAAAAACATTGGGGAGCTTACAGAATTGAGATACATGAATTCAGTGATGCCAGCTGTCATGTGTCAGTAGCAACTCTCTGTTCCCTTTGGCAGAATAAGTAGAACAAATACACAGTTTCTTCTACAATATAACACAAACCAAGAGTTTGTCCAGAACTAACACTAGGATAACTGGAAAGCCTCTTAAAATTTAGGCAAAATGTTTCCGTGGCTTTTAAGCGATAACAATTCTTTTTTTTTTTTTTAATGGACACACTCCTTGCTCATCGGTTTTAATCACAAATAATTTTGTGTAATAGGTTTTATTATTGAGATATAATTGACATATTAATTTCAGGTGTACAACATAATTCAGTATTTGTATATACTGCAAAATGATCGCTACAGTAAGTCTAGTTAGCATCCATCATGATACAGTTACATTTTTTTTTTGTGATAAGAACTTTTAAAATATAAACTCTTAGCTAAGAAAAAAGTTGTAATTGCTTAGCAACTTTCAAATATGCAATATAGAGTATTATTAACTATAGCAGTACTGGTGTACATTACCTGCCCAGGACGTACCTGTCTTATAACTGGAAGTTTCTACCTTTTGATCACTATCACCCACTCACTCCAGCCTCCGGCAGTCACCAATCTGTTCTCTGTATCTGTGAGTTCTATTTGTTGGTTGGTTGGTTGGTTTTAGATTTCACATTTAAGTGAGATTGTATGATATTTGTCTTCTCTGTCTAATTTATGTCATGTATAGCTCTTCTTACTATCAATTAATACAATCTGGTGGTTATTTCCTTTGGCTTTTCTATGATATATCATGGTATACCTATCTGAGGGTATGCTTTGAAATTGTAATCTTGGTACATGTTGTCTATATGATCTAACTAAATTTATTAATTTCTTTTAGTTTCTTCACCTATAAAATATGGATAATAATTATATTTATTTCATAGATTCATTTTCAAGGAATAAATGGATTAATAAGTTTAAGTAATTTGGCATTGTTTCTAGTATTTAGTTGGTGCACAATAAAGGTTATACACCATGGCTACTACTTAACCCTTAATTTTGTACCTGAAAATTATGCCCATATGTGGAATGTTTTCTAGACATGTTTCCTAAAGGGAGAATTGTTAAATAAGCACATACTAAATCTTGACAGTTTCTGTGTAATTGCTCACCCTAAAGGGGATACATATATACATACATACATATGTATGTGTGTCTGTGTACATATATATATATATATACACATATATATATAATGATATGTTATGTATTATATATATATATTATATATTAATTATATATTTTATATGTATATCCCATAAGGGGTGTCAGTTCCTAATTTTCCACACTCATGACACTACTTGATATTACCTACCTCTAAAGCTATGACTAGTCAAATGGTGAAAATTTAATATCTCAGAGCCAGTTGTTCAGTTATTACATTGTTTTCCTATAAGCCACAACCTACCATGAATGAGGGCAGTATATAGGAGGAGGCATATTGCTCAGGAATCCATGTGACGTACATTCAGCTTAAAATGAGAGACTAGAACAGAAAGCTGCTAGTAACCAGTAATCAGGTACATTTCTTTGTTTTCAGGAAGACATTTGCCTGTAATTCAGTCCACTGACTCCTTTCATGAGTCTCTAATCCTTCATGAGCCATAACATTAAGGAGAGGGAGAAAAAGATAAAAGAGTTCACCATCCTACAGTAGGGGTGCTAGAGCATCCTCATATTGTAGAGAACACGAGGATCTTTTGGGAAAATTTCAGGGCAAATGGTAGACACTTGACAATGCCTGGGAAGATAACTAATTTCCCTTAAGACAGAGGATCCAAGCCCGAAAGAATTTCTAGAAATTTAAATGTTGATTTCAACTTACGAATGCTGACAAACAGCAGGATATGGTTTACGTGGGAGTCTCCCTTCTAAATAAAGCAGTAGACTGACCCATCCTGAGGGGGACAGAGAGCCACTGACCTCAGGGAGCAAAAAATACTTCTTTAGACTCTGATTCCATTTGGGGACAGCCTGTCATATTAGAAAAGTTCCCCTCCTAAATTGCAGGGATGTCTAAAGGATTAATGTTTGCCAGCTCTGGGCCAGACTTCTGGGAAGTTTGCCAGCAGCTGAAGCTCTGTGGGTGATACAAAAACCAGACTGGATATGAAAGAACTGACAGGGATAGAATTGTCAGGACTGGGCAAACTGGGATAATGACTGGAAAGCTAACACAATTCTAGGGGAAGAAACATCTGGAAGATAAAGAAGGAGGGGAAAATATTAGGGAGTCAATGTGTGAGGAAGGCCTATGTTAGGGGACCATTATCCTTTAGAGCTCTAGGCTGTTCTTTCTCACCCCCATAGCACATAGCCTCTGAGTTCTCAAACACACAGTGAGGAGGGATTGCTTATCTTGTCTCAAAATTACTTAAAATAAAAAACAAACAAACAAACAAAAAAACAGCACAACAAAACAAAAACTCTCCACTATTCCTAATGCCACCCTGCCATCAGGCTTCTCTGAGTCTGCTCAGACAAGAGAAGAATACGCCTGGAAAGCAACAATGCCTCCCCAGACAGTTTCATGCTCAAAGGAGAGGGGACCATTCACATTCCTAAGTCAAGTGGACAGCAGAGCCCTAGAAACTGAATTTTGCCTCACTTGCTGGAATTGGTGTTCCTTCAGCAACAGCCAAATAAAGCTAGCACAGTTTAGCTTGCTCAGTAATACTGGCTGATGGCTTTTATAGTGATGGATGGATCAAATCAGAATTTGTTGCAGGCTGGAATGATTATGGGAAAGATGTAGCTGCACCATAATCATAGCTTTTATCAGGAACCCCAGAC
Source organism: Prionailurus bengalensis (assembly GCF_016509475.1). Classification (NCBI taxonomy): domain Eukaryota; kingdom Metazoa; phylum Chordata; class Mammalia; order Carnivora; family Felidae; genus Prionailurus; species Prionailurus bengalensis. The sequence continues at coordinate 58,537,911 of NC_057353.1, forward strand.
TTCCAGGAGAGGAGGAATGTAGAAATGGGAAGCAGAAATGAACTTCTTCTCTTTTCCTACATCATCACCAGCAGATATATAGATGTCTATCCCTGGATGAAACAATTTCTGAGACTCTGTGGAAAGATAATAGTAATGTAACAGACTGTTTCACTAGTGAGGGAAATGACCAATCACAACTGATACATAAACAAAATCTACTCCGGAAAGCACTTGAGAATTTGGGGTCAGGTGGAATGACAAATAACCCCTTTTAATTTATATCCCAGATATATGTGATGAGTTGAATCAAATATAATGAGCAGAACTGTCTGAGGGGACTTCCAGGAAACTTGGAAAATTTGGTAGGTAGCTGGTGGTCAAACACATGGCTTCCAAATTTGTCTTGAGAAAAGTATTCAAAAGTTATCCCATTTTACGTAGGATGGACAACACATTTGTCCTGGAGCGATGTTCATGCTCTTGCTCTCACTCACAATCTAGTCCACAGGGATTCTAACATTGACATTTCATAGAATATTATGCTGGGGTGTTATGCTAGTTGAACCTGGCAACTAGAAATAGCAAGTTACTCTTGATGCTTTAGTACGAAGTATCCATGCTAAAGACAAGGAGGTGAGCTTCTAAAGGTTTTCAGGGACCTGAAATACTGTGAAGTTTTTATGTAGTCAGGGGTATGGGCACGCTGAGACATCACCTTTAAAGTCAAGGCCAGATTGTTGTATCTTTCACGTACTACTATCAAGAGAACAACTTAGATTGTTCCTAGGGACAACTCTGCAAGCCTTCATGGATGTGGACAGAGTCTCTAATAAGCCCCAGGAGTAGAGTGTGGAAGGTAAGATTCTAATTCCAATTTAAAAATTTTTTTATGTTTAATTTATTTTGGAGAGAGAGACAGACAGAGGTGAGTAGGGGAATGGCAGAGAGAGAGGGAGACACAGAATCCGAAACAGGCTCCAGGCTCTGAGCTGTCAGCACAAAACCTGATGCAGGGTTCCAACTCACAAACTGTGAGATCATGACTTGAGCCTAAGTCAGATGCTTAACCGTTGGAGGCACCCAGGTGTGCCTCTAATCCAATTTTAATTCAACAGCCCTCACCCTATAGCACAAGTGATTATGATCTATAACATATTAAATGGGAGATTTATATAGATTATGATATATATATTAAATATAAAATATAATAATATAATATATCACAATAGTTAAATATATTATATAATATTAAATATATTATATTTTACTGAAGTAATTAGGGTCCCAAATCACTTTACCTCACTATAAAGAGATTGTCCTTGGTGAGCCTGATCTAATCATGTGAGTCCTTAAAAGGAATGGAGTTCTTTCTGGTGAGAGATGTTCGAAGTGTGAGAGGATTTGACATCAGTGAGATTCTCTATAGCTGGCTTTGAAGATGGAGAGAACCACACTTCAAAGAATACAGGCCAACTCTAAGAGCTGAGAATAGCCGCTGGCTGACCATCATCAAGGAATGAGCATCTCAGTACTATGACAACCACAATTTGGATTCTGCCAGTAATAAATGAGGTTGGAAGCAGATGCTTGCCCAAGTTCTCCAGACAAAAGCTCAGTTTGGCTGACACCTTTATTCTGGCCTTAGATCCTTAACAGAAAGCCCACCCAGACCATGCCTGGACTTAGGACCTAAAGAACTGCGAGATAATAAATGCGTGTTGTTTTAACTGTGAAGTGTGTGATAACTTACTATAGCATCAGTAGAAGAACCAACCAACCAAGAGAGAAAAGCACAGATCCCTAGGATTCTGGAGCAAAGTCATGCCTTTTGCAGCAGAGCATGGTTTGCTATTGGAAAAGATATCCTAGCAAGTGAGTGGGTCATAGAGTGAACTAAATAGTTCACTCTGAACTATCAAATGCCTGTAATCAAACCCACCAATCCTGACCTTGATATTATATGGTCTAGTAAGTTGCAAGTTCAGGGGGCATAATAACAATCTCTTTAGGATGAAAATTGTGCAGTATAGGTTGGGGCTAAAGTAAGTTTAATGATCACACACACATGTTGCCTGTGTTGCACTGAAGCCTTTGCTATAACTCACATCTATGGATTAGGGTGATTTTTTCAATCAACTAGCAATGGATGAATAAGATGTTTTACTGGTTTATCAGTTTGATATGCTGGTACAAACCAAAAAAAGGATTAAGATTGCACTCCAGCTCCCTTGTGCTGTGGCCCTAAATAATGCATCAGGAAATTCTCTCAGAGGGCATAACTGTGAGCATTAAACATAGTTATCTACATTTTATGTGAAAAATGGCCTAATATAGGACTAAACATTTCTAGGCAGTGGAAAAATAGTAGGAAAATGGTTAGTTAGGGGTCTGGAAGAAATAAATTGAGATTTCAAGAGACAGCAAATAGGTATTTTAGAGTATCACAATGTGTTAGGTATTTGTATCTTAATAGTAATTCACACCAGAGTGTATTAATCAAAAAGGAGCCCCTTGACATCCTTGTAGATAGATTGATTCATCCTAAGGATGTCAATCAGTCTCTTCTCTACTGTCTCAGTCTTTGCACAAACGGTTTATAAGTGGAGTGGCCATGGTAGCAGTTAACATTAGTATGCATTAGTTCCTTCTCATCAGGTCTCACCTTGTTACTACCTTTTCTGAGGGTCAAATCTGTCAAAACCAGAGACCAATATCCAGCCTTTAATATGGTACTCTTCTTCTTCTTCAAAAAAAAAAATAACCAGGCACGTAATGGGAAGTTGATTGTATTGAATGATTTCTACCTCTGAAGGGACAATGATTATTACTTATTGGTCTTGATACTAAAGTTTGCTTTTTCTAACTACAGTTTCTCTTCCAGCACAATCCCTTATAGGATCTCACAGTTATCAACTCAGACCAATGGACCCATTTTATGATAAACAAGATGGGATAATGGGCACATAACTACCTTATCCACTGGTCCTACCAGACACTGCTTGATCTGGAAGTATAATGGAATGTTGGGATGTCCTATTAAAGATCAATATGTCGGTTTCAAGAAAAAAAAATCTGAAGGTTTAGGGAACTATTCTACAACACGAAATACTATAAATATACCAGATCAATAGCTGATAGTCATGAGAGTCACTGTTGTTTTCCCAGGCTTAGAATGCTCATCCAGGAGCCAGTGATAGAAGTATAATTAGTCAATTACATCATTATACCTTGCAACTCACTTGCCAAATTTTCACTTTGTGTCCTCTCATCCTCAGGCTTGGAAGGATTAAAAATCTTCATCTGGAGTAGGGTGGAAGGAGGCTTCTACCAGGGGACACATTAAGGCTTTCATTGAACCTGAGGTTATAGCTCTCACATGGTCATATTTGGCTTCTCATTTTGGTGGTTCAGCAGACAGCAAAAGGAGTTAACTTATTGTTGGAGATTCCTAGAGTTTTAGCACCACAATAGGTTGGAAAGATATATATATTTGTATTCTTGGAGATTCACTGGGACAACTCTTGATGATCTAAGTTCAGTGATACCTGTATGCACTATTGCAACAACTATAACCTCAAAAGCGCAGTGACTGAAGGCTCTCATTCCTCAGGGATCAAGATAGGCGTCCTCTCATCAGTCAATAAACAGAGAACAGCTGAAGTACTTGCTGAGGCTAAAAGTAATCTAGAGGATATGGTAAAAGTGGGAGATAATGAATAATAGTTAAGGCCTAGGGACCAGTTATAATTCTGAGTATTTTAACTTATTCAATTAATACTCATATTAATTTTTTTGTGGTGTATTGGACTTAATGTAGGGTACAAGAGGTCTTGAGTGGTGAAAGGAGAGGTGGTGTCTATCAGAAAACTTTTGTTTTTCTCTCACAAATACCATAGGTTTTTGCTTTAGCATGATAGCACCTTGCTATGGGTATACAGCACATCTCTTGCTTTCTTTTCTTGCTATTACAGCTGCATGGAAGACTGATAAAGCCTACTTCACTGAGCTGATGCATGTGTACATGTATAACTGTGGAACAGTTGACACTCCCTGGGTAAAAAGTACTACCCTCTTTCATGTCTTATGTTGACATGCATTTTACAGGGTCCCTCATGGAGTTCCTAATGGGACTGAATTCCAATAGCTTTAGATGGAATATCCCAATAATGTTCCTTAATACAGCTTTCCTTCTGTCTTCATTTCAGTTCTTCTACTCCTTCCATTTTGATTCTCAAAATAAACACCTGCCTAAGAATCCTTGTCCCAAGGTTTGCTTAATTGAGGGAACCCAAACAAGGAGAGCAGGGTTGCTGAAATATCCTGTATAAAGTGCCCAGTAAATAAATCTCTTCCCATCAGATACGGGCAGTTGTATCTGCCTGTTGTATCTTCTTTTTAATATTCTCCTTTTCTGTGGACACCAGACCATTAGAGGCAGAACACTTAGGAAACATTTTTTATTGACATCAGAATTTGAAATTAATTCTTTTAATTATTTTTTACATAAAAATATCTAAGGAAATTGATAAAGACATAGTCTAGGAGCCTGACCAACTTTTTTTTCGCTTTCTCAATTATCTCTTTATCTGGACTCTGTAAGGGGAAAACACGAAAAGAAGTGCTACAACTAGTGTCATAACTACTCTATTAATAGGCTCCCTCTGAGTTTGGGGGAAAAAAGGAAAAGGAAGTATTTTAGGATGAAAAACCCCTTGAGATTTGGGTAAACTTTGACTATATCATACTTTAAGAATATACACAGCTATCACAATGATACATCTGCCAGTGATTTTAAATGGATGTTAATGCCTCAGAATATATAGCATCTATTATATGTCCTGGTTTCTAGAATAGGTTGGTGGCGTGCTCGCTTCGGCAGCACATATACTAGAATAGGTTGGTGGTATTCTGCCAATATCTTTCCAGATATAACTGAAAAGTAAGAATTAAGGCATGATAAGTTTCCTTAGAGGAAGCTAGGTGTTACTGTCAGTATTAGCCTTAAAGCAACTCAAAATACCTGATATCAATGAAACAATAACAATTTAGAATCTTTTAAATATAAAATCTATTAAAGATTTTAGGTGAAGGTATTAACTCACATTATACAAGTTTTTCCTATAGTATAGTTTCATGTGAATTTTATTTAGAAATTTATGCCAATAATTTCCTTCTATGGGAGTTTTACTTAATTTTCCACCTTATCTGACACTTAGGACATTTGTTAGAATGAATAGGAATATTTATATCATTACGATTCAATCTCACCACCACAAAATGTTTTTATTATGTATAAATCTATGTTAATATTTTGGTATAATACCCCTTTCAACATTTGAACAGAAGTCACTTTAACTGTATTCAATTGATATTCAATGAAATATAATTCTAATGGAAACTGCTATAAGCATATTTCATCCCCAGAAAGTTAATTAATATCTTAGAAGCCTTGCCACTAACTTACATTGATCATACAAAGGATATGGGTAGCATATAAAAGTGTAATACAGTCATAATCCCTTCATATTTTCATTTCATTTTACTTATTTCAAATTTTCTTTAATGGTCAAATTCATAGTTTTCTGTACTTTATAAAATTTATAAGACAAATAACTAAAAATAATTAACACTTCATTTTGAGTTTCTTTTATCTCAAAAGTAGTATATTGTGCCTATTTGATCACATATGCAAACATAATAAATAATAGAATTCTTAAATATAGACTAATAAAAATTATGAATATTCTTATTTATATACTAAAAACAAGTACTCAATAACCTATAAATAAATTATGATTCATTATTTCTTTGATTACACATATAAGAAAAGCATGGCAGCCCAGCCTACTTTCTAAGTGTCATGTAAAGGACAGTTCTTTTTTGCAAAATTGTGTATAGTGGTGTTGGGTGAGGTCATTGAAAGGGCATAACCTCTGGTTGACACTCAAGCAACACCCAGAAATTGGAGGCTTCTCACCGACTCTTGTCCTTGGAATGCATGATCCACCCATCATTCTCATAGCCCAAGCCATTTGAAGGACATAGCCTTGAGAGAGTGAGGTGTTGTTGAGACCCTCTGGCTGGTATATATGACTGAATCCCATGAAGTCCTTTACATAAACTTCTAAGATTCTTGTGGGTGGATTCTGAGATCTACTGGTTTTGAGGCTGTGGAAGACAAGCCTTCTAGCTAAGCTCCCTTGGTTATGAAAACCACCACCTACCAATCTGGAGTGGCCTTCCTCTTTTTCCCATTAAGAAAGCTAAAATTAACATTTATTTACTAATATTATTATTTACAAAATCTATTATTAATGATCATTATAATAATTATTTTATATTTTATCAATATCAGACAAAATAGATTTAATTTTTATTTTTTTAATATGCAATTTATTGTCAAATTAGTTTCCATACAACACCCAGTGCTCATCCCAACAGGTGCCCTCCTCAATACCCATTACCCACCCTCCCCTCCCTCCCACCCCCCATCAACCCTCAGTTTGTTCTCAGTTTTTAAGAGTCTCTTATGGTTTGGCTCCCTCCCTCTCTAAACTTTTTTTTTTCCCTTCACCTTCCCCATGGTCTTCTGTTAAGTTTCTAAGGATCCACATAAGAGTGAAAACATATGGTATCTGTCTTTCTCTGTATGACTTATTTCACTTAGCATAACACTCTCCAGTTCCATCCACATTGCTACAAAAGGCCATATTTCATTCTTTCTCATTGCCATGTAGTAATCCTTTGTGTATATAAACCACAATTTCTTTATCCATTCATCAGTTGATGGACATTTAGGCTCTTTCCATAATTTGGCTATTGTTGAAAGTGCTGCTATAAACATTGGGGTACAAGTGCCCCTATGTATCAGTACTCCTGTATCCCTTGGGTAAATTCCTAGCAGTGCTACTGCTGGGTCATAGGGTAGGTCTATTTTTAATTTTTTGAGGAACCTCCATACTGTTTTCCAGAGCAGCTGCACCAGTTTGCACTCCCACCAACAGTGCAAGAGGGTTCCTGTTTCTCCACATCCTCGCCAGCATCTATAGTCTCCTGATTTGTTCATTTTAGCCACTCTGACTGGCGTGAGGTGGTATCTGAGTGGGGATTTAATTTGTATTTCCCTGATGAGGAGCGACGTTGAGCATCTTTTCATGTGTCTGTTGGCCATCTGGATGTCTTCTTGAGAGAAGTGTCTATTGATGTTTTCTGCCCATTTCTTCACTGGGTTATTTGTTTTTCGGTGTGGAGTTTGGTGAGTTCTTTATAGATTTTGGATACTAATCCTTTGTTTGATATGTCATTTGCAAATATCTTTTCCATTCCATTGGTTGCCTTTTAGTTTTATTGATTGTTTCCTTTGAAGTGCAGAAGTTTTATCTTCATGAGGTCCCAATAGTTCATTTTTGCTTTGAATTCCCTTGCCTTTGGGGATGTGTGAAGTAAGAATTTGCTGCAGCTGAGGTCACAGAGGTGTTTTCCAGCTTTCTGCTCTAGGGTTTTGATGGTTTCCTGTCTCACACTCAGGTCCTTTATCCATTTTGAGTTTATTTTTGTGAATGGTGTAAGAAAGTTGTCTAGTTTCTTTCTTCTGCATGTTGTTGTCCAGTTCTCTCAGGACCATTTGTTGAAGAGATTGTCTTTTTTCCATTGGATGTTCTTTCCTGCTTTGTCAAAGATTAGTTGGCCATACTTTTGTGGGTCTAATTCTGGAGTTTTTATTCTATTCCATTGGTCTATGTGTCTGTTTTTGTGCCAATATCATGCTGTCTTGATGATTAAAGCTTTGTAGTAGAGGCTAAAGTCTGGGATTATGATGCCTCCCACTTTGTTCTTCTTCTTCAAAATTATTTTGGCTATTCAGGGTCTTTGTGGTTTCATACACATTTTAGGATTGCTTGTTCTAGCTTCGAGAAGAATGCTGGTGCAATTTTTATTGGGATTGCATTGAATGTGTAGATAGCTTTGGGTGGTATTGACATTTTAACAATATTTATTCTTCCAACCCATGAGCACGGGATGTTTTTCCATTTCATTATATCTTCTCAATTTCCATCATAAGCTTTCTATAGTTTCAGCATACAGATCTTTTACATCTTTGGTTAGGTTTATTCCTAGGTATTTTATGCTTCATGGTGAAACTGTGAATGGGATCAGTTTCTTTATTTGTCTTTCTGTTGCTTCATTATTAGTGTATAAGAATGCAACTGATTTCTGTACATTGATTTTATATCCTGAGACTTTGCTGAATTCATGTATCAGTTCTAGCAGACTTTTGGTGGAGTCTATCAGGTTTCCCATGTATAATATCATGTCATCTGCAAAAAGTGAAAGCTTGACTTCATCTTTGCCCATTTTGTTGCCTTTGATTTCCTTTTGTTGTCTGATTGTTGATGCTAGCACTTCCAACACTATGTTAAACAACAGCAGTGAGAGTGGACATCCCTGTCGTGTTTCTGATCTCAGGGGGAAAGCTCTCAGTTTTTCCCCATTGAGGATGACATTAGCTGTGGGCTTTTCCTAAATGGCTTTTATGATGTTTAAGTATCTTCCTTCTATCCCGAGTTTTTTGAAGTTTTTATTAAGAAAGGATGCTGATTTTTGTCAAATGCTTTTTCTGAATTGATTTACAGGACCATAAGGTTCTTATCTTTTCTTTTATTAATGTGATGTATCACATTGATTGATTTGCGAATGTTGAACCAGCCCTGCAGCCCAGGAATGAATCCCACTTGATCATGGTGAATAATTCTTTTTATATGCTGTTGAATTCGATTTGCTAGTATCTTATTGAGAATTTTTGCATCCATATTCATCAGGGATATTGGCTTGCAGTTCTCTTTCTGTCTCTGTCTTTTTTTTTTTTTTTGCTGGGTCTCTGGTTTAGGAATCAAAGTCGTACTGGCTTCATAGAATGAGTCTGGAAGTTTTCCTTCCCTTTCTATTTTTTGGAATAGCTTGAGAAGGATAGGTATTATCTCTGCTTTAAATGTCTGGGAGAACTCCCCTGGGAAGCCATCTGGTCCTGGACTCTTATTTGTTGGGAGATTTTTGATAACTGATTCAGTTTCTTCACTGGTTATGGGTCTGTTCAATTTTCTATTTCCTCCTGATTGAGTTTTGGAAGTGTGTGGGTGCTTAGGAATTTGTCCATTTCTTCCAGGTTGTCCAGTTAGTTGGCATATAATTTTTTTATAGTATTCCCTGATAATTGTTTGTATTTCTGAGGGATTTTTTGTAATAATTCCATTTTCATTTGTGATTTTATCTATATCGGTCCTCTCCTTTTTCTTTTTGAGAAGCCTGGCTAGAGGTTTGTCGATTTTGTTTATTTTTTCAAAAAACCAACTCTTCGTTTCATTGATCTGCTCTACATTTTTTTTTTAGATTCTATTTTGTTTATTTCTGCTCTGATCTTTATTATTTCTCTCTTTCTGTTGGGTTTGGGTGTCTTTGCTGTTCTGCTTCTATTTCCTTTTGGTGTGCTGTTAGATTTTGTATTTGGGATTTTTCTTGTTTCTAGAGATAGGCCTGGATGGCAATGTATTTTCCTCTCAGGACTACCTTCTCTGCATCCTTAAGCATTTGGATTATTGTATTTTCATTTTCATTTGTTTCCATATATTTTTAAATTTCTTCTCTAATTGCCTGGTTGGCCCATTCATTCTTTAGTAGGGTGTTCTTTAACCTCCATGCTTTTGGAGGTTTTCCAGACTTTTTCCTGTGGTTGATTTCAAGTTTCATAACATTGTGGTCTGAAAGTGTGCACGGTATGATCTCAATTCTTTTATACTTATGAAGGGCTGTTTTGTGACCCAGTGTGTGATCTATCTTGGAGATTGTTCCATGTGCACTCAAGAAGAAAGTATATTCTGTTGCTTTGGGATGCAGAGTTCTAAATATATCTGTCAAGTCCATATGATCCAATGTATCATTGAGGGCCCTTGTTTCTTTATTGATCATGTGTCTAGATGATCTATTCATTGTTGTAAGTGAAGTATTAAAGTCCCCTGCAATTACCACATTCTAATCAATAAAATTGCTTATGTTGGTGATTAATTGTTTTATATATTTGGGGGCTCCCGTATTCAGTGCATAGACATTTATAATTGTTAGCTCTTCCTGATGGATAGACCCTGTAATTATTATATAATGCCCTTCTTCATCTCTTGTCACAGCCTTTAATTTAAAGTCTAGTTTGTCTGATAGAAGTATGGCTACTCCAGCTTTCTTTTGACTTCAAGTAGCACGATAGATAGTTCTCCATCCTCTCACTTTCAATCTGAAGGTGCCCTCAGGTCTAAAATGAGTCTCTTGTAGATAGCAGGTAGATGTTTGTTTGTTTTTTTTATCCATTCTGATACCCTATGTCTTTTGGTTGGAGCATTTAATCCATTTACATTCAGTGTTATTATTGAAAGATATGAGTTTAGAGTCATTGTGATGTCCATAGGTTTCATCCTTATAATGATGTCTCTGGTACTTTGTGGTCCTTGCAACATTTCAGTCACAGAATCCCCCTTAGGATCTCTTGTAGGGTTGGTTTAGTGGTGATGAATTCCTTCAGTTTTTGCTTGTTTGGGAAGACCTTTATCTCTCCTATTCTGAATGACAGACTTGCTGCGTCGTTTTTTCTGTTCATCACATTGAAGATTTTCTGCCATTCCTTTCTGGCCTGCCAAGTTTCAGTAGGTAGGTGTGCCCCTAGTCCTATTGGTCTCCCTTTATAAGTTAGCCTGTTTATCCCTAGCTGCTTTCAGGATTTTCTCTTTATCCTTGTATTTTGCCAGTTTCCCTATGATATGTCATGCAGATCGATTCAAGTTACATCTGAAGGGAGTTTTCTGTGCCTCTTGGATTTCAATGCCCTTTCCTTCCCCAGATCAGGGAAGTTCTCAGCTATGATTTGTTCAAGTACACAAAGCCCCTATTTCTCTCTCTTCCTCTTCTGGAATTCCTATCATACGGATATTGTTGCATTTAATTGCATCACTTAGTTCTCTAATTCTTCCCTCATACTCCTGGACTTTTTTATGTCTCTTTTTCTCAGCTCCTCTTTTTCCATAATTTTATCTTCTATTTAACCTATTCTCTCCTCTGCCTCTTCAATCCGTGCTATGGCCACCTCCATTTGTATTTTGCACCTCATTTATATCATTTTTTAGTTCCTCATGACTATTTCTTAGTTCCTTAATCTCTGTAGCATAGATTCTCTGCTATCCTCTATGCTATTTTCAAGCCCAGCGATTAATTTTAGGACTATTATTCTAAATCGTGTTTCGTTATATTGCTTAAATTGTTTTTGATCAATTTGTTAGCTGTCGCTACTTCCTGGAGTTTCTTTTGAGGAGATTTCTTCTGTGTTGTCATTTTGGGTAGTCCTGGGGTGTCTCCAAAGTGCAGGACACTTCCCCTGTGCTGTCTGGAGTATCTTGTGTTGGTGGGCCCGGCCGCAGTCAGACCTGCTGCCTGTCGCCAGCCCACCTGGGGCCATAGGCAGACTGGTGTGTACCTTATCTTCCCCTCTCCCAGGGACAGGACTCACTGTGGAGTGGTGTGGCCCCTGCCTGGGCTACTTGCACACTGCCAGGCTTGTGGTGCTGCTTTGATGGGATCTGGCATATTAGCCAGAGTGGATCCACAAGGTGCACAGGGGTGGGAGGGGCAGGCTCAGCTCACTTTGCTGTCAGTGGTCTCCTGGGGGAGGGGCCCTGCAACACCAGGAGGGAGGCACCTCCTCCGTGGGCCTCTTGTCTACGCTTGGCACCAGAGAGTCCATTCTGCTAGTCTTCTGGCGGTTTTCTGTGTTATTTACACAGATGTAGGTGGAATCTAAGTGATCAGCAGGATGAGGTGGGCCCAGCGTCCTCCTACGCCACCATCTTCCCAGTAATTATTTTAATAAACTACTCTTTGTTCCACTATCAACTGTTGAAACTTCTTCTTCTTCTTCTTCTTCTTCTTCTTATTCTTCTGTTTGTGTTTTAAATCAACTGTTAGAACTTGTAGTCACTGTATTTAGCAAGTAGTCCCAGAGAAACTTCTGTGATAGAGGTAGCTTTCTCACTTGGGGAGTGAGGATTTTAATTATATATGGTCTTCCTCAGACAAAAGAGTATACTGGTTAAAGTCTTTGGCTCTCAGTCACACATCTACTGCATGTTCTGTTCAAAGTGTTTCTCTTTGAGTTTTAAACTTTTCACTTGTAAAATGGAGACAATATTACTAGTGCCTAATTCAAAAATTGCGAGGAATATTAAATGGGATGGTCTACATAAACATTTCACATTGTGTCTGGTTCATATTAAATGCCAATAAATTTTGTTATTTTTATTGTCGTTATGCCTTTTTTGGGTGAATGCTGGATAACATAATGCCTGTAAAAATCATTTTTTATATTATTAATTTCTGTTAAATGTTGATTATTATTTTATTACTATCCAGACTCCAAAAAAATATCAGCAAATCAGTTTAGGGTGGTGATTTCTACTTACATTGTCTGACGAAGATAATAAGGCTAGTCATTATCTAGATCAGGAAACAAAGAAACATCTCTTCCATTGTTTGGATGTGGTTGGAAACTCTCAGGTAACTGTATAGTGTGACATAATTTATTTATGAAATAATGACATGGTGAATGTCTTGGCTACCTTTTACCTCAGCCCCAACTCTTAAAAGAGGACACATATTTGGGATTTTCTTGCTTCAAAGAGGAGTAATCATATCAAGCGAGGTTGCCCTGATAGAAGATTCCAACATTTGCTACAAAATAGCCACATCAAAAATAGAATCAGACATTGATAAGGGGTAGACTGTAAGAGTTAACTCAAAGAGCTCAACTAGGAAAACCTAAGACAGTTAGATGCCAACATGTGGTAGACACAGATATGGGCTACCCAGTTCCTGCTTCAACAAAGGACTCAATGCCCACCAGCAGGCAGTACCATCTGCTCATGGCCTTCTGCTGTCAGTGCCTTCACATCAACCTCAAATGCAGAGTCAGCTCCTCCAGAGTCATGTCCTTGGTGGCAGCCCAGTATAGTTACTGAGTCAGGTAGGGATATAAAGGTTAAAATCTTTTTATACTTAGATTCTGCCTTCTGCCTTTCAACAGTATATATCATCTGAAAATTAAATCACTTTCCACCAAAACTACTCTAAATTTTGTAAAAAAAATGTCTTAAAAGGATGCAGAATTTGCTATACATTTGCATCAGGTTTACAGCAGACATTTAGTATATTCTGAGTTAGGTTATTCACTTGTTAAGTATCCATACACATGCAAAACATTTTGGTTTATAGTTCTTAACCTTGTCCCATAAACACAGTGGGAGACTTAATAGAACACAAAAAGAAAAAGTTAATTCCATGATGGAATTATCAGACAGGATGAATGACACTATTGTACCTTGTAGTATGATATATGGGAGGTTTAGGAATATTTGCAATACCCAAATTGTCATATGAACAATGGATGAACACATGAATGAATGAACGAACATAATATTTAGTTGCTGACTAATTGATCCATGACAAATAATTATAAAGATACAAAAAATATATATTTTTCCAGAGGGCTTTTTCTCCATTTTTTTCACCTCTGGATTTTGAGATAGGGTTTTAGGGTAATAAAATCAACCCTTTGCTTTATCTAAACAGACATTTCTTGTCCTCTTTTTCATTACTTCAATTTTTGATTTCTAAGTGCTTAAATGCTTTCCAGTCTTTAAAAATTTTGATTACTAAAATCATCTAAGTATTTTCTTTCCTGAATTTGGAAACATGATCAAATTATTGTTATTCTATAAGATCTCCTAATGATGTCTGATTCATTTTAGTGACAAATGCTTTCTAATTTTCAAACTTACTCAGAGATATTATGCATGGATAAGCACCAAAGCAACTTTATTTTATTGCTCTTATTTGAATTCCTTTTATTTTCCCCTACCTCCTAGGGCTCCTCATAGTCTCTGCTTTTAGCATAATCACGGAAGACAGTAGATCTTTTTTATCTATTGTCTAAAATAGTTTTCCCGCTGTTCCATATGTATTGATTCTCATGCTTCTAAAATCTCTTTTAGAAATCAATATTATGACCTTGACATATTCTTAATTTGAGTATTAAAAATACATTCCTTACTTAAGTTTCATTTCCTTTGACTTGGTTTTCTTTATTGAACTGAAAGTTATGAAAAGAAAAAGTAAAACTTTTACTCTGAGATATTTTTCTTGATGAGTTTTCATTATTCTTTTTCAAATCATTGGCACAAAGATTATGGTAAAATCTGGCCTTTATGTTACTTAGTATGTAACCTATTTTGGGTTGACAGTACACCTTTTAAAATCTCAAATTACATATATATGTATGTAAATTAATATATATAGTTAATTATGTAAGTTATATGTAAATTATATAAATTACATACATACATACATACACACACACACACACATATATATATATATATATATATATATATATATATATATAATCTTTCTGCCCTACCATTGCCTGTACATACATTTTTGGTTGTTCATTCTTACCCTGCCTTACTCCCAGTCACATAGTGTTCTTGCCAACACGACATATTTTTGGAACGTCTCCTCTGTTTTTCTCAATCTTTCACTCATTCACTTTAAATATTATTTCAAATTTTTCTTCCACTATTGCATTTTTTAAAAAGTTGTATTTCTTTTGAGAGACAGATAGTGATCAGGGGAGTGGCAGAGAGAAAGAGAGAGAGAGAATCTCAAGCAGGCTCAAATGCTGTCGGTGCAGAGTCCAACTCGGGACTCAATCCCACAACCGTGAGATCATGACCTAAGAGAAAATCAAGAGTCCGATGCTTAACTCACTCACTCAAGTGCCCCTACTATTGCATTTATCATGATTAACCATTTCTCTCTCTTTCTAACTTCTGCATTGTATTTAAATCTAATTCCCACTAGAGCATTTTGAATATATTCATGTTCTCCATTTGCTTTAATATTTTTTCCATGTATTTTCCTCTGCTTGTAATAAAAATTCCCCCTTTTCTGGTAGAAAATTAAACATCATCTCTTACAAGAAGTTTTTCTGTTTCCACTGCATAGAATTAATTATTTGATTTCATGCCACTAGATGACTGTTTTATATGTATCTTGCATAATAGAGATCATTCTAAATGCTATTTAATATTTCAGTATTAAGTAATTGCTAGTTTCTTAGTGAGGGATAAATATATATCTAAGTAATCATTGAAATTAAAGCCTTTCCTTCACCATTCTTCACTATAAACTCTAGGAAAGTGGTTGGAATTAAGTTATTCACTTAAAATATGAGCTGTAACCATCTTGAGCTATTTTATTATAACTTCCAAAGACTAGTAAATTATCCACAAAATAGTAGTGTTCAATAAATGTTTGTTGAATTTATTTTGTCAAATAAAATTCATATGTCATCAGTCACTAGAGACTGGTTATAGAAAAAGTTATTAAAATCAATAGGTAAAATTTATGAACACATTCTAAATGACTAGATCCTAAGAAAATTATAAAACTGAGATGAGAATTAGAACAATTTACTTAAACAAAAAGAAATATTTTAATCAGCCATAATACCCTTATTTTCTGTTTCTGTGTGTGCATGTGTGTGTGTGTTAGTGTCTATGTTTTGTTCCATTGTTTCCTGTTTCCTGTTTTCCTGTGGATTATTTGAACTCTGTTTAGTAACAATTTTGGTTTATCTATATTTTTCAAATTTTATTTTATTGTGGTAAGAATACTGAACTTGTGATAATATCATTTTAACAAAATTTTAGTTGTACAGTACATTATTGTTAACTATAGGTATAATGTACCATCTAGAGCTGATTCATTTTGCTGAGCTGAAACTTTATGCTCATTGTTGGGTCTCTCATTTTCCCATTCTCCCAGCCCCTGACAACTATGATTCAACTCTTTGATTCTGTGAATTTGTCTATTTTAAACACCTTTGTCAAAAAAGTGGAGTCATGTAGCATTTGTCTTTCTATGCCTGGCTTATTTCATTTAGTATATAATGTCTTCCAGGTGCATCCATATTGTCACATATGCAGAATTTCCTTCTTCGTAAGTCTGAATAGCATTCCACTGTATATATGCACCACATGTTCTTTATTTGTATAACTTTTGATAGACATGTAAGTTATTGCCACGTTTTTATCTTGCTTATTGTGAGTAGTTCTCCAATAAATATGGGAGTACTAATATCTCATTGATACCCTGACTTCATTTATTTTAGATATATAACCAGAAGCAGGATTGCTGGATCATATGGCAATACTAATTTTAGATTTTTGAGTAGCCTCCACTCCATACTGTTTTCCAAAGCAGATTCACCATTCTACATTTTTACCAACAGAGTGTATGGGTTTTAATTTCCCCACATTCTTGCCAACACTTATCAGATCTTTGTTATACTTGTCGATAGTTACTTGGACAGATGTGAGTGACGTCATGTCTCATTGTGTTTCTGATTTGTATTTCTCTGATGATTAGTGGTGCTGAGCATCTTTTCATAGCCCTGTTGGCCATTTGTGTGTTTTCTTTAGAGGAATGCCTATTGAAAGTCATTGACCCACTTTTAAATATATATATATATATATATATATATATATATATATATATATGTGTGTGTGTGTATATGTACACACACATATAGGTAGATAGATATAGATATAGATAGATAGATATAATAGAAATATAAATTATAAATACAAATATATTTTATATAATAATATATATATATAATATATCTTGCTATCGAGTTCCTTATATATTTTGGACATTAATCCCTTATCAGATATATGGTTTTCAAACATGGCCTCCCATTCCATAGGTTACCTTTTCACTTTGCTGATTTTACTGGCAGCAGTTTTTAGTTTGGTGTAATCTAACTTGGTTTTTTTTTTTTGGCACTTGATTTGTCCATATTTATTGTTATTATATGTTATTCTATAAGTTTTTAGTGGTTGCTCCCTGTTGGTAAATATTTTCTGTAAAGGATCATATAGTATATAGTGTAAGCTGTGTGAGACATATGGTCACTTAGTCAAGTCTGCAAGAGTAGCAAAATAAATAGCCATAAACAATACATAAATGAGTGGACATAGTTATGTATTGGTCTAAATTTATGTTCAAAAACAGATGGAGGATGTGTTTTAGTCCAAGGGCAGTAGTTTGCTAAACACTGCCACTTTGGGGATCACAATCTATATATGTAACATTACCATCTACTAATATCAATATTTACCAATTTTAAGGGACATTCCATATCTTAATGCATTTTAGTCCCATATATTCTCTATTTTATAATATAGTTTTATTAATTATTATGTCTACATATTTTGAGGTGACATTTGGTAATTTTTGCTTTCAACTATAAAACAATTTTTTTATTTATTTAAATCCAGCCAACATATAGTGTAGTATTGATTTCAGCAGTGGAATTTAGTGATTAATCACTTCCATATAACATCCAGTCCTCATCCCGACAAATGCTCTCCTTAATGCCCATCACTCATTTATTCTATCCTCCCCCCACCCAACACCCCTCTAGCAACCCTCAGTTTGTTCTCTGTATTCAAAAGTCTCTTATGGTTTTCCTCCCTCTCTTTTTACCTTCTTTTTCTTCCTTTCCCCTATGTTCATCTGTTTTGTTTCTTAAATTCCACATAAGATATGTATCATGTATCACATATGATATATATCTTTCTCTGGCTGACTTATTTTGCTTAGCATAATACACTCTAGTTACATTCATGTTGTTGCAAATGGCAAGATTTCATTTTTTTGGTTGCTGAGTAACATTCCATTGCATATATATATATACCACCTCTTCTTTATCCATTCATCAGTCAGTGGGCATTTGGGCTGTTTCCATAATGTGGCTATTGTTGATAATGCTGCTATAAACATTGGAGTGCCTGTGCCCCTTTGAATCAGCATTTTTGTATCCTTTGGATAAATACCTAGTAGTGCAATTGCTGGGTCATAGGTAGTTGTATTTTTAATTTTTAAAACTCACCAGGAGATATCATGTTGTAAATGAGAGTTTAAAATGGTGAGAATCAATATGTATGGAACAAGGGGAAGACTATTTCAGAAAATATATTAAAAAAAAACTGTCTTTACTCATTATGTTGAAAGCAAAGACCAAGGGGAGTCATAAGAAGTAGAAAACAAAAGAATTCAAATAATAGCAATAAAATGAAATTACTTTTGTTATTGTCCTAAATGGTTTATGAGGCTCTTTTCATTTTCTTTCTGCTCTTCAGAGGTAGTAATATCTGTTAATCTATCTCTAAATTCCCAATTATTTCCTCTGTCAACTCCATTCTGCTATTGAGTTCATTCCAGTGAACTCCAAATAATTTGGTCATTATTTTTTTTAGTTCTAAATATTCATTATTTTTCTTTTGTATTTTATTTTATTCCTGATACTTATCATTTTTCCATTTGTTTTAATAGTGTTTGTAATTATTTGTTAGAACATTTTTATGACAGGTGGTTTACAATTTTTTTGGCTAATTCTGACATCTATCATATCAGGAATGGCACCTTTTTTAATGTTTACTTGTTTTTGAGAGAGAGAGAGCTTACAAGGCATGGAAGGGCAGAGAGAGAAATGGACAGAGGTTCTGAAGCAGGCTCTGTGCTAATAGCACACAGCTTTGACTCAGGGCTGAACCCACAAACTGTAAGATCATGACCTTAGACTAAGTCAGACACTTAACCAACTTAGCCACCGGGGTACCCCAGTAGAGGCACCTATTGATTGCCTCGCAGACTTTGAGTCTGGAGTTCTCTCTCGTCCAGCAAGAGAGTGGATGCAGAATTGAATACGAGAGAGGCTAATATCCGGGAGGAGACAAAAACCCTGAGTAAGGTCCTTGATTCATATTTATTAGGATCAGAGGCTTACAAAAATGATGGATGTGCAGAAAGAGACAAACACTGATAATTAACTCATGCATGTGAGAGAAAGGGGTTTTTGAAAGTATGTGGTGTTAGGGGTTAGGGTCAATACAAATCAAAGTCCCAGCACTGAGCAGAAGGCCCTTTACTGCAG
The DNA here is from genome assembly GCF_016509475.1 of Prionailurus bengalensis. Classification (NCBI taxonomy): domain Eukaryota; kingdom Metazoa; phylum Chordata; class Mammalia; order Carnivora; family Felidae; genus Prionailurus; species Prionailurus bengalensis. The sequence continues at coordinate 58,556,983 of NC_057353.1, forward strand.
GCATCAGGCACTGTGTCTGTTTATCCTAACTTTTCTAGGGGCTAAGACAGATAGAGCATGCTACCTCAGGGTTAACAAGGCATTTTTCTCACTAATTAGCTCAGGGTGCTTTCACCTGTAGCACCTTTCTGCTCTATGCTTTGTTTTACTTAATGATAAATCCTGGGTTCTTTCACTCTGCTGGGTTGTCTTTCCACCCCTGGCTGTTCCTCTACCTGTTCTTGGGCATTTTCCTCCTGTGGAAGTGGCTTTCTGCTCTGTGCTTTGTTCTATGCTGAGCACTTTCACCCTGTGGCAGCTTTCAGTCCAAAGCCTTGATAACCCATTGGTGCAAGCTTAGAGAAATCTTAAATTTATTCACCGCAATTGCCTTTTTTCATGAGAGTTTAGATTTTCCTGATTCTTGGAAGTGATGAATAATTTCAGATTGTATCCTGGGCATTTGAGTATTATGAGGAGAGTGTCTGGTTTCTTTTAAAAATCTCTATTTTTTTTTCAGGCATGCAATATATAAGAGTTCAGAATATGCACCCTGACCAACTTTGTGGGATGAGGTTGAAACATCAGCTTTATTTTCAAAGCCTTTGCAATACCATTCTGTTCTGTCCCACTTACGTGCTACCTAGAGGCCAATCTAGAACCCAAGTTGTATTCCACACCAGAATTCAGTTATCAAACCTTTTACTATTTTGTATTTGGTTGGTTTCATGTATGAACTGCTCTGTGGTCTGGCCATCCCCTCATACACAGAATTAAAATATCATTCTCTCTAATTCCATCCTTTTCCTTGCTCTTTTATTGGGAAAAAAGCATAAGTTCCCTCATTTTTTTTCTGGGGAGAGACTGGTAGACAGAGCTTTGTTCTCCATCTCAGTAGCTTTGATATCTGCTGGGGACAGAGAGGAGGCTGCCTCATTATTGCACGGTGTGAATACATGACTGGCCTCTTCTCCCAATGTGTGTGTGGTGTGAGGAGTGATGCTCCCAACTTGTTGCAGGGTAGAGATGAAAGGTAAGTCTCCATTCATAGTCACTGTGGTCAGGGGGTCACATCCCTTTATTGTTGCAGGGCAAGGATAGAAGACAGCTCTGTTCAGTCTTTACTTCAGAGGAAGGAAAAGTGGTGCAAAATTTTTATTATAGTGTTCACTTGGAGTAAGGCATGCATGGTCAAAATTTTTCTCCTCTGCTTAACCACTATTAGCTTGTGCTTTATCTAGAGAGATTAGGCTTTACTTGTTTGTTTGTTTGTTTGTTTTTTCTGTGTCCATTGATGTTTCTGAGTAGTGGACTTCCCCAGCATACAAAGCAGAATATACATGATCCCCCCCCCCAAAAAAAAAGTGTAGAAAATTACTGCTGGTTTGTTACTCAAGTCTGTGTTTCATAGTGACTACATCCTCTTTTCTCTGGCTTTTGGAATCATTACTCAATTGCTCTATGAAGTTGCTCCAGGAAGTTTTAGTTAGGGAAGGATGGGAAAAATGGAATGGAATGGAATGTGCTTACTCTGCTTTTTCCAGAATGAGAACCAGAAGGTTTTTATATTTACAAGAATAAGTTTAATTTCAAGGTATAAGCCCAACAAAAAGAGGTTGACATGAGAGAGGGGAATGAGGTGATATAAAGTGTGAATACAGATGTATATTTGAGAAATTTAACCATTATAAGATGCAAAGAGATAAGATGGTAGCAGAGGAATACATAAGTTCATGGAAGAACTTTTTTTCTTCCCAGAAGAGTCAACATGAGCAAATTTAAATAATTATGGGAATTAGGCACAATGGAATAAGAAGCAAAACCCAGACAGGGAAGGAGATTTTGAAAAAAAAAGTCACATCTTTTATTTTGTTTTAACAGAAGAACAGAGAAAAATATAACTGTCTTTATAATTAAGTATATTTGGCTATAAGCACTTAATTGAGATATATAGCTCCTTTCAGGTTAGGAGAATAAATTTGAACATTTAAAAACATAGAAAGGACTTTAAATACCTTACTTAGAGAACTGGAGAAAGAGAGCTGACTAGGGAAATTAAAGCTGTATAAATTCGGAAATATTTTCAAATGATTGGTTGATGTAATGGCACATGGAATCCAAAAAGAATAAAAAGGAATTGATGACAAAGAATGGCCAATTGGTTGAAATTAGATAAATAGAGGGATCCAAATGTTAGAGGTCTCTATGGGATTAAAAAGCAGGTATAAGCAATGCATCAGAGGTTCAGTAGGACAGGAATTTTAATCATAATGACATAGTTAAATTTATGAATTTATGGATTTGTCATCTCCGAATAAGAACAAGATGTACAGTTTGGTCACAGGAGTAAGCAACCAAATTGGAATGGAGTGGGATAATGAGGTAGAAACCGATAACCAAGAGTGTAAGATGTTAAGTAATTTTGTGAATATACTTTTATTCAGGATGGTACCAAAAATTGGGATAGAAAAACTGTGATTTTTATTTCAACAACCTTGGTTGGGAGAGGGGAGAGAATGGAGGTAGGCATTCAGATTAAGTGTTATCAGTGAAGGAGTTTAAAAAGCAGTAGTACTGAAAATAATGGCCTCTAAAAACAAAGTGTTAAATAAGTAATTTTATGAAAATGAAATTGACTAGGAAATAATAAGGTTTCCAGATTAATGTGATTTGGGGCTATCATAAAATAAGTAGCTTTGGGGCCTGGGTGGCTCAGTCAGTTGAGCGTCTGACTTCAGCTCAGGTCATGATCTCATGGTTTGTGAGTTCAAGCTCCATGTCAGGCTCTGTGCCAACAGCTCAGAGCCTGGAGCCTGATTCAGATTCTGTATCCCTCTCTCGCTGTGCCCCTCCTTCACTCACGCTCCATCTCCCCCTCTCTCTCAAGAATAAATAAAACATTTAAAAAATTTACAAAAAAGAAAATAAGTAACTTCGATGGATGTCTTCAGGAAAGAAGGAGTCTTCAAAGAAGTACCTGAAGATTCAGGATGCTTGTGAAATACAGGTGGTCAGAGTTGTGGTTCAAAAATAGCCCGCAGAGCCAGACAGCGTGAGCTCAGTCCTGCCTACCTGTGTGACCTTGGGCAAGTTACATAACTTAATGACTTCCAGGTTAGTCATCTGTGAAATGAAGGTATGCTAGTGTCCATCCTAGATGACTAAACCAGCTAATGCATGTGTGTCTGTTATAAAGCAACTGTTGTCTCTCAGCTTTAAAGCTACATTTCTGGGGTACCTGGGTGGCTCGGTCAGTTAAGCATCTGACTCTTGATTTTGGCTCAGGTCCTCAAGGGATTGTGAGTTTGAGCTCTACGTCAGGCTTAGTGCTGCAGTGCAGAGCCTGCTAGGGAGTCTATCTTTCTCCATCTCTCTCTCTCTGCCCCTCCCTCACAGGCAAGTGCACGCCCGTGCGCACACTCTCTCAAAATAAATAAATAAGCAAACAAACAAAAAATAACCCTTCTATGTTCTGCAGCAGCGATTGGTTCTGGTAGGAGCTATGATTTCAGTTTGCAGATATTTTTGGTCACTCCTATAATCCAGCTCATAGCATCCATCAGAGATATGGGCACCAGCAGCTGGGGCCTCTCTCTTACAAGTATGATGCCCGTCTCTGTGCAATTAGCTCTAATATCCAGAGGGGACACTTTCAGCCAGGCAACAAACTCCCTCCAGAGGTCTGCATCCCTGTTTTGCTGGTTCCCATCTCCAAGCTCTAAATTCTAAAAGTCCTAAAATTCTGCTTTGTTTCCCTAAACCTTGGGTTGGAACTGCATTCTGTGATACCTCTGTATTGCCCTTTGGTCTTTTAATTTCTTCAGTGCTCGTTAAACAATTATTTGTCTTCAACTATTTCTATTAAAATAGCAGTGTGATTTATGTCCTCCTGATTGCATGTTTATTGACTGTACATAGAAAATATTTGGCAGAGAAACTTCTTAAACATGCCATCTATGATTTTGTTTCTGTTACAGCAGAAAGATTTAGGCATCCTGGGATATATAGGTGGTCGGGTTAAGGAAGAAATGGTGAGGGTCAGCATGAGAATATGCACATAGGTAGGAATATAACACCAAGGGTGTTACCTCTTATATGTTGCCACTAAGAATATTGGGATGAGAGAAGAGATACATTTTCTTGTACCCGTAACTAATTAATTAATTTAGTTTCTTACAGACTTAGCTTATTTCTGAGCAAAAGGGATGGCACAGGAAGACCATATTAGTTGTCAGGGACCTGGCATCTTGGTACTGAGGACATCTCCAGCTATGGCCTAAGGAAGAAACTTATGGAGATGAGACACAAGAGTTATATAAGTGAGGATGTCAATACTGGTGAAGACACAGTATAATCTAAAGAGGTGAATACAGTGGAAAATGCCTTGTTAAATTGCTGTATTACATACGTCATTAAATGCCCAACTATATTAGGGAGATGAAACAATCACCACATTCATAATGCAGACTACAAACATATTAGGTAAACTACATTAGTTATGAGAGATCAGACTTAACTAAAGATCTTTTCTGTGCTTCATTCAAATAAAAAGTGGATTATATAAATTCGTTTCATACTTTATGGGTATTTTAATTTTTATGAGATCAAGGCAGTCAGAAGTAGAACATCCAATCTTTAACTCTGAGTAATAAAGTGGTCTTCATTCATGAGGTAAAATAAGGGGGCCCTGAAAAGGAAACAACTGCATTACGAAAGGTTTACCAAAGTACGAATAGAGTATAAGTCATCCTTGATGGGAAAAGCAAATTGTACAAAGACAAATCTCTAAATACTAAAGAGTGAAAGACTGGTTTCTCATGATGTATGTTTTAAAAGCAAATGAGCATGTTTTATTTTTTTTAACATTTATTCATTTTTGAGAGACAAATCCTGAGTGGGGGAGGGGCAGAGAGAGAGAGGGAGGGAGACACAGAATCTGAAGCAGGCTCCAGGCTCTGAGCTGTCAGCACAGAGCCCAATGCAGGGCTCAGACTCACGAACCGTGAGATCATGACCTGAGTTGAAGTCAGACATTTAACCGACTGAGCCAACCAGACACCCTGCAAATGAACACGTTTTAAAATTTATACAGTGACTTGTGAAACCTTAAAGGCCATCTAAAGAGACTCATGTTATTAAACTAAAGTCTTCTGACCCTCACAGATTTCCAAAATACCTTTTCTAATATTAATGAATATGAGAAATTTTATCAGGAAGAATAGAATCACAAAGACATGGATAAGTATCATTATGAGGACTAGCTAAAGGCTTGCCATTTTCTCTCAAGGCAACTCAAAGGTATACAGGGGAGCCTCGGTGACTCAGTCGGTTAAGCGTCCAACTTTGTCAAGGGTCATGATCTCACAGTTTGTAGGTTCAAGGCCCACATTGGGCTCTGTGCTGACAGGTCAGAGTCTGAAGCTTGCTTCAGTTTCTGTGTTTTCTTTTCTCTCTCTCTACCCCTCGCCCACTTGTGCTCTCTCTCTCTCTCCCTCTGAAAAAAAATTAAATAAATAAACATTTAAATAAAAAATATATAAAGTTATGCATTTATTAAATGGCATAAGGTATGTGGGAAAATGCACTATTTTTTACTCCTCTTCCTTTAAGATTAAAGATATTATATATCCCTGCTCATTATGATGTGACTTACACTACCTTCCTATGAAAGGAGTGTACTTCTCAGTGATAACAGGGAAGATAAATGAAATGTAATCATATGTGACAATATGGTGATTCTTAGCAGAAATTTTAAGAGCCATACTTTATTTCTCCAACTTTCTTTTAATTATTCCTTATGAAAAGAGTTTGTTATATGTGGGGGGTTCTTCTTCAGTTTGGATCCTGGAATGAGGGCAATAGAGGAGAGCCAGACAATCAGAGATACAGATGACATACACTATGAGGAAGATATAATCCCTTGGGGTGTCTGGGTTGCTCAGCCAGTTAAGGTTAGCATCCAACTCTTAATTTTAGCTCAGGTCATGATCTCAGGGTGGTGAGATCCAGCTCCCTGCTAGGCTCCAAAATGAGGGTGTAGCCTGCTTGGGATTCTCTCTCTCTTTTCTCTTTCTCTTTGTCCCTTCCCAACATGCACTCTCTCTCACTCTCTCTCAAAGTAATTAAATAAACATTCAAAAAATTTAACATTCCCTCCTCATGAATTGACATATTACATTGTTTATCTACTGTTTAAAAACCAGCTTTATCGAGTTATGATTTACATACTATACTTTATACCACACATTTTATCTATTTAAATTTTAAAATTAATTTTTTAGTATATTTACATATATGTGCAACCATCATCATAGTCAATTTTAGAATATTTCATCACCTTCAAAAGAAGCACAGTACCCTTTAGTTATGCCTCCCCTGTCCCATCATCTGGGGGATATAGAGATAGTTTTATTTCTCCCTTTCCCATATGGATGCTTTTTAAAATTTTTCATGCTGAATTTTCCTAGCTAGAACTGCTAGTGTAATGTTAATAAAAGTGGTGAGACCAGACATCTTTATCTTGTTATTAATCATATGAAGAAAGGATCAATTCTTTCACCATTAAGTAAGATGTTACCTGTGAGTTTTCCATAGATGTTCTCTATCAAGTTGAGCATGTTCCCTTCTGTGACTAATTTTTTGAGCATTTTTATCATAAAAGGATGTTGGTTTTTATAAAAAAAATGTTCTGTGCCTAATAAGATGGTCATGTAATTTTTGTTTTTAATTATTTTGATATACTATATTGCATTAATTGATTTTCAGCTATTAACTAACCTAGCATCCCTGGGACTGATCACTTGGAAATGGTATATAGTTTATTTTATGTGTTGATAGGTTTATTTTGCTAGAGTTTTGTTTTGGATTTTGTGTCTGTGTTTATAAAATATATTTAAAAATATATTGCAAAAATCTCTAGAATTTATTCATCGTGCATAACTAAAACTTTATACTCAATGAACAGCAACTCCCCATTACCCCCTTCTTCCAGCTTCTGACAACCATCGCTCTACTCTCAGTTTCTATGAGTTTGACTCTTTTAGGTACTTCATATAAGTGGAATAATGCAACATTTATCCTTTTATGACTGGCTTATGTTCTTAATATAATATATTCCAGACATTCATATTGTCATTTATGGCATAATTTCCTTCTTTTAAAAGGTTGGATAATATGCCATTGCACTTTATCTATTCACTTGTCAATGTACATTTAGGTTGTTTCCATATCTTGGCTATTGTGAAGAGTGCAATGAATACAGTAGTGCATATATCTTTTCTAGATTCTGATTTCAATTAATTTGAATAAATAACCAAGAGTGGCATTATAGATCATATAATATCGACCTCAATGGGCCGTGGACCTGGGGCAGCGAAGAAACTGAGAAAAAGAGAGGACAGTATAGCGAGGCACAGGGGGCCCCGGGCCAACAGCTTGAGGCACCGAGGTTTATTGTACATCTTCTATACATTTTCAGGAAAAACAGATCAGCAATGATTAACAACAGGAGCTTAGCAAAGCATGTCAACAATGTATATCTGATTCAGCTATCATACATATCTTGCCTATGAGAGCAGTCTTGCAGATACGTATGTTCCAATAAGAATCTTTACGATAGAAGCAAAGACAAAGAAGGGAGTGAATGCACTGTGCTATATTAAGCTGGCTTCCTTTAAGCAAAACATTCCTATTTGCATACTAAAGAACAGACCACATTTCCCAAGGGCAATTCACCCAAGTCCTTTCAGGTTATTTTTAATCTTACAATCTCCAGTTTTCTCAGAGATCTTGGAGCCTTAATGAACATGCCCCTATGGTCATTGTGGTGTTCTGTTTCCCACAATATAAGAGTTAATTTCTCATTATTTGAGGAACCTCTAGACTATTTTTCATAGTGGCTGCACCATTCTACATTTCTACCTTTAGTGTACAAGATTTCTAATTTCTCTGTATCCTTGCCAACTCTTGTCTTTTTATTTTTTTTTAATAATAGCCATTCTGAAAGATATGAGGTTATATCCATTGTAGTTTTAATTTGCATTTTCATGACGATTAGTGATGTGGAATATTTTTCATATACCTGTTGACAATTTCTGTGTGTTCTTTCCATAAAAGTCTACTCAAGTCCTTAGCCCATTTTAAAAATTTGTTTGCTGTTGAGTTGAGTTCCTTATATATTTTGAATATTAACCCCTTATCAAATAAATAATTCATGAATATTTTCTCCCATTCTGTTGGTTGCCGTTTCACTATGTCAGTTTTTCCTTTGCTATATAGAAGCTTTTTCACTATGTCAATTTTTCCTTTGCTATATAGAAGCAGTTTAATGTATTTTCACTTGACTATTTTGCTTTTGTTTCTTGTGCTTTTGGTGTCATATCCAAGAAATCATTGCCAAGACAAATGTCCTCAAGCTTTTCCTTATGTTTAAATGTTTAATACATTTTGAGTTGATTTTTGTGCATGATGTAAGATGAAAGTCTAATTTCATTCTTTTGTGTGTATCTAGCAATGTTTGTTGACGAGACTATCTTTTCCCCACTGCATATTCATAATGCTCTTGTTGAAGACTGATAAACTGCATATGTTTGACTTAATTCTGGGCTTTCAGTTTGGTCCCATTATTCTATGTGCCTGTTTAAAGCCAGGACTGTACTGTTTTATTACCATAGCTTTGTAATATATTTTGAAATCAGGAAGTGTGATACCTCCTGCTTTGTTCTTCATTCTCAAGATTGCTTTGGCTATTTGAGGTCTTTGTGGTTCCATATGAATTTTGGAATTATTTTTTCCAAGTGTGCAATGTTTACATACCTTTTCCTGGCATTTTCCTTTAGCCAGTGTGTTAACATATACAGAGATCTTGTCTGTCTGATTAGCATTGTTTTCTCAGTACTAAGAATAGTGATAGAAAAATATTGTGTTTCTCAAGAAATATGTCTTGAATACGAGGAAGGGAAGCAAGAAAAGGAAGAAAGAAGGAAGAGAGAGAGGATCAATGTACAGAAGGTCTCTCTTTAGTCTCAGTAGTGAAGATGGTGAGATGCTGTTGCTGCCGCTGCTGCTGCTGAGAGCAGTGGTGACGATGGCAAACAACAGTGATGATTAAATCAACTTGGAAAATGCTTATGGCCCTTAAAAAGATCTAGGGATGGTTATATATTCTAGAATGACAAATCACAAATTTAGCAATCATGTCACACATGGTTTGTTATTCATTCGTGTGTTAAACTAATGTTTCTTTAACACAGGGCATATGCTAGGTTCAGGTGATCAGAGCTAAAACTATATGTTAACTATATGCTATTATTATTATTATTATTATTATTATTATTATTATCATTGTCAAGTTAGCTAACATACAGTGTAGTCTTGGCTTCAGGAGTTGATTCCCATGATTCCTCACTTACATATGATATTCAGTGCTCATTGCAACAAATGCCCTCCTCAATGCCCATTACCCATTTTTACAACTCCCCAACCCCTCACCCACATCAACCCTCAGTTTGTTCTCTGTATTTAAGACTCTCTTTTGATTTGCTTCTCTCTCAGTTTGTATCTTATTTTTCCTTCCCTTCACCTTTGGTCATTAGTTAAGCTTCTCAAATTCCACATTTTAGTGAAATCATGAAATATCTGTCTCTCTGAATGACTTATTTTGCTTAGCATAATACCCTCCCGTTCCAAACATGTTGTTGCAAATGGCAGAATTTTATTCTTTTTCATCACCGAGTAGTATTCCATTGTGTACATATATCACATCTTCTTTATCCATTCATCAGTTGGTGGACATTTGGGCTCTTTCCATAATGTGGCTATTGTTGAGAGTGCTGCTGTAAACATTGGGGTGCCTGTGCCCCTTTGAATCAACACTCCTGTGTTTGCTCTGGATAAATTCCTAGTACTGCGATTGTGAGATCACAGGGTAATTCTATTTTTAATTTTTTGAGGAACCTCCACACTGTTTTCCAGAGTGGCTGCACCAGTTTACATTGCCTCCAGCAGTGCAAGAAGGTTCTCCTTTCTCCACATCCTTGCCAACATCTGTTGTTTCCTGAGTTGTTTGTTTTAGCCACTCTGAATGGTATGTCAATGTGGTTTTGAATTGTATTTCCCTGATGATGAGTGATGTTGGGCATCTTTTCATGTGTCTGTTTGCCATCTGCATGTCTTCCTTGTAACATTGTCTATTCATGTATTCTGCTCATTTCTTCTCTGGAACATTTGTTTTTTTAGTGTTGAGCTTGATAAATTCTTAATAGATTTTTTATATTAAGCCTTTGTGTCATTTGCAAATATTTTCTCCCATTCTGTTGATTGCCATTTAGTTCTGTTGTTTCCTTTGCTTTGCAGAAGCTTTTTATCTTGATGATGTCCAAATAGTTAATTTTTGCTTTTATTTCCCTTGCCTTCATAGACAGGCCAAGTAAGCTGCTGCAGCTGAGGTCACAGGGGTTGCTGCCTGTTTTCTCCTGTAGCATTTTGACGATTTCCTGTGTCACATTTAGGTCTTTCGTCCATTTTGAGTTTATTATTGTGTATGGTATAAGCAAATGGTCTAGCTTCAATCTTCTGTATGTTGCTGTCCAGTTCTCCTAGCATCATTTGATAAAAGAGGCTTTTTTCCATTGGATACTCTTTCCTGCTTTGTCAAAGATTAGTTGGCCATATATTTTTGGGTCCATTTCTGGGTTCTCTATTCTATTCCATTTGTCTGTGTGTCTGTTTCTGTGCCAATACCATACTGTCTTGATGATTACAGCTTTGTAATACAGTCTAAAGTCTGGGATTGTGAGGTTTCCAGCTTTGGTTTTCTTTTTCAACATTACTTTGGCTATTTGGGGTCTTTTGTGGTTCCATACAAATATTAGGATTATTTGTTTTAGTCCTGTGAAGAATGCTGGTGCTATTTTGATTGGGATTGCATTGAATGTGTAGATTGCTTTCGGTTGTATCAATATTTTGGCAATATTTGTTCTTCCAATCCATGAGCGTGGAATGTTTTTCCATTTCTTTGTGTCTTCTTAAATTTCTTTCATAAGCTTTCCATAATTTTCAGCATACAGATATTTTACCTCTTTAGTTAGATTTCTTCCTATGTATTGTATGGTTCTTAGTGCAATTGTAAATGGGATCGATTCCTTGATATCTCTTTCTGTTGTTTAATTATTGATGTATAGAAATGCAACCGATTTCTGTACATTGATTTTATATCCTGTGACTTTACTGAATTCATGGATCAGCTAGCTGTAGCAGTTTTTTGGTGGAGTCTTTCAGGTTTTCCATGTAGAATATCATGTCATCTGCAAAGAGTGGAAGTTTGACTTCTTCTTTGCCAATTTGGATGCTTTATTTTGTTTTGCTGTCTTACTGCTGAGGCTAGGACTTCCAACACTATGTTAAACGACAGTCGTGCGAGTGGATATCCCTGTTGTGTTCCTGATCTCGGGGAAATCTCTACTTTTCCCCATTGAAGATGACATTAGCTATGGGCCTTTCATAATATGGCCTTTATGATGTTAAGTCTATCCCAGCTTTCTTGAGGGTTTTTATTAAGATAGGATGCTGTAAATATCAAATACTTTTTCTGCCTCTATTGATAGGATCCTATAGTTTTTATCCTATCTTAATTAATGTGATGTATCACATTGATTGATATTAGCATATTGAACCAGCCCTGCAGACCAGGAATGAATCCCACTTGATCATGGTGAATAATTCTTTTAATATACAATTGAATTCGATTTGCAGGTATCTTATTGAGAAATTTTGCATCCATGTTCATCAGGGATATTGGCCTGTAATTCTCCTTTTTATTGGGTTCTTTATCTGGTTTGGGAATTAAGGTAATGCTGGCTTCATAGAATGAGTCTGGAAGCTTTCTTTTTGTTTCTATTTTTTGGAACAGCTTGAGAAGAATAGTAATTATCTCTGCTTTCAATGTCTGGTAGAATTCCCCTGGGAAGCCATCTGGCCCAGGACTCTTATTTGTTGGGAGATTTTTGATAACTGATTCAATTTCTTCACTGGAGTGGGTCTGTTCAAATTTTCAAATTTTCTATTTCTTCCCACTTGAGTTTTGATAGTGTGTGACTGTCTAGGAATTTGTCCATTTCTTCCAGATTGTACAGTTTGCATACAATTTTTTCATAGTATTCTCTAATAGCTGTTTGTATTTCTTTGATGTTGGTTGTGATCGCTCCTCTTTCATTCGTGATTTTATCTATTTCCATCCTCCCTTTTCTTTTTGAGAAGTCTGGCTAGGGGTTTATAAATTTTGTTTATTTATTCAAAAAACCAGCTCTTAGATTCATTCATCTGTTCTACTCCCTTTTGTTTTTGTTTGTGTTTGTTTGTTTGTTTTGGATTCTATATTCTTTATTTTTCCTCTAATCTTTATTATTTCTCTTCTGGAGAAATATTTGCCTTTAGGACTGCCTTTGCTGAATCCCATAGGGTTTGGACTGTGGTATTTTCATTTTAATTTGCTTTCATATACTTTTTAATTTCTTCTTTAATATCTTGGTTGACCCATTCATTCTTTAGTGGGATATTTTTTAACCTCCATGTATTTGGGGGGCTTTCCGAATTTTTTTCTTGTGGTTGATTTCAAGCTTCATAGCATTGTGATTTGAAAATATGCATGGTCTGATCTCACTCCTTTTATATTTGTTGAGGGCTGTTTTGTGACCTAGTATGTGATCTATTTTGGAAAAATGTTCCATGTGCACTCAAGAAGAATGAGTATTCTGCTGCTTTTGGATGAAAATTTTTGAATATATCTCTTAAGTCTATCTGGTCCAATGTGTCATTCAGAGTTGTTGCTTCCTTATTGATTTTCTGTATATATAAGCTGTCCATTGTGGTAAGTGGAGTATTAAAGTCCCCTACAATCATGGTATTATTATCTATACATTTATTTATGTTTGTGATTAATTCATTTATATATTTGGGGTCTTTCACATCAGGGGCATAAACATTTACACTTGTTAGCTCTTCTTGATGGATAGATCCCTTAATTATGATATAATGCCCTTCTTCATCTCCTGTTAAAGTATTTGTTTTAAAATCTAGTTTGTCTGATATAAGTATGGCTACTCCAGCTTTTTTTTTTCTCCTTTCAGTCACATGATAGATGGTTCTCCATACCCTCACTTTCAATCTGCAGGTATCCTCAGGTCTAAAATGATTCTCTTGTAGGCAGTATATAGATGGATATTGGTGTTTTTTTTTTTTTTAATCCATTCTGATATCCTATATCTTTTGATTTGGGCATTTAGTCCATTTACCTTCAGAGTGATTATTGGAAGGCATGGATTTAGTGTCATTTTGGTATCTGTAGGTTTTATGCTTGTAGTGATGTGTCTGATTCTTTGTAATTTTTGCTGCATTCCACTCACAGAGTCCCCCTTAGGATCTCCTGCAGGGCTGGTTTAGTGGTCATGAACTCCTTTAGGTTTTGTTTGTCTGGGAAAGCCTTTATCCCTCCTTGTATTCTGAATTACAGCCTTCTGGATAAAGGATTTTTGCCTGCATATTTTTCCTATTTAGCACATTGAATATTTCCTGCCACTCCATTCTGGCCTGCTAAGTTTCAGTAAGCATGCCCACTGCTACCCTTATGTGTCTACTTTTGTAGGTTAAGACCTGTTCATTCCTTACTCCTTTCAGAATTACCTGTTTATCTTTGTATTTTTCCAGTTTCACTATGATGTGTTGACCTGTTTTTGTTGGTTATGAAGGGTGTTCTCTGTGCCTCTTGGAATTGGATGCCTGTTTCCTTCCCCAGATTAGGGCAGTTCTCAGCTATAATTTGTTCACATAAGCCATCTGCTCCTTTCTCTGTCTTTTCTTCCTCTGAAACTTCTATGATACAGATATTATTTTGTTTCATTGAATCACTTAGGTCTTTATTTCTCCTCTCATGTCCTAGCAATTTCTTTCCCTCTTTTTTCAGCTTCATAATTTTTCATAATTTTACCTTCTGTTTCGCCTATTCTCTCCTCTGTTTCTTCCATCTTCACTGTCACTGCATCTAATTTATTTGGCATCTCATTTATAGCATTTCTTAATAATGACTATTTCTTACCTGCAGCAATAGATTCTCTGCTGTCTTCTATGCTTTATTCAAGCCAAGCTATTAGTCTCATGATTCTATTCTAAATTCTCATTCAGATCTATTGTTTATATATGTTTTTGAGCAAGTCTCTGGCTGTCATTTCTTCCTGGAATTTCTTTTGAGGAGAATTCTTCCTTTTCATCATTTTTGCTAGGTTTCTGCCTTTTACATATTTTAATATCTTGTTAGGTGTCCTGCACCTGTGAGAACTAGTATATGAAAAAGGGCACATCCACTCTCTAGGGCCTGGAACTTCAGGGAGAGTTTTTGGAGTGTATTGTATGCACTCTGATACTGCATATTTGGCTGCTCTATCCCACTGGTCAGTCTTCTAGAAAGCTCCTCCTTGCTCATCTTGGTGGAGTGTTTGAACCTTCAACCAGGTGTGCTTTGATTTGTTCATTGAAGTAACCCTGGGGGGGGGGGGAAGGAAACGCCGGGGGAAGCCTGCTCCTATAAAAAGAGAAAAATGAAAGGGGTGAAAAATAGCAAGCAGAGACTCAAAGCAACTATAAGTCTTCATCCAGAGGGAGAGAAAGGAAAATAAAAGAGAAGGAGATTAGAAAAAGTGTAAAAAAAATACAGAAAAAAATGTCTGATTACAGAGACAAACAGAGCAGAGAAAGAAAGAAAACAAGAAAAAATATATATAATAATAATTGACCAAAAATCAAATCAGAAACTATGAGCCTGATTCCAAAGCAATAAAAGAAAAGAGAAAAAAGAAAAGGATACAAAGAAAAAGAGAAGAGAAGGAAAGAGAAAAGAGAAAAGAGAGAGAGAAAAAAAAAAGAGCAACAGACTAACATAGAAAACCACAGGATAGTTGTTTGTTGGTGCCTGGGACTGGTGGCTGTGCTGGTCTGGAGGAGAGGCCATCTGGTTCACTCAGTGTCTGTAGTGCTCCAATAGTTAGGCAGCCACCAGGCACAAGGGGGCGAGGTTTAGTGTAAGTGGTCCTGCCTCCACGACGGACTACTGTTCTGTTCCCTGAAGCCCCACTGTGTTGGTTTGGGGGAGAAAAATGGTGACACCCCAATCTCTCCTCCCCTCCCCCAGGTGTCTCAAACACTGATGTTCTGGCAGCCCTCACAGAGTAGCACGGGCTTGGGTAATGCCTTGCTCCATGGTCTCCTACACCTTCTACTTGCTCAACTAAGATTCAAAACCTAATGTCTTAAAGGATCTATCACCACAAGGACAGGTTCTGGGGTAGCACCATCCTGCCCTGCTGATAAGGCAGTGCCTGCGGGGTCTTTTGTCCTGGGGGGGCAGTATTCCCTCTTCCCACAGTACTCAAGGGAGGGGATTGCTCTCTCCCAGGGCACCCCTGAGATCACTATGGTGCCCAGGGCTGGCTTCCCTCCCCACCAGGTGCATGCATGTGCTGGTGGCTTTGGTCTGGAGAAACTTGTGCACTTTTGAAAGCTCCAATCTTTAGCTCCTAAGGCTGTTTGCTAAATAGAGACTGGTACTCTCCATGTTTCTTGTTCCCCAGTCTGTGGTCTGGAGAGGTTTTTTTCTCTTGTCCTCTGTCCCACCAAGCTGTCTCCTACCTGTGGAGATTTTTCTGTCACTCCACAGATAGAGTTCCTTGGTGTTCCAAGTGTTCTGACCTCAATACAGCTGTGTTTGAGGGAGAAGGGAAATCCCAGGGAAACCCCAGTCCCCCTACTTCTCCTCCATCTTAACTCCAAATAATTCCTCTTGTGAGTGACAGCATAAAATGCCTGACTGACAGGATGACATGAGGTGAGTGATGCAGGACCATCTGATGATTCCTCAGGAGGAGGACCACGGGTTTGGGGACCTCCTCAGTAAACCCAAGTAACAGAAGCTGCAGAATGCAAAACTGCGGGTAAGGGTGGTGGGGAGCAACCACTGAAACTTAGGAATAGTCAGATGGAAGAGACTTTGGGCACCTTGTGTGGGAAGGGCAGCTTTCTCAACTTCTGCCAGGACCTCCACATTCACCCTGTTAACTATATGTTAATTGCTCTTAAGGAGCTTAGAAAATCTGTCCCTTCCATTTTTGGTGGGGGGAGAAATTAGGAAGGCTAAAGCCCAATAACTAAATAAAAATAAGTACAAATACCAATGACATGTTTCTAAACTCAAAAAACTCAGAATGGTGTGACAATTTTCTATCTACACTAGAGTTCAAAGCATAGACCTTGTTTTTCCTAAAGCACTTTATCAACCATAAGTAAATTTTATGTTCTTTTTAACATTAAAATGTAAATATCTTATAATATTACTCCTTTTAAAGTAATAGTTAATAAATTTGTCAATAAGCTAATTAGCCGCCCATATTTTTTAATTACCCAGCATACTGCATTTATGGCTTACTATGTATACATTCCTAATAGCAAAAATTGCTTTAATCACTACTAAATTAATTTTTAACCTATGGATAGTATTAAAGTTAAAAACTTTGTATTTAAATTTGTTTTGAAAATTAAATATTTGAATGATTTCCTTATTCAAAATATCCCACTAGTTTCTAATAGTCAGATATGTGTTCCATATTTAATATTTGGTGTTTAATCCCTTTTTTCTTGTATTTAATTTAAAATACATGAACAGTTAACATATCCTATGAATCATTACTCTAGTGTAATGAGAATTTATGCACTTCTCTATTTCAACTGATGAATGGTTATGTAAGAAAAACAGCTTCAGGACTTGTTGATTATATTTTAGAATTAGACCTAAATGGAATAGCAATCATGTACATGAAAAAATAAATAAATAAACAAATAAAGTCTTGCATTGAGTATAAACATAATCTATTTAGAATATACAGTTCAACCCAAAACTCAGATGCTTTATCGATGGCTTTAATTGGAAGAAAGGAAGTTTGTAGCCACTCAAAATAAAATATGATGGTTTGTGTCATAGTGTTATACAACATATTCCTCTTAAGAGCACAGGGGGAAAATGAAAAACAAGATGGACCTTGAATAACAGCTCAACGGTAATGTTGTATAATTGCTTTTCATCCTTTCTATCAGCAGTGAAGCTTTAAAACATTGATCAAAGATGATGACTATCACAAAGTGCTTAAAGTGCAGCACATTGTTAGATTTCCTCAGCCTCTGAAATAATTATAGCACGAGCAAGCATAGAGATGATTCCCCCACCTTCACCCACCTTCCTCAAATGATTTGCCAGCCAAGGTAGTTGGGATTAAAAGAAATCTGACATGAATGAACTATATTAGAACATCAATGTCAAAATATCTATCACAGACACATACGTCAAAAGGATAAAAATACCGTGAACATTTCACATTAATGCACACCAGGATTCAGTCACTCTCCTTACAAACACAGGACTATAATAATAAAGGACACAAAGCGTACCCAATGGATAAGAAAGTGCAACACAGAAATGAGAAGTGTTTATTGATGATGTGATGGAGATAGCTCTTGTCTGCTAAGAGTTTACAGCTAAAACAATGATTGAAGGAGAAAATATTTTTATCCATTTATGGGAGTAATAGGTAAAGGACTTTCCCCAAAGAATTTAGTAGTTTATGCTAGATAAATATTTTAAGCTCATGGTTTCATTAGAATTTAACTATATTAATTTATTCATCACTTAATGAATTTAAAAATAATTATTGAAATCGTACTAAATGCCAGGCATTGCACAGAAACACAGGTACTGCGTTATAATAGTTACATATGAGGCTCCATGCCACGTGCTCTTAGCCTGTCTGATTTTAGTACCCACAGCTGGTATAGGTAGTCACACACCTTTGCCCATTTTCTAGATCAAGTGCTCTGATGTCTTTCTGCTATGGAATGCCATTCAGTTACAATTAAAGGAATTAGGAAGTAAGGGGAATTTAATGCTCTTCAAGTGAGTCTCAACCAATGGTATAAATGGATAGATATTTTATTCTCCCATGTTCTCTGGGAGGATGATTGTAAGGGGTATTCGAAGTAGTTTCTCAAATGATTCCCTGAGAGAGGGTTGAGCCCTCACTGCTCACAACATTAACCAGCCCATTAGTGCCAATTACTGGCCTTTCTTTTTTTTTTTTTCCCCATCTCATTTTCTCTCCCAATTTTGTTTCTCCACTCTCTCCCAAAACCTACATGTTTCCAAGTGCTTGTTCCGAGATCTGCTTCCCGGAAGAAACCTAAACCAAATCAATTGGTATTGGAAGTAACAATAGATGGTAGCCCCTCAATATGGGATTCTGAAATTGGTCTCTTTGTATGTCAGAGGGCAAAAAAGACCTCATTGCTGGCAATAAATGAGTTGCTGGAAACTCTGGGTTTGCTTTACTACCACATTTGGTAAAACAGGTTTATGTGATAGCTCTAGCACTTGAAAGCTATGAGGGCAAGGTATTTATAAGGCTTGTGAAGGTAGCTTACCCTCTTTCGACCATTTCAGAGGCCCTGAAGTAAGAAAGTGGCAGTCTCAGCCAACTATCAGTTCAGGACATGTTTGGGATTCAAGAAGGGCTTCCTACCCTTCTTATAGTGTTTATTACCTGAAACTGGAGGACAGATTGCATTGACAAAACAGGTTCAGGATTTGATTCTAAGTGTTGAACAAATGCAAAAGATACAGAATATTCAGCTTCTGGAGGTTTCCTGATATCAGGGCTGTGGGAGTGAATATATGAGATCCTGAAAAATTGGATGGACTGCTGGGAAAGATTGACCTGAGAATGTTGCACCCCCAGATTTCCTGATATCTTTGGACTTTGAAAGCATCGTCATTACTGTTGCTGGAAGGCAATGCTAGTCTTGACAGAGGACAATGTGAAGAAATCACCTGGGGTGAGTGCCTTGCAATATATTTTTCCCCCTTAAAGTCATCCACATCCTTAATATTTGGCTCAAATCTATAAATATACTCAGCTCTCATTCTAAGAAGGTACATATAGTCTCTGCTATGAGTAAGCTATCTTGTTAGATGAGCTTCAGAACAGGCTTATAGGTAAATATACAGTCACAAAAATTCAGAAATATATATAGGAGTGGATATTGAGAATATCACTAGATAGCATTGGAGAAGTAAGGTTGTGTTTACCTGGAGCCACACCCCCACAGCATAAAATGTAATGATCTGTGTGAATACTTGGAGCTGGTTTTATTGATACTTAAAGGAGGGCTGCTTACAGATTGCATGTGATAGCATTTTGCAGTCAGTGATATGGGAAGGCCACACTCCCTTTAACAAAGTATTAAGACTGTATCCTTTGGAAGGCCCAGAGAGCATTCAAGTGATATGATTCACCACAAAGAGGGTCCATAATATATTTAAGAAGGTTAATGTTGGCTATTTTTTGTAGCTCAGAATGGATAGTGAGTGATGCTTCCATGGAGCTTGGTCTGATAGAATCCCTTTCTAGCAGAAGACAGGTGATGGCACTTCTAGGCAAGATAAACAGAATGGTAATAATAGGAATAAAATAGAGTGGTAGGTTATATTTACTCAAAGAAATTATGGCTATGACTGTTAGACCATGGTGGCCTCAGAGAGGAGAGAAATTGGCAAAAAAGGTAAGCTATTGTTTGACTTATTTCACCAAAATAGGTCGATATTAGTTCTCTCTATGGGGAATTGTGTTCCCTTGCCCTATTTTCAGATTTGAACCACTTAGGATCCAGAGCCCATTGATAAAAGGGAACTCTAGATATTCCTGAGGAAGGAGCCTGCAAAGTCACCACATGTATATGAAGTACATATTTCCTCATTTCTTTTGTAAAAGTCCTGTAGCTATTTAAACAAGTAACTGTACCTTAAGGAAAGGGCAATTCCTTCCAATTGCTAAATGTAGGATCTGAGTCTACAATGACATCAGTGAGACCTAATACAATTACATCCCTTGTTTAAGCTTGGACGTTATGGAGGCCTGGTGCTGTATGGAGTTCTAGTCCAAGTCTAAAGAATCTATAGACCTAATCTCTGGTTATTTTCTTGACTTTGAAGTATCCATTTATGTTGGACATTCCTGGCAATTGGAAGAACTTTTATGCTGATTCTTTGGTTAGAATAGACCCAAGGTAGTATTTCAATGGAAGGCCTTGAAACCACCCTTTCCTGAGAAAATAAATCAGAAGCAATATAAAACTGTGAATAGAATGACAGATAATAATGCTGTTCTCATAGACTGAAAGAAGAAGATCTTATTCATTCTCAATTCACCTTTTAACCCCTCCAAAAATCAGATGAATTCTGGCTAATGACACTGGACTATGTAAACTTAGCAAGTAGTTGCCCCCATCAGAGTCACTGGGCTTAATGTGATATATTTATCAAAAGAAATCAATACGCTTCCTGGCACGTTGTATGTATTATTCACTTAAGAAATATATTGGAATGAGAATCAAAATGAGTTAGTGGTTGCATAGTTAGAATATCAGTGGCCTAGAGATGTCTACCACTATCCTCAATAGGGAGGGTGAAGTGTGTAGAACCCTAAGATTGGGGGACAAATAGGGGTCTTCTGGAAATCCATTCTCACCACTTCTATATAACATTGTATTGGAGATCCTAGCCAGTACAAAAGAGAAAAAAAATAAAAATTGCTTCATTCACAGAAAATATGATTGTATGTGTACAACCCCAAGAAATCTGCAGACAAATCTAGAACTAATAAGTGGGTTTACAAAAGGTCAAAGGATACTGAAACTACACTGAGAAATTATTTATATATTCATGTACTAGAAATACACAATTAGATAATGAAATAAAAAAGAAGTACCAGTGGATATAACATGACAATTCTGAAAGTATAACAATACTTTTGGCAAAATAGGTGAAGGATATATACAATGAAAATTACAAAACATTACAAAAAGAAATTAAAGAGGAACTAATAATGGAGAGTTGTATTGTGTATTTTTTGGTTGAAGAAAGTTTTGTACAAGCTGGATGAAAGTTATATGAAAATGCAATGCAACTAGAATAGACAAAATAATTAGGAAAAATAAGAACCAAGTTGGTACTTACAGTATATTCACATATGTTCCAACTCAAATTTTCATTGAAGCAAATTGATAAACATATTTAGGTATATCAGTAAAGTGGAATATTACTAGCAATAATAACAACAGAATATTACTGATACAAAAAGATGAATGTCAAAAGTATTCTGAGCTAAAGAAGCCAAATACAAAATTGTATACATTGCATTATTTTATTTAAGTTAAATGGCACAATATGATTCCACATTAAATTTTAGAACAGACAAAACTAAAATGTAAGGACAAAGATAACGAAAGTTGGTTCCTGGGGATTGACCACAATGAGACACAAGAAATTTAGGGAGAATGGAAATATATACACAAATATACTACTGTTATAATTCCTTGAACTATATGCTTAAAATTGCTGAATATTGTTGTATGCAAATTATACCTTAAAGTTTATTTAAAATAAGTGATCAAACAATAAATGATTGAAACTTTACTGCTGTAAGTAAGAAATCAAATCACTGGTTAATCAAGTTCTATAAAATAATGGAATTACTGAATGAGTATTAATGAAAGTGACAACTTATTAAATGGATATTATTAAAGTCATGAGGGGTGCCTGTGTGGCTCAGTTGGTTAAGTGTCTGACTTGGGCTCAGGTCATGAGCTCATGGTTTGTGAGTTTGAGCCCTGCATCGAGCTCTGTACTGACAGCTCAGAGCCTGGGGCCTGCTTTGGATTCTGTATCTCCCTCTGCCTCTGTTCATCCCCCCACTTGCACTCTGTCTCTCACAAAAATAAGTGAAGATTAAAAAAATTAAAGTCATTTATGATTCTTGAAATCTATTTGAAATATTAACTAGTGTCACCTTTCAACTAGAAATGTGATTTAGCACTTGCAAATTTCTTCCCCCTACTACTGGAATCCCTAACCTCCCAATCATGCTGTGTATATTTACACAAAACTATTTTTTCCAGTGAATGATATTTTATAAAAATAGAAATATAGTGAAATAGAATAGAGAAAGGTCACCACTACTCTCCCTCACCTCTGTACAAACATACTTATTATTTTGGTATATTACCTTCCATTTTTAGGCATATTATTTTCCAAAGTTATAATTGTGCTCTATTTACAGTTTTAATGTTGCAAATTGGGTGAGACATGATTACAATGTATGTATAATTTCAAAAGATAAATCATACACTGTACAGCACCTTGCTTAAGAAAGGCTTTTCAAATAATGATGTAGGATTCTCAGATTGCAATCCAGAACCTGTATTGGCCAATCAGATTCTCTCTCCTGGGATTTTGAAACTTAAATGAGTGTTAGAAAAGCATGTAGCTAGTTAGAGGTCACTTTGATCTCAGCCAGCAGCCACAGGCAGAGCAGGCAAATCTTCTGCTGTGGTTCCTGCTGCCTCGCCTTTCAGAGCTTGCATGGATCATGCCTGTTTCCTAAGCCTCAGTTCAATCTGATATCCTGCCAATAAATCCATTTTTGGCTTAAGCTGGTTAGATTCACTTTCTGGCAGGTACATTTGAATATCTCTTTACTGGATTACATCTTTAGGGAGGAGAAAATACATTTTATTCATCATTTTTTCCCCAGTGGTGCAGTTTAGGAATAGTGCCTAATGCATAGCTTAATCTGAATAGATATTTGGTGGGTGTACACATTGACGTGTGTAAGAATGGAATGCATAGAACTTTTTTATGGAGCTGTAAGCTGTCCTGTTTGGTTGTAGTGCGGGTGCATTAAAAGAAATAACAGGATAAAAATTTTGAGTTGTAGGTAATAATCACAATGTGGACAGATTGAAAAGCCAGATTGAGATGTTTATGTTTAATTTATTGGCAAGGTAGAGGTCATGAAATGATTATTATTTTTAAAGAAATAAATCAGAAGAAGTATATAGGATGAATTTGAGAGGAATTTTAAAGGGGAAAATAATATTGTTTTGGTTACTGCTTTTCTTTTTAATTTTTTTTTTTTACATTTTTATTTATTTTTAAGAGACAGAGAGAGATGCACAAGTGGGGGAGGGGCAGAGAGAGAATGAGACACAGAATCCGAAGCAGACTCCAGGCTCTGAGCTGTCAGCACAGAGCCTGATGTGGGGCTTGAACTCACAAACTGTGAGATCATGACCTGAGCCGAAGTCGGACGCTTAACTGACTGAGCCACCCAGGCACCCCAGGTTATTGCTTTTCAATTGGATATCTCAACATAAACACACTGGTTAGAGGAATATCTATCTATCTATCTATCTATCTATCTATCTATCTATCTATATGGAGAGAGAGGCAAGATTAAAGCTGAGACATTTAGAAGTGTACAATCACAATGTAATCTATAGTTTAGAATAAGCAACCATGAAATCATAGAATATCCATTGGAATGTCTTCCATAATGTATATGTAAACAAACAGAAAAAGAAGTCATCCATTGTTTATGGCGAGAAGTAGTAAGAAACAGAATTGGGATATGGTGTATTTCAAAGTTGTGTATTTGACATGTCTCTCCCTTGATTAGTCTTTAGTGTTTTCACAGTAGATGCACAATAAAATTCAGTGTCTTGACATTACCAATTCATTGCCGTACAAAATCTATAGGCATCCAGCAATCACCTTTCTCTGTGTTCTTAAACCATTTTGATAGGTAGGACTATTCAGAACATCCTAGGTGAGTTTCCTGGCCAATTCCATTTAAAGTGTTCAATTTATGGGGATTGTTCACAGTATTTCTTTGCCGTTTTTAAATGGCCGTATGATAGGCAGTGACGTCTACTCTTTCATACTTGCTGTTTTAAATTTAGACACCCCTCACCTTTAACCCATAAGTTACTTAGGGATTGTTGATATTTTGGTATTTTATACTTATCTATTATTGATTTCTAGTTCAAATTTGTTATAGTCTGAGAACAAATTTTGTATGATTTCTATCCTTTTCAATTCCTTAGACTTCACTTCTTGCATGCACTGAGAAGACTGATCAGACAAAAGTGAAAACTTACATTTTTCTCAGGTCTTTTCTGCCCACATTCTTCCTTGGCCACATACATGGCTCTTTAAATTCTCAGGTATACACGGGCACTTTGAATGTCCGAATGCCTGGAGACACTTTCTCATAAACTTTTCTACCCAGGCTTAAGGCTATTTCTTGTATGTGGAGAGTATAATCTTTTGCCTCAGGTTAACTATGGACATTCTGTTTGCCTTACAATGATTTGAACAATTCCTGCTGCTTTTATCTACCCTGGGTGAGTTCTGAGTTCAGTGGAATAGGGACAAGTATCTTCTATCAGTCCTACAGGTAGCTCCCAGGTAATTTAGAGCAGACGAGAACAATGATCTACAAATATGGTCAGTTATTCTTCCTCTGGAATCAGTTATCAGGGTCACACCATCAGGAGAGAACACAGACTGCTGCCTTCGAGACTGCTGCCAAGCCATAAAGAGTTGGGGGCAAAGGAAGTTAAAAATGCCACTAAATATTTCCTACCATTTTTAAGGTGCATTTTTTCAATCCCCATTTGCTCAGTTGCTGTAAACCCTTGACTGCTTTCCAGAGTTCTGAGTAATTTGGCTCATTCAAAGTGATTATTGATATGGTTGGAATAAAATATAGTTTCCCCAGCTATTTTCTCTGTGTGTGTGTTCTTTGAACACTTCAGTGGTTTTTATCTTCTATTAGTTACTTGTCCATCAAACCTGAATTGAATGTGTCTTGTTCAATCTAAGCTGCTTTGCACAATAAGCTTTTATGAGTTTATTTAGAAAACTTTTTTTACTGAACAACTGGTGCATCCTCATGTCTATTTTTAGGTTATTTTAGTCATTCTTTGGTGTTACTTGTTTCCTAGGTTTGATCTTAGGCTATTTCACAGATGGGCAGAGAAGACAAATAAATGTACGGATGATACTTAGGAAACTGCTGGGGAAAACATATGTGTTATTCAAAAGCAAAGTGAAGGTATTAGGGTCTTATCACTGCTAGAGATCTGTGTCTTTAGGACGTCAACATGTAGTCAATCTTGTTTTTATTTCATGTTTTTTCTTCTAATGGAATTATAAACATTTATCAATACTCATATGTTAGCTGTATTATTCTATATGATTCATTTGGTGGTGTGGCGGTTTTTAAATCTAAATTGGCAAGTAGCTTCTGGCATTCTAGTTATAA
Organism: Prionailurus bengalensis; assembly: GCF_016509475.1. Lineage (NCBI taxonomy): Eukaryota > Metazoa > Chordata > Mammalia > Carnivora > Felidae > Prionailurus > Prionailurus bengalensis. Next base: position 58,582,212 of record NC_057353.1, read on the forward strand.
TTATAAATGCCAAATTCAAAACATATGATTAGTGGAGTCATGGCATATGCACACTTAACACATAAAATTCAGCCATATATGCTATGCCAATTTAAAGACTTCTCTAGCTATTTCCTATTTCATTTGTTCTTTCTTAAAATATTCTTTTTTTTGCCTTCTAGTCTATCTAATACAGTATATTTTATAATTCAGTTTTATTTTCCTGTTTTCTTTTTAATTTTCTCATGTTTTAGTGTCTTTGTTAAGTTTAGGATTATACATCTCAAAATAATCTCTGTATACCTTCAGAAATGTTTTATAGCTTTACGTGTAGTATAAGAACTTTTTAACTATATTTTCCCAATTTTTTCCATCTATCCCTGTTACCATTGTTGTCACTCATTTAATTTTTGGGTATGTATTGAAAACAATGCATTATTACTATTTTATGATTTAAATGAGTATTTGGGGGATTAAAATAAAATATTTTATGTTTTTTTCTATCTTTAATACTTTTCATTTCTTTCTATAGATCTGAGTTTCTGACCTGTATCATATTTCTTCTTGAAGATCTCTCATAGACTAGATAAACTGGCAATGATTTTGTCGTTTTTGTCTGAGAGTCTTTGTTCTATATTTCAGTATTTTTTTTCTTCTGCATTTGTTAAGTTATAATAGAGGTACCCTAATCTACACATATTTAGAGTATACAGTTGGGTCAATTTTTACACATGTCTGTATTTATGAAGCCATCACCACTCTCTTGTCTCTTTTAATTATAGCTTTCGTTTCCTTCTTCATTTCTGTAGTTGCAATGTATTTGTGGAAGAAACCAAATTGTTTACTCTGTCAATTTCTCACATTCTGTCTTTTGTAGATTTCAGTACTATTGTAGTATTTAACATATTGCTCTGTTTTCTTTATTTTCTTTAAATTGATAGTTAAATCTAGTTGCTTTATAGATTCATTCTTGATATTTTGAGAGAGTGGGTAAAGCTACTTCATAGATAGTCTTCCCTTTATACAGTTGGTTTTACCTTGAGTTGGCATTCTCCTTCACATTTGACAAGTATTTATTCTAGGTTCAGAGTACTGGGAGAATAGGATTTTTCTTTTAGAATTCTGTAGGTTCACACTATTTTGTACTTGTTTGCATAGTTTTTGATGAGAAGTCTGCTGACATTTTTTATCTTTTATTCTCTACAGGGAATGCGTCCATTTTCTTCTTACGGTTTTGAAAAGTTTCTCTTGGTGTTTTTCAGTAGTTTGAATATAATATACATAGATGTTTTTTGTTTGTGTTTTTCGGGGCTGTGTGTTTTGTACTACTTGGTGTACTTTAGGATCTGCGGTTTAGAGTCTATTAAAAATTTTGAAAAGTTACATTCTTCTTCAAATCTCTCTTCTGCCCTACTTTCTCTTTGTTAAGTGACACAAATGTTCTTTTTAATATTTATCTCACTGCTTTTAGATGCTTTGTAATGTTTTTATTTTTCTTTACTCTTTGCATTTCAGTTTGAGTAATGTTCTACTGACTTGTCTTCAAGTACACTGATTATTTCATTGATGGTGTCATCTACTGATTTTTATCTCTGCTACTGTGTTTTAGTATCTCCATTTGATTCTTAGACTTTTTCTCTCTGTGTTGAAACCACCTATTTGATCATTCATGTTGTCTAATATTTTTTTCGTTAGAACCTTTAACATGTCAAACATAGTTACATGAAATTTCCTGTTTGATAGTTACAACATCTTTTATTTAAAAAATGTACTGTTTATTTACCTTTGAGAGAGAGAGAGAGAGAGAGACAGACAGACAGACAAAGTGTGAGTAGGGGAGGGGCAGAGAGAAGAAGACACAGAATCTGAAGCAGGCTTCAGGTTCTGAGCTGTCAGCACAAAGCCAGACATGGGGCTCCAACTCATGAACTGTGAGATCATGACCTGAGTCAAAGTCAGATGCTTAATGAAATGAGCCACCCAGGTGCCCCTACAACATCTTTTAATAGTTGAAGCAAGTTCTGATGATTGCTTTTTCTCTTGAGACTGTGTAGGAAACATTTTTGGTGTCTCATTTTGGTTGTTGAGAGTTGGACAGGTTGCCTAGAACATTAGATACTAAGATGATTTTTAAAATTTACTTTTTCAAGTTCTTCAGTGTTTAGTTTTCTGTAAATCTACTCAGGTGTTGGACTTTTTTTTTTTTAATTTATTTTGAGAGAGAGAGGGAGAGAGCAGAGGGGCAGAGACAGGGAGAGAAAGAATCCCAAGCAGGCTCTGCACTGTCAGTGTGGAGCCTGACAGGGCTCAGTCCCAAGATGGTGAGACCATGACCTGAGTCGAAACCAAGAGTCTGATGCTTAACTGACTGAGCCAGCCACGTACCCTATTGGACTGGTTTTGCTATTCTTATTTCTATGGGTACCCTGAGTGCACCAGAGGCTTCACATTTTTCTGGCGATAACTATATTTAAGGAGTGTGCTAATTTGCTAGAGGGTTTGTCTTAATCTCTGACTTTTATTTGACTCTAGATCAATCTATCTGTCCAACCTAGGGTCTTTTGTGATGAAACCTAGAGGAAATAAGTCTCTTGCAGCTTTCCCGGTTGCTTTATACTGTTATTTTTGCTTGATGCTTGTTAGCACAATAGTGGGGTAAGTGATAGATGGTATCTGATTGTACTGACTTAACCTCAATCTAAGCTTGGTAATGTGAAACTATCTTAGGAATGTGTTCACCAGTGCTACTTACTATTCCTCCTCGAGCGTAACACTAAACTTAGCATGTATTCTTGCCCATCCCTAAAGTATAACATTTTCTTTTGTTTGTTTTCCTTTCTTATTTCCTATCTCCTAGAAGCAGTAGATTTCTATCACTGTCGTGAGGTTACAGTTTTTCACTATTCGTTTCGCAGATTGAGGCTTTGGTTCCAGAGGCGTCATGGGGAAGATGAGTCTGCGTGAGGTGTCAGCAGTGACTGCTGTTGCCCTACAATCCCCACAGGAAAGTTTTCTCAGAATTTTGCTTGCTCTTGTTAGAGCCTACTAGATTCCAGAAGGAAAAGCCCTCAAGAGGGTATCAATCTCCATATGTCTGCATCTGTTATGGGCTTCATAGGCTCATGCTAGCCCACCCTTGACCCTTAGCAATTAGTTAAAAAATCACTAAGCTGACTCATTTTTCTGTATTATATGACATTTGGAAACTTCTGCCCTATGTGAGCAAATGCCTGAATCCTGTTTCTACCTTCAGTCACCTGTTTTTCTCCAGATTTGGGGTTAGTTGTTTCTTCTGAAACCATCTTAATCCCCTGATGTAAAGTAGTTATAGATTTCCAGCTTTTTTCTTGTTGTCAGGGTAGAAATGATACTCCACAGTTCTCGACATCCTTGAGCTGAGATTGAAAGTCTCCTCTGGGACTGTTTTGAACATAAATTTCATAGGAAGCTCTGTGGTGGAGTTGGAACTGCTTGCATTTTAGAATTCACATACTTGATTCAAGTTCCAACTCTTCCTGCTACATATTCATGTATCACGAGGTTGGTGACCTCTGATCAGCACCAAGAGGGAACTAATCCTAACCTTGTAGAGCCATTGAGTGACATAAATGACAACAAGAAATAGGAAAACTCTAGGACAGAGAAAGTACCCATTACATAATTGTTTCCTTCTCTTTTCCTGCTACGGCAAGATCTTAACTTTGAATTGTTTATGTGTCTGTGTGTCCTAACTAAATCCTGAATTCTTGGAAATGAGGAACAACATCTTACTTAGATTAGACTGATTAACTCCTTGTACAGTCCTTGGAGCATAAAAATTTTTGCTGAAAAAATATTCTCATCCAGATCTGTTTAAATCTATGGAGTAGGTGGTGCTTCAGAAGAGATTCACCAGCTGTACTTAAGGTATGAAAAGCTCCTGCAGAAAGATCGTGATCAAAACTTTGAAAGTCAAAGTTAAGCCAAAAGTTAAATATTTTTCATCAGTGCAAGGTTAATTAAATTGTAAAATCCAATATAACATGGAAAAATATAAAGCGTCAAAAATAATTTGCCACATATAAAGCTCCTGCAACTATAAAATTAAATAGTTGGGAAAATCATGTTCAGAAGAGTGAACCATTACCTCTCAGAAGAAACTTGTCCTATTTGTAGATCTTTAGGGAATGATGAGAAAGAGAACACAGGTTTTGTTGTGAGATAACCTTGGTGTTTATCTTGATTTCTCTAAGCTGTGTGTATTTAGCATATTAGTTAATCTCTTTACACCTTCAGTTTTCCTCTCAATTTTATAGAATTTTAAGAATTAGAAATAACTTGTGTTCAGTTCCTGGCACACACAAATGCTTAATGCATATTAATTCTTAATTTTTTATGTAAAACCTTGTTCTGAGTGATCATGTTCTTTTAGTAGACTTTCTATATTTTTTTAAAAAAATGCTCTATGCACCAGAGGAGCTCTGTAGGTACAGAACTTAGGAAAAGATACATGTTTTGATGCATAGAAACTTGGTTCTGTGAAGAATGTGAATACTCTTCAAATCTTGTTTCTTGGGCCAACCGTCAGGGTGCTAAAACAATTATGCTGAAAGTTTTATAACAACCAATTTTGAAAACATAAACAAATATGCCTATGTTTATATCTAAATTTTAAGTATAGATGAGTGTTAAACGTAAAATTATAGTAACTAGAAGTCTGTATCAAATAGAACCTCAAAATTTATTAGCTAAAGTTCTACCACTTGAAAGACATGAAAAACTGTCAAAATATTCACTTCTTAAAAATGGAAGGGGGATGTAGAAGAAATCTTTTGACCTTATAGAGTATTTATACCACAGGCCATGCAGTAAATTCCAGGGAATATTGAGCTGGTCTATTCCACATCCCCAGACAGAAAATGTATTAGCATTTTTGAGACAAATGTATTTAAATTATCTAATACAAGATATACATTTATCTAATATCTATCAGTTAAAATATTTGTTACTAAAAATTATGCTGCTTTAATTTTACAAAATTCCTTTTGGATCCTCCACATATAATGACTTCTCATTATTAAAATTTCTCATTTATTTAGATTTAACTATGACATGAATTCTAAAATTTTCTGGAGTTTATATTCAAAATAATTTATTAAAAGCATTTTTTAAATTAACACTTGTCATTCTTTTTGAGTAATCTAGTTCTAGCTATATTTTAAATTTATATTTATAAATTTAAATAAATTATATTTAAATATAATATATATTTATATATTTTAAATTATATAAATGTATAAATAATTAAATGCATATTTATATATTAAAGTATAATTTATTTTTATATTTCATTTTCTAAATTTTAATTATTTTCTGATATGGTAAAACATTTATATTTGAAAAAAATAAAAGCAGTTTTATCTAGAAAAGAAGAAAAATAATTAGTAAACATTTTTTGTTTAAACATTTATGAATTGCAGAGTATTTTCTCTTTTTTGATGTTTATTTAGTATTTTTGAAAGAGAGGAAGAATACAAGCAGAGGGAGGGGCAGAAAAAGAGGGGTACTGAAGATGCACGTTCTGTGTTGACAGCAGAGAGCCTGATGTGGGGCTCGAACTCATGAACCTCGAGATCATGACCTGACCCGAAGTCAGATACTTAACTGACTGAACCACCCAGGCCCCCGTCGAGTGTTTTCTCTTTAATTATTCTAGGTGATTCTCAAAGCACTTCTGTCAGTGGATACATAATTCATCCAAGGCTACATAACTAATGGAAGAACCATGACTCATTCCAGGAATGGATTCATATGTCAGCTCTCTCCACTAATTTTATCTGCTATGCCTTCCATGATGCGTTATATTTTTCCATGTTATATTGGATTTTACAATTTAATTAACCTTGCACTGATGAAAAATATTCAACTTTTGGCTTAACTTTGACTTTCAAAGTTTTGATCATGATAGTTTTTCTTTGCTGCTAATATTGCTACATATTCTTCCCCAGTATTACTCTCTTCTCCCCAAATCATCACGACAATTGATATAAATTAAAACTCTTACCTCCAAAATATTTGAACAGAATTTTATTGCTAAAGCTTTTTTTTTAACACTGATGCATATAGAACATGAATCATTATGTTACAAACTTTAACATGGATCTCTTGCTAAATATCCTTTAGCCAGTTTTGTATTCTCCTAATTTGCCACATATAAATATGGTCATTCTATCCCTCCCTTCCATCTCTTCTTCCTTCATTTTTCCATTTTTTGTCAAAAAAACAACATCCATGCTTTCATAGAGTATGACTTCAGAATCCTTTTCTGTAGAATAGGCACCTAATGAATCAGTCCCTTAGGATGTCACAGGAGGGGAGTGAGAGAATATGGAGTTCCAATATGTGATAAGAGATGAATTCTTAGAGGCTCCTTGGTGGCTCAGTTGGTTAAGCATATGACTGTTAATTTCAGCTCAGTCATGGTCTCATGGTTCATGACATCGAGCCCTGCATTGGGCTCTGTGCAGAGTGTGGAAACTGCTTGCGATTCTCTCTTTCCCTCTTCCTCTGCCCCTGCCCCTCGTAATAAATAAATAAACTTTAAGAAAAGAATTCGGGGGGCGCCTGGGTGGCTCAGTTGGTTGCGCGACCAACTTCGCTCAGGTCATGATCTCGCAGTTTGTGGGTTCAAGCCCCGCATTGGGCTCTGTGCTGGCAGCTCAGAGCCTGGAGCCTGCTTCAGATTCTGTGTCTCCCCCTCTCTCTGCCCCTCCCCTGCTCACGCTCTGTGTCTCTCTGTCTCTCAGTAATAAATAAACGTTAAAAAAAATTAAAAAAAAAGAATTCAGAAAATAAAGAAATTCTGAGAAGAAAATTGTAGTGTATAAGTGGAATTTTATGCATCTTACACAGATACTCATTTTTGAAAACTATTGTTTCATTTGTTTATAGTAAATATTCCTTAAATTAAAATTTGATTAGTTTTTTAAATTTATTTTTTATTTTTTGTTTTTTGTTTTTTACTTACTAAGAAAAATAATGCAGTAGGGCCAACTTGGTTTATTCTACAGAGATTCAAACACAAAATTATAATTTAAATAACCAACATAGACTCCACCCTGGCCACTATGCCACTTATGTAACGTGTACCACCTCCCCTTTTCTCTCTTTCTATAGGATTCATATACAGGGAGATATGTGGTTTTATTTTAATTGATAGTAATGATAGCATGCATTTCATTAGATTTCTGTAAAATCCATAATTTTACTTCATATTGTTATGCATAACACTATCATAGGTTTTTCTTAAAAGATATGTGGCATAGTTTTAGGGTGTTATTTGGAAATCTAATGGCCTACTCTAATTTTACTTATGAGTACATTGTTCTCATTCTCAGAAATGAATCTTTAAAAAAACATATGTTCAACATTTCCTTTAGGAAGGGATGAAAGTTAAATGTCTGCTGAAGGAGGAACGAGTGGATCAAAGCAGAGAGGAAATAGAGATAGATGTACTTAGTTGTTGAATAAGAAGCTCACTATGAAATTTATCCGGAAAGCTCTCAAGGATAGACAGTCTAAAGAGGAGTTAATTAAAATAAATGTAAGCACCACTGCCTAATTGTGATCATTTTCCTCCTGTATCTACTTGATCTCACTTTAATCCTTACACTCTAAATATAAAATAATGGTCAGCTTTGGCAATTACTTTGCCAAGCAAATCCATCAATGACGGAGAAACCAAGGGATCTGGAAGGGATTTTATTTTTGTAAAATAGAGATTGCTTCTTTACTTTTTAACCTTAAGTATAAATTGGACTTAACCCAACTCATTTTTAGTTGGGGGATAAGTTTTTATATCTTTGCAGTGTTACCTAGGAAACCAAGCCCTTGCTACATATAGACCCCTGCATGATTACTCTATGTACATTATCGTAGGTCACTTGTGAGCAAATCAAAGAAAGTCGTCTAACCAAATAAGATTCTGATAAACCGAATGATTACAAAATATTTGAGGTTTTATGTTTAAGTATTTTTAAATTATTCAGAAAAAGAGGGGCACCTGGGTGGCTCAGTCAGTTGTGTCTCACTTTGGCTCAGGTCATGATCTTGCGGTTTGTGAGTTCGAGCCCTGCTTTGGGCTCTGTGCTGACAGCTCAGAGCCTGGAGCCTGCTTTGGATTCTGTGTCTCGCTCTCTGTCTGCCCCTCCCCTGCTCCTGCTCTGTCTCCCTCCCTCTCAAAAATAAATAAACATTTAAAAAATTTAAATTATTAAGAAAAAGAAAAACTGCCTTTTTCCAGTACAATTTTTTAAAACAAATTTTGTCCCAAGTAATACTTATTGCCTATAGTTTCCAACTTTATTACCAAAACACTATAACTAAAATTGGAAACATGCTGTTATTGACTATGATGTTGATGCTGATTATAAAAAGCCTAATTCATTCTAATTTATATATTGAAGTCAATAATAATTTTTAATCATTTTGAATAAGATTTTGATAGTATTTACATAATCAAACAATCGAACTAAATCCCTAATAAAGATTTAATTGTAAAGAGAAATAATTTAATTGTAAAGAAATAATATAAATACAGAAATAGTTACTGTATAAAACTGTAATGATGCAGTGTTTTTCTACTTATCTCTCTAACCTGCTTGTTATCCGGGAATATTTATTACAGCACATCATACCATGACTCAATTAAATAAGAAGTCTTGTCTATTCTACCCCAGTATATTCACACTTAACCAACTCTACTAAAATATCATCATATTCAAGTTACAGACAATTCCTTTTTTAAACTTTTCCAGTAGGCTTTTAAAGGGTATTCCGCTTCCATTCTCCTATGGTCCATTTCTACATAGCAGCAAAGGTATTCTTTTCAAAAGGAAAATTAGACTCCATCACTCACCTTGGTTAAATTGTTTGCTTCTCATTGCAATTCATGTACAATCCAGACTCCTTATATGGGCTTGCAAAAGCCTATTTAATTTTCTCCTGGCTATTTCTCTGAATGCATCTTTTATTTTGTGCCGTCTCACCCACCACACATCAGCCATTCTGGTTATTGCGTAGTTCACACAACAGCCAATTTTCATCAGAGGCTGGGTTATTTTCCATGGTAATATTGTCTGTCTGAATTGGAGATTAGACCTGTTTTAGGTCTGGTAACAGGAAAAAGACTGAAGTGAAGATTTACTTGCAAATAATTTACCTAAGAAGCTGTGAAAAGGATAATGGGAGGAAAGAGACCAGCTGCAATAGAAATCTCATGCAATTGCTCAGATAACCCTTCAAGATGGGCTTCATTGATGCAAAGGAGTCAGGCCTTTGCACCCACCCTAGATCAATCTTTGGGTGGAGGATTCTCCCTGGGGATAGGCTCAAAACTTGAGCAAGTTCAGTTTGTTTGGCCAAAGGCCAAATGTTGTTAGCAAGGAATATGTTAGCTGCTGGGAAAATGACCCCTTTTGTAAATTGAATCCACTTACTTTATGTAAAAAGTTCTTATCTTTTTTTGGAATAGGTTCTTTGGGCTTCTGAGTAGTCTCCCTCACCCCTCCATCCTTGGAATACTTACAAGAAGATAGAAAAATGACTTATAAACCATGATACTGCAACTGGTCTCAGGGCTGCAACTTACTCATATTACCTTGCTCCACTATTAGTCTAGCTTCTCACTAGCAGTTACCACCTCTAAATGCCTGGATGAGTCTGGCTGCCAGATACTTCTTAGGCTGTGGCTGCTGCTCTTACCTATTCAGCATAAACACATGTGTAGGACTGTAATAGACATCCCAGTGGATTATCTAGATTACCTAAATATTAAATGTATTCTTTCCTGCTCCATGTTTAATAGCTTCCCCTTGCAAATCAGACCAACATAATCACTCTTTTTCTGTTTCTTTAACCATGAAAATTGTTTAAATTACCAGGTGTCAGCAGTGACTTTGCTTTTAACTGAATTCTTACTTCTTCCTCCGGCAGAATTTCACCTCTGGTAACCAGGATATCTGTACCTGTAAAACTTAGTTGTGTAAACATAAAACAGAAACCCTAAATGAATCACTGGGATGTTGGTAAAAGAGTCCATAGCTATAGTTCTTGCTTTATGTCCCATGTCTCCATATTGTGTACATACAACTATGGTTTTTATTGATCTTGTTTTAGAGTTTATATTAAATCCCAAAGGATGGTTGATCATCCCTCTGAGTTACCATCTCCAAGGAATCTAAGTAAACTTTCAAAAATGTGTTCCATTCTTATGGAACACATTAGGCCAATGGCTGGGTTGTGTGGTAGGTGAAGGAATGAATGCATGTCATGATCATGTGCTCACTGAGACGCTTCCTCTCCTTGGTCCCATCTGATCTAATGAGGGATCTTATGTCAGCGGATCACTGCATAAATCTATAGATAGTAATGCTGGCTGAAGTCCTATAAGAGAGAAAGACAAACCCATGTCCAGAATGTGAGTTAGTTATAGTCATGATGAAGAGTCCAATTGTGAAAGGAGCCCAGTGTAATAACCTTGCCACCAAGTAGCTCATTGATATCTTCTAAGGATGAATTCATAATAGATTTTATGTGTTTTGTTGGATATTCAGAGATATTAGTAGCTATATTAACCTTGGTGAGTGGGACTAGCTCTATTACTGTCACACAGGCCCATTTATAACAGCACTGGGCATACTGAAGACATGCTAGCTGACCTGAATTTGTCAAGTCAAAGCTCTACAAATTAGGAGATTTCACTTTTTTCAGGGCCATACCTGAGTGTGGCTGTAGCATAGGAAGAGTGCATCTTCAGTTTGCATCCATATATGAGCTAACCCGTGCATAAACCAAGCTCATCCTTGTTCTTCCTCCCTCATCTGTTATTTTTTAAATGTTTGTTTGTTTCTTTATTTAGAGAGAGAAAAAGATAGAGCACGCGCAGGGGAGAGGCAGAGGGAGAGGGAGACAGAGAATCCCAAACAGGTTCCACACTGCCAGAGCATGGCCCAACATGCGGCTCGAACCCATGAACCTTGAGATCATGACCTGAGCCAAAATCAGGAGTCAGACACTTAAGTGACTGAGCCACCCAGGCCCCCTGTCCATCATCTTTTTTAAGTGCCCCCTTGCCCCTTAGATGCCACCCAGGAACCTGTTGGTATGATCTGAGGAAGAAGTGTTGAGATAATATTGGGGGACATGGGAGTCTATGTCACTTTCTTGTGTGGCTTATCTCTGCTCTACGGACCTAGCTGTACACCGTACTTCATGTGACACTTCTGCCTTAATGATGTATTGCTACTGGACCTCCTCAGCCTTTTGGCTTGCTATGTTGGTGGGTCTGACAGAACCTATTCATGATGGTCTTCTTAATAAAGGTCTCTTGATATGTATTAATCAGATTTTCCATTTGTTTTTAGTGCACAGTATTATTTCACATGATTATTTCACATGACCTTGCTATAGAAAATTAAGGCTTTACGTGATGATGCTTCGACTGGGGCTTGCCATAATTATAACTTGTATTATTCCCGCACATCAGTATGGCCCAAGAAGAAGGTCTGCTTGAATCACAACCTGTTTCTGCTGTAGATATCTTTTCTGCTTTGGGTTTCACTAAAACCTGTCATCCTTCTGAATCACCTGGGAAGTTGGTCTAAGTGATCATATCCAGTGTGGAATATGTTGCATCTAGAATACAAAATTTCTAGCAGGCACTGTACTTTGTTTGTAGTTGTAAGTGGTGCAAGATGCAATCTATTGTCCTTTACTTTTGAAAAATTATACCCCAGTAAAGTAAAAACTTAACTGTCATGATAGGTCCTATAGCTTTTTTTACTTATTTCCCACCCTCTGGCATAGGCAGATCTTACCAGGTTCTCAAACATACTTTTTTTTTCTTTAGTTGGTTTGCTTGTTATGCCATTTATAAAGTGAACCAGTTGAATAGTCTGAACAGTATCTCAATGGTCTAGATTCCTTGGGACTACTTTATGAGAGAATTGGAGAGAGTTACACGGTCTTATGGCATGCGATGTAAATGTGAACTGATTCTGGTCCTCCTTCACAGTAAAATTTAAGAAGAATGAGTTGACTAGATCAATGACTACATGCCAGGTGCCGAAGGCCATGTTAATATGTTCTTAAAGAGATACCTCCTCTTATACAGCAGCAATACTGATACTATTTGCTTAAATTTGAGGCAGTTGACTGTCATTCTCTAGGACCCATATTGTTTTTCTAAGTGCTGGCATGATGAATAAATGAGGATATAATAGAGACCACAATCCTAGAATTCTTTAGGTACTTAAAGGTAGGGCTGACCTTCCCTAATTCCTCTTAATATTCATCTTAAATGTAGTTTTTATATAATAAGTTGGCTGAGATATTGGCTTCACCTACAAAAGGCTTTGTTAACTACACAGGTCAAGACACTAATCTGGGAACTGGTTTACTGACAAGAATGCCTAATTAAATTATACACTCAGGTATTGGAAAAATGAGGACTAGGTGATAGTGAGTCTGTAAAATTAGTTGATCCTATTGTAAGCCAGACTTGACCCAGTTCTCTACTTAGTACTTGGTCCCCACGCTAGCAAGCATTATGATGCTTCAGGTGCCATATATTAGCATCAACTAGGACTCTTTCCATCAATCTTTTAAAGATTTATTATTCCCATTACCCTACTGTATTATTTACTGAGTAAATAATCCTGGATCTCTTTGGAAAGAGGCTACATGAATTATTACTATTTACATATAATGTGGATGTTCAATGTCTTTCTTTCTGGGAACTTGGACCATCCCTTAGTCAAATAGTTTTGGCCTGAAAATTGGCCCCAGAATAGAAAGTGGTCACAGCATCATGATTTTGTGAGTGACTACCCTGAGTCTCCCAATCATGCATCCTTAATTCATCTTGATTGTTTAGATTGATTTTACACATTGAGCCATTCATCTTGCCATATGTATTTTTCCCCCAAGGATGCCAGATCTCATCAAAAATCTCTACAGCTGGATGTTAGCCTCTACCCTAGTTTTACTATGACATTGTTGCTTATTACAGTAATTGCACCCATCTTGTTTTTGACCATTAAGAACCATCACATGGTCCACTTTCAGGAAACTCTCATCACCATTCCTACTGCTGTGTAGGAGCCCAGTTCTGTAATAGCTTTTCCAACTGTCAGACCTGAACAACAGAGTCGTACAGAGAAACCACTGCTTAGTTTCTCAGAAGTACATGTCTTATTGACTTAGTAAATGGAGTATCATTCAGTACTCTTTTAAAATATAGTTGGCTTGTGGTTTCCAGGCTTACATAATAGGTATCCATTCCAACATTTCATTTTGCTGAGCTTCTCAATCCCTTTTTACACTGCTTGCATTGCAGTTATGACTTTTATTTTTCATTTAATGGGTGACATTGACTTGTCCAGGCTTTAAACTGATACCATACCAGGATAGCATTGTCTCTGTGTCCTTGACAGAGTTTTAAATACATTTTCATAGGAATTTGTTCCCAGTTTTATAACCTTCCTCCTTATGTGACTCTACGTCATAATAGCCTTAATAACAGATTTTCTGCATCCCGTCTCTTACATAGGCTCTGACTAATGTTAGTACATTTGGCAAGGCTGTATAGCTTTTAGTTATAGTCCTTTTATTTCCTTAGTAGGTCAAGTACCATCTCAGCTGAGTTATATTGTCACTTAATATTGGTTATTGCTCTCATAGACAGAACCACACAAGTGGAGGTTCTGTTGAACACATGTTATCTTTTAAGGAAATAACTGGTAGATTTTATTCAAACAAGGTGCTTGCAAAATTTTAACATGGAGGTGTGCTAGAGGATTATGGTGAGTACTGAGAGTTTCAGATGATTAAGATATTGTGTAGTCTCAGAGTTCAGGAGAATATGGATATTCTAGGTGCTCATGCGTATTGGAACACATGTCTTCATCCCAATAAGGGTTCTATTCCTTCTCAGTTAAGGCTTGGATCATGGTGTAATGGAATTGCTAGAGTGGGGTTTCCAGTCTTCTCAGGAGCTGCGTCACAATTATAACTAAGTGCTGATTTTGAGCCTTAGCTTTCTGCTTTCTAGCTGCAGGGATAAAATTCTCCATTTAAGTTTCTAAGGAGGCACTGTAACTTTTAAGCACATTGTCTTAAATTAGTGATGAATTAATTCAATTTTGTTGTCTTTTTCTAACTCACTGATCACCCCTAGCAACACCTTTAGCATTTATGTTCCTCATAATTTTTGCTTACCATGAACTTCTTAAATACCTAAGATATTGATGCATTCCTTCACTGGTACACCATTCCAGTTTACCATCGGTGAGAATATTAACAATTACACTGCTATCTTATGCCAGAGGTGATCAGTATTCCACCTATCCCAGTAATGGGATCCTCGTTGCTAACTGGCCAACGAATATTTCATTTCCAAAAGCCCACATTTAGAGACTACCAAGACGTACCTTCTTCCTGACACCATTTGTCATTAGCTTGGTTCTGCAGAAAACTGAATCTTAGAAATATTAGGGAATGTTCTAGAAACAATACCTTTAAGCAGTTGAAGGAAGCAGGACAGGGCAGAAGGAAAAGTTGAGGTGCAGTGCAATTGAAGCAAAATTCTCAGCCAGTCACATAGGTTGATCTGAAGCTGGAGTAGCTCTTCAGAGATATGCTGCATTGGATCTGAGGTGTAGGGGCTGGAGAGGCTTTTTACACTTGCATCCAACAGTCATTGGAAATAGGTTTCCCCAGGTAGGAAGAATGACCTTGAGAAAGCAACTCTTTTTGCCTAATAATAAGTTTGTCAGGGATTCAGCTGTGACCCAGCAGCAAGCGAAACTCTTAGTCCTGGGGCGAAATATCCAAGTGGTATGTCACAGCATTTTTCTAGGGGACCCATTGTAAAAACAGTTCTAATAAAATTGTGTCCCATATACCCAGATTGGTAGCCTTCCACATTTTTTTTCTTCCCATCTTTCACCTGCAGATACCTTGCAGAATAAGTCTTGCCCTGGGGACTTTTCACATGGAATATCGGAGAACTTGTGAATCCTGAAGACAGGTTATTAAAAGATAAGAAAATGTAGTAGGGACTGCATTAAGATTTCTTAATTCTTTTATTTTAGCTCCCCAGTCATAGAGGTCACACTTTTGACCTCTATGGAAAGGGAACTTTCCCCTATGGAAAGGGAAGAGTATGGGATTAGTGAATGGAAGAAGACTGAAAAAAATGAAGAATGGGAAATGGTATTCCATTTTACACTGTTCAGTTGTTTTGCATTAACAGTGGTCTTAAACATAGCAGTACATTAGAATCATCTCTAGTGGATAGTTTTTAATTTTTTTAATGTTTGTTTATTTTGTGAGAGAGAGACAGAGTGCAAGCAGGGGAGGAGCAGAGAGAGAGGGAGACACAGAATCTGAGGTGGGCTCCAGCGTAAAGTCTGATGCGGGGCTCAAACCCATGGACTGCAAGATCATGACCTGAGCAAACACGGGCACTTAACTAACTGAGCCACCCAGGTGCCCCTCTAGTGGATTTCAAAATATACCAAGACTTAAGTCCACCACTGACCAATTAAATCAGAATCAATGAGAATGGTGGTCAGCAACCTCTAGGTTGTAAATGATTACTAAGTAATTCTAAAGTTCAGTCAGTATGGCAGTATACGGGGCTTACTGGTTAAGCTTACAACCACCTATTCTTGTAGTCGCTTTTCTGACACCAGCAGTCATATGTTTATATGTGTACCTCTACTCTGCTAATATTAACCACTGTTCCTTTGTATATCTTTCTGGAACCACCAGAAGGTAGTTTTTGTTTTGTCTTTGGTAGTCGACAGCATGGATCAAGATACAGTGTTCCCTGATGGAAATGTATGCTTTTCTACCTTCTATCTTAAATTAGTCCCGAACAGAAGTTATACATTTGGTCTAAGATTTGTTTGTTTTTTTTTTCTTTTCTAATGTTTATTTATTTCCTTATTTTGAGAGAGAGAGAGAGAGACAGACAGACAGACAGACAGACAGACAGTGGGAGCCAGTGGGGGAGGGGCAGAGAGAGAGGGTGAGATACCCAAGCAGACTCCACACTCAGTGCTGAGCCTGACAGGGGGCTGGATCTCATGATCGTGAGATCATGACCAGGACAGAAATCAAGAGTCAGATTCATAACCAACCAAGCTACCCAGGCACTCCCATACATTGAGTCTAAATGGCAGCATATAATTTCTGCAAATATTTTAAGATTATTAATGTTAAAGAATAATGGTAGACATTTAGGTTGGTTCCATATCTTAGCTATTGTGAATAATGGCGGATTGTACATAAAGAATGAAGATATTTCTTCAAGATTTTATTTCCTTTGGAGAAATATCCAGAAGTGGGATTGCTGGATTATATAATACACTGTTTTCCATAATGGCTGTATCAATTTACTTTTCCACTAACAGTGCATAAAGTTTCCTTTTTCTCCATATTCTAACTAACACTTACCTTGGACTTTTTGATAATAGTTATCCTGACAAGTGTGAGGTGATATCTCATTGTGGTTTTGATTTGCATTTCCTGATGATTAGTGATGTTGAACACCTTTATTTTTCAAATACCTGTTGGCCTTTTGTATGTCTTTTTGGAAAAATGTCTCCCTATTTTCATTCCTGTCATTTTATTCTTTGCTATTACATGGCTATTTTTTGCTATTACATTGTGTGTGTGTGTGTATGTGTGTGTATAAACCTTTTATATATATAAAATATATAAATATATATACCTTTTATATATATACATATATATGTGTGTCTATATATATATTTTTATATATGCATATATATGTGTGTCTATATATATATAATATATATATACATATATATTATATATATTTTTTATCCTATTAGTGGTTTGCAAATATTTACTCCCATTCTATATGTTGCATTTTCACTATGTTGATTGTTTACTTTGCTGTGTGGAAACATTTTGGTTTTATGTAGATGCATTTGTTTATTTGTGTTTTTATATTTATTTATTTATTTATTTATTTATTTATTTATTGCCTGTCCTTTTGGTGTCATATTTAAGAAATCATTGCCATGACCTATGTGAAAATTTTTTCCTATGTTTTCTTCTTGGAGTTTTATGGTTTAGGTCTTATGTTTAATGTTCAACCCACTTTGAGTTGATTATTCTTTTTAATTTTACATATTCCCACTGGTATCTTATTGTGGTTTAATTTGTTTTTCTCTATTGGCTAATAAATATCAGCATTTTCATGCAGTTTTTGGTGAAATATATGTTTAAATTTTTGTGCATTTATTTAATTTTGTTTACTTGCTTATAACTAAGGCTTGAGAGTTCCTTACATATTCTGGATATATATCCTTTATCAGATATATGCCTTGCAATTATTTTTGTCTGGTCTGTAGTCTGTTTTGCTTTTTGATATTCCTAATTGTGTTGTTTGAAGAGCAGACATTTAAAATTTTTGATGAAATTCAATTGGCCAATTTTTGATAGATCATAAATTATAAGCAGGTTCCAAGTCTCTCAAAAATGTAAAAATTATATAGATCCCATTATATTTATAAATGCATATTCATTATTAAGAATGAATATACACAAAAGATTCTAGATAATATGTCATGAAAAAATGATTAATTCCAGAAATTTGAGGTTTAAATATATTTTTTCAAAATCAGTTATAAATCACTGCATTAAGAGTATATAGTAATTAAAGAGAAAAATCTCATGTTCATCTCAATCGTCTTTGGAAGCTATAAATAAGGAAATTTCTTCATCTTTTCCTATTGTTTACTAAAAATAAACATCACATATTCACAGGATTGCCTCATAGCACTACTTATGTTCATTGTTGCACTAGGATTCCTAGAAGTGTAGATAGGAAAATATAAATTAAAATAAAATTCAAGCTATGTAGATTTAAAAGAACAAAATGAAACTTTTGTTTTGCATAGAAATCATAGTTGTGTGCATTGGAAAGTCAAATAATCTACCAAGAGGCTCTTAGAATTTAAATGTACATTAAGCAGATTTCTCAGGAGGAAAGGGGAACCAATCAAAAATCAATTTTATTTTTTATATATGAGCAATTGACAACTAAAACTAAACCTTAAGAAAGGATTTCATTTACTATGGCATTAAAATCAAAGTACCTTAAGAACACATCCTTTGAAATATGCTAGTCATCTCTACTGGAAACTGCAAAATATCACTGAGGGAAATTAATATAGAAAATTAAAATAGAAAGGCAAACCTTGTTTATGCATTGGAAAACAATTTTATTATGTTAATTCTCCCCAGATCAATTCATAGGTATAAGGCAATCCAAATAAGAAACATTTTTCTTAAATTAACATTTTCTAAAATTTTATGGAAATGCCAAATGCCCAGGACAGCTAAGAAAATATTGGGATATCAAAATAAATTATGGGGTCATAGTAATTGCTGATGGTGTAATATCAGGGAAAACACAAACAAATTGACCAATGAGGCAGAAAATAAGAACCTATAAATCATACTGCATTAGCTAGATATTTGAAAGTAAAAACGAACATTGACGTCTAACACATACTGTAAACACCAATCAATTTGAAATAGAATATAGACATAAATGTAATGCATCTAGGAAAAATATAGTATATTTTATGCCCATTAAGTTGGCAACATTTTCTGAAGCAGAACACTAAAAGCACTATTATGAGATAAAAAGGTAATAAACTGGACTATATTGAAATTTAGAAATTAGTGACCTCAAATGCACCATCAAGAAAATGAGAAGGTAAGCCAAGGGAGGTATTCACAGTACTAGATCTGCCAAAGGCCTTGTATCCTGAATTTATGAAGATAGTTTACCTTTAATACACACAAACAACCCAATTTTTTATGGGCAAAATATATTTAAAAAATGTATTTTGTGAAAGAGGATATCTAAGTGACTAATATGAAAAGATGTTTCACATAATCTGAGAGAATAAGAAAAAAACATATTAAATCATCAACAAAACCAAAGTCAACCTACCGAATGGAAGAAGTTATTTCCAAGTGATATAATCAATAAGGGCTTAATATCCAAAAAATATAAAGAACTTCTACAACTCAACATCAAAAAAAAAAAGAAATCTATTTAATAATGGACAGAAGACCTGAATAAACATTTCGCAAAGAAGACATACACATGGGTAGCAGACACATTAGAAAATGCTCAGCATAACTGACCATCAGGGAAATGCAAATCAAAACCACAATGAGATGTCACTTTGCACATGTCAGAATGGCTAAAATAAAAAATACAAGAAACAACAAGTGTTAGCGAGGATGTGGAGCAAAAGCAACCCTCATGCAGGCTGATGCAGCCACTGTGAAAAACAGTGTGGAGCTTTCTGAAACAATTAAAAATAGAATTACCATAGGATCCAGTAATTCCCCTACTGGGTGTTCAACCAAAGAAAATGAAAACACTAATTCAAAAAGATATATGCACCCCTATGTTTATTTCCCAGGACAGCTAAGCATTATTTACAATAGCCAAAATATGGAACAACTGATGTGTCCATCCATAGGTTAATGGATTAAAAAAGTGTAGTATACACACAATGGAATGTTACTCAGCCATAAAAAGAGATGAGATCTTGCCATTTGCAACAACCTAGAAGGCATAATGCTGAGTGAAATAAGTCAGTCAGAGAAAGACAAATACCATGTGATCTTACATACTTATATGTGGAATGTAAGAAATAAAACAGATGAAAAAAGAAAAGGAGACAAAAATACAGAGAAACTGGTAGTTGCCAGTAGGGAAGTGGGTTGGGGGAATGGATGAGATAGAAAAAGGGGATTATGAGTACTTGATTAGCACTGGTATATAGAATAGTTGGATCATTATTAAAAAAAAAGTTTAACTCAGAATGAGCTCCTAATATTATGCACAAACAATACAAAATTAAAGAGTGACAATAATAAGGTGGATGAAAATGTGGAGCAGTCAGAATGTTCACTCACTGTTGGTGGAACTGTGAATAAGTACAAGCCCTTCATAAAACTCTTAGGCAGGGGCAGCTGGGTGGCTCAGGCGGTTAAGTGTCTGATACCAGCTTAGATCATGATCTCCCATCCCAGTCTGTGAATTTGAGCCCTGTGTCAGGCTCTGTGCTGATAGTTCAGAGCCTGAAGCCTACTTCAAATTCTATGTCTCCCTCTCTCTCTCTGTCTCTCTGTCTGTCTCTCTCAAAAATAAATAAACTTTAAAAAATTAAAAAAAAAAAGAAAACTCTTAGACAGTATGCATTAAAGCTAAGGACATGATTTCACTAGGTCCTAGAAGCTGCACACTTTGGTATATACCCAAAGGAAAGTGCTTATTTCCATTGAAAAAAAAAGAAAAAAACATACAGATGTGTATTCATGTAGTGTTACTCATAATAGCCCCAAACTTGAATCAAACTAAATCTTTGATAACATGTGATCATTTAAAAATATTTATAAAATTCAATAGCACAATACCAATGTAATACCAAAATAATTTAAAAAAACACTTTAAAACTGTCTAGCTTCTAAGTTAAGGTTTCTTTGATCGTTACTGCAGTAAGTTTTGGTTAAATGAATATAAATGAATTAACATTTATCTTATAAAAGAAAAACTAACTTAAAGTTATAGTGTATATATTTCCTTCCTACATTATATATTTTGTTACTGATTTTTAATTAATTTCTAATTTTATTTTTTCTGATCATAAGTTACTTAGAGAAGACTATCTTTATTGCAAATGGGAATCTGAGTTTTGTATATTTTGAGCTATTATGGTTTGCTTTTATTTATTATGGTTGGTAGGTATAGAACAAATGTTTTTTTTTATATTATGGGAAACATTTTTATATTTAAATATGGCAAATTTTTAGAAATTATAGCAAATATACAACTTTTTATTTGATGGGTTTAAAGTGCTATCTTAAAAGATGGATATATGAATATGTATATATCTTATTTGTTACTCAAATTATCTTTTCATTATTTTATTTTCTATCTTGGTATGTTTTTTTTAATAAATTGGATGGATTTTTTAACCAAATCTCAGTTAAACATTTTTATATCTATCCTTCTATTGCTATTAGCTTTTGTTGTATATGTGTGTGTGTGCATATGTGTGTGTGTATATATATGTGTGTATATATATGTGTGTATATATTTTATATATATATATATATATATATATATATATATATATATATATACTTGAGGTGTTTGTTTATACATATAATTTCATGGCTCTTCTATATTCTTGATAATTTGTATTGTGTCAATAAAAAATATCCCTTTATTCTGTGTCCTTCTTTTGACTAGGTCTTCCAAAAAGCAAACATGAAAATAAGATTAAATGTGCAAGGATTATATTAGGGGAAATGCCTTGTTATAGAAAATGGGAAAAATCTGGAAATGGGTGGACAAGGGGTCCAATAATGATTCAGTCCTAGTTTTGAATGAAGGAAAGAGGGAGAATTTTGGGTGAAAAGCATCCTGAGCAGTCCAGGGAAGATTCTGCAAAGCCATCAGTGTCGTTGAACAAAAGGAAGCTGACCAAGGGACCCTGTCTCTCCCAAGAATTCATGTGGCTTGGTGTATCTGATGTACTGCAGTATTACATTATTTCTGTGCAAATGGGGTGATGGATTCTAAAGTGGAAATATCCTTGGTCATTTATATTACCTACAATGAAGTGTCAGTAAGGCATACTCACATGACTGCCACATCCTAATGTAATAATACTGACACAAAATTCTACTATATATGATAATATTGCCATAGTTATATTTGCTCATACCTATCTAGAATATAGTATCTATAGTCTTCATTTATTTTACGTGTATCTCTTATTAGAAGATCATTTTAAACAATTTTTATATTCCGTCAGGATATAAATCATTCTGATTTATTTGGATTATTGATAGGTTTGGATTACTCTGTGTGATTTCATATATTTAGTCTTTATAGTGATCTCTTTCTATTTTCTTTTCTATCTCATTTTTTTGGTCCCTTTGGACAATTTCATTTTCCTTGTTTTGATAACCCCTTGTTGATTAATCAATGATGTTCCTTTCTTTTCTAGTGACATTTAATAGTTGATTAGATATATTCACATTAATGTGTTTTGGTCAGTGATCTTTATTACCTCCAGAGTAGACCCAAATGGCAAAATATTTTGTAGATTTTTGCAACCCATAATTTGAATATTACTTAATGGAATTAAGAAATTCAAAACTTTGACATGGGAACAGAGTATTTTGTATCATGTGGATAGATTTTTAACATTGTTTTATGAAGAAGAGTTTAGAATAACTCATGATGTGAGTATATAATCCTAGTTGGCTCAGAAAAAAATAATTATTTCATACTGTTAAATAGATTGGGGCAGGAGTATCATCACCTTGACTTTCTTTCTAAATATGCCTTTTACCTGAAGAGAAAACTTTTTCTTAAAAACTAACATAGTTTCTCAATATTTGCAGAGTTAATGGTGTGTACATTACATAAAATTGATCAATACTCTTAAAATTACTTTGAAAATACTCAAAACAATGAAAAGAATAATTCATATACACCTGATGCACGACCCTTTGGTTCATAATAAAAGTACAGAGAAAAAAAGCTTTTACCTCTGTTCTAAATAACTGGAAAATAATAATGTCAAGGTGCCAGTCTGAAAATTGCATACAGAAAAGCTATTACCACAATGCAATTAAAAAGACTATTGTCCTATTTTTCTCTCTTACATTCTTTCGGTGTGGGTGGTCTCTAAGCATGAGATCTGTTCTTGACATTTTGCACCAGGTAGCAACACTATTTTTGAATGCCATTTACTAATCATTAAGATATATTGTCAGGTTACTCTCTTTTGATACCAAGTAGATTTTCTCTTTTCTATTTACTTCCATTTTACTCCTTGTGAAGTGTACCACTCTACATGTTCTGTAGATTCCTCATAATTTGTTTTGACAATATCAAAGATTAGAATTAACACATAAATTAACACTAAATTTCTAAATGTGGTCTTTACAAGAATGGATGCCTTTCAGTCTAATATAATTTATATCTTTTGAAGATCAGTATTATAGACTCTAGAAAGCATCCACAATATACAAGAGAAAACTAGCTTTCCACAGCATATAAAGACAAATTCTCCTTTCCACTGATTCAACAGAATACATTGAATACCTACTACGTGCAATATACAATGTCATTATTTGGGTTATAAAAATGACACATGAGTTAGGCAATGATACATGAAAATAATAGCAAAATATGATTTTGACTGTAGTTGCATATGTAATGGAAATCCAAAGATTTAAAGCAGAGAAAATTCAGTATGCCAAAAAGGGCTACATTGATGGAGATATTCTTAATCAATAGGGGGAAAATACTAATACATTTTATATCTAATTTCTGACTCCATATGCAACAAGAGCCTTGAAGAAGAAAGATGCTTCAGCTCAGAGCCTGGAGCCTGCTTTGGATTCTGTGTCTCACTCTCTCTCTGCCCCTCCCCCACTCATGCTCTTTGTCAAAAAAAAAACATTAAAAAAATTTAAAAAAAACCATAATTTAAGACCTATGGATTATTATTTTCTTTGTTAAATGATACTAAATAGTTACAGAAAATGTAGTTTGTCTTGATGATTTTTATTCTTAGGATTTCCTTTTAAATTATATATTTCTTCTCACAGTATCCCTAGGAATTAGAATTATATTTTTTCCACTTATAATATTTCAAGTTGGCAAAAGGAGTAAGTGCAAAGAGATAAAAAAGAAACACACTGAAGAGTATATTTTAGTGATTCTAAAAAATTACTTATATATGAAATTTCCTTTACTTGATCCATGGAATTTTGCCAAATCAGTTTTACCTACATATATTTATTTGGTGATAATTCCATGGATATATTTATAATTTTTGTTAATGTTTACTCATTTTTGAAAGACAGAGACAGAGCACAAGCAGGGGTGGGGTGGAGAGAGATGGGGACACAGAATCTGAAGCAGGCTCCAGGCTCGGAGCTGTCAGCCCAGAGCCCGATGCGGGGTTCGAACCCATGAACCATGGGATCATGACCTGAGCCGAAGTCGGACGCTTAAACAACTGAGTCACCCAAGCACCCTTAAACCATTCTTTAGTTAGGCATATTAAGTCATGTAATTTGACTATAATTCTTATCTTCTGAGTTAGTTGGGAATCCTGAAATGAATTTAGTCCATTATAGCATGGAGGTTCATCAAAAAGTTAAAAATAGAACTACTTTACTATCTAGAAATTGTACTACTGGGTATTTGCATTTACCCCAAGGTTCCAAAAATACTGATACAAAAGGATACATGCACCCTGATGTTTATAACAGCCTTAACAATAGCCAAATTTTGGAAAGAGCCCAAATCTCCATCCACTGATGAATGGATAAAGAATGAAATCTTGATATTTGCATCAATGTGGATGGAGTTACAGAGTCATCAGAGTCTTATCAGAGGTAGACTTATCCTGAGACAAATATCATATGATTTTGCTCATATGTTGAATTTAAGAAATAAAACAGACAGAACAGACGAATTGCAGCAAAATCCATAAAATACCTAGGAATAAACCTAACCAAAGAGGTAAAAGATCTCCATTCTGGAAACTATAAACACTGATGAAAGAAACTGAAGATGACACAAAGAAATGGAAAAACATTCCGTGTTCATGGATTAGAAGAGCATAAAGCTTACTTTCCTTTTATTTGGATAAGTTATAACTCATAACAATATTTTTGGAGAGTTTAGTTTTCTATTTAATAAGTTTATATCCCTTCATCCATTTCTCCGACCCCCCATTCCCCCACCCTTGCCGATCATTAATCTTTTCTCTGTATCTGTGAGCTTGAATTTTGTTTGTTTTTTGGTTTGGGGCTTTATTTTTATTTTTTTAAATAAGAAGCAACCATTTTTTGGATAAATTTTTATCTGTTTTATAAAAATAAATGTCTGAGTTTTTAAAATTAAAAAACAGATTTACTTTGCTTTTATTTTAATCAGCACAAGTGCACTCACTCCTTAATCCTCCCTACCTATTTTTACCCATTCCCCCACCCACCTTTCTTTTGGTAACCATCAGTTACCAGTAAGTGATGGTGTAAAAGTAAGTAAGTAAGTGTGTTAAAGTACCCCACTATTATTGTGTTACTCTTGATTATTTCCTTTATGTTTGTTATTAACTGTTTTATATATTTGGGTGCTTTCATGTTGGGTATATAAATACTGTATTTACAATTGTTATATCCTCATGTTGGATTTTGCCTTTTATTAGTATATACTGTCTTTCTTTGCTTCTTGTTACAGTCTTTGTTTTAAAGTCCATTTTGTCCAATATTAGTATTGCTACCCCAGCTTTCTTTTGACATCCATTTTCATGATAGAAATTTCCCCATCACCTCACTTTCAATCTGAAGGTATCTTTGGTCTGAAATGAGTCTCTTGTTGGCAGCATATAGATGGGTCTTGTATTTTTTATCCACTCCATCACCCTATATCTTTTGATTGGAACATTTAGTCAATTTACATTCATTGATAGATATGCAGTTATTGCCATTTTGTTATTTGTTTTGTGGTTGTTTCTATAGATTTTATCTGATCCTTTCTTGCTCTCTTTCATGGTTTGTTGGCTTTCTTTAGTGATATACTTGGATTCCTTTCTCTATATTCTTTGCATATCTGTTACTGGTTTTTGATTTTTAGTTACCACCAAGTTTGTATATAACATCTTCTGCATGTAGTAGTGTATATTAGGTTGATGGTTGCTTAAGTTTTTTTTTAATTTTTAAATGTTTATTTATTATTGAGAGACAGAGAGACACAGAGCATGAGCAGGGGAGGGGCCAGGAGATGGAGAGACACCGAATCTCCAGGCTCTGAGCTGTCAGCACAGAGCCCCACACGGGGTTTGAACTCACAAACCATGAGATCGTGACCTGAGCCGAAGTTGGACGCTTAACCTCCTGAGTCACCCAGGCACCCCAGATGGTCGCTTAAGTTTAAACACATTATTTACTCCTCTCCCCTCATATTTTTCGTATATGATGTCATATTTTGCATCATTTTATTTTATGATTCCCTTAACTGACTTTTACAGTTTTAAAAAATGTTTATTTTTACTGCTCATGTGTGTTTTTTTTTTCTTTTTACTTTTCATGCTCTCACTTATGGTCTTTCCTGTCCACCCATAGAGTCCCTCTAATATTTCTTGTAGGGCTGGTTTAGTGGTTATGAACTCCTTCCATTTTTGTTGGTTTGAGAGATTATTTCTCCTTACATTCTGAAAGATAGCTTTGCTGGATATTCTAGGCAGCAGATTTTCCCTTTCAGCACTTTGAATACATCATACCATTTCTTCTGGTCCACAAGGTTCCTGCTAAAAAATCGGCTGATAGACTTAGGGAGTTTCCTTTGTATGTAACTGTCTTTTCTCCTCTTGCTGCTTTAATTTTTTTTTTTGCTACTTTTGTCATTTTAATTACTGTTTGTCTTGCTGTAGATTTCCTGGGCTGAATTTGATGGGAGGAATCTTTGTGCCTCCTGGATCTGGATGTCTGTTTCCTTACCCAGAATTCCCTTAAGGCTGTTCTCAATTTGCATAATTTTCTTTCCTCTCTTTTGCCCAGCTTGGTTGCTTTCCATTACTTTGTCTTCCAAGATGTTATTTTGTTCCTCTGCTTAATCTAGCCTGCTATTTATTCAATCAAGTGTATTTTTAATTTCATTTATTGTGTTCTTCATCACTGAGTGGTTCTTTATCTCTATGTTAATGGTCTTACTCTTGTTCTACACTCTTCTCAAGTCTGCTGAGTATCTTTATGATCATTACTTTAAATTCTTGATCAGACCTATAACGTATCAGTTTTGCTTTGATTTCTTGCTATGGTTTGGTCCTGTGCTTTCATTTGGGAGATAATTCTCTGTCTCCTCATTTGTCTAACTTTCTGCACCTCTGTCTCTGTGTTAGCTACTTCTCTTGCTATTAACAATAATAGCCTTATGAACAAGAGGTCCTGAAGTGTCCTGCAGTACAGTGTCCCCTGTTCTCCATGGCCTGGTGCTACAGGGAGTGTCTCCTATGTGTGTTGAATGTGCTCTACTGTTGAGTCTTGGCCTCTTTTGTTCTTTAGTCCAGTTGTCTGCAGAGGCTCTCTTTACCTGTTGTGGTCAGTGTTGGGTGCCGAGCAGAGTGAGGTGCATTTTAACAAGGCATGCAGTGCTCTGCTTGTGGAATGAGATCTGCCCCCATTGCCACTGGGACTGAGGTCCTGTAAAACACAAAGGTCATGAAATGTGGTGTTGGTAGGTTTGTGCTGATCTTCTGGGGAAGTGACCCCCACCCCTCCAGCGAGTGCTGGGACTAAGTTCAACTGTGACAGGGAAGGGTGCATCTGCTGAAGTGCATGTGGGGGATGGCAAGGCTTGGTGAAGTGGGTTAGGTAAGGAGTGTCAGCACTGAGCCACTGAGTTTTAAAAACCCAGTCTTTAAGTTCTGTTGGTTGTGAGATCTCACAAAATTTGGCCCCTCTTGCTTTCAAAGGCAAATATTATGGGGATTTGCCCTTCCCATTCATGGGCCCCAGGTGTGAAAGTCTGTTTTCCACCCTTCTCCACACCACTGGCTACCTCCCCACTGAAAATGGCCCGCATCCCTTTCACTCTCAGACTACATCTTCACCCTTACTACGTTCTTCAGTGTGGCTTCTCTACTTTTAGCTGTAGATTCTGTTTTGTCAGGGTTCCAGTTGCTTTCTGTGCTATTTATGCTGATGTAAATGTTACTTCGTTGTATCCATGGGACAAGGCAATCTTAAGGTCCTCCTACTCTGCTGTCTTCCAGTGTATGATCCTTTTAATGTGTTGTTGAATTTGGTTTCTTAATATTTTGTTTAGGGTTTTTGCGTATCTGTGATCATTAGGAATGTTAGTATTCCCCGCCTCCCCCCACTTTTAGGATATCTTTGTCTGGTTTTGGTATCAAGATAATGCTGGCCTGTAAAAGTAGTTTGGAACTGTTCATTTCTCTTCTGTTTTTTGGAACAATTTGAGAAAGATTTGTATTTATTTTTTTATTTAGTGTTTGGTGGAATTCACCAGTGAAGCTGGATGGTCCTGGACTTTTTTTTGTTGGGACTTTTGTTTGTTGGGACTTTTTTTGTTACTGATTCAGTCTCCTTATTACCAATTGGTCTGTTCGGGTTTTCTATTGCATTATGTTTCAGTCTTAGAAGTCAGTATGTTTCAAGGAATTTCTCCATTTCTTCTAAGTTGCCCAATTTGTTAATTGTTCATAGTTGAGTTGCTCATAGTAATCTCTAATGATCTTTGTATTTTTGTGGTATCACTTGCAACATCTCCTCTCTCCTTTGTGATTTTATTGATTTGAGTCCTTTTTTCCTTGGTGAGTCTATCTAAAGATTTGTTAACTTTTTTTAATCTTTTCAGAGAAGCAGCTCTTAGTTTCATTGCTCTTATCTATTGTCTTTTAGACTTTATTTCATTTATTTCTGCTTTAATCTTTATTTACCTTCTAACTTTGGGCTTTATTCTTCTTTTTCTATTTCCTTGAGATGTACAGTTAGGTTGTTTATTTGAAACTTGTCTTGTTTCTTGAGGTAGACATTTAAACATTTATCACTATGAATTCTGCTACATAAGTATAGGTATTACACCTTTTTTTTGATTTCCATTTGCATGGACTATATTCTTTTCCATCTCTTTCTTTTCAGACTATGTGTTTCTTTACATCTCAGGAAGGTCTTTTAAAGGCAACATGTGGGGCGCCTGGGTGGCGCAGTCGGTTACGCGTCCGACTTCAGCCAGGTCACGATCTCGCGGTCCGTGAGTTCGAGCCCCGCGTCAGGCTCTGGGCTGATGGCTCAGAGCCTGGAGCCTGTTTCCGATTCTGTGTCTCCCTCTCTCTCTGCCCCTCCCCCCGTTCATGCTCTGTCTCTCTCTGTCCCAAAAATAAATAAACGTTGAAAAAAAAATTAAAAAAAAAAATAAATAAAGGCAACATGTAGATGGGTCTTATTTTATTTTATTTTTTTTATTCATTCAGCTACTCTGTATTGGAGAATTTGGTCCATTTACGTTTAAAGTAATTATCTTCTTAGGCTATTTATTTATTTATTTATTTTGAAAGAGAAAGAAAGCATGTGCACATGGGGGACGGGTAGAGAAACAAGGAGAGAGAGAATCCCAAGCAGGCTCCACACTTTCACTGTGGGCATGAACCCGACATGGGGCTCCATCTCAGGAACTATGAAATCATGATCTGAGCCAAAATCAAAAGTTGTTTGCTTAACCAACTGGGCCCCTCAGGCGCCTGCATTTAAAGTAATTATTGATATCGATGTACTTATTGGCTGTTTTGCTCATTGTTTCTGGCTATTCTTGCAGTTCTTCTCTGTTCCTTTTGTCTGTTTCTTTGTGGTTTGATACATTAAAAAAAAATTAACATTTATTTATTACTGAGAGACAGAGAGAGACAGAGCATAAGGGAGGGGCAGAGAGAAGAAAAGGAGACACAGAATCCGAAGCAGGATCCAGTCTCTGAGCTGTCAGCACTGAGCCCCTAGCAGGGTTTGAATTCACAAACCTTGACATCATGACCAAAGTCAAAGTGAGACAGTTAACCGACTGAGCCACCCAGGCACCTCCATTTAAAGTAATTATTGATGGGGTGTGTGGGTGGCTCAGTCAGTTAAGTGTCTGACTTCGGCTGAGGTCGTGATATCAAGGTTCATCAGTTAGAGCCCCCCGTCAGGCTCTGTGCTGACAGCTCAGAGCCTGCAGCTTGTTTTAGATTCTGTCTCTGGCTCTCTGTGCCCATCTCCTGCTTGTGATCTCTCTCTAAAATAAATAAACATTAAAATATTTTTAAAGTAGTTATTAATATGTATGTACTTATTGCCATTTTGCTAATTGTTTCTGGCTATTCTTGTAGTTCCTCTCTGTTCCTTTTGTCTCTTTCTTTCTTTGCGGTTTGGTAACATTTTTAGTGGTACACTAACATTCCGTTATCTTTCTTCTGTGTGTTCGCTATACGTTTTTGCTTTGTGGTTACCATGAGGTTATTATATTTATTAATATATATAATATATAATATAAATTAATATATAATATATGTGTGCTACGTATATTATATATAAATACATATATATGTATTATATTTGTGTATACATATGTACACATATATATGTTTATATACATAACATACAAAATATAATCTAAGTTGATAGCAAATTTTGATCCCATCAAATCTCAACATTTTAATTTTCCCCTTCATTTTTATGTTGTTAATGTCACATTTTATATCCTTATATTTCACTTTTCCATTAAATGATTACTATATTCATGGTTATTTTAGTGCTTGTATCTTTTAAATTTTATTCTTGATTTATAAATGATTCGTCTACTATATTAACTATATAATTACCTTTCTAGTGAGATTTATTCTTTAATATGTATTCTTGTTATCGTTAGCATCCTTTCTTTATATTTAT
Source organism: Prionailurus bengalensis (assembly GCF_016509475.1). Taxonomy (NCBI): domain Eukaryota; kingdom Metazoa; phylum Chordata; class Mammalia; order Carnivora; family Felidae; genus Prionailurus; species Prionailurus bengalensis. The sequence continues at coordinate 58,612,770 of NC_057353.1, forward strand.
AACAAACTTTGTTTATATTTATAACAAGCCAGTTAAGAGTAAATGGTTGAAGAGAAAAACACATTTCCTAAAGACCATATGCTTGGACTACTTTAAATATCTGTACTGAAACTAGTCAAAAACTGTGATTGTAGGAAATTTCACAATGAAATATGATAAACATATTTCTTACTATTCAACTGATGGTTTGATTGGATTATGCCATAGGAAATTTGAATCTTACACTTGTAAATTATAAAGATATAACTGAAAAGAGACAACAACTGAACCAGATACCTTCCATTAAAGCAAATATTGAAGTAGATTGAACACAACTATTAGTGAACAGAATTTCAAACAAATTAAGATCTGGAAATGTTAAGCAATATTATTTGTTTTAATTTCAAGTTTGTTATTTCCTTAATCTATAATTCCTTAAAATTTTAGTTACATACCATCAATTAGCCACATAGATCCATAGTTACATAGCTCAAAGATGCTATTATTCTCTGTTATAATACCTTTTTTATTTCCTTTACATATTTATATATGTGTTCTAGATCATTTTTTTAAATTGTAGCTATACAATTTTTAAGGACAGGGATTATGTTTTTCATGTGAATACCTAACATAATGCTTGATATTTTTTAGCTATTCAAATACTATTTGTGTGAATAAATTAAGCTATCTATTATTTATTCTGCATATCACTTGTATATTCTCTATCCTGTTGTGGCAGGGTGCAGGACTTCTATTGTTGCAGGATTTATAGTCAAAATATAAATTTTTACAGCAGTAAGTTTGGTTTTCTTTCTTCACGTAAACTAACAAAGAAATAAGCATAATAATAAAACTTCCTTAGCTATATACCCAGCAGGCATCTGACTAAAGACTTAAAAAACTGTAGATATTGAATATTAATCATATACCATTTAGTATACTATTTCAGTTTTCCACTCTGCCAAGTATTAGTTTAAAGGTGAATTATTGAAACTAAACCCAACTATAATATTGCAGTTATTTTGGTATGTTAAATGCCAAATGCCTATAGGTGACTTCCTTATAAAGGATGGATGTAATTTCACTACAGCATTGGCTAAATGAAATTAGTATCCTTCCTACCTTTAATAAGCATAATGTCTACATTTTATTATGCCTTTATTAAGCATAATGCCTATATTTTATTATGCTATATCTAACAACCATTCTTTCTTAAGTGTTTATTCTTATTTTCAGAAAATTAAATGAAGAAGTGACTCAGTATGTAGTATTTAAAATGTGAATGTTATATGGAAATTATCTTTTTCACATAAAAGAGTGCTTTCTAAAACTAAAGATGTTTTCTTAGGAAACTTATTGGGAAAAGCAACAGTTTTTATGGTAAAATTTAGTCAATGTAGGAGTCTCATATCTTTGTATGTGTACATAATTAAAAGTGTGTTTTTTTTCCGGTTTAAATAATGTGGTCAGTTTAGAAAATCTGATAATCACTTCCATATTTTTTTGTGTCTTAAACCTTTAACAAATTGATATGCTTCAGTGTCTCAACTAAAAATTAAGTCTGGTTTTTGGGATTTGGGTAATGTGGTATACTTTTTGCATAGTATGATCCTAAATATTAATAAAGAGGAATCAAATTCATTTTCAAGGCCATCATTTGGTAAATCCAATAGCAATCAATTAAGTCCTTGTCTGACAACTTTAGAATCAGAGACTGCACAGATAAACCAATCAGAACTGATTTATTTGGCACTAAAAATCTATGTAAAATTTTGATTTATGTTGTTTTTAATAATCCTATCCTCTAAATTTGCTTTTTAATGCAATGCTTTTTATAGCAGTTTCTGTAACTATTACAGTTATATATGTTGTATCATCATCTCTGTTTCACTGATAGGCTAAAAATCAGTGTTTTATTCAAGGGATTTACTTAGATTTTATACAGTGGTTTACTGAAAGACATGAGAAGATTCTTGATTATAACGTATCAACTTACTTCTTATCTTCTAATGTTTTCCTATTAAATACATTTTGAAAGAATTTTAAGAAACTAACTCAACTAGATTTTGGTGGTACACACAACTGGTATATGCGATGGCAATATTGTTGTAACACTTGATTTGGGAGCGCATGTATGAGACAAAGTTAAATAGATCAAATTTGATCTTGTAGCAGAAGAGGAAAGACAAAGAAGTTGAAGTTTTTTAGTGACATTCTTGGAAATACACTCTCTGATCCTGAGAGCATTTTGCCAGATGACTGAACTAAGAATCCAGCATGCTGGTTATTGCCAATACGTTGTACCAAATGAGTATGAAAAGACATTATCAAAATAAATAGAGCGTCTCCAAATTACTTGTCCCAGAAATTATGACGTCAAAGCCACATAGAGAACCTGATGGGTAAAACCCATGTGAACCTTTCCAAAATGATGTGATAGAGGATCCTATAAGTAACTCTAAAGCTTTATTGTCAAGTCCCTCCTTCCTTGCTCCAGACTCCTCCTCATACTCTTGAGCTACCACAGTTGGCCTACTCTCTTTTAAGATAAGATTAGACATCACCTTTTTCAGGCAATATTTCCAGACCTACAGAATGTTTGGTTGTAATTTGAGGTACCCTGGCCATCAGTTTCTTCTAGCATGTTTTTTTTTGTACATTTATAATTTATTTCCTTGATAGTAGTAGAAAATATAATTCATTTTCTAGGCTATGGTAGGCATTCAATACATGTTCCTTAAAGGAATGAATAACTAAATAAATGAATTAAAGGAAAAAAATAGTTAAGTGATAATGAGTCATTTTACTGAGTCAATATTTGGGGAATACCTATGTCAACTAGTTCAGAATTAAGATATGATTCAGTGGCTTCAGATTCCAAGTGAGAAAGTAACTCGGAAGCTTCTGGAGACACTTAAAAGTAAAACCTTGATATTATAGTTACAGATGTTTCAAATCAGAAATAAATGGGAGGAGTAGCTAAAGGAAACCCACATGGCATACAGTGCTTAGGAATTCTTACTTAAAAATAACTTGGATGAATGACTTTTTTAAATCATAGTTATTCCTGAAGAAAAATATCCAGTTTTGAATTCATGTCATCAAATGATCCTGATGTGACCATAAAAGTAGATTAGAGTTTTGCAGCAAAAATCTTTGGAATTCACTTAGGGAATTGATTTGACTACCCTAAAGGAATAAAAAAAACCCAAAACTGACAAAAGAAAACTGGAAGTTAGGCATAGAGATAAGTAAATCCAGGGAGATTTTTGTAAAGAGAATTGATATATTGATAACTAAAATTGTTTCCTCAGGATTAAGGTCAATTTCAGACATAATTTTCTCAGAGAAAACTATGTTTCAAACAGCCCAAATATCTGACAGTGACATTGATTTCATGAGAGTAATTACAGTATACCTAACTGTAATATAATTTATTTATTTGTTTCTTTTTAATTTTCATACACATGTATATAAATATATACATACACACATACATACATATATACTCATGTATTTTTTTTCTTATGAACTCACAGTACTGGACTTATGTTTACCTTTTTTTTTAATTGAATAAAACTTTTAAATTAGTATCAACATAGCATTGTGAAAGGGAAAAGGGAAAGGTTCAAACTGATGATCTTTCTCCTAGAATTAGGATTAATGTCTAAGGTTTTCTCTAAAGCAAATGAAATCATCGTTTCCATGCTACTTATAACCTGGTATGCCAAAGAAAGCTACCAAGAAACATCACGTTGTCCTAAAATTTTACTGGAAAGCTACTTTAATAAGTACATATATTAAATATGTATTTAGTTCAATCATGGAGGGAGTCTAAGGTTCATATTTATTGTGATGTTTTCTTTAATATAGTTAAAATTTATAAACTGTCACTTTTAGTGCATTTTGAATGCAGTGTGCTTTAGCTGTTAGGCCTTTGTTTTCCTTTAAGAACACTAAACATTGAGAAAATGGCTTTGTTCTTAAAAATGATATGCTATTCAGTTATAAAATTTAATTCTTGAATTATATTTTTAGATCTCTTTTCTAAATAGAAGAATATGTCACCATCAATTATCTATGATAAGACATATTCACTACATGAATGGAAAAACACCCAACTAGGTTAGCTAAAGTTATGTAATAAAAATAAAGCACCAAACAAGAAATATATTAGAAAATAAATATACATTTAGAAAATGGATCTATGATCAAGTGCTAAAAGCAGTCATTTTAATTTTTGCAAAGAAAATAAAACTGAGTTTAGATGGTTCAGACTGTATTTATCCTACAATTTACTTTATGATGTAAAATCATTTGAGGATGATTCATGACAGGATCCATGATTCATAGTAAAATTACAAGTTTGAGATTTGGCTTATCTCTACTTAAACTCTTCCATACCAATAGCTCACATTTATTTAGCACTTACACATTGTCATATGCTATGCTGGGCTTGTTACACACATAATATGTAAGAGGTAGGCATTGTTATCCCAATTTCTTAGGGAAAAAAAATGATCAGAGAAATTGGTTACCTTTCCCAATGTAAAATGTTTAATAAATGGCACGTCTGGAATTTAAATGCAGAAAATTTTGGCCTTAAACTTAAGGTCATTTTTTTCTCTACCAAACTGCCTATCTGGATAGTTGGATCATATCTTACTCTTTTCTTTCCCAACTCTTTTTCTACTAAAGCAATATAAAAATATACTACTTTTTTGAAAATCTCATGATTTTCATGCCTTACTCTCTTTATACATATTTTCTTTTTTTAGTTTATGTTCCTTCTTAGGAACATCTAAGGAACTTCCTTCCTTAGGTTCTTTCTACTTTTAAATACATGACAAACTTCTATTTTCCTGAAACAGTATCATCATATCATAGATTCTCAGTAAATCCCTTCTTGACTACCACCAATTTTCTCAAAAGGGACATTTGCTTTCTATTTAACCTCTGGGCTTCTATGTTTTCTGTACCTTTTATGTGTGATATGTATATATATATATATATATATATATATATATATATATATATATATATATATATATATAGTCATCTAATAACATGTTCGCTTCCTCAGAGATTACATGTACTATACTTGTATTTGGATTCACAGTGCCTAGAACATTGTCTAGTATGTAATAGGTGCTGTTCAGTATTATACTGAAGTAAAGGCCTTCATTTAGGGTTTTGTTTTTATTTATTTATTCGTTCATAATCCTGTTGATAAGGGAAAGAGCCCAAATCTGTGTAAGAGAATATCACTGTTTTTGACTTTAGATGATTGGAATTATAAATTAAAATTTTAAAGTTGGAATACTTCCTAAAAGGATACTAAACTTGAAATCAGATGACCTAACTAATTGGTTTCTCACATATAAGCAGTGGGAACTTGGGCACTTTATTTCTCTCTAAGCTGTAATTATTTAATCTATAAAATATGACTTCTACAACTCCTTTTTAAATCATATGGTTATTTTGGAGAATCAAATGAAAATAGAATAATGCATATGAATATACTTACAGGGTGCAAACCATTATATATGACATTCTTATTATTACTTTAGAGAAAGAAAGTGAGTGACCTAAGAAAGATTAGCAAGGGGTGCCTGGGTGGCTCAGTGGGTTAAGCAGCCGACTTTGGCTCAGGTCATGATCTCGCTGTCTGTGAGTTCGAGCCCCGCATCGGGCTCTGTGCTGACAGCTCAGACAGAGCCTGGAGCCTGTTTCAGATTCTGTGTCTTCCTCTCTCTGACCCTCCCCTGTTCATGCTCTGTCTCTCCCTGTCTCAAAAATAAATAAAACATTTAAAAAAATTATCAAAATTTAGTGGGAATACCACTCAGAAGTTTAGTATAATTAGGTGCCATGGACTATCTTAACTGAATTCTTAGGAAGTCTTCCAAAGATTCAGTGGTGAAAATTGTCAGTTAACTGTATTTAACCTGATATTTAGTTGTTAGTGGAATACCATAGACTGAATTTAGTCCTCATCTGTTTAGGAATCACATCTGAAATTAAAATGAGATGTAAAAATCATGAATATTATTTTTCCTTTATTTCCAAAACTGACCACCAAAAGGTAATGAGGTTTTTGAAGAGAGAAAAAAAATAAATAAATAAAAAAGGAAAGAAAGCAAGAAAGCAAGCAAGCAAGCAAGCAAGAAAGCATGAAAGAAAGAAAATGTAGTTAGAATAATTTACGGTCATCCCATACTATATTCTCCTATGATGATTCAGAATATCCATTTTCAAATTAAATATTAATTCCCTTTCAAAATTTAACAATTTTCAGAAATTGAGTTTCATTTTAAGCAACCCCAACACAAGTTACTATGTTACAAAAGGCAGTTTGGGAAAAATCTGTCCTAGAAATTTTTAGCAAATAAATAAGAAGGTAACAGAGGAGAGGCCCACAATTTGAAGATCAGGAGTAACTGAGAATTTATCCCCAGGTAGATTCAAATTAAGAAGGATGAATAGTGAGATCTTAGAATTATCCATTATTCCACTGTGGTTGCTTCAATGTTTAGTAGTAGTAATGAAAGTAGCAAAGTGATCTGTCAATCATGTATATTCAGCAGAGTCATCTCAAGGTCTAGGTAAGCCAATAGCTATACATTTTGTAAATATACTCATCTTTTTATTACTGCTTTACTCGTGGATGAAAACAAACTGTATGCTGGGATATAATGGTAGTTCAAGGGGTAAGAGAGAGCACATTATTGCACAGCTAGTATATAATGATAGGTACCCTTAGGGAGTAATTGTTACATTTTAATCCAGAAGTAAGCAAAGACTATCTAAATAGCTCTGTAAAAGAAGAATTAATTCATAATTAAAAAATGATGGAGTTCTTAACTGTCATGTATAAGAAAACCCATGAGCAAGCTCTATTCTAAGTAGACTTTTAAAAAAGAAAAGTAGTTGATATTAAAACAAGACAATTCATTACATTTCACAAGGGAACTTGCAGTATACAGATGTAGGCCAAAACATAAGGGTCTTTAGGTCAAATGTGAAATTATTTTAAATTAATTCTTGGCATTAAACTAAAATGACTTTTGAATAGTAATTATCTTTTACTTTCATTAGCAATGGTTCTTGAACTTTAATTTCTAAAGTGCGATACAGCAAGGTTCTTAGTATGCATTTATAGTAAATGCAGGCTCTCTTCCAGCATTTTAAATCTCTTAACAGGTCTTTCCTTTTCTGGAGAATTTCACTAGATGAATGTTAATATTACTCTTGGTTATGGAAAGGAATATATTAAAATTTCTTTGCCTATTAATGTCTTTTTAAGAGAAGTTTAATATTTAGGTAAAGTGTTCAGATTCTATGCCTACACTAACATTAGAAGCTTAAAAAGTTACTAGACAAGGTAACATAACATCATGTACTTTTGCAAAATACAGTTTGAGGAATAATATACACTTCCATTTTGAGAAGTTCATTATTTATAATCATTTTTGTAAGTAAAAATAGTGAACAATATTTTGATTTAGACTTTTATATAATTTTCTAAAGGAATTGAAAACTTTTTGAAGGATGAAAGAAAATAGCTGGGAAAAGATGAGAGGACAGTAGAGAATAAAAATTATTTTTAAATTATACTGATTTTAATATTTGAGGAGAATTCTATAAGGAATGATTAAAGAAGTGTCATCTTGCAAAGGTTGATGATCAGGAAACATAAATAAGAGTTTATGAAGAACAAGTTATGTTCATATGTAGTAATATGATGCAATGTCATTCTTTAAAATATTGTGACTAATAGTCACACCTGGGTGGCTCAGACAGTTGAATGTCCCGACTCTTGGTTTCAGCTCAGGTCAAGATCTCACAGTTTGTGGGTTCGAGCCCCACATTGGGCTCTGAGCAGATGGCATGGAGACTGCTTGGGATTTTCTCTCTCTCCCTCTCTCCCTCTCTCTGCCCCTCCCATCTCTCTGTTCACGCTCTCTCTCCCTCTCTCAAAATAAATAAATTTTTAAAAATTAATAAAATGTTATGACTTATGAAAGTAACATACACATTCACGTGCAAATAGTCATTGGTGTCTGTTATTTCCAAGCCCTTCCTTAGATTCTGTGAACACGTGTTGTAAACAAATAACAATAGCAACAACAACAAACCAGCAAATGAAACCCTTGTTCTCATGGAACTTACATTCTAAGGAGAGGGCTAACTGAAAAATAATTATATATGTAAAATGAGAAAATGAAAAAAGATAAAGAAGGAACCAGGGAGTGCTTGGGGTGAAGGGTGTTACCATTTAGAAAGGGTAACAATGGAGGCCCTAATGGAAAAGAGAACATTTGAGAAAAGAACTGAAAGAAGAGAGAGGGGAATCAGTACATCTATTGAGGAGAAGAGAGCTAGAAAGGATTCACAAAGGGGTACCTGGGTGGCTCAGTGGGTTAAGACCTCAATCTTGATTTCAGCTCAGGTCATAATCTTGCCGTTGGTGAGTTCAAGCCCCAATTTGGGCTCTCTGCACTGACAGCATGGAGCCTGCTTGGGATTCTCTGTCTCTCCTGCTCTCTTTGCCCCTCCCCTGACTTTCTAAATAAATAAACTTAAAAAATAAAAAAAGGGCTCACATATCTTTGCCTTGATTTTAGTGATGCTCATAGTAAGGTCTCATATAAATCTTAGATCTAATGTGATTAAATGGTCCTAACTATAAATGAAAATAATACTCTCAAAGGGTTTGTTCATAAACTGATGCCAGCTTATAGTAAAATGCATGTCAAAGTTTCTGACCTTCAACCTGCACTCTATATTAGTTAATAGTTGGCAATAAAGACCTAGAAGGCCTACTTTTCATACTAATAGGCACATCAATAATGCTAAGGTTAGTTAGTCCTGCATGCATAAATTATACTTCTTTTAAAAATTGGACTTATGGGGCGCCTGGGTGGCGCAGTCGGTTAAGCGTCCGACTTCAGCCAGGTCACGATCTCGCGGTCTGGGAGTTCGAGCCCCGCGTCAGGCTCTGGGCTGATGGCTCGGAGCCTGGAGCCTGTTTCCGATTCTGTGTCTCCCTCTCTCTCTGCCCCTCCCCCATTCAAGCTCTGTCTCTCTCTGTCCCCAAAATAAATAAACGTTGAAAAAAAAAATTAAAAAAAATTGGACTTATAATAACAATAGTAAATTTGGCAAATATGAATATTAGATCTTGTGTTTGAGAAAAATAAACTTTGTAATTGTAAGATTATTGAGACATGGATAAACAAAAACATTCCTTAAAATATTTGAAAACATTGACCACAGTCTTAACATGCTATTGAGTTTTGTCAGATTAAAAAATAGCTATATTAACTTAGGCCTTATATACTGAGGAAAATAATTCAGATATTGTCTTTTACAAGTGTTTATTATGTCAGAAAATGTGTTCAGTATAAAAATAATATTTTAAGGGATCACTAAAATATTGATGTTAATCTAGAAAGGAATAATAACTCTAGAAGAAGATTTAAAGCTTTAAATGTAGTTTCTGAGAAACACTTAATACAGGTAATAGCTGTTATTACAAATTTCAGAAAAGTGTAAATTTCCTCCATGGTTGTCTTAGGCTGGTCAAGAAAGGTATTTATGCCATTCACCTCTGGACATTGCTTTTAATCAATGAATTCAGGCATGCTGGACAAGCCAAGTAGCTAAAGGGTTGTAAAAGTTTATTTCTATAAACAAGGCATTGTTTTTGGAAAAAGATGTGAATGTGAGAAAAAAGTAGATTAGCAAGCAAGGATTTGAGGTGATAATTCAAAGAAAATCAATAGGTAAATCTGAGTGAAAAATTATATAAGAACACCTTGGAGACTATATTTAATTTTTAAAGCAAAGATTTCAAAAAAAATGCATGCATTTATTTGAGAAATTATTATAGACCTTAAGGAATGGTATCTGGTCAAGCAATGAATAGCAAACTGAAAAAAGAAAAAGAAAATTCCTTGCAGACATTGAAGTTAGTACTAATGTGTTGAGGGCCCACATGAAAAGAAACTACAAGCAGTCTATAAATGTCGAGACTGGTCCCTCACTAATGGCCAGGAAGAAAAGGGAGACCTCTTACAATCACAAGAAATGAGTTGTCTTCTCTGCATTGGGAACAGTGCTCCCGCCACAGCCCCTCATCCCCTGAAAATGTATGCCTGTGCAAAGTTCTCCCCCACCTTCTTGGTCAAGAGCACCTCTCAGCTGTTGAGCCAATCACTATCTGCAGTAGTAGTGCTAAAACCACTGGAGACCCTGACAGATGAGAGCCTTAGCAGCTTGGCAGCCATGTGTCCCCTGACCTCACTTACTCCTAGCCACATATTGAGAACCAGTGCCATTTCATGGGGCAGTGACACAGCAGCCAAGTTCATTGGGGCTGGGGGAGCCATGGTAGGGGTGGCTGCCTCTGAGGCTGGAATTGGGACTGTGTTTGGGAGCCTCATCATTGGTTAGGCCAGGAGCCCCTTTTTGAAGCAGGAGCTCTTCTCCTAGACTGTGCCATTCTAGGCTTTTCTGTCTCAGAGGCGATGGGTTTTTTTTTGCCTGATGGTGGCCTTTGTCATCCTCTTCTCCATATGACAGAGCTGTCTTCACCTGCCCTGGGTCTTTCTCCCAGGTCTCATATGCTTTGTATGTTCCTTTTCCTATACCTCCCTATGCGGAGAAAGTGGTTGGTTGGTTCAGAATTTGACAAAGAGAAGACAAATACTGTATTAATAAGAAAAAAACTATTATTTGTATTATTTAGTTAATTTAATTAATTAATTAATATTATTTTTCTATTTATTTATTTATTTTTATTATGAGGCACCTGGGTGGGTCAGTTGGTTAAAGCATCCAACTTTGGCTTAGGTCATGATCTCACTATTCATGAGTTTGAGCCTCCTGTTGGGCTTTGTGCTGACAGCTCAGAACCTGGAGCTACTTCAGATTCTGCATCTCCCTCTGTCTCTGCCCCTCCCCTGCTCTTTCTCTCTCTTTCTCTCTCTCAAAAATAAACACTAAAATAAAAATTTAAGAAAAAAAGAAAAGAAATGAATTTTGCCAACAATCTGAAGGTATTTGAAGTAGATTACTGTCTAGTCTAGTTTCCAGATTATTGACTTTGTTAAATTAGCATCTATTAAGTGGACCCCCAGAGTGTCAGATGGTGAACAGTGATTCAACAGAAGACCACAAGAGAAAGTAAGATAGACACATTTATTATTCATAGGTCCTGGAGGAGACGCAGGTCACACCCCCAAGGGCATGCGGGAAACTCAAGGCAGGTAGAGAGAACACAGTAGGACATGCGACACATGCCATTATTAGGATCTAAGGGTTGCATGCTTTGGAGTTCCCAGGCTGAGGCTGTATTGGTCTGTTCAAACCAAAGGAAGCAGGATTTTGGTAAGCTTCTATGGGTGGGGTATCTTACCAAGGGGCTCACAAGGGGAAAGGCCAGGGAGGCAGGGGAGAGTGCATATAGCAAGAGATGTTGGAGGAAGTCTTGTGGCTCTGGGGCTGTTATTGAGGGCACATCCTTGCACTCTTGAGAGGGATTAGTGTCAATTCAAGGCCCGCCATCCACTTGGCCACAAAAATGGATGTCACGGTAAGATAATGTGGACTAGTTTAGCTAAGCAGTCAATAGAGATGGGCATTCAGTCCCTGAAAAAAGGACCCTGCTAAACTGCCTGCACTCCTGACCATGGAAACTATGAGACAATAACTGTGTGTTGTATTATGCTTGTAAGTTTGTAGTAATTTGTTATTCAGCAATGGAAAACAGATATAAGCCATTGGAACAATTTCAATTAGCAGGGTGGTGTGGTGGTGATTTAACCTAAGTCCAACCAAATGGAACTCCATTCCCTCAGCCAGAAAAAAACTGATTTAGAGATGAACATGTGAATCAAGCTGAGTTGATCAAAATTCTTTTTAAGATATTTTCTGCTACAGCAGATAAAACATGTTCTGCTAAAGCTTTTTATGCCAGTCATCATGCTACCTGAAAAGAGAAAAAAAAAACCTAACATTTCCTCCATCTAGCTATATATAAACAGCCTCTAATAAGCTGCACATCTTAGAATTCCATAATTCCATAAGAAATATCACTTGCTAATAATAAGTCATGGCTAATACAAAGACTAATGATTGGATCTATTCCTTCTTAGCATATTCTTCATAACCATTCAATTCTGGCCAAGTTTAACTATATGCCATTTCCCTAACTTCTCACCTATACTTGACTTCTGTATCTGTGCTCACAATATTTTTTTCACTGCAATGCATTCCCTTGCATACACTTTCCTTGACTTTTTATATCCAATTCATATCCATTCATCAATGATCTGAGTTGAAGTTGCCTGTCACTAGACTGTCTTTGCTCAAAAATTCAAAATAAATTTCCAGAACAATTTTACCTTGGTCATACAAACTGATTTCCACTTTGGAATTTATTAAAAATGTCTCTGTGGCTTAGCGCATGATCATTCCATAGTAATTCCTCCAATCTTACTTGAAATGAATGTATATTCTGCTTATAGGCTTTCTTTTTGTTTAGATCCTTTACCTAATTAAAGTACTATTTATAGGCTTTTCAGTTATGTTGTAAATAAATCTATTCTAAGTTAAAATTTAAATACATTATATCTAATTAATGTTGATATTTTTAAAGGAATTAAACTTGAAATTTGGAGACATACATGATTATAAATATAGTTCTAATCAAGATAGATGCTACCATCTTGACTTCTGAGAATGAAGAGCCTACCGTAGACTATGCTAGTGGAACGAGACATAAAATACCTCCTGTCACTTTGGCTAGTCATTTTGCTCTGGACACAGGATATTCTACTGAATCATGATCCTGGGTACTGGTATTTAACTCTTAATATCAAATTCTGATGAAAACATTGAGTTGAACAGGTTTTACCTATAGCTAACAAGCTATGCATCTCCTTCCAAACTCTAATTAATAATTTCATATTTGTATAAATTTGTATAAATTTGCTTCATTTTCTAGACTGTAAAATTTTCTGTGTGACAGGAAAACTATCTACTCTACCTTGATTTTATATGCTCTGAGCCAAGCCCCAGCAATAAACAGTTTTTACTTAGCACATTATTGGTACATAAAATAATGACAAACTAAGGAAGCAGTACTAAGCTCAGAACTGAGTAGTTTAGGGGCGCCTGGGTGGCGCAGTCGGTTAAGCGTCGGACTTCAGCCAGGTCACGATGTCGCGGTCCGGGAGTTCGAGCCCCGCGTCAGGCTCTGGGCTGATGGCTCAGAGCCTGGAGCCTGTTTCCGATTCTGTGTCTCCCTCTCTCTCTGCCTCTCCCCCATTCTTGCTCTGTCTCTCTCTGTCCCAAAAATAAATAAACGTTGAAAAAAATTAAAAAAAAAAAAGAACTGAGTAGTTTAGTGAAAATGCTTCCACTTGGTGAAGCAGCTTATGAGACTTGCCATGAATTTAATAATAACAGTGAATTAATCTACTGAGGAAAAGAGGGCAGACAGATTATGTGCTAACAGATTTGCAATGTATATACTCACTGATATTCTTAAACTTTAGGACCTTCCTTGATTGACATATTTAACTTCATCACTATGTATGCTGCATAAAGATGGGATCTTTGTAAATAGTATTTCTCCATCTATTCTCAACATATATTGGGCCTTTGGCAAATATTGATTACATGTCTTAACGAATTAATAATCAGAACAATTATTAGAAATATGAATTAGAAGAAAAGTTGCTTGCCTTGTGGATGCTGCCACCCCACACTATCCATGCCACCCAGCCGTGGTCAGCACCACTGTGTTTTTCGACATCACTATGGACTGTGAGCCCTTCAACTGCACCTCCTGTGAGTTGTTTCCAGACAAAGTTCCAAAGACAGCAGAGAACTGTCATGCTCTGAGCACTGGGGAAAAGGATTTGGTTTCAAAAACTACTGCTTTCATAGAATTATTCCAGGATTAATGTGCCAGGATGGTGGCAGTGAGTCCATCCAGGGGTAGAAATTTGATGATGAGAATTTTATCCTGAAGCATATGTGTCCTGACATCTTGTCCATGGTATATGATGGACACGACACAAATGGTTCCTAGTTTTTCATTTGCACTGCCAAGACTAAGTGGTTGAATGTCAAGGAAGTGGTTATACTTGGCAAAGTATAAGAGGGCATGAACATTGTGGCAGCCATGCAGTGGTCTGGGTCCGGGAATGACAAGACCAGTAAGAAGATCACCATTGCTGATTGTGGACAAATCTAATAAATTTGACTTGTGTTTTATCTTAACTATGATACCATTCCTTCTGTAGCTCAGGAGAGCACGCCTTCATCCCCATCTGCTGGAAATATCCTATGATCTCTGTGTTCTTCCTGCAGTTCTATGGGTTCCATGTTTTCCTTACTCCCCTCCAAGTCTAGCTGGATTGCAGCATTAAGTTTATTATAATAAAATAAAAACTGAAACAAAAACAACAACAAAAAGAAAATAATTTGCCTAAAATATGTTCCTTATTTGTTACATGAATTTCTGGCTGTCATTTATAGCAAGAAAACCCAGTGAATTTGAAGAGCCTCTACTTTTATTTTGTTTGCAAAAACTCTTGGCTTATATTAAGAAAGGTCTGTCCTTACCCTGAGTTCTCGCATTTTATATCTATGTTCCACTTGGTCTTCATACTAACATGTCCAATCCTCTTTGTTATCATCTTTTACTCAAAATGGATTGACTTCTAGTCTTCCTCATTCTATTACAAGCACTACAGTTTTTCTAGCTATCAAATCCTGCAAACTTATGATAATTTTCAAATGTATTCTTGTTCCATCATATCCAATTAATTGTCTTAGACTTTGAAGACATCTGTTAACCACATTTATTTTGATAACGACCCAATTGGACATGGTAGAATTCTGCATACAGATGGGGAGATGGTGAGTCACTGTGAAGGTTTAAATAACCATTATTCAGGCCCAGATCCTGTCACAATATCCCCATTAGCTCTTTCTGTAGCATTTACTCTTCTATTTTACTTTTTTCTGACACAATGTGTATAATATCCTATATTTTAATTTTATGAATCTTACAGTTGAACTGTTTCACTTGTGCTTAGCATGTTTCAAGCTATAGCAATGCCTTTGATGGCTCAGAAAAAGGCTCTCTGTGTCCACTCCAAAAGGTGGCTGTTTTTGACCACCTGTGAAAGATGAATAGCTATAGCGTATTCTATTTACTATATTCCTTCTAGACAGTTACTTTCAGGGCAATTACCATTCTCATTTTGAATCTGCCTTATGATCACAGACAAATCCCTAGCAGGCACGTTCTATTATAAAATTTTTCCAGTGTGGTGGATTTGTACCTCAAGCACACTTATAGCTATCAGACAGACGTATTATCACTAATACCCATAAATCCACAGTCAAGGTGAAAAGACATGCAAATAAATAGCAATTTCTCCTGTTAGAGATATGTAACAGGAACCCAGGATACCTATAGAGAGTATCAAACCTAATATGAAGAAGTCTTGAAAGGTTTTTCAGTGGGTGGAGGAACTCATATTTTTATTTAGATACATTCATATGACATAAGATTCTCCACCTTAAACATTTTAAATTATACAATTCAGTGCTATGCAGCATATTCACAATGTTGTGCAACCATCACCACCACCTAATTCCTGAAAGTTTTAATCACCTCAAAGAGAAACTCCATACCCATTTTAAGGAGTCACTCCTTATTTTCCCCTGTCCCTTCCCCTAGAAACCAATAATATATTTTGTCTCAATGGATTTGCCAACTCTGAACATATTCTAGAAATAGAAACATAAAGTAGATTAGTTAATCTAACAAGATCAATTTTGGGCTTCCTTAGGGACAGTTTCTGTTTATTGAGTTTCCTCTCCTCCTGTTTATGGGCCATATATGATCATATTAGTTGTATGCATCATATTTTTGTTGAAAACTGAACATTTTTAATATAATAATTTGGCAACTCTGGAAATCAGATTACCCAATGCCCCCAAGGTTTGCTGTTTTTCCTTGTTGCTATTCTTTGTTTGGTCACTTTTCAGAGCTAATTTGTAAAGTCCCTATTCTGGGTCATGTGTTGCCACTAATGTTTCTATTAGTTTGGTGACGAGCTAGAGACTGGACAGAGATTTGCTTAAACACTTGGAAACAATAAACTCCAGTCTTTTCCAGTGGCATGTATGTATGCTGGGCATGTCTTCAACACTCAGCTAAGCAGTCTACAACTCTGCCTTAGCCTTTACTTCCTCCCTGTGTAGATACTGAAGGGCAGTCAGAGTGAGAGCTTAGGGCCTTCTTTGTTCTTTATTGAGCATGTGCCCTGCTCTGAAAATTCACATGACTTTCTAGATTCCCAGGACTATGTCGAAGCTTTTAAAAACAGGTGTTTCCCTAAAGCATCTCATTCCCTAGTCTTTTCTCCTAAGTTCTTTCATTAGTGAGTGATTTTCTCCAAGTGTTATCCATTGTTTCAGACAGATATACGTCTCCCTGTAAATGTTTTTGACAAATGCCCCAGAAAGCTGCCTCAGCACCTGTAGAGTTCCAAGTTAGGCAGGATAAAGGCAAACCCTCTAAGCTGGTCTTTCAGAGAGCCATTAGACAGGTCAAAACAAATAGCCACGATTCTTTGAGAATGAGTTCTTGTCCACCCTTTGGTACTGGTACCTGTATAAGGGTTGTGTATTAACTGGGGAATGTGAAATGAGAACAGGGAAAGTTAAAATACCAAAAATCTCTCTGTTCTTACCAAGATTCAGAATACTTTTCTTACTTAAATCTTGCCTTCGTTGTTGCAAGCTTTTGATCTGTTTCCAGAATTCCGAAAAGGTTGATTCTGACAGTTTTTACAAGATTTTGTTGCCTTTATGGAGGGATGAACTTTTGGATTTCTTTACTCTGCCATTTTCACTGACAACACTAGAAAAAACTTTTCAGATGATATTACAATTAAGCTGGGTTTTAAAGATCCAGCAGGAATTGGTCAGGTAGAAAGTTAAGAGAACAAACTAGATAGAGCTTTTTATCCAAAGGCCCAGAAGTACAAGGAAGAAATTAACATGTTCTGCGAAATGACCCTAATTCAGCAAGGCTGAATTATAGGATACAATTAAGTAAAAAAGACATGCATTTTGGAGGATATAGGATGAAGACTCAGAACTCCTTATGCCATAACAATATTTGAACTTAATTTGGGCAGTGTGTACTGAATTATTTAAGCAAACTTGTTTAAAAAAATGAATCTGATTTACCTATTCATTTTGCAAGCGTTATGGAATATGGATAGTTTGAGAATGAATTTAGGCAAGGAATCTAGTAAAGAGACTAATATAAACATCATGAGCATAAGAGATGATGAATCAAACCGAGGATGTGACTGTTGAACAGAAAAGAGTATTTAGTACTCAGAGAGGGAGATACTTAGGAGCTAAAGTTGGTACTCTCCAGATGTTTCAATGTGTGGAGAGAGGGAATGCACGGCAATGAGGAGAAAGTGTAAGGAAAAGGTCTAGAATAATGCCGGTATTTTGGCTTCGGAAAAGTGACTGGACATTGATAGCATTCACTGATTAAGAACACTCAACATGAAGTAAATTTGGAAAAGAAAAGAAAAGCTAAATTAATTCAGGTTTGAACATTATGAGATTAAGTTGTTCATGAAACATGCAGAGGAATATTCAATGAACACTGGGGAGACACAGGTTTGATGCTCAAGAGGGAATGTGGAGCTGCCAATGTAGCCTTTGGATAGCTAAGGTATATATTAGTGATAAAGAAACTGTGGGTATAAATGAAGTCATTAGAAATAAAAAATATAGGGGTGCCTGGGTGGGTCAGTCAGTTTAGTATCCTACTCTTGGTTTTGGCTCAGGTCATGATCTCTTGGCTTCATGGTTTTGAGCCCCGCATCAGGCTCTGTGCTGGCAGCATGGTCCCTGCTTGGGATTTTCTCTCTCCTCTCTCTGCCCCTTCCCCACTGGTGCTGTCTCTGTCTCTCTCAAAATGAATAAATACACTTCCAAAAAAAAATAAAAAATATGGTGCTCACTTCTGTAGTGCATATATTAAAATTGCAATGATACAGAGAAGATTACCTTGGCCCCTGCACAAGTGCTCCATATTGTGTAATCTATGGACATGGTATTTTGTGAATGGCCTTTTCAATAAAAGAAAACCTTATGGAAAAAAGTGAAATAAATATAGTGAAAGAATACGATTAAGGCTATCCTAGAACTGTTTAACAATTGAATAGAAAATTTATTATTAGTATTCCTAGCCAAATTGCGTAATACAATAAAAGTCAAAGAAAAGGTTTATTCATACTAGTGTATGAAGAGATTATACCATTCTTTATTATTAGATGTGTACCTTAACTTTAGAACTATTGAAGTTTTCATATAGTCAACACAGAAAGTTTTCTGATGGAAGATTAAGCCTGGAGGGAGAGTTTTGTTCCAATAGTGTAGAATCCAGAGTTCTCATTTATATGGTAGAACAGTTTACCTGAGATAACCATTCTTTTGTTTTGTTTTTTTAGATATAGGTCCTCAGTATGAATTTAATTTTTAATATTGTGATCTGCAAGGAAATTAAGTTGCTTTAAGAAAATAAGACAAGAGAGTCCTCCAAAATATAATTGGGGGGAGGGGAACTGCTCTTGAGAAATGTGAGGTATAGTTAAATCCCCCAGGATTAGTTTTATTCCCAACTTTAATCTATCCTAAAGTTAGAATTTCTTTAAATTACATCCAAAGACATAGCTCATGCTTTAACAAATAAATAATACATTATTTATTTCTATTTAAATGTGCTAGTATTTGTGGATAAGAACTGCTTTTAGGTTTTTTTTTTTCAAACTAACACCATGATTACATAATGTAATATTGCATATATGATACAAAATACTATATATCTGACAACAGAAACACAGCATTTATAAATAAAGATTGTAATAATCGGTCACAACCAGTGTTCAAGATGGACATATCTAATGAAGAAGAGTAAACTGAGTTACTCAGAAAAGATTCACTCCAAAGGAATGGAGATTAGCTCCTTTCACACGGCAAGATAATTCCCCAGCTACCATGTCATATGGGTAGTATTTGTGAGGGGCAGCACATCTTTCTATAAAGAAAGCAAATATTTTAGGCTTTGCAATT
Organism: Prionailurus bengalensis; assembly: GCF_016509475.1. Taxonomy (NCBI): domain Eukaryota; kingdom Metazoa; phylum Chordata; class Mammalia; order Carnivora; family Felidae; genus Prionailurus; species Prionailurus bengalensis. The sequence goes on from NC_057353.1 coordinate 58,631,943, forward strand.
TATACCATCTTTCATAACATCGGAAATATGTCCATGTATTGCAAAAACAGCCATGGGCAATACATAAAGGAATGAATGTGCTTAGTGTTTGAAAAAAAACCACAAACAAACCTTATATACAGCTGCCAAATTTTGATTTCCTGTAACTTTCATGCATCAGGCAATATGATGCTTTTGATTGTTTTCAACAATGAGGGTAAAAAAATACTTTCTTAGTTCAACATGGAAAGCAAACAAAAACAAGCAGAAGGTCACATTAGGCATTTGGACTACAGTTTGCTGACTTCTGATTTAGCACCTAAAATCTAGGTGATTATTCTTTCAAACTGAGTATATGCTAGCCTAAGACTGAGTTTTCTGGATTCTGAAAACTCTGAGGTTGGAACAGTGTGGTTTTTTTCCCCCTCATATCTTACTGTCCTTCTTATTTGACGTTAAATAAATGATTTTGTTTCATAGACTCTTAAACGTAGGTATTTAGAATGACTATACAGTCATTCTGCAGACTACACATGTATGGCTGAATAAAAATATGAATGACACTTCTATTTTGGTAGGGCACTAGACAGAACCCAAAATAAAATGACTCAATTTTCTTTTTTCCCAACATTTTTAATGGGACTATATTATAAGAAGTCCAGTTTCTTCACTGATGTTGACTTAACCCACAATATGTAAGCATAATCAGTTTAAAATTCCATATCCATTTCAATTACTCACAAAGGAGCATAATAACAGAGTTCATAACTGGTCTAAATAAATATATTATTGGTTCTGTGCCTACAAAGCTTAGGCATTTAAAGACTAGTGATTTAGGGGTGCCTACGTGGTTCAGTCAGGTGAGCTTCTGACCCTTAGTTTCAGCTTAGGTCATAATCCCAGGATTGTGGGATCCATGCCCAACATGGAGCCTGCCTGAAATTCTCCCTCTCTCTCCCTGGGCCCCTCTTCCCAGCTTTCTCTCTCTCTCTCTCTCTCTCTCTCTCTCTCTCTCTCTCTCTCTCAAGTAAAAGAAATTTAAAGAAGACTGGAGGGTTTTTTTATGGCTATAAAGCACAATTATTTTAAATATGGCATTATTTAATAAATATATGTATATAAAAACCAGATAATCATATTGATTTTCTTTTGGCTACATAATAGTGTACTAAGCATTGGAACATTTGTTTCCCTCAATCATGTGTTTAGTTGTGCTAACTCTCTAGATGCTTAATTCTTCAGGCGATAATAGATTAACAACCTTGATATAATAAAGCATAATGGTTAAGAGCATAAGGTCTGCAATTAAACAAAACTTCATATCTCAGATCTTACTTCTGACTACCTATGTGACCTTGGACAATTTACTTGTCTGTGACTTGTTTTATTCTCCTTTGCATGGAGGCAACAATTGCTTAGCTCAGAGAAAGTTAAAATTTAAGAGTTAATATGTACAAATTGTTCACAACAGTTTCTGGTGCATTTTAAGGACTTAATACATGTGAGACATGCTTATTTTTAGTTATCTATTTCATCCCACCCACCAAGTGTAATATAGGAGAAAATAATTAGGAGCCATTAGAGAAGATTTCAGACAAATTGCCTGATACATTAAGAATATTTCACATCATACAAGTAACCTACATTGAAAATGAGAACTGAAAGAATATTCCTACCAGCAGAAAGCAGCTGAAGGCACTGTGGAATTTTACCCCAAATCAACAGAAGAAATGGTTACCTTTTCCTTTTAAAAGGACATACTCATATTCATCCATAAGCATGCTTTTACTTGTATCACATTTCTTTTACTTTCAAATATTTTAGGTTAGGAGGCACATCTGTCTCCCTTTTTGTGAATAAATCCCCTTTGAATGTTGCCTTTCCTTGGCTGTGGAAGCATATTAATGAGAAGGTTATTTACAAAACTCAGAGTTATCTTGTATCATGATCACTATACTTAGAATAGTCAGCAGATTCAAAAGTGCATAGAAATAATAAAGTAAGGTATCAAAATTGAATTAAAAAAGGAAAAACACAAAATTTTTATTAGAAATCATTGCCACATATCTTTAATTTGTTGAATAAATTTATTAATTTATTGATTCATTATAAAGAAGTTTCTAGTTTGGAATCTTCCAGAATAGGCATAAATCAAATAAATAGCTTTTGATAAAAAGGAAATAATCCCCAAATATCTTCAAGTACAGCTGGATGGTTTTTTGTTGTTGTTGTTTGAGAAGTTTTTGCTGTTGTTGTTATTGTTCTTTTCTAAGGAACTGTGTTCGCAGTGAATAAGATGCTTGACACTAGTCGGTTTTCAGTGTCTAAGATAAATATGTACCATATCTGAGGTAATTCTCTTTTAACATCCTAAAATTAGGTTCTGTTTATAATTTTGAGAATGTTAATTCATACATTACAACATTAGACATTTTTTCATTTCATAAGGCAGAATTTATATCAATCAATTACTATTTAATCTCACAAGAGATAAATTTTGACAAACGTTTTCAGTGAGAGTATTAGAATCTCTTAGTTGTCATGCAACTTCAATGCTACACCCTTATCGTTTGCATGCTCCCTCCCATACCCAAATAACCATTTTTATTACATTGCTTCTTCTTGTATTTTCATCAGATTATATTATTTAGTGTTTGTCACTTTGTAACTTAAAAACTTTATACTATAATGTACTTTTCAATCTTGCTTATTTTACTCATTATTTCACTAATTATATCCATTTTGTTACATGTATCAAGCATATAGAAAATAGTGTTTGCTTTTTTCCATTTTTGTTTTAAAAAATATTTGCTAATTCTGTTTATTTGATTTGTCATTTTTATTAAGGGAATGTCAAGTATGCTTTAATACAGGGAGAAGTGCAATTTAAAATTGACATCTTGCAATACTTGTTTACCCAGAATTTCTACACAAGAAAGAATTATACAGCTTAGCCTTTTTTAGCTATATGCTAATAGATGCAGCAAGGTAAACTGATTTCTAATCCCTAGTTTTACAGAGATGATATATTTATCACAAATAAATGAAATACACTCCAAGAACAATTTTATAAAGTTTCCCCCAAATCCACATTTCTTCCTTATTGAATTAGATAGAAATATTCATCATCATAGGCAACCAAAATTTCTCTTGGTGGTTTTAGTTAATGTTCTCAGTGGGAAGAGAATAATGCAAACCCAGATATAAATATGGCTTGTACTAAATAAAAATGAAGTTTAATATTGTTCACAATACCAAATTTAATAAGCATTAGCAAAGGTTTAAAAACAATTTAATTGGGGCGCTTCGGTGGTTCCGCTGGTTGAGTGTCCAACTCTTGATTTAGGCTCAGGTCATGATCCCAGAGTTGTGGGATCGAGCCCTGTGTCAGGATTCATGCTGAGCCTGAAGCCTACTTGAGATTCTCTCCTCTCTCTCCCTCCACCCCTCTTCCTGGCTCGTGCGAACTCCCTCTCTCTAAAATAAAATTAAAAATAATAATGTAACTCTCTTAATTTACATCTGACACCTTAATATAAGATAATAAGGCTTGAGTCAGACACATGGTTCATTTAATCAAGTAGGCTTTTGTCAACACAAGTCTACTGACAGATGTTTATAATAATACAGATGTCACAACAATACAAAACAAAGTGAATATTCTTGGACTTTATTCTCAGAGATTCACTTCAGTAGATCTGGATTAAGGCTGAAGTTTGGACTTTAGATGGTCAATCTAGAAATTTTTAGTGTGATTTTCCACTCATCTTGCATTGAAAACCACTGTGGTCCCTTCTCTGAACTTGTACCATAGTTTACATGTATCTTTATGAGGAATACAGCACATAGTTCAGTATTATAAATGTTTTCCTCGTAAGGAAATAATTTCATCAATGGTCAGAAAAAGGTTTATGTTGCTTTTGTTCTTTTTTGGTGTTAAATTTCATGTTGTAAGCAAAATATTAAGCACATTAATTTTTAAGGAGTAATTTAAATACCTTCCATATATTTCTTAGATGTCATATTGTACTAGGAATGCTTCAGTTATAGCTTTTTTTCCTTAAGTTTACCTGTGTTTGTCCATATAGCCACTATTTGTATGTAAATCATTCACATTGATTTTTTTTAAATAAAAAAATACTGAGTACCTACAAATTACCATTTATGGTTCTTGAGTTGCTGGGATTCCACACAAAGTCCTCTCCTCTCCCTAAGTAAACTACCCGATTGAGTACTATTTAGTAGGGACAAAAGAAAGGCTCTAGACATAAATTAATACATTTCAAGTACTAATAGGAGTTTTAGGGAAAAATACAGCACAGTTGGTTGGATCACAAGTGGTGTAAAGGCTAGCTATTTTATAGAGACTTAATAGGAAAGGCCTCTGTGGAAGTGACACTTCAGCAGATACCTAAAGGAAGTAAGGTCAACCACTATAGACATCCAGGAGAAAATAATTCAGGTCAAGAGGTAGCAACTGATAGTCCTTAAAGCAGAAATTGGCATAACGATAAAGAGAATGAGAGGACACTGTGAAAGCAGCAGATTTAAGGATGAAAAAATGGTAAAAAATGAAGGCAGTGACATAGCTGGTTGTCTTATGGGTCATTTAAAAACTTTAGCTTAGGGGCGCCTGGGTGGCACGGTTGGTTAAGCGTCATACTTCGGCTCAGGTCATGACCTCACAGTTCGTGAGTTCGAGCTCCTCATGGTGCTCTGTGCTGACAGCTCAGAGCCTGGAGCCTGCTTCCATTTCTGTGTCTCCCTCTCTATCTGCCCCTCCCCACTCTCTCTCTCTCTCCCCCTCTCTCTCAAAAATAAGTAAAAATTAAAAAATTAAAGAAAAATAAAAACTAAAAAATGAAACAAGTAAAATATTTGGCTTAATATGTGTGAGGGGGAAGCTACCTGATTGATGTTAATATAAATGCAATATATCTGGTCTTTTTGGTTACTGGATGGAGACCAGACCATTGAGGGAGGGGTGGAAGCAGGGATACCAGTTTGGAAGCTACTGCAATGCCCTAAGTTAGGGCTGCCAGGGCCTATACAGTGGGGTTGTTATGATGATTATAAGAAATAGCTGGACTCTGGACATTTTTTCAAGGTAGATTTGATAGGATTTGCTGATGGATATGGATGAGAAATATATGAAAGAGATAAGTGAAAATGGCTGGAAAAATTGGGCCTAGGAAACTGAAAGAATGGATTTCTACTTACTGAGAAATATCAGATTGCATCAGAATCATGTTGAAAGTAGATTTAAAATATATATTTATTTTGTACATATTAAAATACCTATTAGACATTCAAGTGGACATGACTGTGAGGATTTCTTCTGGCTTGCCCGTATTATGTTTATTATTTATCACTGGTGTTTAGTGTCCTCTACAACCTTGAATGTTTAAAAGTACAACACCTATTAATGACAATTTATGCAACTATTAAATACGTGGTATTAAGCCTGGATCTGAGATAATCATCTTTTAAAATTCTATATCCAAATAAATCTGCATTAATGTCTACCTTTAGTTTTGTTTCTAAATAATCTTTCTACCAATAGAAGAATGAAATGTCTGCCCCTCATTCTCTCTTTTCCCACCCTAACATGCACACGCCCTAACATACACACGCCCTAACATACACACCACCTCAAACACACACACTCCAAACACACACCCCCAACACACACCCACACACGCTCTCACAAGTTTTTTACTCCAATGAAGCTCAATTAACTAGATATATAATGAAATAGGACTTCAAACTATGTTTGTATTTGTATGTATTTATTGTTGAAACAAAAAAGGAAAGCAAGTATTAACCTGGAATTTGAGATTTTTCTCTACAGTATATTTATATTTCTCATTCTCATCTTTATAAAAGTTAAACAGAGTTTAGCCTAATGTTCAAAAGACAGATGCAATGACATTTTGCTTAAATGAAGAAAAGGAGTAGAGATAATTCTGTATAAATCAACATAATATGGCTATAGAGATGTTTGACTTGTAAGCAGAGCTTATAATAGTAATGATACGAACATTTGCTGAAATCTACTATGCACTAGGCATTTGGTAAGGGATTTGCATGAACTATTAAATATTCACACAAATATTGTGAGGTTGATTCCATTATCATTCCTTTTCTAGATTATAGGGAAATGGAGGCATTAAGTAGTAAAGAAACTGGAATGTGGTAACACAGCATTATTAGGTATACTTAACATGATCCACTTCTATCTTACTCCATCATCTGTTTTTATAAGCATGAAGCCACACAGGGTTAAGTGAATGAAAAAAATATTTCTGTATGTGCAGTTTTGATATAAGAGATTTATGTGAGAGAATCCACTAGACTAGCCTTGTTTAGATGATTGGTATTTGGATAACAGTGTGGTTGGCATCTCTGGGAGTATTATTTGCAAGGTGAACCAACAGTTGGCACATGTTCCTTTGTGAGATAATGATTTGAGATTCAACTCAATAATCCAACTCTTCCTTTGCTACTAGGACAAGGAAAGAAAAAATGACTGGGATAGCAGTTTCTGAAAGATGTATCTATAAAATAACACTAATCTTGAAGTAGCCTTCTTTCCTTCTGGTTTTCACTCAGTTGTGCTCCCACCTCAGGTTTTGCACATGTTTTATTTTCTGAAGATGTGCTTCCTTGATTTCTTTCATTTTTAGTGGCCTTCTAAACTCAAATATCATGTCATCAGAGAGGAATTTTTTGACTACGTGATCAAGAGACTTCCCCTTACCTACCATGTGCACAGGCATTATTACTTTAAAAAATCATAGTCTTGTATTTATTTCCTTCACAGCACAGCTCATACCATTTGTAAATTCATTTCCCTGTGTACTTGTTGATTGCATGCCTCCATTTCTAAAATATAAGCTTACTTCACTTTTCAACGTGTAACACTTGTCTATAATATCTTCCTACACATCACAGATGATCGATAATGACTTCTTACATTAATGAATCGATAGTGCCACCAATCTCTCATCGTCTTTCCACTACATCCAATGAATGAGAATTTGCCTCACTTTGCAGTGCCTGGTGTTAAAGACTACTTACTGTGATTGAAAGATGTAGGTCAGAATGTGAGAAATTAACCAAGCTTTCTATAAATTAGGCTAGCCCAGTAACCATTTGCTGCAAATAGGTTTGGAGTTCATATTGAAATTACTCCAAATTTCCAGTTAAGAATTTTTCCTAAAAGCCTATCATCACTTCACACTTCTAATAATTAAGACAAGACCTGCCATCTGGAATCTAGTAGGTTCCTCTACTCCATAAACCTGCTTCTGTCGCTCATTTACTAAGCCTAAAATCTCAATACCTAAGCTTTATTTTTCAGTCTTTTTTAGTTCTTTTCTTATAAACCCATGTGGTCATGGAAGTCTTTACCTAGTCATTTATCTGTAAATCTCTGATGGAATGGGAAATGGGTATGTTGTCCTAGAATATTTTTAAATCCAGTCCTGTCTCTGGATGTGGACAAGTTTTGACATCTGAGGCTCAGATTTATCATCTATTCGAAGTGAATGATATGATATGGTTCTAATTGGTATTATGCAAATTACACTATGATGCAAATTAGAGCTTTGGGATTTGAAAGACTTTTATTAGAGTCTTGAATCTTCCCCTTAACAACTGTTAGTCTCTGAGGAGTGTTCCAACCCATAAACTTGAAAAAGGACTAGCATCTACTTCATATGCATCTAGAGTGAAAAGTGCACTTCCTTATACAGAATAGAAACTAAATAAATGGTAGCTACTGAAGAGCTTGGTGACTCTAAGGGAAAGTTGGGCATACAAATGTGAGTACAGTAGCAAGATTATATGTGGAATAATGATCTCTATAATCAGAGAAGGCAGTAACCAATCTTCTGAGGAAGGGATTCTTTACAAGATGAGACAGTTAATGGGGCGCCTGGGTGGCGCTGTCGGTTAAGCGTCCGACTTCAGCCAGGTCACGATCTTGCGGTCCGGGAGTTCGAGCCCCGCATCAGGCTCTGGGCTGATGGCTCAGAGCCTGGAGCCTGTTTCCAATTCTGTGTCTCCCTCTCTCTCTGCCCCTCCCCCGTTCATGCTCTGTCTCTCTCTGTCCCAAAAATAAATAAAAAACGTTGAGAAAAAAAAAAGATGAGACAGTTAAACTGAATGATGATCAATAGGTTTTCACCTGATGCTCTCTGCCTTTCCCCTGCTCTCTCTCTCTCTCTCTCAAAAATAAATAAAAAATTTAAAAAAATTTAAGAAGTGTGGTAGAGAATGAGAAGCAACAAGAAATGGTATGATGATCTGAGGCTGAATTGAACATTGGATGGAAGTGGAGAGCAGGAAAAATGGCAAATACATTGTTATATCTCATTGTAATTTTGATTTGTATTTCTCTGGAGATGAGTGATACGAAACATCTTTTCATGTATCTGTTAGCCATCTGGATGTCTTCTTTGGAAAAAAAAATGTCTATTCCTGTCTTCAGCCCATTTTTTAACTGGATTATTTGTTTTTTGGATGTTAAGTTTGTTAAGTTCTGTATAGATTTTAGATACTAACCCTTTATCAGATATGCCATTTGCAAAAATCTTCTGCCATTCCAAACATTGCCTTTTAGTTTTGTTGATTGTTTCCTTCACTGTGCATAAACTTTTTCTCTTGATGAAGTCTCAATAGTTTATTTTTGGTTTTGTTTCTCTTGCCTCCAGAGATGTGTCTAGTAAGAAGTTGCTATGGCCATTGTCAAAGAGGTAACCACCTGTGTTCTCCTCTAGGATTTTGATTGTGTTCTGTCTCACATTTAGATCTTCCATCCATTTTAAATTTATTTTTGTGTATGGTGTAAGAAAGTGGTCCAGTTTCATTCTTTTGCATGTTACTATCCAATTTTCCCAACACCATTTGTTGACAGATATCACCTCACACCCGTCAGAATGGCTAAAATTAACAACTCAGGAAACAATATGATGGTGAGGGTGAAGAGAAAGGAGAGCCTCTTACACTCTTTGTATAAATTCAAACTGGTGCAGTCACCCTGGAAAACAGTATGGAAGTTTCTCAGAAAAATTAAAAACAGAACTACCCTACTATCCAGCAATTGTACTCCTAGGTATTTACCCAAAGGATACAAAAGTACTGATCTGAAGGGATACATGTACCCTGATGTTTATAGTAGCGTTATCAACAATAGCCAAATTATGGAAAGGGCCCAAATGTCCATCCACTGATGAGTGAACAAAGAAGTGATAGATAGATAAATAGATGTAGATAGAGATAGAGATAGAGACATATAGAGATATATAAATATATAATTGAATATTACTGATCCATAAAAAATGAAATATTGCCATTTGTAACAACATAGATGGAGCTAGAAAGTATTATGATAAGCAAAATAAGTCAATCAGAGAATGAAAAATACCATATTATTTCACTCATATGTGGAACTTAAGAAGTAAAACAGATGAACATGGGGGTGGGAAATTGAGGCAAACCTGGAAACAGACTGGTAACTAAGAGAACAAACTGCAGGTTGATAGAGGGGTGGTGGGCAGAGGGATGGGTTAAATTGGTGATGGATTTTAAGGAGGGCACTTGTAATGAACACTGAGTATTATATGTAAGTGATGAACCTCTAAATCCTGTACATGAAACTAATATTACACTATGTGTTAAGTAACTGGAATTTAGACAAAAACTTGGAAGGAAAAAATCAAAGTTAAAACAAAAACAAATACATTGTTAGATGTAGATAAGGACTGATCATGAAGAAATTTATGTGGCATAAAAAATATAATTTAATTCTTACTGAGATAGAAAAAATTGGAGGATTTGAACCAAGAAATTGTCAACCTCTGAAAAACTGCTGTGATATTTATGATTTATAATAATAATATATATTTGGTCTTTGTCTCATTCTCTTATACAGTGCTCATAAAGCCATTAGAATTCCCTAACTGATTACAGTTATAAAACTGCCTCTTGTTATTTTATGAGGTAACTTTTAGACCCTATCTAAGGATGGGGGCTGGTTGCCAGGACAACCAACCATGTGATTAAAGGGTTTGAAGTTACTTTCCACACCTGGACTTCTGGAGAGGATGGGGACACAGGCTCAAGGTTGAATCAGTCTCTAATGGTCAATGATTTAATCATGACTTTGTAATAAAGCCTCCATAGCAATCCAAAAGTACTGGTTTTGAGAGCTTCCAGGTTGGTGAACACATGAAAATGTGAGGAGAGTGGCCCTCCTGGAGAGTGCATGGAAGCTCCTGCCCTTTCCCCATATCTTGCCCTTTGTATCTCTCCCATCTGAATGTTCTTGTTATATCCTTTTATAATAACTCAGTAATCTAGTAAGTAAACTGTATCTTTAAGTTCTGTGAGATGCTCTAGTAAATTAATTGAACTTTCTGAAGGGGGTCATTGGAACAGTCAATATATAGCTGGTAGATCAGAAGTATAGGTGATAACTTGAGCTTTGGTGTCAGAAGTGGGAGAAGAGAACAACAGTCTTGAAGGCCTGGGGAGGGTGTACTTGGAATCTCCAGTTCTATACCTGGTTTGTGTGGTTCAGAATCCATCCATAAAAATTAAATACTACCAGAAAACCTAATATTTTTCTTCGATATTTATGAATATAGTGCATATAATAAAGTGAAGAGTTCCTACTATTTTATGTTGATGAGTTTTGAGGATATGTGTATCTTTCTACCACTATCCAAAATCAATGGAAAGTTCATCATCACCATGGAAAGTTCCCAAATGTTTCCAGTCAATTCCTAGTCCTTCTCTGCACCCCTACCCACTAAGGAAACCACTTTATGATTATATTATCATGAATTATTTTGCTTACTTTGGGTTTAATACAAATAAAGTAACAGAGTCAATATGGTTTGGTTTGATATATTTTGCTCAATCTAATGCTTTTTTCTATATGCTAACAATATAAATTTCTTTCTTTCTTTGGTTTCCTTTAGCAGACTGAGGAAGTATGCTTTTATTCCTAAGGTGCTGAGAGTTTTTATTTTAGATGCATGTAGAATATTATCAAACATTATCTCTGCATTTATTGAGATTATCATATATATCTCTTTATGTTGTTAGTGCAGTTAATTAAATAGATTTTCAATGTAAAATCTGTTTTTCATTATTGAGATAACATTTGATCATGCTTTCTGTATAATAGGATACAATTTGCTAATATTTTGTTAAAGGATTTTGCATGTATGGTGATAAGAAATTATTATCTGATTTTATTTTTACCATATTTTTATCAGATTTTCATGTCAGGTTATATTGACCTCACAGTACAATTTGGGAATTGTTCCAATCTGCTAGATTTTCTGGAAGAGTTTGTATAAGACATTTATTTGTTTCTTTAAAGTATTAATAAAATTTACCAGTGCTGCCGTCTAGGCCTAGAATTCTCTTCATAGTTTTTAAGATTGTTTTCAACCATGTTAATTGATATAGAGCTATTTATTTTTCTTATTTTGTTTTGAGCTTTTTTAGGTAAGTTGGGTTTTGCTTTATTTTTGTTTTTGGAGAAAAATTTGTGTTTGATATAAGTTTTCAAATATATTGGCATAATGTCTGTGTATGTCCTTAGCATCATTTTAATTACTGGGATGTCTCTACTGGTATCTACTCTTTCATTATTGAAATTGTGAATTAGTGTTTCCTGTCTTCTTGATTAGTCTTGCAAGGATTTATTAGCTCTATTAATCTTACAAAAAGCAACTACATTTACTTCCTATCCCTGGAGATAATGCAAACCTGCTACAATGTTAGCTCCTGGAATCATAATAAAAGCAGTGATCTATACGGAGGTGGATAATGTCTGTAATGAGCATGTTAAAGTGAATGCACCATCCATTCTCCAAAACTCACCAGATGGTCATCTTCTATGGGAAGGCTTGGAGGTCATTCCATTTACCAAAGCAAAGAGGGATGCACTGGTTAAGTGGTACAAAGACCAGTATCTTGGCAGTTCATTGGTGGTTTTCCCAAAGGAACTGAAAACAATTACTCCAATAACTGCACTAAAAGGAAAATTGGGGGAATATCTAAATGCTTTCAAGATTGCTGGTCACACACAATGTTCAATTTTACATGGATTTCTGGAGATCTGAAAGTGGCATCATGATGTTGGTAGACAATTCTACATGGTCCTCTCAATTTTTGCATATCTTGAATCAACTTTTGTTCTGTAATAAGTTTCCAAATAACGTTTGTATAGCAGACAGCCTTAGAAGATAGAGATAGGGACCCCTTCCAGGACAGAGGTTACATTGTTTGGCTTTGATGATAGAGATAATGTTTCTTCTGGGAAGGTATTTGAGCAAGTTTTCTAATAGCTTCCTCATCACACATTTGGAGTTTGAAAGCTTGAGGTCCCTCAGTTGTGAGGCAAATTCACTCTTTGTGCAACATTCTGTGGGATCACTCCATGTGAACCTTGATGGGACTTAGAGAGCAGGGAGAACTAATGCAAACATGAAACTCAAGATTCTTTCTCTGTCAGGACTAATAAAACACTTTGCCTTTGTCTTTGACCTGAGTTTCATGTCTTCTGCTAGCATACATGCACTTGTGAAAGGTTGACTTGTTAGCTTGGAAACAGAAAATTTCAGATACTTCATAGCTTTTGATAATTAACCCCTATACCCTTACAGATTTAGAACATAAAGGAAGCTACTATTAAGCTGAGTTCAGACTAAGTGGACTGGTCAGTCCACAGACCCACTTAGAGGTCATTTCTCTAACCACTAGATGTATAATCAAAATCAATGTAGTTGGCAAAATGCATAACCACTACATTTGGTCCTTGGCCTGTGTGGTAGGAACTCTTGTAGTTTGGAAGTCTATGTGGTACCTCTGAAATTGTCCCTTTCCCATAACCAGTATTTTATTTTATGTTATGTTATGTTATGTTATGTTATGTTATGTTATGTTATTTTTAAATCACATGTTTGAGGAAATAGCAAAAATTAACAGCACCTTAAAGAACTAATGAATGCAAGAGTGGTAATCCTACCATATCTCAGCTTAGCTTCCAAGTCCAAATGCTACAAAAATCAGACAGAATATGGAGAATGAAAATTATATACTATTATATCAAGGAAGTGATAGCTTCAATTCAGACACTCTACCAGATGCAGTATCTGCACTAGAGAGAATTAACATGATCTGAAAAACATGGCATGAGACAAAGTATGATTTATAAAATTGATTTATTTATATCTCTCTCTGTTAGGGAAGAGAATCAGAATGAGTTCACATTCACTTAGAAGAAAAAATGGTATATAGTTACAATTTCTCCAGGGCTGTGTTGATTCCCTTGCTCCCTTTTATATCCTCCAAAGAGATCTAGACTCTTTGGACATTACATGAAATATCACTGGTACATTGAATTGATCATATCATACAAATAAAAGATTGGATGAGCAAGAAGTGGCTAGTGTATTAGAGGCCTGGGTAAGACATGAAGTCCACGGGGTGGAAACTAAAGACTAGAGACCTGCTACTTTGGCAAAATGTCTAAGGGCTAATGCTCTTAGCATTCTGGGAAATCCTCTCTAAAGTAAAACAAATTATTTCATCAGACTCTCTCACCATGAGGACTCTGAGATTTATTTCTATTATTTTACAGTGATTCTAGAAATAAAAAATATCTTACTAGATTTTGTATTCAAATAACATTACGCTGTTTCATGAACAATATAAGAAACTTATAATTGTACAATTCAATTTATTCTTCTCTCATACTTTGTCCTCTTGATGTCATATATTTTACTTCTGGATGTACTACAAATCTCACAGAATGTATAAATTTATTTTAAAATAATTTATTAGTTAATAATATATCCACTGAATGTGTAGAAGAATGATGGCCCCATGGCCTTTGCCTCCTGGTGCTATGCCCAAGAATAAGTTCCATTAAATGGAAAAAAAAATGACATTGTAGATGTCACTAAGATTACTAATCACTTGATTTTAAAATAAGGTTATACTGGATTATCCAGGTGGGTTCAGTGTAGTCACATGAGCCCATAAAACCAGAGGATGTCTAAAGAAGAGGAAGTTAGGGAGATTAGAAGAACAAGAATTTGACCTTTCATTGTCGGCTTGAAGATGAAGGGGCATTGTGCAAAGCATGAGAAGGAAAAATTTCTGGCATCAATCAGTGCACTTAAAAGTGGATCCCAAGCATAGAATATAACTGAAGTCAGGCTGATAACTTTATTTTAGCCAAATGTGACTCTGACCAGATTTATATACTACGTACCAAGTTTCTGACCTTCGCAACTATGAAGATAATAAATTTATATTGTTTAAAGGGCTGATAATGTGTTATACAATGATAGAAAGCTAATTATATACAAAACATACATATGTGTGTGTTATAATTATGTATATTACTAATTATGTATATTATAGACATTGCATATAATTAAGCATATGTGCATATGTATGTAATAGATACATAGTAATGAACATATCCTTTTCTGTTACTTTTTACTCCTTTTACTCTTTTGTCACCTGGTATTAGGGAGTGAGGCCTTTGGCAGGTGCTTAGGTCATGAGGATGAAGCCCTCATGAATGGGATTAGTGCTTTTATAAAAGAGGCTCCAGAGAGCCCCCTACCCCCCTTCCACCATGTGAAAACACAGCAAGGCACTAATGATGAACAAGTAAGGGGGCCTCTACCGAAAGGTGACCACGCTGATACCTTGATTATGAACTTGCCAGTCTCCAGAATGTGAGGAATTTCTGTTGTTTATGGGCCATTCAGTCTGGGATTTTGGTACAGCTCTTCTTTTTTTTTTATTTAAAAAAATTTTTTTTAATGTTTTATTTACTTTTGAGAGAGAGAGAGAGAGAGGCAGAGTATGAGCGGGGGAGGGGCAGACAAAGAGGGAGACACAGAATCCGAAGTAGGCTCCAGGTTCTGAGCTGTCAGCACTGAGCCCGACATGGGGCTTGAACCCACGAGCTGTGAGATCATGACCTGAGCTGAAGTCAGACACTTAACCGACTGAGCCACCCAGGTGCCCTTTGGTACAGCTCTTCTATAAATAAACTTAAGACATACTCCTTGTGGTTGTAGGCTTCTTTTGTTACTTTCCATTAGCTTGAAGAATTTAGCATTTATTAAAGGTTGTATCTATTAGAAATGCAATCTGTCAGAGTCTGTCAGAAAATGATTTTATTTCCCCTTCTGTATTGAAGAATATTTTCACT
The DNA here is from genome assembly GCF_016509475.1 of Prionailurus bengalensis. Taxonomy (NCBI): domain Eukaryota; kingdom Metazoa; phylum Chordata; class Mammalia; order Carnivora; family Felidae; genus Prionailurus; species Prionailurus bengalensis. The sequence goes on from NC_057353.1 coordinate 58,647,178, forward strand.
GGTTATATAATTCTAGGTTGTTTTTTTTTTTTTTCGTTCAGCATTTTAAAGATATCGTTCTACTGCATTGTTAATTTGCCATGAGAAGTCAGCTGTCATTTGTATCCTTTTCCCCTTTGTGTAATATGACATTTCCTTGTGTGGCTTTTAAGAACTTTCCCTTAACTGTGATGTTTTTAACGTTAATCTACAATATGCCTAGCTGTACATTTTTTATATTCCTTGGGTTTTCTAAGATCTGTTAATCCCTCACTAGTTTTTTTTTTGGAAAATTCTCATACATCTTCAAACATTTCTTCTCATCCATTATTTCTCTTTTTTGGAGACTCAAATAACATTTATATTAAACAATTTGATTTTGTCCCACAGATATCTGACCTTATTTTCCATTTTGTTTTCACATTTTTTTTCACTTTTAATTTTGTAATGAGGTCAGTGGAAACTATCTTCACCTGTAGCAATCCTTTGTTCTGCTGATTCCATCATGTTGCTAGGTATGTCAAATAATTTTTAATTTTTGATAATTTTTTTAATTTCTAGCATTTATATTTTATTCTATATTTTAATGAATTTCTCTGTGTAGGAATTTTCCATTTGTCCATATGTATTCTCAATCTTTTCCACACAATGTGTCATGTAAGACATTTATTATAGTTATTTTAATGTTCTTATGTGATCACTACATTGTTAGGACCATATCTTGGTCTACTTCTGTTGGCCTTAGATCATATTTTTGTTCTTTTTTGTATGTCTCACAGGTTTTAAAAATGTTATTGTTAACTATACTAGAATTAATTTATTAAAATTACCAATAAGGAGTTAATCCATTATAAACTCCAAAAATTTTTTTATTTCCAAAATAGTGTGTAAAAGCTGAGAAGAGACTGAAGTAAATATTTATTCCCAGAGAAGGCAACATCCATTCTTCTGTCAGACTGCTCTAGGGTGACTGCTGTATGGAGTCTGCAGTTCAGCTGGGCCTGGGCTTTATTGCAAATTCATTTAGAAGCAGTTCAATGCTAGCTTCAAATGTTTTAGTGGCAGGATCTGGGCTTGCTCTTCAGCAGGGTTTGGGATCTAAGCACCAAAAAAGGCTTGGTGATCTTTTTACATTTTCTGTAATAATAAAAGTGTTCACCTTCTTCAAGCATCTTATGGTTCCTCCTACTTTAGGGTTAGGATACCTACTTCTAGGTGACTTTGGAAATATTCTTTGCTCCTAAATCCCAACTTCCCATCCTAACCTTTTTGACATCGGGCTCTCTCTCTCCTCCCCTTGTTCAGCATCAAACCTTTAACCTATCATAACTTGAATGATTTTTTCTGAACTCTCCCGTGCAGTATACTTTAATAGGCCACTGCCTTTTACTTGGTATACAGATTTCAAGGTGGTCTCCATGCTCTCCACCTCCTGCTATTCATGCCTTTCTGTGATTTCCTCTGATTCAGTGTGCACAGGACTGGTAATTTCTTCTAATCAGTGGATGTGGCAAATGTAACATGATATATGTGATTATGTTGTGCACGTGATTACATACAAATACAGCACCTATCTCTGGACTCATTACCTCTGTCTCCCTCTCTGCCATTCCTTCTCTGTTCTATCCACTTACCACCAGCAGGCTTTCAATAAGTCATCTGCTATTAATCCTACAAGGATTATAGGGGAGCGAAAAATGCCAACAACTGTGTGGATGTCTGTAGGTGGCTGACATAAGCCATTCCTGGATTCTAGAACTTCAGATACCATGAGATAATAAATATGTGTTGTTTTAAATCCCCATGTTTGAGGTAGTTTGCTATAGACATTCTTAGAAACCCCATCTGCCTCATGGGTGATCTTCCTCAGCTCTTTTGCCCTCTCCTGGGCCTTTTGTGTGTTGCCTCCATGCATCTGATACAGACTTGTAAAAGTTGGGCAGGTGAAGACTTGCTGTGTATACCATCAGCCCTGGTATACAGTAGAATCCCCATGGACTATATACCATGTTATTAAGGACAGACATATTTATACTCGATAAATTTCATTGTTTACCATTGTTTACACTTAAGTGTAGCCCTATATTTTTTAGAGGGCAGTCAAAAATGGAGAGTCACAACCAAATATTTTTTGATGTCTCTGCCACTCTCACCAGTTTATTCCTAACGGTCTTGATAGATGGTATGTTCATTTTGGCCTTCCCAAGGAGCATCATCTTGTGGAGGTCTTATGGCCTCACTGAACATATCCCATCAGCAGACCCACCTACCTGAGTTTTTTGATAACATCCTTACTATCTGTCAGGGCAGCCTAAACATCTATTTATACTTTGCTTAACTTTGGCCATTACTTTCTTTATGTTTCTGAGATTTTAACCCTAACAGAAAGTTTGCCCCATTCTTTAAGGTCCTTGCCAAATTATCATTTTCATTTTTTTTTAGTGTTTATTTATTTTTGAGAGAGAGAGAACACATGAGTAGGGGTGGGGCGGAGAGAGAGGGATACAAAGAATGCGAAGCACACTCCAGGCTCTGAGTTGTCAGCACAGAGCCCAATGAGGGACTTAAAGCCACCGACCTCAAGATCATGACCTGAACTAAACGGCTGCTTAAGCAACCCACCCATATGCCCCCAAACTATCACTTTCTATTCCAAAACAATGCCTGATGCCAGTTAATTCTCATTCAGTTTTATATTCCAGTCTCACTTAATTCTCAAATAGAATCTCAAGGATACCCTCTGTCTCATAATGGGGTATGCTAGCTAAATCTTGCACTTCCTGTGGGGTGTAATTACATTCCATGCTTATCAGGTTTAACATGTCTCCAGCCAGCTTATGATGATATAGCCCTTGTTTTAGGCTTGGTGGTTAGGAAATTAGCTCCTGAGAGTCAATTGTTATTTTGTAGACAAAAGACCTATTTTGTGTCTTCCTGCATGGGGGAGACATTATTATTATAATTGTTATAATAATAATTATTATTATTATATTTGATAATAGTCAATTTGACAATGTGAATGATATCTTATTGCGATTTTGATTTGCATTTCCTTGATGATTAGCCATGTTGGTCATCTTTAATGTGCCTGGTGATCATCTGTATGCCTTCTTTGGAAAAATCTCTACTCCAGTCTTCTGCCCATTTTTTAATCAGGTTATTTGATTTTTTGATATTAAGTTGTATAAATTACATATTTTGGCATAGCCTCTTATTGGTTGTATCATTTGCAGATATCTTCTCCCTTCCCACAGCTTACTTTTCACTTTTGATTTGCTGAGCGAAGCTTTTTAGTTTGATATAATCCCATTTGTTTATTTTAGCTTACTTTGCCCTTGCCTGAGGAGACGGGCTCAAAAAAAAAATTTTTTTTAAATAATGTCAAAGGGCTTATTTCCTCTGTTTTCTTCCAAGAATTTTAAAATTTAATCCATTTTGAATTTATTTTTGTATATGGTACAGTAGTGCTCAAGTTTAATTCTTCTGCATGTAGCTTTCCAGTTTTTTCCTACACCATTTATTTGTAGAGACTGTCTTTTCCCCATTTTATAATCTTGCCTCATTTTCCATAGACTAATTCCTATGGCCTAATCTCCATAGACTGTACATTCATAGGTTTATTTTTGGGCTGTCTATTGCATTGATCTGCATATCCCTTTCATTCCAGTACCATACTGTTTTGATTGCTATAACTTTTTAGTATAGTTTGAAACCAAGGAGTATGATACCTCCAGATTTGTTCTTTCTTAAGATTGCTTTGGCTATTCAGGGTCTTCAGTGACTCCATACAAACTTGAGATTCTTTGTTCTAGTTCTTGGAAAAATGCCATTGATAGTTTGATAGGGATGTCATTTATTTTTTTTATTTTTAAAGTTTATTATTTATTTTTTGGGGGGGTGGGTCAGAGAGAGAGGGAGAGAGAGAGAATCTCAAGAAGGCTCTGCATTTTCAGCACAGAGTCTGATGTGGGGCTTGAACTCATGAACTGTGAGATCATGACCTGAACCAAAATCAAGAGTCAGACATTTAACCAACTGAACCACCCAGGTGCCTGGATAGGTATGTCATTTAACCCGTAAATTGCTTTGGGTAGTATGGACCATTTTAATACTAATTATTCCAATTCATGTGTATGAAAATATCTTTCCATTCGTTTGTGTCTTCAATTTTTTTTTTTTTTTTTTTTTTTTTTTACCAATGTCTTATAGTTTTCAAAGTTTAGGACTTTCACCTTCTTGGTTAAGTTTATTCCCAGGTATTTATTATTTTTCTTATTTTAAAATTTAAATTATATTAAAATAATTTTTAATGTTTATTACTTTTTTGAGACAGAGAGAGACAGTGCCAGCGGGGGAGGGGCAGAGAGAGAGGGAGTACTGTGAATCTGAAGCAGCCTCCAGGCTCTGAGCTGTCAGCACAGAGTCTGATGCAGGGCTCAAACCATGAACCGTGAGTTCATGACCTGAGCTGTAGTTGGACACTGAACTGACTGAGCCAAATTTTGTTTTTATGTGTATTTATTTTTAATAGATAGAATGTGAGCGGGAGAGAGGGATAGTGATAGAGGGCAACACGGCATCCAGGCTCTGAGCTGTCAGCACAGAGTTCTGTGTGATGAAGTGAAGAGTTAAATCAGATGCTTAACTGAATGAGACACCCAGGTGCCCTGGTATTTATTCTTTCTGATGCTATTATAAATAGGATTACTTTCTTAATTTCCCTTTTTGATGACTCTTTATTAATATATAGAAGCAAAACTGACTTCTGTATGTTAGTTTTTTATTCTTTGACTTTACTGAATTCATTTATTCTGATAGTGTTTTGATGGAGTGTTTAGGGTTTCCTGTATATAGTCTCATGTCATCTGTGAATAGTGACGATTTTACTTTTCCTTTCCAAATTGGATGCCTTTTATTTCTTTTTCCTTTCCTAACTGATATTGGTAGGACTTGCAATAATATGCTGAATAAAAGTAGTGAGTTGGGCACCCCTATCTTGTTCTTGATATTAGAGAAAAAGTTTTCAGATCTTCACAATGGAGTATGATGTTAGCTGTGATTTTATCATATATGGACTTCATTATGTTGAGGGATATTCCTCTATACCTATTTTGCTGAGAATTTTAATCATGAATGAATGTTGAATCTTGTCAAATGTTCTGAATCTATTGAGATAATCATTATTTTTATCCATAGTTGGTTTCTTTTATAATTTTGTGGATCATATATATTGATTGGATCAATCACTGGAATGAATTCCATTTGATCATGATATATGATACTTTTAATATATTGCTGAATTTGGTTTGCTAGTATTTTGTTGAAACTTTTTGCATGTATGGTCATCAAGGATATTGGCTTGCAATTGTGTGTGTGTGTGTGTGTGTGTGTGTGTGTGTGTGTGTGTAGTAATTTTGGTTTAGTTTTGGTATTAGGGTAATGTTGTCCTCATAAAATGAGTTTTGAAGATTCTTTCCTCATCAATTGTTTTAAAAATAATTTCAGAAAGATAGGTGCTAACTGTTATTTAAATGTTTGGTAGAATTTATGTGTGAAGCTCTCTGGTCTTAAGCTTTTGTATTCAGAGAGTTTTTAAATTACTGCTTCATACTCATTACTTGTACTTGGTCTATTTAGATTTTCTATTTCCACAAGAGTTTGTTTTTTTTTTTTCCTTTAAATCCCTGTCTTTCAGTTAGTCTGAGTGACTGTTGCTTCTTTACTTGTTATAGCTTTATCCTTTCACTAGTCTGCTCTTCCTATAGGTATAATTTACAATATACATTATACAATATACAATAATATACAATAATAAAATTACTCCTACTTCTTGACAACATCCAATAAAGAGTTAAATGACACATACATCTACCCTGAAATCACCTAAAGAAGCCTAAAACCTATAACAAGTTATTTCTAATACCCTACAATTGTGACAATCCACAGTTCCTTATGGTATGATTTTTCCCTCACTAAAATGAATAATAACCCACATTTACAACTACTGGTGTGTTCCTCCTGACTTTTCAGTAAAGGACATTTATAAGAAGGATAAAATAGGGCAGACTGGGAGAGAATTTAGTCCACAATGCCTGTCTGATCCTTATGACAGGAGACAGGGAGAGAAGGAGGACTGGCTAGCAAGAGACTCCCATCCAGAGCAGTTCTGAGGAAATGTGATCTGGGCAAGTGGCTTCAGCAGAGATTGCCCATCAGTGGAGTTCCTTAATTTGGCAAGATGTGTCTCAGCCTTTGGTTGGTAACAGTCTGGGGAAAGTACAGCCAGAGGGCGAATGTTGGAGTAAATCTAAATGTAAGGCAAGTCCACTTCTCAAAAAAGTTTCTCTTCGAGGGAGATCTGACTGATGCACCTCCATGGATGCTATGGAGAGAAGAGAGATAGCTAACAGTGATCTGAATCACAAGGCCAAAATTTTATCACTGATGTGAGGTAGTACAGTTTGAGAATAGTAATACAAATAGTGGATGGAAAAGGCAATTTTAAAAGCTGTGAAAATAATTAAAAAAATAAAAAGCTATGATTGTTAAAACTTCCCATATGATTGGATATTGAGGATTAAAAAACAGGAATAATTCATGGAGAACAAGAAGTTTGAATAACTCTGAGAATGGTAAAGTCAACACAATAATATTGGAGTTTCTGGGTGGCTCAGTTGATTAAGTATGTGACTTTGGTTCAGGTCATGATCTCGCAGTCAGTAGGTTCAAGCCTTGCGTCAAGTTCTGTGCTGACAGCTCAGAGCCTGGAACCCGCTTCAGATTCTGTGTCTCCCTCTCTCTCTGCCCCTCCCCTGCTCACACTGTGTTTTTGTCTCTCTCAAAAATAAATAAACATTAAAAAAATATTAAAGTTAAGATAAGAACAGTTTGTTGGAGGCTATGATGAGTGGATTTTCAGATGACAGAGGGATTTGTTAGTCAGAATTACAGCAGAAAATTAAAATGAATACTGGAGTTCATAAGAGGAGGGATAAAGTTTTTGTTTTTGTTTTTGTTTTTTTTTAATTTTTAATGTTTATTAAATTTTGAGAGAGAGTGGGAAACAGAGTGTGAGCAGGGGAGGGGCAGAAAGAGAGAGGGAGACACATAATCTGAAGCAGGCTCCAGGATCCAGGCTCCAAGCCATCAGCACAGAGCCCAGTGCAGGGCTCCAATCTACGAACGGTAAGATCATAACCTGAGCTGAAGTCGGACACTTCGCTGACTGAGCCACCCAGGTGCCCAGGGATAAAGTTTTTAAAGGAAAAAAATGAAATAGAAAAGGAAGATTTGGTATGAATTTGCTTCTATATTAAGTTGAAACTATGCGAAGTTAAATAAGATAGCCAATATAGGAAGGAAAAAAAATCATGCAGGGATTAGAGTATGGAAAATAACAATAGTAAAGAGGAAGAGATATTAATGGAAACAAAGAAGGAGTTCAAGAAGTTGGGAGAATAAGAGCTAATAGAGAATCCTACAACGACAGTGAAAATATATAAATGAGGTAAAGGAAAAATGTGTCAAGTTCTTCAGAAAATCAAGGGCAAGAATTATTAATTTATTGATTAGAGAACCATTGGTATTCATTGAGTAATATCAACATGATGATCAAGGCAAAGGATGATATGTTCTAGGGATAAAATGTGTTTTCTGAAGTTTGGTTAGAGCCCATTTAGATTAATAATGGAAATTCTTGTCTTCTCCCCAGAGAGGCTATATCAGAATTAATGTAGAATAAATTGGGTGGGGCAGTGAGTCCTATAAATCAAAGTGTGAAAGCCACTGGAAATATCCATTTTCTAAAGAAGTTTGGTAGTTAATAACAAGCCACAGATAGGATAGGCATAGAAACAAATATGTTCAATAATGTTAATGCCACTCCAATGAGAGAAACATGAGACAGAAAATCCAATAAATAACTAAAAAATTAAGAACTCCAAAATGACAACAGAATAGAGAATTAAGAATATATATTTATAGTTTTTCTTACATAGAGATAAGCCTACTCTTCTTTTGAAGGGCAATTTGGAATGGAACGAATAATACTTGGTGAGGATATGCTTTTATAAGGCTAAACAGTTGAGATAATGCTTGCTATTTCTTCCCAACCCAAATATTACTGCCTAAAATGACAGAGCTACTTAATCTTTCTAACTTTTGGTAGTTTTTATTTAGGCTATATACGTAAGTGTGTTAAGAATTTGGAAATGCTGAAAACTGCCAATGACAAACAGTATTTACATGTGGTCAGTATGGAATAGTATATGAGACTATATGACAGGGACAAATCTATCTGTAGGGAGGTTCATAATTTGAGTATATATTTTACTTTCAAGTTTCTTTATTAGGGGAAAGGGAGAGAGAAAGGAGTTTTGGGAGCCAGTCTTCAGCATATGTCACTTTAATATTCATAATATGTCCCTAGTCAGAGTGATGTTTAAATGTTATAGGAATTAGGGGATCTGGGTGGCTCAGTCAGTTAAGCATCCAACTCTTGATTTATCTCATGGTTCATGAGTTCAAACCCCACATCAGGCTCTGCACTGACAGCACAGAGCCTGCTTGGGATTCTCTCTCCCTCCCTCTCTCTCTCTCTCTCTCTCTCTCTCTGCTTCTCCCCCACTCTCTTTCTCTCTCTCAAAATAAATAAATTTTAAAAGATTAAATATTAATATGAATCATCAGTTAAGGCTACAATTTACATTTTAAAATAGTTAATAAATATTATTCAATATTATTCTGTTTATTTTATAGGCTAAAGAGCAATAGTGATTTATGATAGTGTTATATTTTGGATAAACTCTGTGTGTGTGTGTGTGTGTGTGTGTGTGTGCATACACACGCGCATATTGATGTTATGAATATTGATATATATTTAGCCACATTTTCAAATACTGCATATTTAGCTTTATATTTAGACTGATATTTTGGAGTGCTGGAAACAATTTCATCATGTGGTACTTTTGAAAAATTTTGAAAAAGAAATTGTTATAACTAAAGAAGATATTTTTAATGGCTTTGGTCTATAGAATCTGTGTTGTCTAATAAAGTCACTGTTTACTTAAATAAGCATGATTCTAAAATAAGTGGTGGCAGGAAAGATGACAATTGAAATAGTTACTTTAGAAATAGTGTATGAAGATGTAGTAACAGATGACAACTTAAAAAATAATAATAGAACTGTTCTTGAAGGTGTGTGTGTGTGTGTGTGTGTGTGTATATATATATATATATTATTGTGTATATACACATCTTGAAGGTGTGTGTATATATATATATATACATTATATATATATATATATATATATATATATATGTTGTATATTTAATTAACCTACCTACACTGTTTTAAAATGAGGAATTAATATTTATTTCATATTGTCTTCTATTCATGTTAAAATCTTTAGGTGATTATTTTATTAGAAAATAAACTGCTAGTAAAATATTCTTTGCTTGCATTTGAAACATGTTTCAGAGAAGTCTAATCTGAGGTAGAAATCTAAAAATATTCTACAAAGATTTTATTCAACTTTTTTAGAAATGAAATGTTCAAGGAAATATTAAAGACTGAATTTAGATATTACTTGGCTCAAATCTTCCTTCACTCTTCCCTGGTTTATAGCAGCGAAATCATATACACCATTTATCACAATCAGAACCATCAGTCTTGACCTTCCAAAGTGTCATTTTTATTCTAAAAATTCCAAAACAGTAGAAAAATCAGGGCACATTTTCCAGGAAAAAAAACATCTAATTTATGAACCTTGGACAGGTACTAATCAAAAATAGTTTTTAATAGAATGATATTAACACTAAAAAAAAAAGAATATGTTTTATTTCTAAAGGAACATCTCATTTTTATGACAGAAGGAAATGTGAAACTCAGTTTACAAACTTAAAAGTGAACTTTGAAAATAATAAGTGTTCAGAGTTAAAATTTATTTATTATTTTTCATTTAAATTTTCTTTTTAAATATTTATTTGTTTTTGAGCAAAAGAGACAGAGAGACAAAGTGTAAGCAGGGGAGGGGCAGGGAGTGAAGGAGACACAGAAACAGAAGCAGTCTTAGGCTCTGAGCTCTCAGCACAGAGCCCGCCACCGGGCTTGAACTCACGAACCATGAGATCATGACCTGAGCCTCTCAGATGCTTAACTCACTGAGCCACCCAAATGTCCCTCAAAATTTCTTTATTATTGAAATATTTTTTTCTATTTTATCTTCCATCCGAGGATACATTTAAATATTAACTGCTTAGTGACAAGATATGCAAAATATATTGAAAGCTAAAACTTATTGTTCATTGAGATGTGAGAAGTTTCATCTACTAAAATAAGAATTTTCCTCATTGTATATTGAAATACTGGCTTTTTAAAAAAATACATTTTCTGTGAATCTCATCCTTTTTTGTGGTATCCTTTTTTGCAATTTCTAAATAGAGATAATCTTAAATACTGAAGTTATATAGAATCACCCTTCTTAGTTAGAAAATTATGAGTGGAATTACCATTTCTACATTGTTATACCTATATTTCTCATTTTCTCATATAGAAACAATTTATTTCAGTGTTAATTGGTAAATTACAAATCTGATAGTACTTCCTGGGATTCCATCCCAATAATTGAATACATATAAATTTAAAAAGTCACATCAAAGAAGTGGAAGTAGAAAAAAATACTTATGATTGTAGAAACATATAAGGTATGAGCACTAAAAGAATTTTCACGGCATATTCTGTTTTAAAATATGTCTGAAATGAAAAATAAAACTTCATAGCTCCATAGTTACTTGTCTAATGAAGATTTTAAAAGAGGTTTTGAATGCCTAAATATTGTTTGAAAACACTTAGTATTTTATAATCTGTGATTATTGAAGTCATTAAAATGGTGTCTTTTTTCCCCAGGGCTGTGAATCTTCCTTTTTCTCTGTGTTAATCCTGAAAGTATTTCTTCTGTTGGTTTGAGTAGCTTCCCCCATTTATTTTACACACTTTGGCAACATATGCAGGGATATCTGGGCAGATATTTCAGTTCTATTGTCTGGAAACTTTCCAGGACACAATATTTTTTTTCTTTTTAATTTTAATTGAATATCAAAGATGTTTCTGCTTACATATTCATCTAAGAGGTATAACTGTCACATAGCAAGGAATTCAAAATGAAGCTTTTAAAAGTACCAAATATCTGTTTAGTTTCATAACAGATTTAAACACAAAGATTTATGCGCCAAAAGAAAAACAAAGGGATGAGGATAACCCCTTTATAGATGATTAAAAAACTTTTAATGATAAAAACTCAAACATGAAGTTAGCTTATATAGAAAAATCATTCCGTAAAGGACATGACTTGCTATTCAGGCTCTAAGACACTTTATTGATGATAACCCATTTAAACATCATAGGTTTGAAGGAAATGAGAAAGATCAATAACTTTAAAGTTTTAGAATACAGGCAATTAAAAGATTATCTAGCAAGATTTTTCTTTTTGTTTCTCTATAGCTTCATGTACATTAAGTACAGTTTTTGTTGAAAATATTGAATAGTTTTTTTGTGTAAATCAATCATTATATAATAATGGATTATATTATTCTCTCAAAATTATATACAACTTAATAATAATTTAGTGATTACCATGAAATTTGAATATTAAATACTTGTCATTCATGGATTTCCCATGAAAAATTTTTAGAAAGCTACTTGCTGTAAATGTCCCATAAATGAAAACAATGAACACTTACAAAATAAACCATGTACTATTTTTAACATGTTTACTAGTTAAAAAAATGACTCAACATAAAATAAGTACTTTGTCCAGAGCATCAAAAAGAGTCCAGAGTACCTCTTGACAACATGAAACATACATAGTTACTATTTCTAGCTTTAATAAGTAGCTGACTACATAATGAGATAAAATTACAGGAGCTATCTCTCCCACTGGTCTGCATAGGGGTTGCAATTGACTTATTCAGAATACATTTATGAACTCTTAACTACTGTCAGCAAATCTAAGGAAAATGGATTTAAAGATAATCAGAAAAAAAAGAGTCTCTGCCCACACTATACTTACAGGCTAACTCCCTAAAGTAGAGACGTCTTTGGCTCTTATAAAGCATACAGTATATTTGTTCAGGGCATATATTTTAACACTGTAGCACAGAATCATCTCTGTGTTCTTTTGCAAAATATACAGCTGAGTAGAAAATGACAAAAATAATGCTTAATAAATATATAATTATAATTTAAATTATAATTTAAATTTAATGATTATAATTTAAATTATATTTCAAGTATAGATACAGAATATATGAAATAAAAATATTCTACCTATTAAAATTTAAAAATTTGTTCATGATCAAATGCTGCAAGATTGGAATGTTGGAGCAAGTTTCTTAGCCAAATAGTGAACTTAATGGTAACTTCTAAGTAGGAATCAAACGTTTTAATATGACTCATGAATTTGGCATTTCTTCCCAAGTATTGTAGTCTGTCTAACATCATTTTTCTAAAATTTCAACTGAGGTAAACCCACGTAACATAAAACTTGCCATCTTGCCAATTTCTAAATGTATAGTTCAGCAGAGTTACATATATTTACAATGTTGCACAATTTCTAAAAATTTTTCATGTTGCAAAACTGAAACTCTATCCATTAAACAATGATTTTCTCTTTCTCCCTACCACCAGTCTCTGAAAAGCCTCATTTTACTTTCGGTTGCTATGAACTTGACTACTCAGATACCTAATATCGTTGGAATCATATAATATTTGTCTTTTTGTGACAGGGTTACTTCACTTAACATAGTATCCTCAAAATTCATCCATGATTTAGTATGTGTCAGAATATTCTTCCCTTTCAAGCTTAAATACTAACCCCTTGTATGCATAACACCTTTTGTTTATCCATTCATCTGCCAATGGACAGTTAGATTGCTTTTATCTCTTGGCTCTTGTGAATAGTGCTGTTATGAATATGGATATGCAAATATCTCTCCAAGGCCCTACTTTCAATTCTTTAGGATATATAATGAGAACTGAAATTGCTGGATTGTACATAACATCTCATTTTTAAACAAGCACCGTAAGAGCTACATAACAACTTCTTCTCTTGTCACCATCTTCCTACACTGATCTTGTTTCACTATCTTGTGCATTCCAAGATTTTACCCTTCTCCAAACCATATGGGGAAGTGATGAAACATTTTCCCCCTTGTTTTTCTTTTTTCTCGTATTTGGGTTCTCCATAAAAGCCATCTTTTCAGAGTTTCTCCTCCCCTGTTTCAAAGATCTCTTTACCATCTTCCTATCATTATCTCCCATCTCATACTAGTCTTTATTGCAGCTGTTCATTTCTTTGCTTCATTTCTGATTCAAAATTAATACTCAGAGTATTTCCTTTTTTATTTATCTCAAGTACCGTGAGGCAAAGAACATATCTCTCATTCACTGCTATGCATTATTTCTGTTCACAACTGTGTACTGTCTACTGACTACCTAATTAATGAATGAATGAATATGACTTACACTAATAATTTTGAATTCCAAGGAGAATGAAGTGGGCGGTTGGCCTATTATATTAAAATAGTCTTTTTTGAACGGATTATTTTTTTTACCATGTTCTTACGATGCTTATTTTGTACTTGCAGACATAAATATAAATAGGTCGTTAAGACTCTTCTTCGCCATTCAAACTGGTTATTATTCTATTAGAGGGTAATGTGCACTCAAAGTTATATAATCCTTAACTCTTTGATTCTGTCAAAAATGAGGCAAATTTCTATTAAATAGTGTTTGTTTGGTATAGCATAATGAAAACTTTATGAAATCTTGAGCAATATAGAGCTCAATTTATCAGCCAGTTCAGCCACTTCTTATCTCCAAGCTATCTGAATCTCAATATCCTCCTATGTAAAAATAAAGCAAAAATATAGTTATCTTTGAAGTTAAGGTCATCATTTGGTAGGATAGCATATGCAAAAGGGCCTAGCACACACACCCATAATTATAACTTTTTCTTCCTCTTCTCTTATTTTATTTTTTATTTTTAAAATATGTTTTAAGATTATTTATTTGAGATACAGAGAAAGAGAGAGAGAGAGCACAAGCAGGAGAGGGGCAGAGAGAAAGGAAGAGAGAATCCCAAGCAGGATGTGCATTATCACCACAGAGACCCATGCAGGGCTTGAACTCACGAACCATGAGATCATGACCTGAGCCAAAACCAAGAGTCAGACACTTAACTGACTGAGCCACCTAGGTGACCCTCCTCTTCTCTTATTTTAATCAAACTGTTATGCATTCCTGTTTTTAGATATGTATAAAAATATTCTAACACATTTACCTATTAGTTTATTTAAAATCTTATTTTTATAACTGAATTTCTTTGCAAAGGGATATAATATAACTTGCAGCAAGAACATTTAAAAGTCATTGATGGGAAAATACAAATGTCTAGATGAAAAAAAATGTATATAATACAGAAACATTTGCATGGTTGATATAGGGGATTAACTCTAAGATTTTTTGTTATTCAAAGTGGATAAATAGAACAAATAAACAAAATGTGGTATATACATACATTGGAACATTGTTCAACCTTACAAAGGAAGGAAATTCTGATGCATGATATTAATGAATGTTGAAGATTTTATATTAAGTGAAATAAGCCAGTCACAAAAGGACAAATACTGTATTAATTCATTTACATATATGAGGTACCTAGAATAGTCAAATTCATTTAGACAGAAGGTAGAATGACATTTGCAAGGGGGTGAGGAGAATGTGAATGCACATGCCATGGAACTATATGCTTAAAAATGGTAAATTTTATATTGCATATGTCTTACAGTTTTTTTAAATTTTATGAAAAGAGATGCAGAAATCTAGTGAAAAAATTATTAAAGATAAAAATCAATAACAAAGCAATAAATAAAATTTTATTATCTCCGAATACAAAGAGCAACATATGGCATATCATAGGTTGATGTTATGATTCAGGTAATGACTAGGTGAAGAATCTATATTTTTAAGTGTACTACTCTGGTGATTTTGATGAATTAGGACTAATGTGATAATAGAAAATATCCTCAATAACACTTCTATAAATATTAACATTAATTAATATTACAAGAGAGTAGAAATTTACCTGACATGACTACAACTTCAACATCAGGGCATGTTGTAAAAACTGCTCTGAGGGGTGCCTGGGTGCCCCAGTCAGTTAAGCATGTGACTTCAGCTCAGGTCATGATTTCATGGTTTGTGGGTTCGAGCCCCCGCATCAAGCTCTGTGCTGACAGCTCAGAGCCTGGAGCCTGCTTTGGATGCTGTCTCTCTCCTTCTCTCTCCGCCCCTCCCCACTCATGCTCTGTTTCTCTCCGTCTCTCAAAAATAAATAAACATTAAAAAAATTACTCTGAGTTTAGTCTTATGATACTGGTATGATGTACCTTTCAAAACTAGATGTTTCCTGGGGCGCCTGGGTGGTGCAGTCGATTAAGTGTCCGACTTCAGCCAGGTCATGATCTCGCGGTCTGTGAGTTAGAGCCCCGCATCGGGCTCTGGGCTGATGGCTCGGAGCCTGGAGCCTGTTTCTGATTCTGTGTCTCCCTCTCTCTCTGTCCCTCCCCCGTTCATGCTCTGTCTCTCTCTGAACCAAAAATAAATAAACGTTGAAAAAAATTAAAAAAAAAAACTAGATGTTTCCTGTAGAAAACAAGCATACATAATGCAATTCCAGTTCATTAAATATTATAAACAAAGGAATTCTCTAGGAAATTGGGTGGTGATGAAGGAATCTTAAGTTTATACCTAAAGTAAATTTAAACACATAATTGTTTTTATATTTCAGTATTAGATGGAAAGAAAAAAAAGAGCCCTAAAGTAAATTTAAACATATAATTGTTTTTATATTTCAGTATTTGATGGAAAGAAAAAAAGAGCCCATATACTCCTTATGCCAAGAGAAAATTCCTTGGAGGTTATACATTTTGGGGGCGGCAATCAGAAAAGCACTAGAACCATGCAGAGAGCATCTACTAAAATTCTAGACCATTTGTTCTAAAGCCTGGAAACAATGGTAACTATTAGAACATTTGGTTGAGACTGGAATATTTTACTGCAATATCAGGGATTGAGGATGATTACTAGCAAACGTCTTGGGTGTCCAATAGGAGCTACATGGCCTCCAAACCATCACGGTCTCATCTCAGTGTTGGAAGCAATAGTTTCTGTGTTATGCCCAGAATTCGTGATCCCCAAAGACCACCAGGGAGCCGAGTCCGATGCAAAAGCAAAAGAGCCTTTATTCTAGCTAGCTCGAGCTCAATCCCTTACCCGCACCGAGGCAGCGGTGAGATACCGGGGAGAGAGAGCGAGTTTCAAAAGCACAAAGGTTTTATAGGGGTCTAGGGGCAGCCGATTGGCTGGGGAGGGTCGTGGCCTCGGCCGATTAGCTGGGGAAGGGTCAGAGTCCTGTTAGGCAGGTCGCTGGGCGTGTTTTGATCAGGAAGTTTGAAGGGTTGAGCGGGAGGTTACTCAAGGGGAGGAGGCGTGATCTGAGGTTTCTGCGATTTTCCCGGAAAAGGGGTCATGTTGGGGACATAGTCACTCAAGGTGGAGAACACAGAACAAGATGGAGTCGGCCAGCGTAGGCCCACCCTTTCATTCCGGTTATGCAATACTTTGTTAAACAGGACTGTTAAGTGCATTGAAAACATTCACCATGTCGGGATCTTGCCCCAATCCTCAATGACACGTATGTAGTCTACTAGTGTTTTTGAGATTGTAAGTCAGTGATGAATGTTAGATGTTAGTGTAGAACTTGTCTCCCATGAATTCTGTTTTCCTTGCCTGCCCAACTCCCACCAGTTATAGAGTATTCTGTACTCTCCCAATCTTTTATCTCTTCACCTTTAGCCTTAGCTCTTCGGCCTGTGATTCTCCAATCTTTGTCTCTTTATGTTTAGATCTTCATCCTCCTGTCAATCAGTCCTGTTCTATCCTTGTTCTTATCCATGTTCCTATCAATCAATCCTGTTCTTATCCATGCAGGGCTTCAACAAGCATGCATGTGAGAAGGGCACACACACATGTACACAGTGTCCTGTGAAAATTAACATACAAAAATAAATTAAAGAAGGAAATCAGACTTCTTTAAAACTGACTGGAGGGGCGCCTGGGTGGCTCAGTCAGTTGAGCGTCCGACTTCGGCTCAGGTCATGATCTCACAGTCCATGAGTTCAAGCCCTGCATCGGGTTCTGTGCTGATGGCTCAGAGCCCAGAGCCTGTTTTGGATTCTGTGTCTCCCTCTCTCTCTGCCCCTCCCCTGCTCATGCTCTGTCTCTCTCTGTCTCAAAAATAAATAAAACATTAAAAAAATTAAAAAAAACTGACTGGAAACATGCATGTGAAATAAGGAAACTCAGTTTCTATTTCCAAGTCTTTGTTTCTTGTTTCCTATATAATTTTCTGAACATATCCAAACTACTATAATCTATTTCCTCATAGTAATTACAATATATGATTACCCTGGAATCATACCAGGATTACAAGTCTTAAATGAATATTACTATAAATCCTCCAAAATTATCAAAATTATTAAAATATAAGGATGAATAATGTGTTTATAGCTAAAATTGTTCATATGTTAGCTGCTTATTACAAGTCTTTATGCTTTTGATTTCATATGTCAACACTGCTAAATGATAGATTTCGTGTGTCCATTTCATTGACCTTGTCAGACCAAACAGAATTTCCACCAAAGAATGATAAAGAAGAAGTGAAGATTATAGTTCTTACCTACTACATTTCTTCTTCCAGTTCATTTCACATAGTATTAAAGAAATCAGCAAGCCACTAGGATCTCTTGGCTCTTTTCAGGTTTAATTCCTTTGCTAAAACAAATGCTGTCTCCCATCCTTTGACTTCTTTTCTCTTCTGTGGTAACATTCTCCATTCCATCGGACAGTGATCTGTTGTTTACATGCCAGATTTTTAAGCCATTAATTTATAGCCAGACTCTCTTGATCAGTATAACAGGTATTCATCTTTCGGTTGTATTTTGTTCTCTTGCTTGGTAACAGACTGGATTGAAAAGCAAAAGGACTGGGAAAATAGAAACAATTGCCTGGGATAGGTTACATAGTACTCAGGATACAGAGACTCCAGCCATGTGCAATTTGAAATTCACAATAATGGACATTTCACTTTGTGAGACTTTGCTATTATCCATAGAATATGCTATTATAGAGAATGGAGGAGGAGAGCTAAAAATAATCCATGGTATTGTGCTGGTATCCATGTGGCATTTCTGCTGTTTAAAACTTCTGCCACTTTGTATGTGCAAACCAGTTAGACATAGGAAGGCTTTTGGGTCATGTACACAATCTAGCTAGTCCCATTTCTTTTTAAAAGGCATGGGAAGGGAAAAAAAGGGCACGAGAAGAAGAAAGGCATGAAAAGCCATTTGGGAATTTTGTGTGTGGGTGAAAGGTAGCCCAGAAGTTAGCATAAAATATCTGACTTCCAACATTTGTCCTCATTAAAATGTGATACATGTAATTGTACTGTTAATACATTAATTTTAGTAGTTTTGTTCATAATACCATCTTTTACAAAAATAAACATATGAAATCAATGTATCATATGAAAACAATCGCTGAAGTTCCATACTCCTGAAAAAAACCACAAGAATGATTTACAAAGATATATATCTTCTTTATTATTCAGACATCTGATCATTTTTTTAAAATAATTAAACGTTGGCATTTTAAATGCAAGCTCTACTTTCAAAAGGTTTGTGACTTGGCTGCAAAAATCAATACCTAGCTAGAATTTGGCATAGTGAGTATGTAGTGCAGTGACATTTCAAATGCGTTTTTCTTAAATATACCATGAACTGTATTTCAAAGAGATTGGCAAGTTTAATTTCAGAACAATTCATTGCCTCCCAAGATCACCATCCCAGCTACCTTACATAAACACACTATCCAGGTAGAGTATTACGATACACAGATTTGTGGAACACTGAGAAATCTCAGCAGAGTGCAGAGAACAGAAGAGTAACTTCATTTGAAAAGTTCCTGCTTCATCGTCTCAGTCATATCCTTGTATTGAGGAATGTGGGATCTTGGAGAAAAAATTGGAAAATTTCAGCAAGTTCTATTTTATAATGTTAGTAGAGTGTTACAATTCATAATTTTCAAGCGAACTGATGTCAGATACACCAATGTAAAATAAGCAGAGAAAATAGTGATCGACGTGTTGTTTAATGCCCTGTGCTTCAGATGAATGACAAATAATCAAAGGCAGAAAGGGAAAAAGGAATGCCAAAATGGGTGAAAATGTACCACAGCTGTATGATAACAGGGACATTAGAGTGAAAATCAACAGATGTGGATTTGAGAATCTTACTGATTGTGAAAGCAAAACAAATTATCTTCCTTTTTTAAGTCTTAGAGGTTTCAACTGTGAAATAAGGAATTCAGTTATTTAATGCTAAGAAATATCTATTTTTCTTTAATTTTTCTTTGTAAATGCTAAATTAAAATCCTTTAGGTTAATGACCAATTAAGAATTTTATATGTATGAAATAAACTCTTAGAAACTTAAAAAAAAAGTCTGATATTTGTAGATCAATAATCTGATCTTTAATTTTTCTTTTTATCTCTTAATTTTCCTTTAATTTTCTGTTTTCAAGCATGCAATTCATAATAGTATGAATGATAAGAATTCCATAATTCTGGAGGATAGTACAGAACATAGAAGTAAAAAATGCTGTTTTAAATAAAAGAAAAAGTGTATAATTAAAATAAAGCTTTTCCTTTGTCCTTCTGAAAGATTTATAAAATATTCAAAAAAACTTATTTTTACATATAATGAATATGCTGTAGTCATGGGGCACTTGAAAATTTTAAATGCAGGAAGCTGGACCATTCATGCCTACAATCATTTTTCACTGTACTTTTTGCCTTAATGCATAATGTTTTCCAGTTAATAATTATGAATGTTACTGATGTTACTTTTGGGACAATTAAATATGCATATATATATGCATAATATATATGTGTATAATATATATAATATAAAAAATATGTATAATATATATAAAATCTTATTTGATTGTTTCAATGTACTCTGTTAAGTATATTGTATTTCTCTAGTAAGAATTCAATATAATTTTTCATATCTGAATACACCATTTGGTCTATTTTTAGAGAAGACCTAGCCTCATGAATCTGCTTTTCTCACCATTGTCTCAAAATTCCCAAATGTCTGCTTCTTACAGATGGAATCACTGGAGAATTGAGAAAGGTGGAGTTTGGCCTTTTGCTAGCGTTGATATGGTTCTTTCTTTTAGGGCAAGCCATTCCCTATAAAAGGACTTTTTTTATTGCTTTGCTGTTTATTTTGATTGAGTCTCTTTCTCTTTCTGTTTATATTCAAATAAAACTTGATGGGGAAAGAGATCTTTCTAAAGGCCAAAACAAGATCAGTAAACATAACATCACAAGGCATATTTTTTATTTTCCATGGGTACTAACCGGTTACTTAATAGCAAATTTGTCAATCTGCTGTTCCAAGTAGTCTCTACGTTTGCCAAAGTGAACTAAAGTCCTAGATGTAGATCAAAGGTTACACTTTCTTCTTTCTGTGCTGGAAGTGAGCCCAGAGGTCAAAATGTCGTAAAATAAAAATATATACTTCATCATCCAAAACCAGAGAAAGTATTAGATTGTAGATGGCAGAAGATTAAAGACTTATAAAATTGATGTGCTAACTAATTTGAGAAGAAGAAGATGAAAAGCTTTGGTGAACACCCCTCTGCCAACTTGGCATTGTCTATTGAATTATATTAATTTTGTGGAAGATCCTGAATATGATAATGAAAGGAAGGTCCAGGTAAGGGAATAGTACATAGGTACTAAGGGCAAGAGAATGTGGCAAATAAGGGATTGTAAATAGATTTAAAGGCCTAGAAAGTATAATAGCTATGACAATTAATAAAAATAAAATAATATAAGCCAATATTTATTGAATACACTTACATGAAATGATACCAATTATGATGTTTCTGAGCTCTCATATCAAATATGTATAATAGGTAGAATTATGTAAGTCAATAATTGTGTAATAATTTTATTCTTTTTTCACAATCTCATTACTTAAAAATACACGGGTAGATTTCAATTCCATGAAATAAAGAGCTTAGAAGTTTTTACACCTGTTCTTATAATAAGAAAAAAGCTAGACATCCTGGAAATCAGTGACTTTTTGTCAACCCATCAGAAAACTAAGATTTCAGGGCAAACAGCCAACCCAAAATGTCAAGAGATGGATCTATCCATAGAATTATATCTGAGATCTGATTACCTACAGGAATGGGTGTTGGAATCGTGACTAGTGGCACTACTTAAATAGTAATTTTGAAGAACTGCTGATGTAGTAGGAGACTGAGAAATTTCTGAGGCCACAGTCTTTGGGAGGTCCCACACTTTTGTAGGCTTACCTCCAGGAACACCACCAGATTCTCAGGGTGAATTCTGAGAAAGATGCTGCTTATCACAGCAGCAGGAGGAGGGGAAGATTAATCCTTGAGACATAAACCCAGAACATTCTCCATAATAAAGACCTAACACTCAACAGAATATGCTTTGCCAAAAGCTTACCTCAGCTAGATGAAAGGAATTTCCTCCAATCTAGCCTTTTCCGGCTTTCCTGTCTAGCCCAATGTTTAGAGAAAGAATGTAGTAAAAAGAGAGAGAGAGAGAGAGAGAGAGAGAGAGAGAGAGAGAGAGAGAGAGATTCTTAACACTGTAATTAGGAAAGGGAGTAGGGGACAAGGGTGGTGGGGTGGAATTATACCACTGGAGAAACACTTGTGAGGGCCACATACCAGAGAATCAAAGCCTGAGATTTAAACATTAGATTATAGAACACTCTCTTCATCTTGCACTATGCACCATTTACAACAACAAGGCTCTAGTATAAAAACAGTGGATTACAACAAAGAGCTGCAAGAGGCAGACTCCTTACAGAAGTTAAAGGCAAGCATGGTGACACAAATAATGACAGTAGAACAGTTTGATCTGATGGCACTTAAAGCTGCAGCGAGCATTAAATATAGTCCAACTCCTACCCAAAGTAACATAAATCCTAACCCCAACACCTACTTACCTTAGTCCCTATGACCTGATACATACCTGGCTTTCAACTAACAGTTATTAATCATGCCAAAAGGTGCCAGAAAACATAGTCTGAAAAGACAAATCAAAGTCAAACTCAGTCTCTGATATTACAGATATTAGAATTATCAGACAGGGAATTTAATATAATTATGCTTATTGATATTTTAAGGCTTCTAATGGAAAACATAACATGCAAGAACAGATGTTTAATGTAAGTGGAGACATAGAAATTCTTAGAATTAAAAGGAAATGCTAAAAAAAGAAACTTCCAACACAATGAATATTGGCTTTGATGGGCTTATCAGTAAACTGAACATGGCTGAAGAAAGAATCAGTAAGCTTAAGTATAGGTTAACAGAGACTTCCAGAACCAAAAAGCAAAGAAAAAATACAAAAGGTAACATCTAAGAACTCTGGTACAATTTTAAAAATTTTAATTGGAATATCAGAAGGAGAAGAAAGAAAATGTAGCAGAAAAAAATATTTGAAGTAGTAATTCATGCAAATTTCAAAGCTAAAGACAGACAACAAACCACAGATCCAGGAAACTCAGAGAATGCACAACACACACATACTGATGTGTATTAATTTCAAATTACATCAAAACATAATACTGCCTAGTAGAAACTAGGTAAAAAAAAATGAATTGGCAATTTTCAAAGAGAAAAACAAAACAAAACTAATAAAGAAGAGGTGAGTGAACAGGGAGCCTGGGTGGCTCAGTCGGATAAGCGCTGTTGTACTTTGGCTCAGGTCATGGTCCCATGGTTTCTGAGTTTCAGCCCCACTTCGGGCTCTGTACTGACAGCTCAGAGCCTACAGCCTGCTTTGGATTCTGTGTCTCCCTCTCTCTCTGCCCCTCCCCTGCTCACCCTCTCTCTCAAAAATAAATAGTAAAAAAATGATAAAAATAAGTATTAAAAATTTTTTAAAAATGAAGGAGAAATAAATTTTAACAAACAAAAACTGAGGAAATTCATTGACGGTAGGCCTTTCTTCCATGATATAGGATACATTATATATACATACTTCAGGCAGAAGAAAATTTTATAGGGCAGATTTGTGGGTCTAAGTAAAGAAAGGAAGAAGGCCAGAGAAGGAATAAATAAGGTAAAATAAGATTTTTTTTAAATTTTTTTAATGTTTATTTTTGAGACAGAGAGAGACACAGCATGAGCAGGGAAGGGGCAGAGAGAGAGGGAGACACAGAATGTGAAGCAGGCTCCAGGCTCTGAGCTGTCACCACAGAGCCCGATGCAGGGCTCGAACTCACAAACTGTGAGATCATGACCTGAGCCGAAGTCGGACGCTTAACCGACTGAGCCACCCAGGCGCCCCTAAAATAAGATTTTTTAATTTGGGGACACCTAGGTGGCTCAGTCAGTTAAGTGTCTGACTCTTAATTTCTGCTCAGGTAATGACCCCATGTTATGTGAGATCAAGCCCTCCATTGGGCTAGTATGGACAGTGTGAAGTCTGCTTAGGAATCTCTACCCCCACCTCTCTTTTTCCCCTCTCCTGCTTGTGCTCTCTCTCTGTCTCTCAAAAATAAATGAATAACGTTTTGTAAAAAAAAGATTATTTTCTTATTCTTAATTGTCCTAAAAAGATAACTGTTTAAAGTTATAGTTCTAAGAATGTAGTGGGTGAAAATAGCATATGTTCAAGTGAAATGAATGACAGCCGTGTCACAATACATGCACAAGAGGAAATTGGGATATTCTATTATGTACCTGCAGTACATGTGAACTGATACGGTGTTTTTGTAGGTGGACAGAGGACTTAAAAATATAAATTGTGAACTATAGGGATGTAGTAAAAAATTAAAAAGAGGTATAATTGATATGCTAAGAAAGGACATAAAATGGAATCATTTAAATTGCTTAATTTACATTAAAAAAAAGCAGAAATAGTCACAAACATATTTATCCAGTTAGATTAACCAAGAAGCAGGTGGTTATATCCCCACAAATGGCCCATACTCACATCAACTGTCCACACTGAACATTGATTAATAGAGAGGTAGGCTGGGGAAATATAGCAATTATTATTAGAACAAATATAAGCATAACTTTTGCACATTACAATCCAGTCTTGGAATCATTGCCTTGTAGAGTTGAGGGATTCTTAGGTGTTTTTTTTTGTTTGTTTTTTGTTTTTGTTTTTGTTGTTTTACTATCATCCACATCAATCATTTTCCTTCCTTTCACGTTAGAAAACTTGTACTCTAGTGCACCGATATTGAGTAGTTTTCTTCTTAAATTTCTTTAAAATTAATAGAAGAGCATTTGCTTGATGTACTGATGCTCTTACCCTAGTGAAGAAAAAAGTATCTTTGAGCTAGAATATTAAAATACATTTAAGTGTTTGTCCTGCCCAAACCCTGGAATCCATAAGGAGTCTTGATGCATTATGAATGTGTCTAAAGAGAGAATGGCATTGAGAACTCAAGTTCTGTGTACTGTGTACTACTGGAGTGCCATTGCTTCTCAGTCTTTTCAGTGTACAGAGCTAAGGAATATAAGAATGCATAGTAAACCAAGAAAATAAATGTCCATGCTGATGTATCTAACTATATGCATATGTGTGTGTGTATACACTATATTATGAATTACATGGATTCATTATATACTCATATACATGTATATAAATATATATACATATATATGTATATATGTATATGTTGAAACTGAGGGCACCAAACTGATGTAGCAACTAATAATTTGAGCAACAAAATAAATACGATAGTACTTGATTATAATCCATAAAACCAAAATAAAATGAATCCATAAATATGTAAATAAATATTACTCTTAAAATATATATTAACTGCAAAGGAAAGACAATAACTCTATATTGGAGAAACCAGGAAAGTCAACATCATGGGTAATAAAACAGAGAAGTATTATGAACCCTGTCATATAATGCTTTCAGAAGAATTCAACATCAGCTCTGTGATATTCTTGACAAAAATACATAATATCAGTCTAGTCATGAAGAAGCCTAACACTCAACCAAACTGACTGTAATTAGACAAAATAAATTATTAATATTCTTCAAAAAAATCAAGGTCATGAGAGACAAGGAAAGCTTGAGGAACTGTTACAGACTAAAAAAGCCTAAGGAGAAATAATAACTAAATGCAATGTGAGATCCTGAAACAAAAATAACTTCAGTGGAAACACTGGTGATATTGGTATAAAGTCTTTAAGTTAGTTCATAGTATTGTAGCAATGTTAATTTCTTGGTTCTGACAATTCTTTGGTTAGGTAAAATGGAAATATTAGAGAAAGCTGGAGGAGAGATATATAAAATGTCTTTATAGAATTCATCAACTATTCTCTGGGCCTAAAGTTAGCTGAAGAGACCTTTTAAAAGATCTCTAATTGTCTTGGGATTCAAATATTTTATTAACAATTATCTAAACTGTGAATAGCTTTAAATATCTCCCATGCCCAAATTTGGAGTGGGATCCAGCTCTATTGATTCCAAGTTCAATGATCTTTTCAATATTCTCTGTTCTTCCAAATCTTTTGGGGACATATTTTACTCAAAGTACAATTGATCTGGTAATGCATTGAACTTGAAGTCTATTGTTAGTCATCATAAAATATGAAACTCATTTTTTAAAAAGTCTCATATATCCACATTCTTGATTCCTCTAAAAATAATCCAGAAACCCTTCCACTTAATTTTGTGGTTACTCAATTAGTTATTCTCTGCAAAAGAGATGAGAAAGCCAAGATTTATTTTCAAGAAGGCAGTAGGTTATCTTTTTTTTTTAAAGAGATCGTAGAATTATAGAGAAAAAGCATTTAGAATATTTTTATGTTTCTTTCCTATCCTAAGTGTCTTTCCTATCCTAAGTTTGTTCTTAAAATTAGTAGCTTCAGATTATCCAGGTAGTTTTATACTACTGTTTTGTTTCTTCTGGGGCGTTTAAAAAAGAACATATTAAGACAATATAGCTTTTTAAAAACATTATCAGTAGAGAAAATACAAATTCTAAATATGTAACATAATGGTATTTCCCCTGGACTTCCGAAATCAGCCTTGTCATTCTTTAAGCAATAGTTAAAATCATATTTCCTGATACTAACTTATAAAATAAAACTGTTGGATATTCTCATTGACTGTGCTCTTTGATTTTGCTGCAATTTCCAGTGCCATATAAGAATATCTATTAGTATGTTATTGAAATGCCATCAGTGCCTACAAAAACATGCAGAAAATTTATCTCACAGAGTCACATGCTGAATTTTATAGATGGTTCTATAGTGGTATTGCTATTAGTATTGAGTTACTATTCATAGCATTTAATGAGAATATTATATAACTGTGTTATATAGAAATTAATCATTGATTAAAAATCATTATTTGGGGATTTATCAGCAAAATATTGATTTTATTAAATTAAAATTCTGGATTTGGAAATATTAGGCTAAAATCCCAAACTTCTATCATTTTCCTGAGTCTTCCACAATAGCATCTGCAGTGTCCTCATTGACTAATTGATTTTGCATGAGCTTCATTCCCATTTTGAGTAGCTAATTGAGACGATTACAATTGTCATTTTACCTTAAAACTTAAAGTGAAGTTACTTCTATGAAAGATCCTGGACAGAAACACATAGAAACAAATACATTTAAACAACAAATTACTTTGAGGATCCCACAGAGGTGAACTCAATAGGAGCTGTTCATAATACAAACCCTGGGGACATCCTTATTAGTCTGCCCACCAAGTGGACTGTGTGTGTGTTGTGAACTCTGTGACTAGCAATAGCCAATAATTTAAAGCCAGTAGAAGAATCATTCCATACATTTAAAATGTGATCACCTACTCTTTGCTGGCATTTAAAATAAAATGAAGAAGTGTAAAGTTGGTGAAATGGACTTAAAATTCTCCAAGGGCATCCATAAAGTTGTCTTGTGGTTTTGTATTGACAACTTTATGTTGAATATGGATGTTTAGGCTGTCAAGGATTTCCTCCTTTTGGGATGGTAGGCATGAGAGACATAATATCAAATGTTTATTGAGTCCCTGTAGTTTTCCTGCCTAAAATAAAATATGCTCCAACAGAATAATTGCCAGATGGTTAAGGTAGGTCGTGGTGGTAATAATAAGATGAGGAAGAAGATGATGATGGCATGCTGTAACTTTAAGTACCAAAAGAAATATAAATAACAGAAAGCATAATTTAGATAGGATATGGTTGCCAGAACTCAGAATATGTAGCCTCTAACAATCATCCTTAAATTTGTCTTTATTCTCTCTTGATCTGTGTTAGGGAGTGTTATTAGTGATTTAATGAAACCACTTTCACTAATTTCTTATGTAGAGTAAAGAGAGATGTAAGCCAAGTTAAGCTTCCTTTCAATATGTTCCTATGTGTACTATAGATAGCAGAATTTCTAAAATAAAGAAGTCACACAGAATTTAAGTTCACAGTATTTTAAAGATCGATCTCAAATTCACTTACTATGTTATTTCTCTCAATCATTTCATTGGGAACCTTGGAAACTAAAGTAAACCCAGGCTTTTGAGAGTTTTATATTACTTGGAAACCTATACATTAAAGTTCTATATCCTCCACCATAGAAAGTTTACTATAATTAAATATCCTGTAATATAAATCTCATAGGTACTTCTAGTGTAATTTACACAAAATCCAAAAATCAAAAGCAACTAAGGAAAATCTAACAACAATGCCATTAGAAGAGAGGTAAGGCAGAAGCTCATTCACAGTCCAACTTCATTTAGAGGATAGAGACACAAGGTCTGCTAGAATCACATAAACTTTTTGTTCTAGAATTGTTATTCTTCAGTGTATTATATAGTTGTGGGAACAAGATTAGTTACTGGTGGATTGTATTACATTACCCTTAATTGTCCCCCAAAATATGCTATGCATATATATAAGTCTTATTTTCAAGTGAATTTTAATACTTTGGTGTTGATTTTACCTCTAATTCCATTCTAGTTTTTTCAGTCTTAAGTCTTGGTGGCTTTGAAAGTAAGAAAAAAGCATCATCTAAAACTGGTTTTGCTTTATTTTGCCAATACTAGAAATGCAATTAATGTGTTCTTGGTATGAAATCATGAATAATATGATATTGTTAATGACTGTGCTTTTAAAGACTTCCTATATATCAGAAGCTTATATTATTTCATTGAGTTCTCTCAGTAGCTCTTTTGGCCACTGTTATGTGTAATGAAACACAAAATTATTTTCAATCTAGTAAAGTGTAGAAGATTTAATCCCAGATTTGACTGTTTGGTACCTTTGTGCCTGCCAACACTTGATTAAAGTGTATACAATTATGAGAAATTGGATAATTAGTTAAGATTAGGATTCACAATCTTGATTTTGGTTCTTAAAGAGTTAAAGGAAATATTTGTTGCTTAAGCATATTTTTTTCCTTCTCAGTTCTTAAGAAAATACTCAGAATTTTACTTGTGGTACTGCTTGCTGAACTCTTTATTTACATCCTTATCTTGACCAGCAGATAGATGATTAAAGTGCTTTTTCTTTCCAAGAAAATTGTAGTTTCTGGACTAGCATTTTTATAGTTCTACAGAAAGACCAAAGTAGTGATCTATCATTTTATC
The DNA here is from genome assembly GCF_016509475.1 of Prionailurus bengalensis. NCBI lineage: Eukaryota > Metazoa > Chordata > Mammalia > Carnivora > Felidae > Prionailurus > Prionailurus bengalensis. The sequence goes on from NC_057353.1 coordinate 58,675,955, forward strand.
ATAATTCATCACTATTACCTCCTCTATTCATAAATAGACATGGTGGGATTTGAAAGTTTACATCATGTTCTACTTTGTCAAAAATACCTTCTTCAGTGATTTCTAGAATACCAATTGAAGACTAAATTGTTTGAACTGTTTGAACTTGAAATACATACTGAAGGAGGAAATCCTGGATACTCAGATCGTGATTTATATAATACATATATTCTGATTTGCTCTTTGCAGATTAATGCATTGACATTCAGATATTTTGGGATTGGCTTAGTTAGCAATTGGAATTGATATTTCTATAAAAGAATTTAATCATTATTAGGGAGAAGATGCCTTAGAGAGATTCCACATATCAATTGAATTCAGAATTAAGTTTGGACAGGTGGTTGAACATAGAACATCTTCCCAAATGATTAGGGAGAATCATATAGAATGATTCAGTTTGTGAATGCTAGACATTATACCATTTAGTTTTGTTTCATGTGGAAGAGGTATGCTGCAACTCCTTTTTTAATTAACATAAATACCTTATTTTCTCTCACCAAACCAGTTATCTCTCCTGAATTTCTATCAGTTTTATCCAGTTTTCTATTCAGTACCCCCTTTTAGTAACAGCAAGTTAATTTTTGTTTGGGAAATTATTTACTTGCTCTTAGGAAATAGTTTTGTTTTATTTGCTAAAACTAATGTCCCTCTCAAAAAGACCTTATATGCAATCCCAATTTCAAAGACTATGAAGAATGACAGATAGAATTAGGTTTCCAAGTGCTGTCAGTTTGGTTTACTACTAGACCAGCAAAAATGCAGAACAACCATTATCTAAAAGATCAAAGTGATAGATGAGTTGACCACATTCCATTTCTTACCATTCTTTCAGGTTTACCACAGTTTTGATCATGAATTACCATAGCCATCTTCTTCTGAATAAGAGGTGAATATTTGGTCTAAGTTAGACAAATGTAATTTTCTCCTCCTAGAATTTAAATATGCATTTACAAAATTTGATTCATTATGGAACTAATATTCCATTGTCCCTTAGAAGCTATTCTTTTGTTCCTTTTACTTATATCCTTCTATAGTAGGACTCCCTTGTATTTTTTATATTCTTATAATATCATTTTTCTTAATTGGATTTTTAAAAATATTAGTACATATCTAATTTTGTATTCTTTTCATTTATTACTTTTTAAGTAATCTCTATCCTCACCATGGGGCTCAAACTCATGACCTCAAGATCAATGCTCTACTGACTAAGCCAGCCAGGATTGTTTTTTTTGTTGATAAAAACTCCCAAAGTATAATCCCTTCAATCTCATATACTTGACCACCACTAATTTTGTGTTTTCATTCCAAAACTGAGACAGGATGATACATTTAAATCTAAAATATTCCTAAGAGAAAGATAAATAACATATGATATCAGTCACTTGTGAAACCTAAAATAAAACAAAACAAAACACTCAAACAGTGAATAAACATACAAAAAAAGAATCACAGAATATAAATACAGAGAACCTATAAATACAGAGAGCAAACTGATGTTTGCCGAGGGATGGGGTGCAGGATGGAAAACATGGGCGAATGGGTGTGGGATATACAGATTTTCAGTTATAAAATAACTGGGAATAAAAGACAGGGTAGGGAATATAGTCAATGATAGTGTAATAGCGTTGTCTGATTATAGATGATGGCTACACTTGTAGTGAACATGGAAGAATGTATAAAGAGGTTAAATCACTGTGCTATACACCTGAAAATCACATAACATTGTGTGTCAACTATACTTAAATAAATAATATGAAAAAATATTGCTGAGAAAACATGCTGTCTTAGGATTTGCAACTTGCTCGTTGTTTACATTACATTATGGTTTTTCTGAGTCCGTGCTTGTCCTTTTGAAAATAATCTTTTACTATTCACAAAATAACTGTTGGTATTAATTTGTGTCTTAGTGTTCCTTTCTGACTTATGCCACATTTCTGAAACTCACTTGATTTTATGTATTTACAATTTTTGGGCTGGACCGCTTCCCAAAAAGGACAGATCACAATTTTTGTTTATAATAATGATCTCTGGTCACTAACAATATTCCATTGCCACACCCACATTGAAAAATTTTACCTATAGGGTGGCATGTGTAAGAGATGAATCACTGGGTTCTACTCCTGAAGCCAAAACTACACTATATGTTAACTAACTTGAATTTAAATTTTAAAAAATATACAGATTTCAGAAAAAAAGAAAACTTCACGTATACATCTTGTTTATTTATCTGTTTGTTTATTTATTTATTTATTTATTTATTTATTTATTTATTTATTTATTACAGAGAGAGAGAGAGAGAGAGAGAGAGAGAGAGAAAGAGAGAGAGAGAGCAGGAAAGGGGCAGAGGGGAAGAGAGAGAGAGAGAGAATCCTAGGCAGGCTCCTCACTCAGTGCAGAGCCCTATGCATGGCTTGCCTTCAAGATTTTAAGATCATGGCCTGAGCTGAAATCAAGAGTTGGATGCTTAAGGGACTGAGCCACCCAGGCACCCCCACATGTAAAATTTAAAGGGCCATATTTTACAGGGCAGTTTTGCTGATGGATTTTTTTTTCTTTTTCAACTTTTTATTTAAATTCCAGTTAGTTAACACACAGCGCAATACATCATTTTCAGGTGCAGAATTTAGCGATTCATCACTGACCTACAACACCCAGTGCTCATCACAACAAATGACCTCCTTGATACCCATCGCCCATTTAACCCATCCTCCAGCCCACCTCCCCATCAACAACCCTCAATTTGTTCCCTATAGTTGAGTGCACTTTATGGTTTACTTCTTTCTCCCTACCCCCCACTATGTTCATATGTTTTGTTTCTTAAATTCTGCATATGGGTGAAATTATATGGTGTTTATCTTTCTCTGACTGACTTGTTTCCTTAGCATAATACTCTCTAGCCCCATCCATGTCATTGCAAATGGCAAGATTTCATTCTTTTTTATGGCTGAGTAATATTCTTCTTTATCCATTCATCAGTGGATGGACATTTGGGTTCTTCCCATAATTGGCTATTGTTGATAATGCTGCTATGAACATTGAGGTTCATGTTTTCCTTTGAATTAGTATTTTTATATCTTTGGGGAAAATATCTAGTAATGCAATTGCTGGAGTGTGGGATAGTATTATTTTTAACTTTTTGAGGAAACTCCATACTGTTTTCTGGAGAGCCTGCACCAATTTACATTCCCTCCGACAGTGTAAAGAGAGTTCTCCTGTCTCTGCATCCTGGCCAACATGTGTTGCTTCCTGTGTTGTTATTTTAGCCATTCTGACAGGTGTGAGTTGTTACCTCATTGTAGTTTTGATTTGTATTTCTCTGGTGATGAGTGATGTTGAGAATCTTTTCATGTGCCTGTTGGCCATCTGGATGTCTTCTTTGCCCATTTTTAAACTGGATTATTTGTTTTTGGGGTGTTGAGTTTGGTAAGTTCCTTGTAAATTTTGGACACTAACCCTTTATCATATATGTCATTCGCAGATATCTTCTGCCCTTCCAGAGGTTGATTTTTAGTTTTGTTTATTGTTTCCTTTGCTGTGCAGAGCTTTTTATCTTGAAGTCCTAATAGTTCAGTTTTGCTTTTGTTTCCCTTGTCTCACAAGACATATATAGTAAGAAGTTGCTGCGGCTGATGTCAAAGAGGTTACTGTCTGTGTTCTCCTCTAAGATTTTGATGGTTTCCTGTCTCACATTTAGGTTTTTAATCCGTTTTGAATTTATTTTTGTGCATGGTGTAAGAAAGTGGTCCAGTTTCATTCTTCTGCATGTTGCTGTCCAGTTTTCTCAACACTATTTGTTGGAAGAGACTGTCTTTCCTCCTTTGGATATTCTTTCCTGCTTTGCTGTGTATTATTTCTTTTTATGTCAATAGTCCTTTCATTCTTTTTACACTGTAGTTTTGGTGTCTTTTTAAAAAACTGATTTTTTAACTGATTAGGAATGATGATAAGTACGGATTAGTATTTTTCAGATTACTTTCCAATAACTGTACTCATTAAAAAATTTGTAATTGTAAATGCCTAGCAGCTCACAGTAGACAGTGTATAACTTGTTTTTATGAAAGTATGAATTGGGTGAAATTAATGAAAGAATGAATAGGTGTATTTAATATAATAGTGAATTTGCTTTCGTATTAAGGTGAACAAATAACAATCATTTAATTTGATAAGTAAAAACTAAGTTGATGTGATACTAAGGACCCCGATTCAAGTATAGAAATGCTAAAAATACAAACATAATTTTATTTATTTATTTATTTATTTATTTATTTATTTATTTATTTATTGTTGAGAGACACGAAGTGCGTGTGGTAGGAGAGGCAGAGAGAGAGGGAGACACAGAATCTGAAGCAGGCTCCAGACTCTGAACTGTCAGAATAGAGCTTGACATAGGGCTCAAACCCAAGAACTGTGAGATCATGACCTGAGTCGAAGTCAGACACTTAAGCAACCAATGTAATAAATACATGACTTAGAAATACATATTTGTTTTCAATGAAAAGAATGACATAAGTTTGATATCAAATGTATTATAAATTGCCTGTAGCTTCATAAAATATATCTATCTTTGGATAAAATTTCAATTAACAAAATTAAAGTCTCCCATTTCTCTAGTCTGTAGTAATTTTATCATGCTGTGTGAGTGTTTGTGTGCATGTGTGTTTGTGTGTGTTTGTATTATTTGGTTGTAATTACCACTAGATTCTGGGACCTTAAAGATAGAGATTTTAATTAAAAAAATTTTAAACATTTATTTAAGTAATCTCTATACCCAAGTGGGGCTCAAATTTATGACCCTGATTCAAGAGTGGCATGGTCTTCTGAGACAACCATGCACCCCAAGATTTTAATTTTTAAATTTTGAATCTCCATATTTTTGATTTTGAATCATTCTAGTTCTAGAGTGATGTTATGTAGAAAATGGGCACTGAATATATATTCTTGATTAAATCAATTGACAATTACAAGTATTGTTTCATAGTTCTTTTGTATTTCAATGCTGCACTGGTAAAATCTTATGAAAACATTTCTCTTGTCTGTGATTAATATAAACCCTAATAACAAGTACATTTAAAATATGCCATATTACTTCTTAAACACATTGCATTTCTGGCCTTTTCTTTCAACTTTCTGTCCATTCACCTCAATGTCTTAGTATTCACACAACTGAGTTGACATTTCTTCCCCAGAAGCATGTACTAAATATTCTTTCTCCCTATTACTTGTTTTCAAATATTCTTTAAAGAGAAATATCACACTTATTCCTGAAGAGCCCTCTTTATCTTCACACTTTCACACCTTAAGTTTTTTACTTGACTCCAAGTCAGTTTCTTATTTATATAATTCTTATGCCAATCCCAGAGTACTGCTTTCTACTCTAGGTAGTCTGTTGCTGAAGCACTTTGTTTTAAAATACAGGTTTTTGACTCTTAAACACAGAGAACAAAATGGTGGTTGCCAGAGGAGTGGCTGATGGGGCAGATGGGCAAAATAGATAACGGGGATTAAGAGTATACTTCTCGGGGCACCTGGGTGGCTCAGTTTGGTTGAGCTTCCGACTTATGCTAAGGTCATGTTCTTGCAGTTCATGAGCCCAAGCCCCACATTGGACTCACTATTGTTGGTGCAGAGCCCGCTTTGGATCCTGTCTTCCCCTCTCTCTGCCCCTTCCCCACGTGCTCTCTCTCTCTCAAAAATAAATATAAAAATGTAATTAAAAAAAAGTACACTTCTCATGATGAGCACAATAATGTATAGAATTGTTGAATCATTATATTGTACATTTGAAACTCATATACTATATGTTCATATTTCAATAAAAAATAAAAATTGTAGGTTTTAAAAAGCACTGTATAGTGACAGATGATAGTTACACTTGTGGTGAGCATAGCTAATGTATAGAGAAATTGAATCACTAAGTTGTATACCTGAAACTAATGTAACATTGTGTGGCAACTCTACTCCATTAAAAATAAATAGTTATGAGGAGCACTGGGTGTTGATTGTAAGTAATGAATCACTAAATTCTACACCTGAAACTAATAGTACACTGTATGTTAACTAACTGGAATTTAAATAAAAACTTGAAAAAAAGAAAATATTACATAAATTAAATGTAGGTTTTATAGCTATTCAGGTATGGCAAAGCCAGCATGTCAGGAGACAATCACCATTGAGAAGAGAATTGCGACGCTCACTGATTCCAAGAGAATGGGGCACCCCACTCCCTGGGAGGCCAGAAGGGCAGAAGCACTAAGGTCAGTTAGGAGGCAGTTAGGATGTCAAGGAGAAAACAACCTTTGTTATGGTTTCCATGGGAATGAATGGGTAAGGCAGAGCAAACAGATTGAGGATTGGCTAATACCATTATGTGATTGGCTAATCACCTAATAAGTGAGGTGATTAGGGCAGAGGAATATTGGCCCTGAGTGTAAAAGTCCTATAGAGTAGGTGGTTGGAGTGCAGGTTGTGGATTGGTTGGTTCACATATGAAAGTCACACTCACAGGTATGTCTTTTACTCTCAGTATTAGCTAATCCTGGGAGAAGTAGTTTCTCCAGTGTCAGCAAGGCCTCAAAGGTCAAAGCATCTAAATTATAGCAGATAAAAAGATGTCCTTAATACACCCTTTCATAATTAAAAAAATCTATACATTTTTATTTATTATTTGGATCCATTACATCATTGCATATCAGTTCAAGTGCTTGAGTGGTGTTAACCATGATTTTCCTTTCAGAAATTGTGTTGACTTCTTCCTATGAGATTATACAAGTTTAAGAATTTGGTGAACCTACCTTTTATTGATTCCATCTGGCTTCCAACCATAGGCTTTCACATCTGTTTGCAGTTCCCTGGGTACTCTATGGACCCTACACAGAGATAAGTTTGGAAGAGTGTAAAAATCATCTAATTACAAGTTAGCAATAGCAAATTGTATATTTTGAATAATGTAAGGTTTTTACTTTTGCTTTGCTTTGCATATAATGGATGTCAGGTTATTTTAGTGGCTTATTCAAATCTGTTTTTAGGGCGTTGGTGAGTTTGCATGTCTTGATTTATGGTTGAGTTTTAGAATCTTTCAAAGAGACATTTTAAAATTCTGTTCTCTCTCAAGTTATGTTTGTTACATGTTTTTCCTTGTTTATTGTGTTTTTTTTAAGTTTTAAAAAATTTATTTTGAGAAAGAGAGAGCACATGTGCGCACACACACACACACACACACACACACACACACACGGAGGAGGAGCAGAGAGTGAGAAAGAGAGAGAGAGTGAGTGAGAGAGAAAGAGGGATATAGAGGGAGAGAGAGAATCCCAAGCAGGCTCTGCCCTGTCAGCACATGGATCCAGCCCAGGAACCATGAGTTCTTGACCTCCGAAATCAAGAGTCGGATGCTTAATCAACTGAGCCATGCAGTGGACCCTCCTTGTTTTTTACTTTCTTTTTTTTCTTTTTAATGAAACTATTGGTAATTAAAGAAATGAGTACTTCACTTATCATCTGCTTTGCAAACACTTCCCCCTACTTTGTTAGATGTTTTTGCTTTGTTAATGGCATTAAAAACATATATTTTAATAAAATTAATAGACTCTACTTTTTAGCCTTTTACTCTAGGTCTTATTTTAGGTCAGCTTACATAGTCCTTCTATACTTTAAATTGATAAGCTTATTTAACCAGATTTTCTTCTAACATTTTATTTCTGTGTCATATTTCCGACATAGATCTTTCGGGCACCTGGAATTTATGTTGGTATTTAAATAGTGTCCTAATTAGATAGCAAAACCAGGAATATATTTAGGATTGATTATAAACTCTCTATTTGTTATCTAGTGACAAAATTTTTTTGTCAATAATAATGTTTTAGTAACCAGCAAGTCTGTTAATACTCTATTTTTCTTTATCCTGATTGTATCCTGATTCTACATGCTTAATTTCCAGACAAACTTTACTATATCTTTGTCAATTTCCAACAAAAAAACCAGAAGTCTATTTTAATTGGGATTAAGTCCAAAAATATGTAATTTGGGGAGGATTGATACTCATATATTTAGTATTTTAACCCAAAAACATTTAAATACGGTTTTTCAGTATTTAATGGGAAGCAGTAAGATGTACCTCCCATGATCTCCATCTTCTGGTATTTATATTCTTCTCTAATCCCCTCTTCTTTAGCATGGGTAGGACCTTCCACTTGCTTCTAACCAATAGAATGTTTCACAAGAGTTGGAATGTCACTTCAGGATTATGCTTCATAATATTGTAACTTTCACCTTGTAGGAAGAACCTCTTTCGTGTTGGCTGTGATAAAACACATTGTTTTGTGCAGTATTCTATGTAGGGGCCCATATGGAAGGAACTGTATATGACTTCTGACTGATAGACAGCAAGAAGCTGAGGACTTTAGTCCAACAGCCCCCCAAAAACTGAATTCTGCCAACACCAAATGATTTTCAGTAAGATCCCTTCCCAATCAAATTTTGAGATAAGACTGTTACATAGAGAAAAATCTCATTTACATAAAATATGCAATACGCTAAATTTAATGAGCTAATACTTTCAGTTTTTGTGGGTTTTTTTGTATTGGCACTTTTCAGTTAAGTTAATTAAGTGGCAATTTTTGCACTTTGTTGTGTCTTTCTCAGATTTGTTATCAATGCTAAATTGGCTAAATAACAAGATAAATGGCAAAGTTTTCTATTTTTCAAATCTTACAAGTTATATTGTATATTATTTCCTTCATTAAAACTTTAAAAATTCATGCAACTTCCTCATAGAAACTCTCTCAGAAGCAAATGCTGTAAGGTTTGTGAATCTTTAATCAGAGCTTGGAATTGTTTGACATTCAATAAATGTTAGTTTTATTAATAATAGGACTTTGACAGTTTTACCTTTTTTTTCAAGGTATTTAGTTGTTTAGGTTTTCCAAATAGACAGTGATATTTTTAAAATTTGTATTTTATATTTTATCTAGTGCTTCAAATTATTTGCATGAGTTTTCCAAAATAGTTTTTGACTGTTTCCATGTACTCTGTACGTGCTGTGACTTTTCTCATTCTTATTCAGTGCATGTGTGGCTTTTCCCTGTCTTCTTTTTAGATAGAATTGTTTCTTGTATACTTTATTATTCTATGTGTCCACCATTTCCTAATCTAGTTTTTCTTTTATATTATGTCCAGATAGATGATTAATTCAATTTTATTCTCTCATGTAGCATGGAAACAGATAAAAACTGATACTTTTTCTCTAAAAGCAAATTTAAATAACCAAAAGTCTATACGTTTATTCTTTACATTAAAATTATTTTTTAATATTTAGCAATTTTGGTTATATTTTCTATTTTTGACACATTATTAATAGATTTTCTAATTTTTTGTATTTTTTCTTTATCTTTCATTATTTTTACTACATTTATTTGTATTGCTCAAAGTACATGATCCATATTATTTGGTAATTTTTTAATGTTTAATTTTGTTAATATTTACTTATTTTTGACAGAGAGAGACAGAGACAGAGACAGAATCCAAAGCAGGCTTCAGGCTCTGAGCTGTCAGCACAGGCCCTGATGTGGGGCTCAAACTCATGACCTGTGAGATCATGACCTGAGCCAAAGTCGAACACTTAACCCACTGAGCCATCCAGCTCGCCCAATATCCTTTCTTTCTTTAAGGTACATTCCCTCACATAAACTGACAGAGGCAAGTTAATTTTTATTTCTATTGTATTACTGCAAGTTTTGTTTTTATATTTCCTATATTTTATAACAGTAGGTAGGTTTTTAAGGATTATGTCATTTCTAATCTTCACTGTGGATTTCATCTTTTGTCATTTTATAGTACCCTCTCTTAGTGTCATTTAATAAATTTATCTTATATACAAACTTACTTGATGATAATATCTTGAACTAGATTTTTTTCTTTTTTCTTTTTCTTTTTTTTTTTTTTTTTTTTTGGTAATGCTTGCCCAGCAATTTTCATCCATCTTCTACTGGACTGTCCATATTTCCAATCCTAAGTAAAAACATAGAGTAGTGAAGAGTATCTAAATAACGAACTATACAGACCCCTTACCCATTGAGGCCAACATGTTCTGAAGCTATCCTCTCAATGTTCCAAGCACGGCAGTTCTTATGGCAATTACATTAAAGAGACAAACAATTATGAGTCTCCCTGTGGTATAATTCCATCAGGACAAGTACTTATGGGAATGAAAAGTACTTTGTAGTAGTGAGATCAGCATTATTTTAAGCACTAAAATACAACTTACTGAGGCTAAATAACCCAAGTGATAGCATTCATAGGACATTCTTGGATTTGAGTTTAGCAAATGTTATCAGTGATTTGGCTATATAACATTCAATAGAATCACAAACAGAAATGAGTTACCAAAAAGAATGTCTCAGAAGATAGAAGTTAAAGACATAAATTTTAAACACTATACACCTTTCCTACTATTTTATTAGACTTCTGACTTTTTAATATAATATGGACAAACACAAGAGACTGTAGTCAAAATAGTTGTTTTCTAAAAATATTAAAGACCAAAAACAGAGTTTTCTTTTCCTCTCTCCCCCTTATTCAAATTTTACAGAAATGTAATATTGATTGGATCTTGGAGAACTTGATATAGAAACTACTTTTATGATCAAGAGCTCATGGTGATTTTATCCCTGCTATACACAAAGTTCCGTGAATGTAGTAACCAAGCCTCCAGTAATTCTCACTGCCTAACACTGTGTGTAGTGCATAAGTGCACTGTTGTTGCTCCATACATATTTTTCACTTTGAATAAATGAATGAATAAGATTGAATACTACTACCTACTGTAAATTAGAAGTTTGTAATCCCTAAATAGCAACACAATGTCCTATGAGATTAGTTTCTAAATTAAAATTAAAAAAAGTCTAATTAGTGATAATTGTGTGCTTATATGTGGCAGGATTGTCCGAGGTGCTGAAAATCCATAGTAAGCAAAGCAGGCAATATGCTTCATCTTTATGAACTTTTTTTTTTCAAAAGAAAGTTTCATGTGAAGTTTAGCCATTCTATTCAAGAATAGGGTATATATTACTTTGTTCCATTAGAAGGCAGTTGCAAGATTTGACAGTGTACGTTTAAAAGTAGGTAATGTCCATCAACTGATGAATAGATAAAGATGATACGGTTCATATATACAATGAAATACTACTTGACAATGAGAAAGAATGAAATCTGGCCATTTGCAGCAACATGGATGAAACTGGAGGGTATTATGCTAAGTGAAATAAGCCAGGCAGAGAAAGACAGATACTATATATTTTTACTCATATGTGAATCTTGAGAAACTTAACAGAAGACCATGGGGGAGGAGAAGGGGAAAAAAAGTTACATAGAGGGAGGCAAACTGTAAGAGACTTTTAAGGACAGAACAAACTAAGGGTAGATGGGGGGAGGGGCTTGCTCTTTTATTAGCAAGAAGTTAAAAAAAAATCAAAGTACCAGTGAAACTCTGAATCTTGAGGTTCTAATAAAAAATGTTTACTTAAGTTAATAGAGTTATTTGAATGATGTGGAAAACAATAGGAAAAACCCTCATGAAATTAAGTCAGTTATATTTTTAGCAACGTAGCATTTATTGAGCAACTGTCCCTGCATTTATCACTAAATTCTACATAGAAATATTTATAGTTCTGAAATTTTTCTAATTTATCCTAATAGGTTTATCTGTTTGTCTGTTGCCTCCACTATTCAAAGAAGAAATTAAAGATAAAGCCTAGGTCTTCTGTACCAATAATGATAACAAAATCAACAATAATTTAAAAAACCTATAAACACTATGTTGTATGCATTTGCTGAAGCATTTTACAAACATTAATGACACTCATAACTATCCCATGAGGTGGTATCTTTAATAAAACCTGACTTCAATTCCAGTATCTGGATTTTAAGTCCATGCTTTTAACCACAATATAATGCAATATCCACTAGCACATTATAGTTAGTTAACAACTGTCTCTTTTACATAATTTGTGGGGGATGCTTACATTTTTAAAAATGAATGCCTATATACATGCATAAATATGAAAAATACAAATATAATCTCTCTTCTCTAGGGTTTCACAATGTAGGACTAGGAATCTAGTACATATGTATATGAGTACATTCAAATCTTTTTGTGCTGTGTTTTTTCACGTTTTCTGTTTTTATCCAAAGTCGTGTTGATTTCTCCATGTGTGTATAGTGACAGCATATTTCTAAGACTAAATATGAATATCTTCTGAGGCCTTTTCTCGTATAGAGACAGTATCTCTTATTCATAGAGCCCCTTACTGGGCTATAAGATGCAGTAACACTATTTAAGCATAATATTCTTCTACTTTTTAAGATTTTAATTTTTTTTTAATGTTTACTTATTTATTTTGAGAGAGAGAGAGCAAGTAGCGGAGGGGCAGAGAGAGAGGGAGAGAGAGAATCCCATGCATCCCCGTGTTGTCAGGGCAGTGCTGAACACGAGGCTCAATCTCATGAACCGTGGGATCATGACCTGAGTTGATATCAAGAGTCGGATGCTTAACCCACTGAGCCACCCAGGCACCCAGCATAATATTCTTCTTGAATTAAAAAGATTACCTTTTGTCTCAATGTTACTATAGTATAATCAAAAGTACTATAGTAGCACTTCCTTTTAGGTAATAACAGTGAGAGAATTTAAAACTTACTCTATAAAAATATAAATACTATATTGTATTAAAATATTTGATTCAATTTTTAAACTTATTAAATTACCATTAAATATAGTATGATATTCTTTACCTGGGGGTTTTAATTTTCTTCCAAAGATTTCATAACACAGTAACATGATTTTAAATCTAGGTATAAGGTATATTAAAATCTTTTGTACCTTCATTTAGGTTTATACATTTAGGTTTCTGTCCATACATTTAAGTTTCACTTGTGGAATCCTTGTCTTCTTTCCCCTTCCCTTTCTCAAAAGGGATTTTATTACACTATTCCCTATCCACAATGAATTTAGTTATTTCTATGCTTACTCAAAGATAGATGCTACGGACATCTAGTTCAAAGTCATATGTGATAGGTTGACTGCATGATTTTTGTTCAAGCTGAGCCACTCTTGAGACTCAAAAGTGCTTTTGATAATTAAGCAAAGATAGGAAGTGTAAACCATTGCTGTTCTAAGTAAACTGGGACATAAGTTCATCCCATGTACAAATTTTCCAACTCTACCTAAGCTAATCTGCCTTGAAGGAAAGGTGCATTCATAGCTCTCTCACTTTCCTAAAGGTAGAATTTTATCATATCTAACATTCCATCTCTTCTGGATATCTAATGAGGACAATTTACAGATTTGGCCACTAGAGGCATACTGATCTAATGAGCTGCCTAGTAAACAGATACTACATGTACTATTAAGGAAAAAAAGGGGCACCTGGGTGGCTCAGTCAGTTAAGTGTCTGATTCTTAGTTTTGGCTCAGGTCATGATCTCACAGTTCGTGGGTTATAGCCCCACATAGGGCTCTATGCTGGCAGCAAGGAGCCTGCTTGGGATTCTGTCTCCCTCTTTCTCTGCCCCTCCCCTGCTCTCTCTTTCTCTCTCTCTCTCTCTCAAAAGTAAATAAATAAACATTAAAATAATAAAAGAATATTTTCCAATTAAACAGTTATTTAATGCCTATTTATTATATTTATCTTTAATATTTATTACATTATTGAAAATATTTTATCATATATTATACTTGTCATACAAAAAGTAAAATTGTAAGGGAAATAAGTTAGTTGATTTATTCCTAAAATTGTTTTTGTGTTTACAGTAAAATTCTTCTGATCACTTTTTAAATCAACAATTGATAGCTGTGTTTTCCCACACAGTATCATTGAGTTCATCATGCATATAGGTGATAAAACTCAAACAAAACACTTATAGCATAACTAAAAGGCAATGAAGTCTACTTCCTAGGGGAGCTTTGCAGCTTAGTAGAATTAGGTGTGTTTTCAAACTATATTTCATTGGTACATACCATCAGTATGTAATTCAAAACCTGTAAAGGTAGGGGTACCTGGGTAGCTCAGTCAATTTAAGCATCTGATTCTTGATTTTAGCTCGGGTCATGATCTCACACTTGCTCGGGAGATGGGAACCCCATATGGAGCCCTGAGATGGGCTCTGCGCTAGGTGTGGAGCTTGCTTAAGGTTTTCTCCCTCTCCCTCTGCCCCTCCTGTGCTCACTTTCTCTCTCTCTCTCTCTCTCTCTCTCTCTCTCTCTTTCTCTCTCTCTCTCTCAAAAATAGATAAAACATTAAAAAATAAAAGTAAATCAGAGATATCATAGTAGTTGCTTATTATTATACCTTTCAAAGTTTATGAGGTGAATTTAAAGGTTGTAAACTATACCAGAGGTATTTTACTTAACCAGTCATCTAGATTGGATAGTATGCAGTGATATAATGTCCTATCTTCTTTGTCTAGTTTTGTTTACTATTTTATCCACAGAATTCTGGCATTCATGTGCATGTAGCAAAAGTTCATTCCTTTTCATTGCTGCATGGTATTCTTTACATGAATATGTCATAATTTATTTTGGTGTTCTATTGATGGATATATTTGGGTTGTTTCTGGTGTGGCTAATTATCTGAACTTCTTGAGAAGATGTTAATATTCCCACATCAGTATATGAATTCCAGTTCCTAAACATTCTAATAGTGGTTATTGTGAATTCTTTAATTAGAGGTATTCTGTTGGTTGTAAAATGTCATTGAAAAGTACTTATTAGCAAGCATGAAGAGAGATAATTCCCAGATCCATGGTTAAAGGCAGAAAGTAAGTACCAGATCATTGTTCTTATATGTATTCTGGTAATATGGTTTTATTAAAAAGTTTAAGATAGGCAATTCTTCACTGTAGGGGGCTGAGCTGGGCACTGTAGGGTATGTAGCAGCATCCTTGACCTCTACCACTAGATGCCAGTAATACTTGTCTTCTCCGTGCCCCCAAGATGGACAACCTCAAGTCTCCTGTTATTGCCAAATATCCCCTAGGGGGAAAAATTACCCAAGGTTAAGAACCACTGAATACAGGATTCAATCAACTTTATGTTCCACATCAGGAAAAAGAAATCTTTTGGAATTTTATCTAGACACAATATCATGCCTCAGGCACGTTCTCAAAGGGGAATAGTGGAATACTCACCAGTGTTACACACTATTGATCAAGAAAGGGAAATATTGATCAAGAAAAGGGAATATATCTTAAAGATATTAGCTGTGTCATATAATCTTGACTATAAATTATCTCACCAATGAGAATGTGTTTCTAATATACATTTTGTGGATTAACAAGCCACTAACATTCACCAAAAGGAGACAATTTATATTGTAATTATAATTGTATATTTTTGGAAGGGATAGGGCACTGAATCAACTTGTAGTGAACACTTCTGGAGTATTGCTTTTCCAATGTAATGCTAAATGACCATTCTTGGAATATGTATTAATTATTAATATGGATTAATTATTAATTTTAGGATGATTAACTGTCCCATGAACTAGCCTAAATTAAGACATATATAATATCCCAGTGTTTATTTAAAAGTAAATTACAGATATCATAGTAATTGGTTATAATTATACCTCTCAAAGTCTATGAGAAGAATTTAAAAGTTCTGAAAGATGCCAGAGATATTTTACTTAACGAATCAGCTAGGTTGGAAATTAAGTTGTTTAAATGCTTTAGTACTATTTAGTAGGATGCTATTAGACATCTTGGCTTCTCAACCTTACTTTTACTATAAACTTGTAAATATAGCATTATTAAATTTCGTGATCTGTTATGATTTTGTATTTTTATATAATAGTGTTACATTTCTTTTCCTACTTTTCACTCCATTTGTGACTTCATTCTTTTATATCTGATTACATTAACCAAAGAGTTGTTTAAAATTTTAAGGGGATAAACTACTTCTGAAAGGAAATATTTGCAGTATCAATCTATAATTGCCCATTAATTAGATTTTAAGTAATAGTCTCTTCATCAAAATATCTCAAGGAATATTTACCTTCTCCCTATTCAAAGAAAACTGTTTTCCACCGATTATCTACTTTACTGACTTTTTTTCCTATTAGAAGAATCTTGCATGGTGTGTTTTTGGGTTCTCCCTCCTTTTGTGTTCCTGCTGACTCTATTCTACCCTAATAATGCGCAATTATTTTTCCCTTCACTAATTTTGGAGAAAATGGTAACTTTCAGAATGGTTTTACTAAAAATTGGTCTTGTATCTGATAGAACCTTGGAATCCATGAAACTTTTCAAGTGACAAGTTAAATGAGCTCCTCTACCTTAGCAGTTGAAGAGTTTCAACATTATACAATCTCATCTCAACACGTCTATAGATAGAACTTTTCAGAGGTGGCTCTTCACAGAGTAGGGACTTGCTTTGATACAAGTGGTATTCATAAACTAATTTCATAAATCTCATAATTTGTAAATTCTCAATAATCCTATAAATATATAGCAAATATATTTTGAGTGGCATTAGTGCTGAAATGATGACACTCATTTTGAGAACTCTCTTTTTTAAATATTGTATGTGCCGTATTATGTTTATATATTATTTCAGAACCACATTTTGTCCATCTAAGAACCAAATATATTCTAACTATACGCTTTTTCAAGTTGTTTTATTTTGTTGCTACTATAGTTCCTCTACTACATTTGGCATATATATTTGTGTTCTTGTTAATATTGTTCTTGAAATTTCAAACAAATGATGTCTTCTTTTATCTGTAATGTTTCATTTCAAAGACTATAATTACATAAACACAGTAGTCAGAGGATATTCTATTTGGAAGACAATAAGTGCTTTCTCTTAGGGTACTAGGGATGCAGAATGCAGGTATAGAAGGATAGTGTTTATACACAAAAGGAAATATCAGTCTTTCCTCCAAGTTAAGAAATTGTTGTGATACCTTCATTTTAAATATGAAGATATTTTATAACTGAAAGTTAAGAAAAACATATTTTGAAGAGGACACACTAGAAATCACGTCTCATATATTGCACTGGAAAGGCATGGTATTATTATGGACTTAATAAAAGCTCAGGTTTCAAACGACTTGTATAATTCATTCTTTTTTATAATGATTTATTTATTTTTAAGAGAGAAAGCATGAGCAGGGGAGGGGCAGACAGAGAAGAGGATAGAGGATCTGAAGCAGGCTCTGTGCTGATAGCAGCCAGCCCCATCGGGTGCTCAAACTCAGGAACCGTGAGATAATGACTTGAGCCGAAGTCGGATGCTCAACCGACTGAGCCACCCAGGTGCCCCATCATTCTTAAACAGTCTATACTACAGTCAAACCAAGTACCTAAAATAATTTTGATAACTTTTTTCCCTTGGATTATGCTACAGTTAGCTCAACTGAATCACTGTCTTTGTGCCATAAGAAAAAGAAAAAAAAAAAAAAACAGGAACTTTGATTCTGTGTACACCAGTATAAGAAAAAAACATAAATAATAAAAATTATAGACTTTTCACCTTTTTAATTTTATTTTTTTTCAAATTTAAGCATACTTATTCATTTTTTGTAAAATTAGAATCTTAAAGCATTTTATTTCCAATATTGTCTTTTTAATTCAGATTCTCTTTTGGTTAATGTTATGGGGTTTTCTTGTTTTCATTTAAAATTATTATTTTTTGTTTGAAGGAAGTTTATACACAATGTTACATTAGTTTCAGATGTACAAAGAAAAAAGAAAAGAAATAAGTGAGATTGAGAAAGACATACACCATATGATTTCACTAATATGTGGAATCTAAAAAAAAAAAAAAAGAAGTCAAAAGAATAAAGAAACAAAAAGTACGATGTAAATACAGAGAACAAACTGGTGGTTCCAGAGGGGCAGGGGATGGGAGATGGGCAAAATGGATGAAGACGAGAAGGAGATACAGGTTTTCAGTTATGAAATGAGTAAGTCATACATAGAGAATGCAGTCAATGATATCGTAAGAGTGTTGTATAGTAACAGATGGTAGCTACACCTGTGGTGAGTACAGCATAATGTATAAACTTGTCGATTCTCATCCTATTTTAAATTTTTTATTATTTAAAACTGGGTTAATGATATCTTTATATTCCCATGATATCCATAAGTATGTATCAGACAATAATAGCCAAATGATGTATGTAGCAAAATACCTCATTTGGTCTTCCTACCTACTTGACCAAGCACTTATAGTTGCCCATTACTTACCCACTTATTTGCCTTGACCAGATATTAGTCAGGTTTATCTCCTCCCCAGAGCCTTGAACTTTGGTTTGTTCCTAAGTGTATGTATCATTCCCCTTTAACAACTCATTCCAAGGATTGGCTGACCACAGAAACATTTTCTCTTAAGTGTCTTAATTAAGCTTTCTGTTCACCCCCACTAGTTGCTTCTTCTACAATAAAGTTTCTGTTAGCTCTACTTACCTCTCCTTATAGGAAAAAAAAAAACTTTTGTGGTTAATTTTGAGATGCTTGCAAATCTTTTAGTCAGAGTATTCTTCCTACTATGACAGTCTTTCCAAAAAAGTTTATTCTTACTAAAGTCCAGGTCTATTTATTTTTTGTTTTATTATTTTTTGGCATACAAATATATTCAGTTTATATTCAGAAGGTTTATTTTTATTTGACAAACCAATGTTATTATCCTCACTTTTGCCGTTTAGGAAACTGCCTATGAAAGAAATAGAAGTAATTTAGCAAAGATAACGCATATAATAAGGTTCATATTAGAGTTTTAACATAGGTCTGGATTACACACAATTCTCACTTATGACCTAGCCTTATATTATACTTCCCCAAATGTGAAAACATTAGAAAGGGGTGTGCATGTTTAAAAACACAGTGTTTTTTGTTTGTTTGTTTGTTTTGTTTTTTTAAGCTTCTAATCTATTCCCCATCCTTCCTCAGTTTTGGGAATGCATCTTGCGAGCCACCACTCAGTAGAATTATTAGGCACATATACTTTTTTTGGCCACTTGGCCATGTGTTTTGTCCTCAAAATATCAAGCATAAGTTTATATTTAAGCTTAAATCTAACAGCTGAGTCATGTGCTCAGGTACATGCCAAGCAATAGAGACCACATGCCCCTGTCTCCTGGTGGCCAGGATGATTCCTCTGGGATACCTCATCCTCAGCTGGTGGGGTTGTTTGGATCCCACCCACCATCTGAGTTTTGCTGCATTTCATCCCTCAGAGCCTTGAGATATGATCTGATAATCAGATTCCAGGGGTTGATTAAAACTTAGCAGGGGACTCTACAAGATAATCTTTTAAACCCAAATGAATGAACTTGTGAATTCCATCATCACTGGATAGAATTCCAGGAATTTGAGCAAATGAGAAGTTTTAGAAATGTGGGGCTTGAATTTGCTCTTTTCAAATGTACCACAGAGGAATTTTTAAAAATATGTCAAGTCATCTGTAGCCTTTGCTGAAGTATCTATCTGCAAATCCCATCACTTTGTAGTTTCATTGTAGGATAAATGAATTAGTGCCACCTAGATTTTTAGCTTCTGTCGAAACCAACAAAGGTGGCTTTTCTGACTTCTCACTTCCCTGTGCGATTTGAAGAAAACTTATGATCACCATTCCAATTTTTGATTGTTCTTTAATGTATTAGACTACAATTGGACTTAGAATAAGTAATAACAATTTCTTTAGAACAGTTCAAAATATGCCAGCTGATCAAATTGTTTATCAAGCCATACTGTATGGTTCTCTATAGGTGTTATTTCCATGATGTAACCCATATACTTTGTGGGCCAAGCTTCTTCTAGAATAAATAACAGATGTGAGCACAAAAGAAAGGAGACCTATTCTGAGAACAATGTGAAAAATGATTCTGGATTTCTAAGTTTAAGGTGTTAGCTATGATTATTGTGCTACAAAAAATAACAAGAGTCTACCTTTAGGATAAAGAAGCAATCACTGATGCATGGCTGGGCACAAACATTAGCAATGGAAAATTACTTTTTTCAGGCTACGTAGGAGTAAAAAATTAAGCTTATGTTTATATTTGAGCTGAAATCTAACAGCTGAATCAGGTACTCAGGTATAGGTCATTGTAGTGTGTCCTTTTCTTCTGAAATATTTTAGTGGTATCTTCCTGAATTTGAGCATTGTCAATAAACAATGGAATTATAAAGTATCTGAAGGGAATGCTTGAGTGGCTCTGTTGGTTAAGCATCCAACTTCAGCTCAGGTCGTGATTTTGCAGTCCATGAGTTCGAGCCCTGCTTCGGTCTCTGTGCTAACAGCTCAGCCTGGAGCCTGCTTCGGATTCTATGACTCCTTTTCTCTTTGCCCCTCCCCTGCTTGCTCTCTCTCCCTCTCTCTCTCACAACAATAAATATAAATAAAAATAAAAATTTTAAATAAAGTATCTGAAGGAAGAAGGATGCTAAAATTAATATAAACAACTAAAGTGAAAAAAAGCTTAAATGAAAAGAAAAAGGGAAAAGAGGGAAAAAAGAATCCAATTATGGGATTCCAACTAATTAATAACTGTTAGACTGATTTTGTAATCTATTTAAATAGATCATTTTTCTTTTGCTAAATTTGAGATAAATTTAGGATTTAAATTCTATGGTGAAAATAAGGAAGTATTAAATTATAAAAATTTATCTTGCCTCAAAGAACAACATCTATTACAAATTGATATCTATATCTATACCTGTCTGTTTCTATGTATAGGGTAGTATATGTTCATTTATAAGTTAAAAGTAAAATATATTCATAAGTTGAGAATCTAGCTTTTATCATATTATTTTAGGAAATAGCTTTTAATAACTTTTAACTTTATCTTACTATTTTAGGAAATAACCTTTAATTTAAAATTTAGGAAATAATTTTAAAAGTTATTATATACTAAACATTAAAAAATAATGTGTGTTTTTTGTGGTTATATTTTTAATTTTCCTTCCCTATTTTCAATATCTCCACCTTCCACAGTTTCCTCTCATTTTTATGTACCCAATTGAGAAGCTCTTTTATTCAAAAGATTAAAACATACAGTGCATAGAAAATACTTAACCCATGGCCTAATACATAGTGTTTGCTTGATAAATTATAGTTATTAATAAAAGTATGCATTAGCTAACTTCCGAACTTCTTTAAGCCTCAAATCTGTATCTTCAGCTGAAGTGATTAAACACTTGATAAGTAAAACTACAAACCTAGAGTAGTTCTTGTAGAATAGTGGTGGATTGGTGGTGGGGGATTGGCACTATATAAGTATCTTACTTAATACACAACAGTGCTCAAAGGAGTACATATATAAAACCACTGCTTTGAAAAGCAGACAAGTTATCTTTTTAAAGCAAGATAGAAGAAATACTAAGCACAAACCTGTATCAGTGTTTCAATTTTTTTTTTAATGTTTACTTATTTTGGGAGAGAGAGAGCATGCATGCGCGTGAGTGGTGGGGTTGGGTGGGGGGAGGAGGAGCAGAGAGAGAATCCCCAACAATCTCTGTGCTGTGCTGTCAGCATGGAGTCAGACAAGGGGCTTGAATTCATGAACTATGAGATCATGACCTGAGCCAAAATCAAGAGTCAAATGCTTAACTGAAGCCACCCAGGCACCCCTTGAATCTGTTATTGTAATGGACATAATAATTGCCAATCTTTTTACTATTTTAATCTGTCTCATTCCTCTATAGTCTGAAGACTGGCACTGTACTCTTTCCAAAAATATATATAAAAATTAAACTGATTAAGATGGGTTCTGGCATCATCTCGTTGGACTCAGATCCATAGCATAATTCTGGGTTAGCTGTGTTTGCTGAAAGGTCTCTGAATTTGCCTCAGTTGTTTCCTTTGGATATCAAGGCTTGACATAAATTTTTACCCTAATGATACAGCCTAGAGCTTTTACAGACAGTACTTTCTATTAAATGCAGCATGGAGGATGATAAAGTATTTTAGGTGAATTCCTATTAGGCTTTTACTGTGGTTGTCTCTCCTAAGGATAAAGAAAAAAATATTGCAGAAAGCTATTTCTACATGAGCTTTGTCCCACCCCATGGTAGTTATTTCTGATCCAATGAGGGATTCGTTGCCTACCCAAGTGATTAAGTTTCTAATTTGGTAATTCATATTCTCTATTTCTATGCTTTTTTTTTCTGTTACACTCCCTAGGCCTTTCTCAGGAATGGTTTCATTTACTCTGAATTTGCTTTCTTTATGGAGATTGGGGCTCCTGGTAGCTTTTGAAAATATTTTACAGACTACACAGCCCTCTGCTAATTGATGCTTTGCCCTTTTTCTAAACAGCCTTAAATATTTGGGTCTAGCAAAAGCTAAAATATTCTAAATCTAATATTGAATAATTATACAAGAGTAACACCTTAACACTGTTTTTATGTGTTTATTAAAGTAAGCTTACTATATGCAGTATTCATAATTTAACAAGGAAATTAGAGTTTATAAGATGTAAAATGTGCATAATTGTTTTTAAGCATATTTGGAGTAAGCCATTGTCTCCTCAAATGCTTTAATTAATTGATCAGTTAATGGCTATGGAACAGTCCCTTATCAACATTGAGATTTGCTGGATGCACATTGAGTAGGACTATAATAGTCTGTGTGTGTGAATGAAGCCATGAACCTTCACTGTAAGAAACTGAAATTTCCACCGTAGAGACTAATTCAATGCTTATTAAACTTTAGTTGAACCAATTTAGAATTGCCTGATTAATTAAGTGACTGAATATGTTTCAAAAACCACCTGCAACTGTCTTCTATTTGTCAATCATTTCGATAGACTGAGTATTTAAATCATTTAAAGTTATTCAATTTCTGTATTCCATAGTTAGCATTGGTGTTTACGTACATGAATGATTTCATTTTGTTTAACTATACTCTATTTTTATTTGGTAAATAGCTGTATGAGGCATATGTGAGCTAATTCAGAACTGGTAAGAGAGAACAGATCAATAAAACAATGGAGCAGACTTGCCTTATTGCACTTTACTTCAAATTCCTGAAATTGACATGTACATATGTGTCACATGTACATGAACTTGCATATATATTCACAAAAACTCTTTATTTGTCACAGTTATATACATATATACATCTATATACTAAATATTAATATATGTAACATATGTACTGCAAATTAATATATATGTAACATACATATTAAAAAATCCATAACTAGCTTGAGAAACAAAAAATAGTCACTGGGAAAAAAATATTGAAATTAATTCCAGAAAGACTAAATGTGGACTGTGACCTTAATGGAAATAGGGTCATTACAATTGCATTTAGTTAAGATGAGGTCATACTGGAGTTGGGTGGACCCCTAATGTAATATAACTAATGGCTTTTAAAGAGGGAAATGTGGACACACACACACACACACACACACACACACACACACACATACACACACACACACACACACACAAATGCCATATGAATGTTGGAATTATACTTTAATAAACCAAAGCACTACCAGAGGCTAGGAGTTCTGAACACACCTTTCACTAGTGCCTTCAGAGGTAGCATGGCCCTCCTAACACCTTATTCTGACACTTTTAGCCTCCAGAACTGAGGTATGATAAATATCCATTGTTTAAGCTACTTAGTTTATGGTGCTTTGTTATGCCAGCCCTATCAAACCAATGCAACTGTACAGACAAATATGATCAGTGGACACATATATAAGTATTACAAATACAACCAGAGACAAATATCTGAAGATTGTCTCTCAAAATTGAACACTGTTCAAAGTTAGGTTGGCTAATGTGGATGATTTTTCTTCTATATTTTTGTATTTTATTACTTCTAAAATGAGTATTTATTGTCTCTTTGATTAGAAAATAATACGATTTTATTGTTATAAAATATAAGATGTTACCATAGCATCTCAGAATTATCATGATAAGTAAGCAATATGACATTTACTTGGAAACAGTAAGGAGAACAGTAAAGCTTGGAATTCAGATAGTTTGAATAAAACTTTTGCTCATTATTTATCAACTAGGTTATTTTGCTCAAATTAGTTAACTAGGTCTTAGCTTTCTCATTTATAAAATGTGGGTAGAATGAGTACTTTGGATGATCGTTATTAATACTGAATTTAAAAATCTGTATAAAACGCAAGTCCCAGTATGACTAAGTATGAAATACTGATTAAAAGTCAAATGTCAGTATGTATTTGTATCATTTTCACTTATATAATACTGCCTTAATTTGCTTTATTCTGGTCAAATATATTGGTTCATATTACCTGAACCTGTGGAAACATTTTGTTAGTGGCCATAGAACCATAGAAAACAACTGTGCAAATATCTAGCTCATTTGAAACATATTCATAACATCAACACCCAAAACAAAATAATCCATTTAAAAATGGGCAGAAGACATGAATAGACATTTTTCAAAGAAGACATACAGATGGCCACCAGACACATGGAAAGATGCTCAACACCACTGATCATCAAGGAAATACAAACTAAACTACAGTATCACCTCAATCTGTCAGAATGGATAAAAACAACGTAAGAAACAACAGGTATTGGTGAGGATGTGGAGAAAGGGGAACTCATGCACTATTGGTGGGAATGCAAACAGGTTCGGCCACTCTGGAAAACAGTAAGTTAAAAGTATAGCTACTCTATGATCCAGCAAATTGCACTACTATGTATTTACCCAAAGGATACAAAAATACTAATTCAAAGGGATGCATGCACCCTGATGTTTATAGCAGCATTATCAAATAGCCAATTATAGAAAAAGCCCAAATGTCCATCCACTGATGAGTGGATAAAGATGATGTGGTATATGTACACACACACACACACACACACACACACACACACACACACACACACTGGAATATTACTTAGCCATAAAAAAGAATGTAATTTTGCCATTTACAACAACATGGATGAAGCTACACAGTATTATGCTAAGAGAAATAAATTAGAGAAAGACAAATACCATATGATTTCATTCATATGTGGAATTTAAGAAATGAAACAGATGAACATGGGGGGAAAAGAGAGCTAAGCCATGAAACAGGCTCTTAACTATAGAGAACAAACTGAGGGTGTCTGGAGGGGAGATGGGCAGGGTGATGGGTTGAATTGGTGATTGGTATTAAGGAGGGCACTAGCTGTGATGAGCACTGGCTGTTATATATAAGTGATGAATCAGTACAATCTACTCTTGAAACTAGTATTACATTGTATGTTAACTAACTGGAATTTAAATTAAAAGTTGAAACTCGAAAGAAAGAAAGAAAGAAAGAAAGAAAGAAAGAAAGAAAGAAAGAAAGAAAGAAAGAAAGAAAGAAAGAAAGAAAGAAAGAAAAGGAACAGACTCTTAACTACAGATAACAAACCAATGTTTATGAGAGGGATGGTGGGAGCAGAGATGGGTTCAATAGGTGATGGGAATTAATAAATGCATTTGTGATGTGCACCTGGTGTTTTATGAAAATATTGAATCACTATATTGTACACCTGAAACTAATATTACATTGTATGTTAACTAACTTGAATGAAAATAAAAACTAAAAAACAAATTCATGACAAATTTTATAGAAATCTAAATTTTAAAAATTTTTACTAGTATCCACAATATTACTAACAGGTGTATACATTATTTTGATCAGTTACTGATTTTTTTTGGCTGTTGTTATCCCAAAATGAAAATACATGACTTCATTAAATTTAGAACAGGGATTATTTGTTTGGGATATAATAAAGTAATATGTGCCAGGTACATATCTTTTATTTTATGATGAAGTACAATTAATCAATGTTTATTATTTGATAGGCCAAATAAAATTATGTAAAGTATTCCCAAATATAAATTATTTCTTACAGTGTCAGTCTATGAATGGTAGATTTTGGCTATGCATCCTATGTATACTCTACAGGTTCACTTAAATAAAAAGAATTTAAAAATATACAAATCCTGGAGTCTTAAAGAAAGGTTGGCACTAAAGCTAATATATGTTTAGCAAAAGCAGTGAATGTTGTTATTTCTGAGAATTTGAAAAACAGATGACTCACTACATGTTGTAGCACTACTGGAAGTTACCTTTCATTTATCAACTTTTAAAGAGCAACTAGACAAAGGACCCCATTTTTAGCCAATATCTATGTCTTATGCCAAAATGAAATATTTGTATTTAGTTTATAGAATCTCCTCCCTTATGGAGTCTTTTAAAATATGAAATATAGTAAGAAGATATCATTATGTGATTTTATGTGATTTTTTAAATTATTGGTTCTATTTTAATGACAGGAATGTTAAATTTATGTTATTTTATCTTTAGGAAATGATACTACCAATTTTCTCCCAAAATAAAATTCAAAGCATTGATTTTTGTATTTAAATCCCCAGGGTTTCAGCCCTTAATCTCTACATGTCACAACGATATAGATAACCATACAAAATGGAATGGTTATTCTATGTTCTGTGAAACCTCACAGAATTGCCACTTTTCCCTTACTCCAGTTTCATTCTTTGAGGTATTTCATCCAAATAAATTTGAAAAAGTTTGGAATAATTAAAATTGAGAATTTTTTAAATATTTGGATTTGCTGCCTTACTAGCTAGTGTGCAAAAATACCATACACAAATGAGCAAAGACATGGTTTTAAAATCACATGATTAATATATTCCATCGATTAGTGCATGACACAAAGACAACTAATTGAACGGGAGAAAACATTTCTTTAGAAAAGGACAAATAAAATAAAATATTTGAATGATCCTGGCAGTGACTGATTAGTCATTTGTCCAATTCACTAAATTAGAAGTTCTTACAGGAATCTTATAATACTGGTTCTGCACAGAAGAGACCAAGATCGAACAGAGAAGGTCCCACCCCACAGTCCTTTCCATTGCTACCACAATGGGGAATGATGCATTTAAGAAAAGTCTTAGTTGCCTAAATCTAAATGTATTTAGAACATCAAAGAGTCAATTATATTCAGGTACGTTTTGGTTTTGAACACAGTTTTATGGGGTGCCTGAGTGGCTCAGTTGGTTAAGTGTCCGACTCTTGGCTTCAGCTCAGGTCTTCATCAGTTCCTGAGATAGATCCCCACATCAGGCTCTCCTCTGTCAGTGCAGGATTCTATCTTTCTCTGGCCCCTCCTCTCCCTGTCTCAAAATAAATTAATAAACTTAATAAAATAAATATATTTTTATGCAAACTGCTCTTATTTAGAAAATGAGTTTAAAAATAATACTGGGGAAATGCAATGAGCTTCTTTGAGTAATACCTGAGATCAGTTACTCACATCAAGAAAAAAGTGTGTTTATTCTTTAAGTGCCTTTCACTTGTTTCATTAGTTAAGACTGCTTTTTGCCTTTGATATTTTTACAGTTTCCTCTATTTTTCAAATTGCTTCTCACCGCAAATAGTTTCAACCTAGAACTTCCTAATTATTTCTAAACACAAGTTCCAATGTTGTCTGTCCTTGTTAAGGTACTGGGCTGTCAACTAATAAAAGAAATAGGGTTTATTAAAAACTAAATGAAGATAATTTATTTAGGTTGAAAGAAACCTCCATATTTCATACAGTCATAATTCCTTGTTAAATTAAGTTGCCTCTCACTTGTTTGCAACGTAGTTGTAACCCTAAGTTGAACATTAAGGAAAGAAAATTTAATGGTGGTCCACAGACCCCAGTTCATATCTGCAAAGATATCTCTCTACACCCTCCTAACACAACATTGCATAATTCATTACACAAAGACACAAAAAGATCAGTTCAAAGAATAAAGTATTAAATATAACTTATTATCAATAGATTATTTTTAATCTAATCAATTCAATACACACACTTCTTTAACCTACTAGGTTATGTCCTGTTTTACCACCACCTCACTGCACTTCTCTCTACCACATTTCTAATTACTATTAAGACTATATTCAATATACACAGAGATAACTCATCTAGTACTGGATCCAACCACTCACTTCTCTAAACCCTTCCCTAAGACCTTGTTTTCTGTCCAAATTTACCAGCCCACTTCTGTGTCCATGCACTGAAATTTGTCATTACTTGGGGCACCTGGGTGGCTCAGCCAGTTAAGTGTCTGACTTTAGCTTAGGCCATGATCTCTCTGTGCGTTCGAGCCCTACATGGGGTTGTCTGCTGTCAGCACAGAGTTTGCTTTGCATCCTCTGCCTCCCTCTCTCTCTATGTCCCTCCCCTGCTTGTGCGTGCACTCTCTCTCTCTCTCTCAAAGATAAATAAACATTTAAAAAACAATAAAATAAAATTCATCATTACCTGTTACTTAACTATTAAAACATGTATTTTTATACTCTCATCATTTCACCACTACTTCCCCAATTCTAGCAGATTTCCTCTTAGTATTATTCAGTTTGATAAGATTTCAAATAATGGGGATAGCTAGTTCCTTAACTTTACCCCATATCATCATTCTCCAAGTCATGACTTCCTTTTATCTTATTTAGATCTTATGGACCATGCTTTTATCCATATGCATACCTTCATTATTTCCTTTCCCTCCCTTAGTTTCCATCAAAGAACTTATTTTAAAAAGTGTAAACCAGTAAAATGATGCCTTCTTCTGTTTTGATATATTAAAAGAAAGGAACATGACTGGAAGGGAAAAAGGAAGGGATCTCGTGCAAATCACTTTACTTTGAATTTATGACCCCAAAAGACCCCTTGCAATTTCCCAGCAACCCTTTCATATTTTCAGAGTCAATCTAATTTATCAGTCTGTGATGGCTATTTCATATCTTTTTACCTTTTCAATTACAAGCAGTCCCTACTCTCTGTTCATCTTCACTAATGACTATCCTTATGATTTCACTGCAAAAAAAGAAAAAAAGATATATAGAGAGAACTGCCTTAGTTTCCTACTTCCAAAAAAGACAAACTGGCTCTATCTAGAGTCTTCTATTCTCTTTTCTCTCCTCATTACTATGCATGAACTACCTCTACTTTGATCTAAAGCTAAACCTTCCATTTTCCTCTCACCTATTCAAGGTAATTGCTCTCCAGATTTTTCCTTGCATCTTTAAATTTTGACACTGACTAAACCTTTGGATATATCTATGCTGTAATGTCCCTCATATTTAACTAATTTTTATGCACTTCATGAAAATACTTGTTAAATGAGTGAATGACTTAATTAATGGCTCCCAGGAGTCTACCTCTATTTTCTTCATAATTGTGAAGATAATTTTGTCACCTGTCTCCCATTCCTTCTACTCTTTTTTTTCTTCAAAGAGCAACTAATCTTTGGAAAAGGAAACAAAATTTTCCAAACTTTCAGGCCCTCACTTTTAGGAAGGCTCCCAGTATAGTTTTAAGCCAGAAATAAAAGGGAATAGTGTGCATTAGTCTTCTTGAACAATTCCCTCTTAGTTGAATGTAAATATTTTGCATTTCTGGCTATAGTTCTTATTGTGGACACAAATTCTACCAACAAATAAATCACCTGAGGATGATACATACCACTCTCACTTTGCACAGTAGTGCAGAAAAATTAAAATGCAAGCTAAAGCTATGAATAGTGATCATAATAATCAATGGGAAAAATACAATTGTCCATAAATTTAAAAAAAATATTACAACATTAAAAACACTTTTATTGGTATACATGCATAGTGAAGTGAAAAAGCAAAGTTAATATTTACTTAGTTTAGTGTAACTTAAAATATTAGAAGTGTTAAAAATTAAAATGTTTTATTTCTTCATAAAAATTTACCAACAATAGTTTGAACAATACTTGCCTTGTCATTTTATGCCTTACAATACAGTATATCTTTTATATGTATTGGAAATTGTCATGAGAATTTCCAAGTTCTGAGATCAGCTTTCAAAATTTTATGCTTAGAGCTTCAAATGTCACAAAATATCTCCAAGAGTTCCATTAGTGTGTGTGTATGTTTTGTTTTGTTTTGTTTTGTTTTGTTTTGTTTTGTTTTGTTTTGTTTTGTTTTAGGCTTCGCAACCTCTGAGACTTGTGAATTCACAAGAATTACTTGTGAATAATTTTTTATTCACAACAACTTTTTTCATTTAGGTTGATAAGCTCACCCTCAATAAATTCCTTTGGTGAAGACTAGAGTCTCTCAAACTTTAGCAATGCCAACATCACCACCGTCTGCTCTTTCTTCTGTAACTCCACTTAAATTCCACTAAAATTTCATATCCAGAATTATCACCTTTCGGGTTTTGGCCAAATCCCTCTTTAAAAAAATATTTATTTATTTTGAGAGAGAGAGAGAGAGAGAGAGAGAGAGAGAGAGAGAGAGAGGAAGGAGGAGGAGGAGAGGGGCAGAGCGATAGAATCTCAAAAAGGCTCTGCATTGTCTGCACAGAGTCCAAGGCACAGAGTCCTTGGGCTCAATCCCAAGACTGTAAGATCATGACCAGAGCGGGAATCAAGTGCCAGACACTTAACCGACTGAGCCACCCAGGCACCCCTTCATATCCCTCTTTTGATGATTCATTCTGGTAAACTGTCATGTGGGTTCATCACATGGAGATAAGGAGGCAATACAAATACAACTTTTGTTTTTGCATGAACTCAGTAATAAGACAGTACCCAATTATAGACAGACTTCAGAAGTGGTATAATTGGTCACTGATCATGATGGACATCAGTGATATACATAATGATTTATGGACAGAGGAGTTAGTAGCAAAGTTTATCTTTCAATAATTATCTACAATTAATATAGACCAGTAACTGACATTTAATTAGTATTATTGAGATACTGGTGTTATTTGAACTGGGTTGACGATAACATGCAAAGCCAAGATTGCTTTATTCAGTTGTGTTATTTTATACTTTTGAAAGTGTCTTGCTGTAGGGATAATACTGAAAATTTTGCAGTTATTTCATAGTAAACCTAGGCACATTGTACTCTTCCAACATTTCAACTTGTCACAACAGGCAATGCTATTTTTATGGCAAGGCATCTTAACTTTTTCTGGGTTATAAGATCATATCCTCCTATGCTGGTATGTGTCTCCCTTTCCTACATCCTGCATAAAATCAATAGAGTTGTAAAGTGAAATATGGTATGCAATTTCCATGTTTCTATGCAACCTTATCATTCATTGCTGTGTCTTAAGAAAACAAATGGCCACTAAAGGTGACCGAGATTTAGGACTAGGAGATGAACCTAAAATTAGAGTTTTAAAGCCTTAGGTCTGCATTGATACAGTAAAAACTATAGTTCACCTTTATAAATGTTGCATTATTCTAAATACCATAATTTTATCATAGCATGCCTTCCTTTGTCATTATAGTTTTCAGTTGAAATTCTAGTAATTATAAGTCCAAAAATGTGCAGGAGGTAATAAGAATATATAGCTTAGTCATAGAATATCATTTAGAATATTTATTCCCATTACTCCATAAATTTATCACCTTATTTGTCTTGTTGGTATCAGGTTATTAGATGGCTTTGAGCAATTTACTGTCTTTTCTCTGAGAATATAGGTCCCATAGTTCTGAAGGTAAGGAATCAATTTGCCTGAATCGCCAGAATGCTGTTTTTAGTCTCTTATCTTTTTTATACTTATAATCTTCCTCAAGCAGCAGGAAGAGTAAGAGTTTTATTCTTTTCCATCATGTCACTAGACTCTCCCACACAAATAAACATATTAAAAATATAAATTAAAAAAATATACTTACCATTCGCTGCTGATTTAGAAAGGTTGATTCCAGGGATCCTGGGAGGAAAAGGAACGAGAAAAAGGGACATGATAGAGCAAAACAGAAAATAAAAGAAAAAGAGAGGAATATTGTACAGTCAGTGTCAAGTTGTTGGGATATTTTCAGAAACAGAAAAATCAAACTGAATCTGCTAATTTGAAGATACTAAGGCCCCTTCCATCTTTATCCACTACATTCTGAAATTTTGGGCTATGGTAATGTAAACTGTGGGGTATTTGTGAAAGGATAAACAAATAGATAAGCAAATATAATGTGTACTCAGGAAACAGAACCATTCTTGGTTTATGACTAAAGTTCCACTGTGGAATAGGAAGAAAAAAAAGTTAGGCTTTCCAAAATATGGTCCTGAGTCAACTGGCTATACCATAGAAAAAGTGAAATGAAACTTGACTCTTTTCTCAAAGCATCCACAACTAGTTCATAATAAATTGTAGATATAAAGTGTTTAACATTATAGCTTATAGAAAAAATATAGGAAAAAAAAACCTTGACATATGGCAATACTTCTTAAACAGGATATATGAAGTTCTAAGTTAAAAAAAATTAAAAGGTGTATCTAAAGACAGCTTTGATTTAGGAACTGCCAAGCCACAGACTGGTGTAAGATACTTCCAACACATAAGCTGAATTTTCCAGGATATGAAAATAACTCATTCATTCCAATAAGAACAAAGATAATTAAATTTAAAAAATGAAGAAGAGGCCTGAACAAACAGTGCTTCACAGAAAGCCAATGAATATGTGAAATATTGGCCAATCTCATTGGTCATCGAGGAAATTAAATTCACAATGAGATGCCACTACATACCCACTGGAATAGTTAAACACTGATAATTCTAATTGCTGGGGCTGATGTGGAGCAACTGTTTCTATCATTAAAAACACATGAGGGTAAATTGGAAAATAAGCAGAGTAAACGATCATCAATACCATTAGTCATCAGGGAAATGCCAGCAAAAATGACAATGATAGTTAAATAGCATGGTAAAGGCATAAAACAGGCATATAAACAAATGGAACAGAATAGAGAGCCCAGAAATAAACCTATACATATGGTGCCAACTAATCTTTGTCAAGGGTTCAAGAACATAGTTTCTTCAATAAGTGGTATTTGGGAAAGATGGGTATCCACATGCAAAATAATGAAATTGGACCCCAATCTTACACCACTCAAAAATATTAACTCCAAATGGGTTAAAAACTTAAATGTAAAAACTGAAAGCATAAATGTCCTAATAGAAAACATAGGAGAAATTTCCTTGATATTGGTCTTAGCAGTGATTTCTTGGGTAAGACATTAAAAGCACAGACAACAACAGCTAAAATAAACAAATGAGACTCATCAAATTTAAAAGCTTCTACACAGCAAAGGAAACAAATTGAAAAGTCAACTTATTGAATAGGAGAAAATATTTGCAAACTATATATGTGACAAGGGTTAATACCCAAAATGTATGAGACTCATACAACTCAACAGCAACAAACAAACAAACAAACAAAAAACAATTGAAATAAAAAGTAGACAAAGGACCTGAATAGAGATTTTTCCAAAGAAAATATCCAAATGGCCAACAGGTACATGGAAAGATGCTAAACATCACTAAATATCAAATGCAAATCAAAACCACAAGGAGACATCACCTCAAATATCTCTTATCAAAAGACAAGAGATAACAAATATTGACGAGAATATGGAGAAATTAGAACCCTTGTAAACTGTTCGTAGGAATGCAAATGTTACAGCCATTATGCAAAACTCTATGTAGTTCTCCCCCCACCCCCACCCCCCAAAAATAGAACTACCATGTGATTCAGCAATCCTACTCTTGGATATATATCCTAAGGAAATAAAATCAGCATCTCAAAGAGATATCCAGACTCTTATGTTCATTGCAGTTATTCACAATAGCCAGAATATGGATACAACCTAAATGTCTTTTAATGGGTGAATGGATAAAGAAAACATGTGTACACACACACACACACACACACACACACACACTGAACTATTATTCAACCATTTAAAAAAGGCAATCCTGCCAATTGTGACATCACGGATGAATCTGGAAGGCATTATCCTAAATGAAATAAGCCAGACAGCAAAGAACAAATACTATATGATATAACTCACTTGTGGAATAATAATTATAATCATCATATCATCCCCATTACATAGGAAACAGAGAATAGAATGGTGGTTGCCGGGGTCTAAGGGGGTAGAAAAGGGAAATGGGGAAATTTAGGTCAAAAGGTACAAAGTTTTAGTTACCATTTTTGAAGATCTAATATACAGCATGGAGACTATAGTTAATAATATAATATTGTGCATTTTAAATTTTGTAAGGGCAGATCTTAAACATTCTTACTACCGAAAAACAAACATACACAAACAAAACACTGTGAGATAATGGGTGTGTTAATTATCTTACTTTAAACATTTTTACCATGTGTATATATATATATATATATATATATATATATATATATATCAAATCATCATATTGTACATTTTAAATACTTACAATTATATTTTCCAATTATTGCTTAAATAATCTGGCATAAACATAAAAAATAAGTAAAAGGCATAAAATGTTTCAGTTATGCAACTTGAATTAATTCTAGAGGTCTGTATAGCATATTGTCTATAATCAACAATGCTGTGTTTTGCACTTAAAATTTTGTCATGAGGTTAAATCTCATGTTAATTGTTCTTAACATATGCAAAAAAACCAAACCAAACTAAAACAAAACAAAACAAGAGACACAAAGGAACTTTCGGAGGTAATATCTATGCCCATTACCTTGATTGTGGTGATGGTTTTATGGGTATAGGCATACGTCCAAACTCTTCAATGTATACATTAAATAGGTATAATTTTTTATATCAACTATACTTCAGTAAAGCTGTTTAAAAATAAAAAGTAAATGTTGGACAACAGGAAGTGTTGACAGGAAGATGAAATAAATGGAAGTCTAATGTGTTGCTAGTGGCAATGCAAAATGGTAAGGCCACATTCAAAAAATGTATCAGTGTCTTACAATATTAAACATATACTTACCATACAATTTACCAACTTTATTTCTAGGTATTTACTTAAAGGAGATTAATGTTTATGTACTATGAAGTTAATATTTATAGCAGCTTCATTTGTAATATCCCCAAACTGTAAACAACCTCAAAAGGAGCAGATACTCTCAGAAATGTATTCTGCATGTTGATACAATATAATACTAATTGTCAGCAGAAATTGACATTTGCAGCTGAAAATGGATCAATGGATCCATTGGATCAATTGGATCCAGTGGATCCAATGGATCAATTTAAAAGATATGCCAAGTGAAAGAAGTATGGGGTTATAAAATATCTATTTTTATGACATTCTAGAAAAAGCAAATTATCACAGCAAATAGAGATCTCTAAGATACCACATGCAAGGAATAATTGACTCTCCCCCCCAAAAAACCCAAATCCCAAAGATTTATATAAATAAAGAAGTAACCTTCTAGTTAATATTAATCTAATTAAAATAAAAAATCATTTTGGGGCGCCTGGGTGGCTCAGTCTGTTAAGCGTCTGACTTCCACTCAAGTCATGATCTCTTGGTCTGTGATTTCAAGCCTCGGGTCAGGCTCTGTGCTGACAGCTAAGAGCCTGGAGCCTGCTTCAGATTCTGTGTCTCCCTCTCTCTCTGCCCTTCCACTGCTAGTACCTCTGCCTATCTCTGTCTCTCTCAAAAAAAGTAAACAAACATTAAAAAATTAAAGTAAGATGATAAGATAAGAAAGATAAAAATCATTTGGGCATTCAAGTGAAAGATTTATTTTTTTTTCTTAGAGAAAAATCAGAGTTCACTCAGATTTTTCCACCTCAATATTCAGCACATGAAAACAATGGTGTGACTTTTATGCTTAAGAAAAGCTTGCTAAATGGTTTATACCTAGCCAAACTGCCCATCATTATAAAATGGCTACCAAAATATTGAACATAAGAAATAATTTTCCTAGAGTCCTTCTTAGGCAACTGCTAGAATGTAGCACTCAACCAATCAAGAAATGATAGAAAATTAGTCTATGTAAAGACTAAGGATCAGCATGGAATAAAATTAAAGTAAAATATGAAGCAAATAGAATTATGATGATATAAGAGGATGTTAACAATTTAAGCTATGGAACTGTAGAAATGATCTAACAAAATATTAGGTAAAGAAGGAAAGGAGAGAAAAATATGAGATATTCATAAATATATCTCATGTGAGAAGTTTTCAATGAGTGGTATTAGGAGGAAGGAGAAGCAAACAACAATGGAAAAGATCTTCAAAGAGTATACTAAAAGATCACAATGTATGCTATGATCCCAATAAAACATATAAGGAACATCATATTTATATCTTATGAAATAATTTTTATTATAAATTAGAAAACAAAACTATAATTCAATGTTATCTTATTGAATTATGAATTTCTGAAGATCAAAGATATTTAACACATTTATATTTTCCTTTTATGTTTTCTTATATAATAATTCCATGTGTGTGTGTGTATATATATATATGTATATATATATATAATCAATTTCATAATGTAATAATTCAAACTCAGTTCCTATTCTTTTTTTTTTTGGTTATAAAATTAAAACAAAATGTAATTAGTATTTCTCAAATCAAATCGATTCAACAGAAGAAAATACCTCTGGCGATATCAATGTTCATCTATATTAATGATATAATATTACTTATAGTGCATATATATCTAATTTAATTATAAAATCAAACATACACAAATTAAATATAAGCAGTAATACAAAACAAATAAAATTCCAGTTAATAACACTTTAGTGGGATCAATTATGTTGTTTTGAAGAAGATAAATAATTTTAAATATTGGCTTATTTTTAATGAACCAAAGAAATAACAACAAACATCAAAATATTTACATTATTAACTATTGAATGACTATTAAACAATTGAATAGTAAATGGAATATATTTTATAACTATTAATATCTTCACAATTACAATTGATTATAGTTAAATAATTTTAAATTAGCTACTTATTAGCAATTTTGCTATTACATTTACTATAAATTAGCTGTTAGAACTTGATATGTACAAAACTGGACCTTCCTAAAATTGAAGGTTCCTTTACATTTGGCATAATTATTCTACCATGTGAAGTGTGTAATTCTATTACACCTTTTTATTATACCTTAACTCATAAAGTATTATGTGATGTCATGGCTTTTCATTGGTGTTACTATGCTTTTTTTTAATAAAGTCAACCTAAGTTTCAGATTTGATAATGAACACAGTTGTTTGTATTTTCACATTAAGACAAGCCAAAATTAGTTTAATGAGATATACTTATCAAAAGAGTATAAATTAAATGTTGTCACTTTAAATACTTAACAACTTTTCAATGCTAAACCCAAACTTTGGCTCTATAATTGACTAGTACTGTAAAATTATGGAGTTGCCATCCAGAGGATTTAGAATAAATGGCAGTTAACAAATTATTATAAAATTATAAGATATGTCTCCTTGAAAATGTATCCTAGATTTGAGTGGCATTAGACAAGATCTTATCTAAGGGTAATCCTAAATGCAATAATTATACTTATTTATATTATTGGCTTTAAATACCCAGAGTTTATTTTTTTAAATATTATTTTTCCAAATCCCAAAACAACTTGGTGGCATTTAGAATCTCTCTATATTTTTTAAATATTTAATGATGTCTCTTCATTCTCTAAGCTATATCTTTAAAATTCTGGCTGACAGGGGCTCTGAAACTACTCTCAAAATACAATAATAAATTGTACTTACTGCTGGGTCTATGGTGTCACTATTGTCCATATTCAGAAGATCCAGCTGTTGAAGCAGCCTTTCACTCGGGGACTCATTACTAAGTAACTAATTACGCAACCTCCATGGTTTACGTGTAAAATTATTGTATTTAAAATGCTGAAGTATTTGCAGAACTTCATTATGCCTTTGTAGTGGATATGCAAAAGTATATTAAAATATGTGATCAACTTTTCTATGTGGAGGAACAGTAGTAAAAACACACCACTGGGACCTGAAATTTTACCTTTCACATAATGTTAAGATAACTCCAGGGAGATTAAATTAAATAAATCATACATTTCATTCTTGTAGTATATAATTACAGGGATGTTATTAAATATTGGCAAGTAAATAATCCTCCTTGACTTTACACAAATTTAGAGAAAGCAATATTTTCAGGGTTTCCCCTTATATGCATAAAGAAATGTTACATAATGTATTATGATTTAATATTATTACTCCATTGCTTAATATTCATTGTTGTTGCTTCATAAAAATACATTTCAAAAAGTGAAGAAGTAATTTAGCTTGAATTCAGTGTTTATTAGTGGTAATGCTCAATCTTATAGCTTAAATAGATGCTCCATGAAGATGAACAAAATAACAGAGTTCATTAAAGAAAATAGATAATACACTAGGAATAGAAGAACATTTTGTGAAAAATACCACCAATTTGAATGCTTGGTAACTGTTCAAATATATTTTTATTCTCACTAAAATCTAAGAATATCTAGAACAGTAGGTAATAATTTGAGGGAAGTCTTTTCTGTTTCTTTCTCCAGTTTTTCAAGGACGTTATGATGTTAGAACTTCAGTTCTTAGGTTCAAAAGAAAATTTCCAGGAAGCTTGTGAATGGCAGGCTTATAAGGATTAAGACTCAAAGTTGAATAGCTGAAGTCCAAATAATGACTTTGATATTTCTTTCGACCTGTTCTATAAATCAAGGTGAGGGCTCCTCAGTGAGGAAGAATGAAGGTCAATAGACAGGAGGTGTTTGGCAGCCTTAATTTAACTAATATGCAAATGCTTAAAAACATTCTTTTTATACTACTTGGATCAATTACTAAATCAGACATGAAAGGTCTAACTTTCAAGGAAACTAAACTTAGGATTCAGTCTGCAGCATTACGGAACGAAAAGAGTAGCCAGCACTCAGCATGGAGTGTGATGTTGTTGCAAAGTAAGAAAAGGGAATTACTTTCCAGTACTGTGGATTTATGATCTGTAAGGAAATGACTTTCAGTGTGGAAATTTTCAACATTAAGTGTTACCCACTTCAAAGAATAGCAAAATGGGAGGGAAAAAAAAACAACCAAAAAACTCTAAGAATATTAATTTTGAAGTTAGAAAAGTATTAAGATATTTCCTCATCTTAGACAATATTTGTTGTCATATAGAGAACAATTTTGAAAGCAGTCTCATATGAATTTAGAAATTCTTTGCAGGAAGGCAAATTACTGGATCTTTTTATTTTATGATACACATTGTTCAATTAATACTTATGTCCTTACTAACCAAGAAGCCAGGTACTTGGGGAGTCAGTAAGACATGAAATAAACAGGGCGGTTGTGGTCACACAAATAGCCTAGCTTTGCTTCTGGGGGAGAATTTTTGGGCAAGTGACAGCCTCTCTAATATCAAGTTTCTTATTTTTATAGTGGCATAAGGATACCTACTTCACCGGATTTATTGAGATAATATGTCAGTGTCCTGGCACTTTGCAGATATTCAATAAACATTCATTTCCTTCCCTTTTAAAAGAAGTAGCTCAGTGTATTGAATGCTACTCTAAATGTGCTATCTGAAAACTTTGTTGGATACTGCCATTTTCTAAACTGTTTTTCTCTACCCACAAATTTGGTAGTAAAAATGCCTGACTGACCAAAAGCAGAAAGATTTTGATGGTTAATTAAGATAAAAAGTTTTAATGTTTTCAAAACCTATAAAGGATAAATGCAATGTAAGTTACTCTCATAAAATAATGGAATGTTACAGATATAAAATATGTAAAGCATACCATTTTATAAAATGTGAAGTATCTATATTTCTACAGTCCACCTTTAAAAATAAAAATTTACTTAATGTAATGAAAACCACATATGTCTTTCCTGTCACCATCCCTATCACTTACCACCCTCCACACCCATATGCAAATAACTGCAGGTCTAATTTG
The DNA here is from genome assembly GCF_016509475.1 of Prionailurus bengalensis. Lineage (NCBI taxonomy): Eukaryota > Metazoa > Chordata > Mammalia > Carnivora > Felidae > Prionailurus > Prionailurus bengalensis. The sequence goes on from NC_057353.1 coordinate 58,715,747, forward strand.
ACATTCATCATTATTTTGGTTTTCCCTGTGCTTGTAGTACATATGCATTTTCCCATAAATATTATCTTGCATGTTTTGATTTTGTTGAATAGAATGTGTTATGCTACCTGTATTATTCTATAATTTGATTTTTCTTAGATGTTATACAGTGAGATATAACTTGTTAATATATAGAATTCAAATTCATTCATTTTAATCTTCCTTTCTTTAAGAAAACTGGGCTACATGACATTATCACATATTCTAAACACAAGAATGGCTAGATAATCATAGTCACAAATTCCAGAGAATAGGACAGCTATATCAAGGGGAGGAGGCTTTGAGGGCAATCTTAGAATTCTGCCTGTCTCATTGTTCTAATTCAACCATCCCTTGATTGTTTAAAATCCATGTTTTTCATATAAATTTTAAAATCATCTTATAAAATTTAACAAAAACCCTCTGATTGTATTCATTGCATTTATATTAATATGTACATATAGGATAACCTGTCCCTTTATGATATCATATTCTCCTAACTTCTAAATGTGACATATGACTATTTTATTTTAGTATTCATTCTTATGTACAATTAATTATATTTTTTTCTTGGTCTTGAACAATTTTGTGTAACAGTTGTTTCTGAGTAACATTTATCTTTTTAAAATTAAATTTGTGAATGATATGTTGTAAAATCATATTTAAAACTGTTTTAGTTGGGTTGGAGAGTTCAATTACATTTTTATGAATTTTACTAAAATACAAAATACATATGTAAAAGTATAAAATAAAAGGCATATAGCCCCAAAATTTTCTCATGGTGAAACCACATTTAAAGTCAGTGCCCAAATCAAGAAATGAAACACTAATGGAATCCACAAAACACCACTAGTTGCCTTTCTACTATCTGACTTCCCACTCCCTACGTAGACCCTAGCCTGTTTTTTTTCTTCTTATACTTGAGGTGAAATTCACATAGCATACAATTAATCAATTAACCATTTTAAAATGCACAAGTCTAGTTTTAAAACTTATTCATCATCTCAGAAGAACATTCTGTACCTTTTAAGTAATTTCTTTTGGTATTGGTTTGTAGGTTTCAGTGTACTAGTCTTTCCCCTCCATGGTTAAATTTATTCCAAAATATTTTTTGGATGCTATTACAATTGGATTTGTTTTATTAATTTCCTTTTTGGATTTTTCACTGGGGTTATATAATAATACAAGTAATTTTTATATGTTGATCTTGTATGGAATCATGTCACCTGTAAATAGGCATAATCTCCTTTTTCCTTTCCAATCTAAATGTCTTTTATATTTCTTTCTTTCCTAATTGTTCTGGCAAAGACTTCCAGTACATTGTTGAATGGCAGTGGTGAAAAACAGGCAGCCTTACCTCATTCCTGATCTTGAGTGAGAAACTTTCAGTCTTTCTCCACTGAGTATAAAGTTAGCTTTAATTAATGCTGCTAAGGAAGTTTATGCCTATTCATTCTCATAATTCTGTAGTATGTTTTTTACGACAAAAAAGTTCCTAATTTTAGTGTGGTAATTTTCTTTTTTTTCTTTCCCTTCACTGCCACTAATTTTTGAATCTTAAACTACAAAACTTTGCATATAATAGGGTCTTAAAGATACTAACCCATTATCTCCTAAGGGGAGAAAAAGACACAACTCTTGCTTTACTTTTTTATATTTCAATCAACAATAACATAGAATGTATATATGCTCTATGTACACACATATCTATATACATAGAATATATGTATGTGTGTGTATACAGATGAAATAGCATTAGCTAAAAGTTCTTCTTTTCCATATATTGTCCAATGGCTTAGTATTATAATTGAAAAGTCCATCTTTTCCTTACTGCATTGAAGTTTCATGTTGTAATAAATCAGGTGACTTTATATGTGTATATCTATGAAAAATTTTGTTCTGTTCAAATGAACTTTTCTGGTTTCTTTGTACCAATACTATACCATCTTAATTATTAGAGCATTACAATAGACATACTATTTGAAATGTAAGTCTTCCTATTTTTATTTCTTCAAAATTTCCTTGGCTCTTATTTACCTTCTCCATTTTCACATGAGTTTTAAATCAGCGGCTTGGTTTAGTACACACAGAATAAACCTGGGATTTTGATTTAAATACATTGAATCATTAATTCATAATACACTTAATTTATTCCTCATCATTGTTTGCCTTATTGTTGCTATATTGTACTCTTCAGTAATTTTAACACAATTCAATTCTTAATAAAAATTCAATTCACTGTAGAAAATCTCCAGCTTTTCAGCTATTTTTGAACTTTTTTTCTTTCCGTATTTTAGAACATACTTATCATAGTCACTTAAAGTCCTTGCCATCTAATTCCAATATCTGATCCACCCGTGTATTTGTTTCCACTGTCATTTTCCCTTGATGTTCAGTAATACAATGCCATTATGTAGCCTACCTAATAATTTTTATTTAATGACAGACATTGTGTATGAAATATGTAGAAGACTCAAATGAAATTATATTTCTCTAAAGAGAGTTCTTAGTTTCTACTACTAGGCATAAATACTGTTGTTTGATCAATTTTTTTCCAATCAAGAGGATTAATCAATTTATTCTAACTAAGAACTATTTTATTTGAGGCTAGATTGTACCTCTAGTAAGGTTCAGTTAACCTCTGCTTCATTGGTGTCTCTTTAGTGTTTTCATACATCAAGCCTATTGTATTCTGCAGGTGGGTCTCCCTTCAGGACCATACTAACACCTGGTTGTCCAATAAGCTTTGCACAGCTTCTCAGTCCCTGCTGGCATTTCTGACCCTCCTGGGTTTTCAACAAATGTCTATCTTAATATTTCCTTTAATGCAGGGTTTGGCAAACTCCTGCCTACTGTCTAAATCCACTATCCTTCATCACTTCTCCATCAGGTTTTGGTAGTTTAAAGATTAAGAACTGTTCATATATGTTTTATGTTGGAAAATAAAGTAAGAATAATACTTTAGGGTACATGAAAATTATATTAAATTAAAAGGTCATTATCCGGGGCGCCTGGGTGGCACAGTCCGTTAAGCGTCCGACTTCAGCCAGGTCACGATCTCACGGTCGGTGAATTCGAGCCCCGCGTCAGGCTCTGGGCTGATGGCTCGGAGCCTGGAGCCTGCTTCCGATTCTGTGTCTCCCTCTCTCTGACCCTCCCCTGTTCGTGCTCTGTCTCTCTCTGTCCCGAAAATAAATAAACGTTGAAAAAAAAATTTAAAAAAAAGGTCATTATCCATAAATATAATTTTATTGGAATCCGGACACATTATTCATTTTAGTTTCATCTAAGACTTCTTCACCACTAAAGCAGCAGAATTGAGTATTTGAGACAGAGGCCATATGTAGTGTTTTCTCTACATTGCTGCCCCTGGCACTAGAAACTGTAGTGAGAATGCTATGACATGACAGCATTGTGAGTGTCCCATATATCACCTGTCTGTGTGAAAAAAACAAACAAAACAATTTTCAAAGATATATAAAATCTCTCTGTAGATCAGCATCAGCAGATGAGCAATCAATTTTTAAGATAGGGAATATAGATTTTGAACCCCAATTAGAAAAAAAAAGTTTTTCTTTAAAAAAGAATTCCATTCTGATATTTAAAATATTTGTATTTTTGAAAATTGTTATTATATTTTAAATTGAATCAATAAAATATTTGGATATTTGTTATTCCTCTAAATGTCTCTAAATAATATCCTCACTTTTTATTCTTGGCCCACAAAAACTAAAATATATTATCTGACTCTTTACAGAAAAAAAGATTGTTACACCCTGCTCTAATGGGTCCTATATACTAGTTGTTGTTTTTCAAGTTTGCTAACGATTTCTGCACTGTGACTTGATTGTGGTAACCCTATAATACAAATATTCAAATATCTGGTATTGCAAGCCTGTACTTGTTTGTATCTTTAATAATTTAAAAGCTATTATAAATTCATTATAAAATCCAAATAGCATTGCAAAGGCTTTGAAAACTGAACTCATTGGAACTATAGCCCACAAAAGGCCAGTGTAACTTAGTGCCTGAATATAGCCAAGTTAAATGTCTGATAAATATAAAAGCATCAACATTCACCACATTCTTTTTTTTTTATTTTTATTTTTTAAACATTTATTTATTTTTGAGACAGAGAGAGACAGAGCATGAATGGCGGAGGGTCAGAGAGAGAGGTAGACACAGAATCTGAAACAGGCTCCAGGCTCTGAGCTGTCAGCACAGAGCCCAACGCGGGGCTTGAACTCACAGACCACGAGATCATGACCTGAGCTGAAGTCGGCCGCTTAACCGACTGAGCCATCCAGGTGCCCCACATTCACCACATTCTTAATCCTCAAGATACAATACTGAAAACTTCTAGGAAGCAATTCAAAATATTTATCATATGAAGATCCAGGAAAATCTCGATTCACATAGGAAAACACAGTAAACAGATGCCTACACTGAGATGGTACAGGTCTTAGAATTTTCTGACAAAGACTTTAAATACCCCAACAAGCAATTATGAACACTCTTGAAACAAATAGGAAAATAGAGAATGTCAGTGAAGAGACAGAAGATGTAAAGAAGTACCAGATGGAAATTTATAATTAAAAATTACAATAACCACAATAAAATCTATTGAAATAGGTGGCTGTGGTGGTGGCTGTAAACTTATCTTCTTTTTGAATGAGACCAGACATTGAAGTTAGACTGAGAATTTTTTTTCTCATTTCCGGTAAGACATTAATACTCCAAAATCAGTATAGAAGAACTTCTCCAATTTCTTGTTTTGAGTATTATTTCCTATCCATATACAAGGTATTTTGATTTGGGGGTAAGAGCTGGCCATACAAATCTAATAACAAACACCCTGGATGTTTCTGATATAGCTTTTCTAAAGACCACACTGCCCTAAATAATTTCTGATATAAAGATCATTTATGTGTAAATTCTATTGATTTCTATTTGTTAGTAATTATATATGCACTTCTGTTCTTTAGAGACTCATTTCATACTGATGAGGTTTTGGGGTGATGGGTGTTCAGGGCTGATGGCCAAGAAAGAACTCCTGAAGATGTCTTTGATGCAAAAAGGTGATTTTATTAAAGCACAGGGACAGGACCCGTGGGCAGAAAGAGCTGTGCTGGGGTTGTGACGGGTAACTGATTATATATCATCAGTTTGGAATGGAATTAGGGACAGTGTAAGTCTCTAAGGAATTTTGGAAGCAGGGTTTCCAGGACCTTGAGGGGCTAGCTATTGCTGGGGAAATGCCATTTATTGCCCGTTAGTAAAATCTCAGTCATGAGATCCTTCAGATGTATATCAAGGGGCCATAAGCTTGGAGTATGATTACCAGCATGTATCTTGGGGGAGTTGAGATAAAGAAAGTTTCCAAAGGAATTTTTATATGTTAAAGTAGACTTACAGGATCCTTGTGGGTCAGGATAAGGTTAAACCAAGATTCCTTTCTGCCCCTGGCAAAGTGTGTCTTCATCACAGAGGGAGCTGAGATCCTAGAGGGAGGTCACTCTACCAGTTTCAAGGACTTGTCAATGGGCTTTAGGCAGTAAGAGAATTCAGTTTTTCATTTGCATTTGTTCCCCACATCACCATGGCCAGCACTTAAACCTCTTTCATTTGTTCATGGGTAGCCAGGAGTGTTTGAGGAATATCATGCATATTCTACCCTGGTAGGGGGGTGCTAGCTTGTACTTTGCCCCCAGCTTGCATTATGCTTCCTCTTCAGTACCACCCCCCTATGTGCTTCAATGCCTACATTTGCTATAATTAGAAAAATAGGATATGTGACTTGGCATTTCTTTGAAAAGTAAAAATAATAATAATAATAATAATAAGTAAAAGTTGGTGTCACATTTGGAAAACAGCACTGAGGATTTAAGAAGGGTAAAAGTGAAACGAAATCATATTTGGGTCTTACAGCTCACCATAGTAAAAGAAATGTCCACTATATTATAATGGATATATAATGCAGTGCCTTATCTAGTTTATGTACTTATTTTCAAGTGTAGATAATGGTCTCCAAGCAAATATCTGTAGAATGTTAGACTATGTGAAATAATGTGTGAAAGAATCAAGTAGGATTTGAGATTTGTCTTATAAAAATAGATATATTCAGGTCAGGCTGTTCCAGTTTGTTCAAATACACTTGCCATGAGATTATTATGGATATAAACCTTATAGCTTTTTATGTGTTAAAAATGATGAGAATGTGGGCTCATTTATATATTTACATGTGACAGAATATCAGTTACTTTACCTCCTCAGCGCCCTGGCTATTGAATCAGCAGTGTAAGAACTAACCGTATGCACATCAAATGCATATGGCCAAGTAATCACAATAGCTACATTTATTGTGTTTGTATTCTGAATCATGATTTTGATTCACTATCTTTTTGAATTCTCTCCAAACCCTATAAGGATGTTCTTCTTATTTTATATGGTAAGTAACATGAGTTCATGAAAATTCTACAATTTTTTAAGTAATCACACAGCTTATATTTGACTTATTTAATCACTGGTGAGCCTGACTATAAAATTTGTCTTCTTCATGTCTTACACTGCTTCAAGGATTAGGAGAAGAGAATAACTACCCAATCTTAAAAAAAGAGAAAGATCTGATTTTTTTTCCAAGTTATCATGTCATATTCCTAATAACTGTATGTTTATAGGGACAGTACATTAACCTAATCTACTGAGATACTCAGACTTGGAAGGAATAATAAACTCCTGTGCTACAAACTCCAAACCCAAGAGCTCAAGACAAGTTACCACAGAACTTAGAGTTATATAAATGTGTTTAGTGGTAAGGCATTCACTTACTCCTAATGTAGCTTATTGCAGTTTAAAATTTGTCCTTATAATTTTAAAATGTATTCATCTTTTAAAATTCCATCTTCCAGAATTATAAACAAGACTATCTCTTCTTTTTTTGTGTGTGACAAATCTTCAACAATTAAAAACAAGTCCCATTGCATTTTTTCTCCTTCACATCTATCTTCCCTTTTACATTAGGTCTGACTTCTGGTCACCTCACTATCCTCATCTGGTATGCCTTGGCACACAACTCTAATCCACATCCTTCTAATATCAAGCTATCCAGACACAAATTCAATACTCCAAAAGTGTTTTGGCTAGGGTTGCAATTATTCTGGGGTCAAGATTTTTTGTTGAATAGAATGAAGCACAAAACAATAAGTGCCTATAATAGTACAGGCTTAAGTGCATGCCATTTAGTTGAGGAGTGTCATTTGTATTTGGATACCATTTTTTCTTTGCTTTTGAGAATCAGGGAGACAGACTGGAGCCAAGGGTTAAGGAAGAAGAGAATTGATTTTATTCTGTCCTCCAGACATTTTCTAAATTTGGGGCTTTTATTTCAGGAAAAAAGTAATTTTAGGGTCCCTAGCAAGTTGACCTGCTAGTTAATGAGAAGGTCAATGAGACCAGTTCTTTATGTCTTTTGGGTAAAAATGGCATAGTAATTGGAAATTTTATATTTGCTTTATTTATCCAAAAATAGCCATGGTGGTCTGCATACATGTAGTCCCTAAACTGCATCTTTAAAATAGAAACATATGAGCTGATCAGAATCTGGTTTGCATTTTATATTTAACCTCTCTATTAAGGTAGTCAAGTGTAAATTCTTGACACCTATTTCTAGGATGTATGAATGAAATAGGAAATCTCTTATACACCTTCATTCTTTGTATCCTACACACACACACACACACACACACACACACACACACACACACATGCACACACACACACAACCTAGAGGTGGGATGATTTTCAATATTGTTTCAATATTGTTGCATAATTTTGTTAGAAAACATGAGATGGAAAGGATTAATCATAAATCCATCCCATCTCCTTGACTGTCACTAGTCTAGAACTACTTTTTTGGCATATACTTTAATAAATAGATTATGTTTCTTCTGGTGATTCCTAAAATGGTAAGTTTCCACCCACCAGTATCTCACTGATCCAATACTATTAATAGAGTTGAAGGGCTCATGATACAATTGCTGATTTTGTTACAAATGCATGAATTGATTACTTTGTTTTGTGCTCTTACCCTTCCCAATTTCCCAATAAAATCAGCTTCTTTCTTTTTCCCACTTGTTCGTGGAAACCTGTGGAATCTTTTTAAAATATTTTGATACGTACTTGCCTAAATAAGATTCTCTTATCCTCATTTTGCTTGGGAGACAGTAGAACTGAGGGTTCAGTGCCCAGACTTTAGAGTTGATTTTTGTGGGTTTAAATGTGAGATCTACTAGTGAGAAGTTATTGAACTTTGGATACATTCTATAATCTCCCCAAGTCTGCTTATTCATCTATAAAAGGGAAAACCTACATCAATTAGATCAGATGCTTAATAAATAAATGATATTTTTATATGTACAGTATTATAGTACCTGGCGTATGGACAGTCCCCAGTAATTTTTAGACAAGTGGATTTTTTTTAAATTTGTCTATTTGTTATTTATTCATTTAGTGGAGGGAAAACTGAGTTTATTTTAGCATGAAGAATTTTAAATTATGAGTGTGCAATGATTGTTGTCTATTTGGCTAACAGAGCCCAATAAATCTTTACATTAAAAATATTTACTTAATTTTAGGTAATAGCATAAATCAGTAGAGAACAAAACCATATGACCAGTAAGTCACTAGGTAATTCATGCTTCCTAAGATAATGTTGACCTTACTGTGAAGTTTATTACATATTTTGCAAGAGTACTAAAAGTAGTTCCTAGTATTCTGAAGCTACCAAGACAATGCATCCAGCAATCCTTAGAAGAATTACAATCACATTTAATCATACTTTCTGTGTCAGTCTTTCTACGAGAAGAATAAATTGTTTATATTTCTAATAAAGCCTGAACCCTTAAATTCAATTCTCTGAATGTGACGACTTTTCTTCCAATTCCTTCTACCTCTCTGGGAAGTTCAGCTAGAAACCTCCTGGTAATTATAAAGGCCAGATTACTTTTGGATTTACATTGTTTTTCTAACTTGAAAATATTTGAGTATAAAAACATTTAACACTTGACTGTACTTTAATGAGTTACTAATTAACTTGAATTAACGAGTCTTTCTCCCATTATTCTTGGTAGAGATCAGCAAACTTTTTTCTGTGAAGGACCAGGTAGTAAAACATTTTAATTTTGTGGGCCATAAGGTCCCTAAAAGCTATTTAATTCTACCTTTGTAGTGTGAGAGCAGCCAAAAACAATATGTAAATGAATGAGTGTGGCAGTGTTTCAATAAAACTACTTACAAAAAGAGGAAACCTGCTGGATTTGACCCACAGGCCATAATTTACCCAACTAGACTAAAACAAGCCCCAACTGAAGATCACATAAGTGTTAGATTTTTTGTGAAAAACAACTTCTACTTATGTAGACAGAATTATTAGGGTTGAGCCTCTCTAACTTGTACTCAAATCTATGTAATATTCTCTAAAACTGGAATCTAAAGGACAAAAAGCCTAAAAAGGACTCCCTTTACCTTGTACACGTCCCTGTTAACCCCTTAGTCTCCAGGTCAGGAAATAGATTTGTTCAGTTTCAGAGCCATAGTTGGAATAATCATTTCTGGTTTCCCAGTTTCTCTGTTGTATTGTAACTGGGTAGTGGATTATAAGATTCCCCTTTTCTTGTCTTCTCCAAGGAAACAGTTCAGTCAAGAAACTGGGTAAGAGAGTTAAAGCAGCAAAGGTTTTATTTAGCCACGTTAAAGTACACTCCAGAGAAGTAGGGGAGGGCTGGCCAGAGGGTGGGTTACAGCCTGCTGGGTTCTGCGTTGTGTTTTTGTGTTTGTTTTTGTTTTAATAGGGGCCTATTTGGTCTCTTCCTCCCCATCCTGTCAATATCACACTTCCCTCTGGACCCACCCTGGTTTCCTCCCTTCCAACTTTTTGTGCAGGTTTGTGTCCACCATCTTCCCATAAACACCTAAGGGAAACACAGGGGGCTACAACCCAAATGTAAATTATATTATAATGATATTACAACATCCTTGGGGTTACTAGCAGACAAGGGTTTCTCTAAATGCACATAGTTCACAGTTGGGACAGTCCCCTGCAGTGAGTATTTCTGCTTATCAGTCTCTGCTAAACAGCACATGGGGGTGGTCTAAGGGAAAGGGGTGGTATCTGGCAGTTTCCCATCTGCCTTCTTCTTCTCTCCCTTCCCACTCATGTCTAACTAACTGCCAACTGTAACAGTATCAAACCTGAATACAGTCTTATGGTGGAATCCCCTAAGAGACTACATACTTTCTTTAGTGTCCCTTTAGAACAAACTAGCTAATACTTTCCTGCTTTATCCTGGGAAAATCAGCAATGTGTCTTCGTCATTATTTTCCCCTGGTTAAGGAAGACAGTGTACTATTCATGTCTCTAACCAGTCCCAAAGAACTTTAAATTTTCTTGGGTGCCTGGGTGGCTCAGTGAGTTAAGCATCGACTCTTGAGTTCAGCTCAAGTCATGATCTCAAGGTTGGTGAACACTGCATGGGACTATGCTAACAGTATGGAGCCTACTTGAGATTCTCTCTCTCCTCACTCTCTGCACCTCCCCTCCTCCCTCTCTCTCTCTCCCTGTCTCTCAAAATAAACAAACATTTAAAAAAAAAAACTTTAAATTTTCACATGATTCTTTTACTCAATATTTGGATGACCTTTTTTTTCCCCTAAAGAGTAGGGATAGCTAAGATTGATTCCATTCAACTATTCATAATTTTCGTCAAAAAAGATATAAGTTTGCCAAAAAAAGAACAATTTGTCAAAGTAAATTGTATTACCTAAGATATGATTTATACAAAAGAGTTAAATCCCTTACTCCAGACATGCAAAAATCAGTTCAAAATTTTCCAAGGACAGTAATTAAGAGTAACTGGGAGTACTTCAGGGTCTCTGTGGCTACCACAGGCATTTCTGTAATCTCCAAACCACTCACTATATGACTTAAACTAAGTACTCTATAACCTAATCTCTTCCTCAGATGCCTAAACATTAACACAGTCCTTTGTGATTTAAAGTTAGCTCTTTGGCAATCTCACAGTGTAGCCTAATTGGTTATCATAAATCTTTCTGCCATTTTATTCAGGATGGGTCTGGATGCACTCTTAAATTCTGACTCAGAAGGAAGGGGATTACCACATACCAGTAATATGCTACAGCCTCTCACCCTATCTAGAAGTAGGAAGCTAAACTAGTGGAGGCCTCTGCCATCTTGGTTTAGGGTCTTCTTTAAACATGATAGTCTTCATTCTGTAAAATCTATTTTGCTCACCAAAAATACATGTTTTTTTGTAAGTAGGTTTGCCTCCTGTAAAATATTGTTTTCTCCCTCTTGCATTTCCATTCATTATTGTAATACTGCTACTCCTTTTCCATTACTTGAAGGTAGGGGAACTCATGACACACTAGCATCTATTCACAAGCTTTATACACCTCAGAAAGATTTATTGGAATTTTCTCTTGAAAAGCTGAATTATTCTTTGGTTGATGGATCAGATCTTAAAATGCAAATAGAATACATCAGGATGGAAATAATTATGCAGACCAAACTTTGTCAATTAGATAGACATAAGAGGGTTAATATGTATACACTGGTAATAGATATGTTTTGGGATAGTTCATACTTTTAGAATGCTTTGGAGATAATGCACATAGGAACTCCAATTAAGGATGGTTAGCAAAATAAAGAATGTTCAAATTCCCTAACTATTAAAGACATGAAGATTTTAAAGGTAGGAATGCATATAAAGTGGGATAAAATGGAATCTAACAACAATTTCCAGACCAAAAAGTATACTACTCAGGCAGATCTTCCTTCATATAGGTCCCAGCACTCCTAAACCTCAAGACCAAATCTTTGGAGAGTTTCAAGGAGGCTGTTGGACAATGCCAGCAATTAAATAAGAAAGAGTTCTGGGATGAAATCTGATTACAAATTTAATAAGAATAAGGTCTTGTGTTCTCAGGATGGTTACTTAATATTACCAGAGAAACTAATATGACATGTTGCAATAATTTATAAGAAATTAGTCACTCAAAAAAGACAAATAGACCAATAACCCTGGGTGAGAAAGATTTACTAAAATTGCTGATTTGTATCAGTAACAAATTCTCCCAGTTTGTCTAATTTTTCCCCTTAATTTATGAATTATTTTTTTTGTTGACAGTTATTTCATTTCAAAACTTGAAAGATGTCATCATATTGTCAGTCTTATTTGTTGCTCCTTTAAAGTGATGCATCTGTTTTCTTCTGACTGCCTTTAAGATCATATCCGACCTTGGTTTTCAATAATTGTAATGTGCATAAGATGCGTTTTACTATTTTTCTTTTAGCTTTCATGGAAACTTCTATGATCTGTATCTTGGACATGGATCAGTTTTGGTACATTCTCAAATATTTTTCTCTCCCCAACCTTCTGCACCACTATGCTCTCTTTACTCAATTTTTGGGATTTTAGCTTCACACGTTAGAACTTTATATCTGGCTTCAGGTTTTTCTTCTAGTCTCATGACTTTTCTATTTTTTTCTTCCCATTTTTAGCATTATTATTTTCTGATAAACTATTTCCCTATTTACCAAACCCAGTCTTTACAATGTCCAGTCTGCTGTTAGTTTTTCAAAGACTTATGGTTTTTGTATCTTATGGTTTAAGAAACTTCACTAGAGTTTTTTTCAGGGCATCTCTTATCCTATAAAGCACTTTTGGTCTGTTTTCCTCAGCATATTATTTATAGTCTTTCTCCATCATTTTGTTTTTAAATTAACATTTATTTATTCTTGAGACAGAGAGAGACACATACACACACAGTGTGTGAGTGAGGGAGGGGCAGAGAGAGAGGAAAACACAGAATCCAAAGCAGCCTCCAGGCTCCGAGCTGTCAGCACAGAACCCGACATAGGGCTTGAACTCACAAACCGCAAGATCATGACCTGAGCCAAAGTCAGATGCTTAACCAACTGAGCCATGCAACATCCCATCTCTGTCAATATTAATAAGGTCATCTGTGGTCCTGTTTCTGTTGTCTGTTTCATTCTTCTTCCTATTTCTTGGTTAGCCTCATTTTTCTAAAACTGATTTTTTTGATATCTTAAGCAAAAATTTTTACAGCATCATATGTTGTCATGAATCTTTAGTAGGATTTCAGCCCATCCTCTCATAGGTAGAAAGTGTAAATTACTTTAATCCAATAAAGGTTTGACTTGAGTCAAGACTGGTTTGCCTTCTGCTAAGGCTTTATCTATTTCTTTTACATGCTCTGCTAGGATATAGATCTCCAGGCATCACAAGTGAGAGTGTTTTGTAATTAATAAGACAACCTTCTTAGTACCATGAGTCTACCTCAGTCTCTGTGCCTTTAAGAAGTTTTATTTAGCTTTTTAGCTTCTTGCTCTATGCAAGTCAAGAATTTTTAAAATGCCAGGAGGAGAAACCATAAAGTGGAAGAATCACTTCTTTGTGGCTCTCTTATCTCCCGATAGCCTTAGGAGTTCAAACTCCAATATTTTTTCTTGCCAGTCCCATGAGTCTACCAAAAGTAATGCAAGATTTTCTATGTTTAGCCATGGTCATTTTTCTTGATTCTTGGCTTCTTGCCCCATGTCAAAATTCAGCAAACACCCTAAAGGGAAAGGTTGCTTGAATGAAGTCTTACTTTCTCTCCCTAACCTTTGCCCCTAAGATCTTGGCTTCCTTGGTCTCTGGTATTTTGTACGCAATTTTTTTCTTTCTTTCTTTCTTTTTAAAGTTTATTTTTTGAGGTGCACGTGTGCAAGTCAGGGAGGGGCAGAGAGAGAGGAAGACAGAATCTGAAGCAGGCTCCAGGCTCTGACCTGTCAGCACAGAGCCTGACGTGGGGCTCGAACTCACAAACTGCGAGGTCATGACCTGAGCCAAATTTGGTCCCTTAATGAACTGAGCCACCCAGGTGCCCCCTGAAGCCAGATTTCTAAAATTAGTCTCAACTACTCTATCTTAGCTGGAAGAATAAGCTGAGGCTTGCATTAGATCTGTCCCTACCTCACAAAAAAAGAATGCCTTTTTTAAGTATTTTTAAGGCCTGATTTTATTTCAGCACAGAGATCTGCAAGATGTAACAACCACTCATTCTTTCTACAGCAATATGTCACCAACAACATGTACACAGGGAAGACTATAACTATAGAAAGAGACTCTCACATAATTAAACCAAAGGTCATACCTCTAAATTATGTAACATTAATCGGTACAAATTTTTATGCTAACCAGGTTAAGGCTGTTTAAACAAGTCACTCCATGTAAACTCAGTTATATGAGTCATTGCTCCAGATATAAGTGTCCTTTTTTTCTGTTTATGATTTCTCCAATAAAATTGCTTACTCAGTTGTAAGGATAATTTATATAGTTAACCAATTTAGGCAGGTAATTTTGAATTTTGAATTAGGTATGTGTTGCTTTATCAAATCATTTATGTTTTTCGAACAAAATTCTGCCTTCTAAAAATTTTTAGTGAAGGCCAAATAATTTTTTAAAAATGAAATTAGAGTTACTTTGGCAGAAAAATGTATGAAAAGTGGAACTGGTGGCACTTTGACAGCACTACGGTCAAAAGTAGTAATAGAAGCAACTGTGATGTAATAAGCTGAATATAGCCTCTGACTTTCCACCATCCTCATATTGCTCTTGTGAAATCAAAGATTTCTTGTGATATCAAATTGATATTGTAGAAACTGGCTCCTGAAGATTAGCTGCATTCTTTTGAAACAAATACCAGGTAACCTTTGGTAAAAAAAAAAGTAGTTTCTCTAGTATATGCAACCAAACCATCATAGAGCAGGAGAGAGAGAAATTTTTTCAGCATGAAACAGAAGTTCTCTTAGTTAATATGATTAGGATCTATAATAGGTGATTCAAGGAAGACTTGTGTTAAAATGATAAATAAAAAAAACAATAGACAAATTAAATGAAAATGTATTTCAACTTTAAACATGAAATCATATTTGTTCATGAATCTGTTGCTTCATAATCAACTAGCCCCCTTTTATTTCGTTTTTATTTTTTGAAGTTTATTTATTTATTTATTTTGAGAGAGAGAGAGTGTACCCACATATGCACACATGAGCAGGGGAGGGGTACAGAGAGAGGGAGAGAGAGAATCCCAAGCAGGCTCTGCACCATCAGTGCTGATCCTGACTCGGGGATTGATCTCAGGACCATTGAGATCATGACCTGAGCTGAAATCAAGACACTTAACCAACTGAGACACAGGCACCCCAAGTGGTTCTTCTGAAGAATAAAAATCAGTTATCCAAATAGAGGATATCAGAAATAACATTAAAGTTTTTCCAGCTGAAATTCTGTTAATTTACAAATTCAGTAATTTTTATTAAGCCAGATTCAGTGTCTTGTGAGGACCACTTTTCCTGGTTCACGGTCAGCCATCTTTTCTCTATGTGCTCAAATGGTGGAAAAGGTGAGGTATCTCTTTAGGGTCCCTTTTATAAGGGCACCTATCTCATTTATGAGGGTGCTAATCACCTTTTCAAAAGCCCCACTTCTGTATACCCTAACAACTAAGGATTAGGTTTCAATATACAAATTTTGGGGGATACCACATTCATTCTAGAGAAAAATGTATAATTCTAAAATAAAACAGAATTTATACAATTTATTTCAGAAGTGAAATCAAAGGACCTTAACTAGCATTCACTCAACTTGTGTGAGTGTGCACACTTCCTAAAGTAGAGCTCTGTTGTTTCCGTGGTTCGTGTGAACTATAAATCAGTGTTTTCCTGTCATTCAGCCAGATCCTGAAGTGTTTCTCTATTTAACAAGATAAAGAATGAGCAGTTTGATAGAATGTGTTGAGGATGGCAGTTTTTTGAGGAAGGGGTGTAGTTACTGGACTGAATGGTTTGCAGATGATGCTGCACAGAGATAGGAAGAACAAGGATCAGAGACAGGTCAGAAAAGTAGGGAGCATTAGCAGATGGGCCATCTTTGCAAACACTTGAGTAGTCATAAGTTCCCCTTTGTTCAGTACCGTGGAACACTTCATATAACTAGAATCCCTACATTGATGTATCCATGTTAGATAAATGGGTTACAGTTGGCCTCTGTATATTGGTCTTACGTCATTTACTTCTTCAGAATAGACTTATACCCATTAGCTCAGCCAAAGTCAAATTTTTACACATGCAGTTAGTTTTTTTGTTGTTGTTTTATCTTTGTATGTTTGTTTCTTTTTCTTTATTTGTTTTTATTAGAGAGAGAGCATTAGTAGGGGAGGGGGCAGAGGGAGAGAAAAATCCTCATGCTTAGCACAGAGCCCAACATGGAGCTCGAGCCCATGACCCTGGCATCATGACCTGAGCCCAAATCAAGAGTTAGACGCTCAGCCAACTGAGCCACTCAGACACCCCAGTAGTTGTTTTCATTATAGTTCCAATAAGCTGATTTTTAGCAATGTAGAGGCTATTGGCTTTGCATTCCCCACAAAAATGCACCTAACATCTGCTAGCCATAAATACAATAAGCCATTGAGCTATAAATTACCCCAAGCTTCTGCTGTCCTTTGGAGAGCTCTGACTCAGACTCCTCAAATTCTGCTGGGTGACATCATCTAGCTACTAAAGCCCTTTCTCTGAATCCACCTTTCTCCTTTGCCCTCTTTCGAACTTCTGGGTAATGGCCACACTCTGGCTGACCATTTCCTCTGAAGGTTCTCAGACTGGGAGGGATATCCCACATGCAAATCTGTCAAAGCACCACCCACCTAGAGTTCTTTGTGTATTATTGCCATCTCATGGTCAGATCTTTTTCTTGATCAGTCCCTAATTCTCTTCAAACTCATGATTTTCCATTACAGAAATATCATTTTAAGCTTTGAATTCTATTCCATACTCACTGATAAGGAGTGTTTGATAAGATTGAAGCCTGTAGCATGATCCTAAGAGAGAAAACTTCATCTATTTCGTATGCTATGATATTCACCCTGGATCTTTTAAGCAAATTGTAGCACACAATCACCACTGATTAGTTACCAGCAATCAAGAGTGCCAGAACACTAGAAACATAAAGCAATGAAATAGAACCATTTCAATTATGACATGTAAAGGAGCAAAACTCTTTGAGATTTGTAGCCACTGGACCCATTGGCTTCATCAGAGTATCTAGAAACTGAGTTCTGTTTCTAGTAATGACAAAATAGCTTATATCAAACTAACTCTCACACAGGAAACAATTATAACCTTGGAATCAAATAAAAGAAAATCACCAACTAATAACAAACCAGCAATGTTATCAACAAGGAAATATAGGTGATTGGACCTTTCAAATAGGTCATCACTGGGTGAAGCACACATTTAAAAGACTTATTTCCTGATGTCATGCCCCAATCCATATTAAAGGAGATTAAAACACAAACAGAATGTTCCAGTCATACTATGAGGAAGTCAGACAAAAGGATTAGGAATGCCAGAACATCTGGAAATTAAAGGAAGAAAAAATTCTGGAGAAGAAAGGCAGAGAGGGGAGGAATGAAACTATGAATGTAACACCTTTCAAAATCCAAATACTGAACCTCCAAATTAATAAAATCTTAAAAGTAACTATGAAGGAAAAAAAACCTTCAATATATACAAGGAAAAACAACAGGAATTTCAGTTGGCTTAGCAGAAACACAGAGGCAAGAATATAATGAATTATAATCATTAAGGAGGCAAAACTTAAAAAAGAAAAGATATTGTTAATTTAGAATGCTATATCCAAGGAAAATGTTTTTCACAAATGGAAATTTAATAAAATACTTCAGATTAAAGAAAATGAATTTGTGTCCAGCAGACCTGCATCAAAAAAAATACTGAAGATATATCTTTAGAATGGAATGAACTGAAATAATCCACAAAACTAAAAGGCAATTTACAGAATAGATACCCAACAGACATGTGAATAGATGTTTATCACCACTTAACATCATGGAAATTCAAATTAGAACTGCAAGGAAATATCACCTGACATCTGTGAGAATGGGTGAAATAAACTTCACAAGGAACAACAGGTGTCGTTGAGGATGTGGAGATAAAGGAACCCTCTTGCCCTATTGGCAGGCGTGCAAACTGGTGCAGCCAATGTGGAAGACAATATGGAGGTTCCTCAAAAAGTTAAATTTAGAACTACCCTACCATCCAGCAATCACGTTACTGGGTATTTACCCAAAGAATATGAAAACACTAAGTCGAAGGGGTACATGCACCCTGATATTTATAGCAGCATTATTTACAATAGCCAAGATATGGAAGCAGCCCAAGTGTCCATTGTTAGATGAAAGGATAAAAAGGTCAATTATGTATACCATGGAATATAATTCAGCCATAAAAATAAAAAAGAATGAAATCTCATTATTTGCAATGGCATGGGTGGAGCTAGAAAATATAATGCTAGGGGTGCCTGGGTGGCTCAGTCTGTTGAGCATCTGACTTTGGCTTAGGTCGTGATTAATAGTTCCTGGGTTTGAGCCCTACATTGGGCTCTGTTCTGACAGCTCAGAGGGTGGAGCCTGCTTCAGATTCTGTCTCCCTCTCTGTCTGCCCCTCTCCCACTTGCACTCTGGCTCTCTGTCTCTCAAAAATGAATAAACATTTAAAAAGTTTAAGAAAATATAATGCTAAATAAAATAAATCAAAGACAAATACCATGAGTTTACTCATGTGGAATTTAAGAAACCAAACAAATAAAGGAAAAAGAGAGAGAGAGAGAAACCAAGAAACAGACTCTTAATTATAGAGAACAAACTGATGGTTACCAGAGGGGAGGTGGATGGGGGACTGGGTGAAATAGGTAGGTGATGGGGATTAAGGAGTGCACTTGTGATGAGCACTGAGTGATGCACGGAAGTGTTGCATCACTATATTGTACACCTAAAACTAATATAACACTTTATGTTAACTAACTGGCATTAAAATAAAAACTTTAAAAAAAAGAATGAGAAGGAATGACAAGAGATGAAATTTCAGATGTCCAGATAGGAAGACAAAACACAAGAAATGAATGAATAAACATAAAATGTTCTTCTTCCTTTTCTTTTTTTTTATAATTAAAAAAAATCAACTGCTTACTAAAGGTGAAAATAACAGTATAATTTGGGGTGTATAGGACACGTAGAAAAATATTTTACAAAAAATGGTAAGGGTGTTTTTAGGATTATATTGTTTTACATATGTATACACATTCACATTGTTATTGTATATAAAATAATATACTAATTCAAATCAATTAGTGATTAATTAAAGAGACATTTACTTCTCTAGAGCAAACACTAAAAGTATGCAGAGATAGAGCTGAAAATATGAAAAAGACATATCAAGGTAACAATAAAATATATGTATTTTAACCAAAATGATAATAGAAAAATGTAACAATTGGATAGAAAACAGAAAGGACAAATAAAAAATGAATAGCAGGATAGGAGACAGAAAAACATCTTATTACTAATTACATTAAATGAGGATGGATTAAATTTCAAAATTGTATAACAATAAGAAAATCAAGACAGCCATATGCTGTCTAAAAAAGATGCTAAATGTATGTTAAAAGATATATTATGCAAGTAATCATCATAGGAAAGCTGCAGGCTACAAAACAATAGATAATACCAGAGACAAAGGGGGACTATTCTTATATCTGAGTCAATTAGCATATTAATCTTAAAAATGCATGAAAAACTGACGGAAATAAAAGGAAAAATAGATAAGCCTACCTACAGTTTCATGTAAAAATTTCAACTCTTCGGGGCACCTGGGGGGGGCTCAGTCGGTTGAGCGTCTGACTTCAGCTCAGGTCATGATCTCACTATCTGTGAGCTGGAGCCCCGCATCAGGCTCTGCGCTGACAGCTCAGAGACTGGAGCCTGCTTTGGATTCTGTTTCTCCTTGTCTCTGCCCCTTCCCTGTTCATGCTCTGTCTCTCTCTGTCTCTCAAAAATGAATAAACATTAATTTTTTTTAATTTCAACTCTCTTCCTAGTAATTTTAAAACCTAAAAGAGAAAATTTACTCAGTGTCTGAAGTCCCTCCAATTTTAACAACTCACTCAGAATAAAAGCTAAAATCTTTACTCTGTCCTCAAAACCCTATATAGCATCCCCTCTCATTATACCTCCTCTGACTTTCCCTTTCCTTTAAAGTACTTTAGTTACCCTGTCCATTTTGCTATAGCACAAAGCCTCCATCAGGCTTCTGTTTCAGGGTTTCAGGATTTCTCTTCTTTTCTGTCTAGAACAACCTTCCTCCAGGTAGTGCATGGTTTGTAAACTCATCTGTTAGGTCTTTATTCAAATTTCATACTCTTATTGAGGCTTCTTCTGCCCATCAAATTTAAAACATCAAGCACTTCTGCCAGCACCTTCTACTCTCCATTCATCCTGAATTTTACTTGGTTTTAATTATCATCCTACACCCTCCCTATGTATTTTACTTGTCTAATTGTTTATTATTTCTTTCCATGCACTAAGATATAAATGACATGGGTGAGGGACTCATAAGTTTCATTCCCAGTCATATCTGCCAGTGCTTAGAACAGCCCTTGTCCGTGTTGTTGAATGAAAAATGAATACATAATTAAATACTATTTCTCGAATCCAGTGATGGATCTAAAATCCACATACTCTGTGACTAAACAAAATGTATATTAGAGTCATTTATGAAATAAAATACAGGGATGCCTGGGTGCTCAGTCGGTTAGGTGTCCATCTGCAGCTCAGGTCATGATCTTGCAGTTGGTGAATTCAAGCCCCACATCGGGCTCTGTGCTGACAGCTCAGAGCCTGGAGCCTGCTTTGGATTCTGTGTGTGTGTGTGTCTCTCTCCCCTTCCTCTACTCACTCTGTCTGTATATCTCTCTCAAAGATTAATAAGCATTAAAAAACAAAGAATATGAAAAGAATTAAAGGTTTGGAAAGGAACATTTTGGTCTAGCACAAGCCTTTCATTTTACCACCGAGAAAACTGAGACCAAGAGAGGTTTGCCTAGTACACAACAAGGGTGGGTTGCAAAATACACCACTCTATACATTTCTACTCCATTATAATGGCCGTCCCAGAATTTGGGCTCATTGAAGTTTTCTTTTTGTCTCACATAAAATTAAAAAAAAAAGAAAGAATTAGTTGCCAATGTTTAAACATTAGCACATTTCTCATAAGGGTCTAAATACCAACTTCTCTTGAAAGTTGGAACGTTTGCAACACAAGATCTGTATTTCCATTTGGCAATAATTTCCACTGCTTAGATGAGGCATGTGTTATCAAATCTGCTTCCCTTTTTTATTTACCTCATCTTCCTAATCTTTGGAGGTATCTGATTTTACGACCTTGGATTCATTCCTAATTTTCATATTTTGCTTTAAGTATGTGTTCACGAAATCATTGATTCTGGTAATTACAGCATAACAATGGACGGAGGAGAAAAGAAACTAACATTACTGCAAGGGAATTTAAATGATGTATAATTCAAAATGTCTGCCCCATACATTTTACAAATATTCATATACATGTATTTGATTGTGCTTTTCAGGATTTCGATCTCCTACCTCAGAAAGTTACTTAGGGAAGTAATCCATCAGTCATTCACATTTTATTCTTATAAATTAGCTTAATAAAATCATACTTTTTTATTTTCCAGAACCAGCAGGCTTAATTAATTAAATATAGGTCTTGAATGATAAATAGGAAATTATAATTATGATTATTTTTTTTTAATTTGAGATGCTGTGAAGGAAACGAAAGCCAGGTTAACTATATGGGGGTAGTTGATAGTCAAAGAGAAGTACATGTTTATATAGGGAGTTTCAGTACAGTTTTATTAAAAGAGGGGTATCAAGAAGTAGGGCAAATACTTACATTAAATGTCACCTAACTGTGTAGTTTTCCTGCGTGTCCTTGATATATCCTGCTGATGCGAAACTGCTAAATTAATCTTGCCTGACCCAGCTTGTATTACAGTCTCATATTTTTGTGAATATCCAAATTTCTTATATCAGTCTTGTCTACAGCTTAATTGTTGATAATATCAACAGTATGGCCAGGCTATTTGGCTCCAGCTCTAAAGTAGAATATTGCATATATTTTTAGTGAAAATGTGAATTGAAGAGAATCCAAAGCATTAGTTTATTTCCCTCTGTTTTAATGACATTGTAAATAATTTTCTCTGGTTGTTTTATTTTTCTTTATTGCCCACACAGCCTCCTACATAGCCAAATTCATTTCTTGATTGCATATTGGTGACTGAACATGTAGGTGCTTACTAAAATAAATGTGCTGATGAGACATATGGGCACAGCTTTTTTTCCAGCTAATTTAATATTTTCCTTTAATGTCTGCATAATATTTTGCTTTTCTAAACTGTATAACTGGCATTGATAACTAATTTTGCAAGATTATGTTCTCTATTCTAAATACTCCTATTATCATATGTCCTGTAGGATGATTTTTTACCACTTGTGTTAGGAAGATTCCATATGATATTCTTACTCTGGCCATTGCTGCTTAAAATCTAAAATATTCTCTTTTCATATTCTTTTCTCTGTACCTTTCTTTTTCCAAGAGGAAATCACCTACCTGGGGGCATAACAAACTTTACTTCTAGAAAAAAACATTTCTTTCAACTGTAGATGGTAGGCATAAGACATCATGAGGGGATAATACACTTTATCTGAAGAGAGATCACACTTCTCGCTTTTTCTAAATCTTTGTTCCTACCAACTTGACATTGTCATTAAAATACTAGATTATATTGTTGCTTCTGTTACTTAAGAAATCATGATGCGTAGATTTTAGAAAAGACCAATAGGTTTCCATTATGAAGATTCTGTCATTTGTTTCCCATATCACATCTTTGGTGTAAAAATGTGATTACTCTGCTCTAGTACTGGGCACAATGTTCTATGCTTTATATGGAGAAAGAATGCTTTTATGTAGGTGGAGAAAATGATAATTCCTCCAGACAGCTGTGCATTATATCTTTATTGCTGCTTTGTTTTGTCTGCTTTTTTTTTTTACTTTTTTAAAATTTGATGTTAGAGGTTTGCATCAAAACAGAAAATAATTTGGGCTGGAAGTAGTAGGGTCATATTTGTACACTGTGTAGACCCGTTGAGGAGCTCCACTTCTATGATTGCTTGAAATGCAGAATACGCTGGCGAGAGATAGTCATGGCTTATACGACATAAGACCCTTATTGCCTTCCTACCCTCACAGAATTCTCTTTTGTGTTCTTAGATGAAAATTGCACAAAGGCCTCCAATTTCAGATAGGCATTTATGACTTAATTATAAAACTACCTTTGCTAGAGATGTAGGTAATCCCATAGTAAAGAGCAAATCTGGACTCATTAAATGGCCCTGGATGAGACAGTTAAAAGAAAACAAAACAAAACAAAACCCTATTACATTTGTGTAAAACTTATGTTCCTATTCACTCATTTGTTCATTACTCACATCCGTATTGAGTGTAAAGAAAGAGGGTCTAAAATTGGAATGCTAGGGTTCAAAATCCGTATTTGCCACACGTTAGCTGTTTATAATCTTGTGCAAGTAAAATTCTTTGTAGGGGGTGAGACTTCTAAATTATAGGTCTTCTTAACTCTCAAATATGTTGTAAGAATATACTCGTAATACATACAAAGAATTACTACTTAGTCAATACTACTCACCATTAGTGGTTTTATTATATGCCAGGAACTGTACATACAAAAATGGAGATGACAAAATATTAGGTGTTCAAGGAAAACTCAAAGACATGCAAATCATGGAGTTTGAGGGGAGACGTGGAATCAATCTTAATATATTGTTATATATATAGATAGACACATAGAGATGATAGAGATACATAGAGATGATATACATATTAAGGATGTCATAACAATGATATAAATATCTATGATTTAGATATATATATATATATATATATATATATAGAGAGAGAGAGAGAGAGAGAGAGAGAGACATGTAGATATTGGGAAATAAGAAATAAACTTACTTTACTGTGAAGACTGGGAAGATGTCAGATGAAGCCTGAAAACTTGAAAGTCATGAGGTGAATAAGAAGCGAAGGGTATTCCAAGCAGAAGGAACAGAATATGTAAGGTTTTATGAGGTAGGTGAGTATAATCAAGGGCAGTATCATCAAGGAAAGAAAGTGGACTGAGATGGGGCAAAATGAAAATGAAGATAAGTTCAGGAAAACATAAAGATTCCACAGCTCTGTAAGGGGTGGTTAGCTGAGTCCTTAAAGAGTATAAGCAGGACAATTTATTTTAATTTAATGATTTAATTTAGTGATTTAATTTGCGTTTTAGGAAATGGCAGAGGTACCTAGAGTCGATGTGGATGTGAAAAGGCAAGAAGTAAAGAGACTATGTGGATAAATTTTGCAATGACCCCAGTGCAATATGTTGCTGACCTGTACTAAACAAAGAAATGAGAAGAGAGAATAAATCCATGTATATTTATGAAACAGAATCTAACCCAGACACCATGTAGTGACACGGGAGGGAACCAAGTTGGAAACGGCACCCAGCAGCTTGGCCTGACACTCCCAGGAAAGCATTTTTCTGAGTAAGATGATAAATCTGGTTTTTGTTAGACTAAATCTCAGTTGCCTGACCTGTTAGACATTTACACACATGCAAGGTGAGATGATTGATGATCCAGGGAGGCTGTACCAGAGAACCATTCTGGAAGTAATCATAAAATGGTAACTGGAACCGTGAATGTAGATGGGATTATCTAAGCAGGGAGGGTACAGAATGGCCTGGGAGGTATAGAGAATCCAGAAGAGAAGAGTTAGTCCAGTAGCAAAGAGGAACCTCAGGAGAGTGAGTGATAGGAATTCTTAAAAGTACCGTTTCCACTGGGAAATTTAACAAACAGTAGTGACATTGCTAAATTAATTTCAGTGGAATGTTGCTGACAGAACCCAGATTGTGCTGTATATAGTAGAAAATTTCTGCTGTTCTCAAATAATATTTAATGTTATAGATATATTAACTGTTTCAAACACTATGTGTGGCATGGTCCCATTTCTGTTGAAAGAGTTATTTATGCACATGGGCAGTGATATGTGGTTGTTATATGTAAATGTGAAGAAAAGCAATTCTTGGTGGAGTTAGGAGTATTTGCTTTTCTTCCTCGCGCTTTTCTGGGGTGTTTTTCCAAAATAATATACATGCATTCTTATTGAAATTAGGAAATATTCTTTAAAGATTAACTGTTAGGGGGCACCTGGTTGGCTCAGTTGGTTGAGGTCTGAGTCCTGATTTTAGCTCAGGTCATGATCTCACAGTTCGTGAGATCAAGCCTTGCACTGGGGTCCACACAGACAGTGGGGAACCTGCTTGAGATTCTCTTACTCCCCCTCTCTCTGCCTCTCCCCTGCTCGTGTACACATACTCTCTCTTTCTCTCTAAACAAACAAACAAACAAACAAACAAACATTAAAAAAGAATGAGCTATTAACTAAGGAAAGAAAAAAATGTAGAAGTAAAGTGAAAGCCAGAGCCTAAGGAGTTTTATAAGATGGGAGACATATAATCATGTTTTTTTTTTTTTTCTGAAAAAAAGAGACAACGGAGAGAGAAGGCTAAATATGTAAGAAGTGCAGTCATGAAGAGAGAAAGCCCTGGAGAAGAGACAAAGCACAGGATAGAAGTTTGATAACATGGAAAGAAAGTCAGCCTGACAGCACAAGACAAGACACTTTTTCTTTATAACTAATAGGAAGGGATTCAAGATAGATGTGGGCTGAAGAAGCTGGTGCTTATGAGGATGTAGCCTACCTATCACTGTGAAAACGGACTTAAAAAGTTAATAGTCACCTAAAATATGTGGTAAAAGAAAATACTAATGCACAAACTCTTATCTATAGTACGTGCTGGAAAACTTTATTTTAAATTTATTCAGCTCATTTATGTAAGGGCCAGACATGGAGTTAATTTGGGGCTCAGGCTAACTGTGAAATAATAAGAAATAGTAGAGAATAATATAATCTATTTTAAGAATCGACTATATATGAACCCAGAAAAAAATCAAACCCATACAAATATGGGGTTGGGTACAGCTGATAGATGTCAATTTTCCAATCTATTAAAAACAACCGTTAAATAAAATTTTTCAGATAGTATATATCAATATCACTTAATAGAAACATGACTACCTCGGATTCCTTCCTTTACATCCATGTAGATTAAGTTCCCTAATAGAAAAAATATGTTGTCTTCCATTTTCTTAAATGGTTTCACTTTGACAGCTTTCTGAATAAAAATTCATGAATATAAATATGATGATCATTTTCAAATTATGCATGAATTCTTTGCATGGATATTTGTGGTTTTTGTGCTGGCTTTTCACTAAGTAAGATTTCAAACAATAAGAATGAGAAACCAACACAAATTACAACAGAATTCATTTTAAGCAAAATGAAGTGGAATGTAAAATATAAAACTAATATCTAAAAATGAGATTTTTGAAATGCATAAGATATTTACATTCTCATTACTTTTTTTGTAATGTGAGAATAACTTGTTTCCTACCTTTATGTTTTGAGGCAAGATTGTGGGTTATAATGTTTCACAGAGTATGATGTAAGCTTGCAGATATCAGAGCATTGAAAAGAAGTAATTTTTGCCAAACTATTTATATTACTACCTTCTAGAGGGAAAGAATCAGCCAAATGTTTCCTTAATTTTGCATCACATGAAGAAACTGTTAGACTTTTATATTTGCAATCCTGTTCAAAGGCACAGTATATAGTAACCTACAAGCATTCTTATTGGATCAGTAGGTGGAGGGATACAAAATGAACATTCATTAATAGGGTTAGATTATTTTTAAACAAGTTGAGACTTCTGTCTTGGAAACTAGGAAACCAATGCTTGAAAATTGTGCTTCTGAAGTCTTAAAAGAGAGCATGATGATCCTTATATATTTCTATATCACCAATGAATTTTTAATTGACTATTCTTCCAGTACTTTACCTGAAAACAACATTTTTTCCATGACATTTATCCTCTGAGACGAGCTAGTCACAAATTTCCAAGTAGTTTGTGTTTTCACTTGGCCGTGTAATCTCCCCTACGTTAGAAGCAACTTCTGGAATTAGAAACAAATATGTATGAAATAATTGTATTTTATAGATTCCTTAGTGAAGTTGCATGCTACTATAAATGTGCCCCTTTCTTTTATATTCTCCGAAAATAAAAAGGACCCCTGAACTAGCAAATAATATATTCAATCCAATTTGTAGGCATTTCTGTATATTATTTGTAAACCAAACAGAATTTCAGTTAATTGACTTAATAAACTTTATCTTTTGTATTTGTGAATACTATTATTGCTATTGCCTTAATTTGAAAAGTGCATAGAGGAACAAATATTTTAGTTAAAGGATTTATCAAAAGATTTGTAGGCTATAAAATACTGAAAATAAATAATATTACCAATTTTAGTTATCATATTTTTATTTTATTATTCTTTTATTTTTATTTATTTATTTTTTAAATATATGAAATTTATTGTCAAATTGGGTTCCATACAACACCCAGTGCTCATCCCAACAGGTGCCCTCCTCAATACCCATCACTCACCCTCCCCTCCCTCCCACCCCCCATCAGCCCTCAGTTTGTTCTCAGTTTTTAAGAGTCTCTTATGCTTTGGCTCTCTCCCACTCTAACCTCTTTTTTTTTTTTTCCTTCCCCTCCCCCATGGGTTCTTGTTAAGTTTCTCAGGAAATATTAGTTATACTACTGCTACTATGACTGTTTTGTGCATGTTTTAGTTGTTTCCAAATGTTTGAAATACGTCAGGTGACAAGTTACTAATTTAGTGTTTACATTATTACTATTTTAGTTTATTTATTTTTATTATTTTTTTTAATGTTTATTTATTTTTGAGAGAGACAGCACGAGCAGGGGAGGGCAGAGAGAGAGAGGAAGACGGAATCCGAATCAGGCTCCAGGCTCTGAGCTGTCAGCTTAGAGCCTGATGCGGGGCTTGAATTCACAAGCTGTGAGATCATGACCAGAGCCAAAGTCAGTGATTAACCTACTGAGTTACTCAGGCACCCCAGTTTATTTATTTATTTTGATAGAGAAAGAAAGAGCATAGCGAGGTAATGGGAGAGAGAGGGGAAAAGAGGGAATCCCAAGCAGGCTCTGCCTTATCAGCACAGAGCCCAATGCATGGCTTGATTTCAGGAACCATGAGATCATTACCAAAGCCAAAATCACGAATCTGACATTGAACCAACTGAGCCACCCAGGTGCCCCCAGGGTTTAAATTGTTAATTAAATTAAGTCAAGTAGTTCTTTAGGACAGCTCAGTTTGAGAATGAACATTAGAAGCCTTCATAGTTATATGTCACAGTTACAACTTATTTTCACTGCTAACAGATTTCTGGATGGAAAAGTTATTAACAGAGTTTTTTATATTACAAAATGCAGTGGGAGTAAAGAAATACTGATACATATGTGGAATTTTAAAAAAATAATTTAGTTTGTCCTAAAAAATCTAAGAGGCATATAATCTCAAAGTATTATCCATAATTTTGGGAACCACTTAAATAGTAAATAGAATGTTTATTTTAAACAGTAACCTAAATTATTGATGCCTGAGGGGCACCTGGGTGGCTCAGTCATGATCTCACAGTTCCTGAGATTGAGCCCCAAGTCTGGCTCTGTGCTAACAGCAGGGAGTCTGCTTGGGATTTTCTCCCTCTCTCTCTGCCCCTCCCCTGCTTGTGTTCTCTTTTGCTCTCTCTCTCTCTCTCTCTCTCTCTCTCTCTAATTAATTAATTAATTAATTAATTAATGTCTAAGCTAAATAAACAATTACACTGATTTTCTCATTGAATCTTGATCACACCAGTACGAGACAGGTAATATTCTCAGATTCCACATAAAGATACCTAGGCATCCCCATATCACAGAACCAGTGAGTGCTGATTGTAGTATTTGAACCTTGCAATCTATTTTCAGAGCCTACCTATTTACCCACTTTGTTTCACTGTCAAAGACTGACTCCTTTCTTCCCTATATTAAACGTCAAGTATAGGTATCAAGTGAAGGTAAAATTTTCTTTCTGTTTCTTTGAGATTATGTTTATAAAGTACTATTTGTTTCTGCTAATCTTTCAGCAATTCCTTCTTTTCAGGCATCAGCATGTATCTTTTGCGTCTTCAATTCTATTCATCACATTTTACTTGTCTTTCAGAAATTATAGGTAAATTTCAAGTGAAGATGATAACTATTTGAGAATATACATATACATATATATACATATATACATTCTTTTATATGTATTCCTATATATATTACTATATCATATATATGATATAGTAATATATATATACTAATATATGTATATATATATATACACACACATACATACACAGTGCATATTCATACACACCTTTTAGAGTTTTATTGTTTTTAAACTATAACTAGTGTTTACCAGTATTTCAAAAATTTTTAACCTCCCCTGGAGCAGGTTAAGCATCAGCATCTACCATTTATCTACAGCAAATGTGAAACTGTGAACTCTAAGATTTATGTTGTTTGCTTTTATAAAATGAAATAATTTTTCACATGTTGTGTAATAAATGCTTAGTAGGGTCTGTAATGCTATAGAAAAAATGGCAAATGCACTGGGAAATTTTTATATGTTTAACAACACTTATTTTTCCATTGATTTCTAAATTTAAAATTTACCAAGTTAAAACTTAAAAAATCAGTGGAACCAACCAAAAGATTTGATTTCAAGAGCCTGTGGAACTAAATTCACCTTGAGGCATGGGATGTTAAAGGATGGTATGAGAGAATCAACATGTCTATGTTTGAAGAGTTGAGACACTGTGGGAGCAGTTCAGATAGAGTATCAGCAGTGGGTTAGCAGAAAAAATTGTCCAAATTGTACAAGGGAGAGCCCAGTAATAAAGCTAAGAGTGGCAAATGAAGTTCAATATGAAATCTTCTTCTTCAGTAACAGAGAAAGTAATGAAGATAAATCTACAGACTTTACTAAACAGCATGCCTTTGTTTTGGTGAGTTACTTAATAGGCCAGGTGAGCACTGGCTAGGAGGTATCTTAAACTCATTAAGTGACTGGACAGACAGCCTAGAAAAGGAGAAGAACTTTGAGAGTGTTGATGTACAGATGTTGTTCAGAATCATGTAACAATTATTGACTAGATTTGCCCCTTATGATCAGATAGTAAAATAACCTATTTGGCCTTATTTTTTTTTAATGTATCATTTTAGTAAAAGTAATGGTTAAATTTAATTCTAACTTGGGAGAGATGTTACACTAAATTGTTTTGGTAACGTGCAACATATCACCTAATTTATATATCGACTTAAGTTCATTACTTCTGTGTATAGATTGAAACATTTAAAATGTGTTCTTAGGGGCACCTGGCTGGCTCAATCTGTTAAGCATCCAACTTTGGCTCTGCTCATGATCCTGTGGTTTGTGAGTTTGAGCCCTGTATTGGGCTTTGTGCTGACAGCTTTGAGCCTAGAGCCTGCTTCAGATTCTGTGTCTCCTTCTCTCTCTGACTTTCCTCCTCTCTCTCTCTCTCTCTCTCTCTCTCTCTCTCTCTGTTTCTCTCTCTCAAAAAAAATGAATAAGCATTTACAAAAAATAAAATGTGTTCTTATATTTTTAAATCCAAAAACAAAAAGAAAGAAAACAATGGCTACAAGAATAAAATTTCTTGAGTTTGTTAAGAAACTGACAAAGATATGGGGCGCCTGGGTGGCTCAGTTGGTTAAACGTCCAACTCTCAGTTTCGGCTCGGGTCATAATCTCGTGGTTTCATGAGTTCGAGCCCCGTGTCAGGTTCTGCACTATCAGTGCTGAGCCTGCTTGAGATTCTCTCTCTCCCTCTCTCTCTTCCCCTCCCCCACTCACACTGTCTCTGAGTCTCTCAAAATAAATAAATAAAACTTAAAAAAAAAAAAGAACCTGACAAAGTCAGTCTTATTTTTATTTGCAGATCTCCCTTAGTAGAAAACAAACTAATAGACATTAGTTTATACTTGGTATATGTCCATTTTCATATCTACCCAAATACTCCTTATTTGTAGGAACTTTTTCAAAAATACATCGAACTTCTTAACTCCACAAATACCTAATTTAGAATAAATGATTGGCAAAACAGGAAATGGCTTTACAGTTACTGGGGTCAAATTTCAGTTCAAAAATTAAACTGGTGAATAGAGAACTCAGAAATGGACCCACAAACGTGTGGCCAACTATTTTTGACAAAGCAGGAAAGAATATCCAATGGAATAAAGACAGTCTCCTCAGCAAGTGGTGCTGGGAAAACTGGACAGTGACATGCAGAAAAATGAACCTGGACCACTTTCTTACACCATACACAAAAATAAACTCAAAATGGATGAAAGACCTAAATGTAAGACAGGAAGCCATCAAAATCCTCGAGCCATCAAAAGCAGGCAAAAACCTCTTTGATCTTGGCCGCAGCAACGTCTTACTCAACACGTCTCAGGAGGCAAGGGAAACAAAAGCAAAAATGAACTACTGGGACCTCATCTAAATAAGAAGCTTCTGCACAGCAAAGGAAACAATCAGCAAAACTAAAAGGCAACCCATGAAATGGAAGAAGATATTTGCAAATGACATATCAGATAAAGGGCTAGTATCCAAAATCTATAAAGAACTTATCACACTCAACACCCAAAAAACAAATAATCCAGTGAAGAAATGGGCAAAAGACATGAATAGACACTTCTCCAAAGAAGACATCCAGATGGCCAACCGACACATGAAAAAATGCTCTACATCACTCAACATCAGGGAAATACAAATTGAAACCACAATGAGATACCACCTCAGACCTGTCAGAATGGGTAACATTAACAACTCAGGCAACAACAGATGTTGCCAAGGATGCAGAGAAAGAGGATCTCTTTTGCATTGTTGGTGGGAATGCAAGCTGCTGCAGCCACTCTGGAAAACAGTATGGAGGTTCCTCAACAAATTAAAAATAGAACTACCCTACGACCCAGCAATTGCACTACTAGGTATTTATCCAAGGGATACAGGTATGCTGTTTTGAAGGGACATATGCACCCCCATGTTTATAGCAGCACTATCAACAATAGCCAAAGTATGTAAAGAGCCCAAATGCCCATCGATGGATAAGTTGATAAAAAAGATGTGGTGTGTATACACACACACACACACACACACACACACACACACACGCACACACAATGGAGTATTACTTGGCTATCAAAAAGAATGAA
The DNA here is from genome assembly GCF_016509475.1 of Prionailurus bengalensis. Classification (NCBI taxonomy): domain Eukaryota; kingdom Metazoa; phylum Chordata; class Mammalia; order Carnivora; family Felidae; genus Prionailurus; species Prionailurus bengalensis. The sequence goes on from NC_057353.1 coordinate 58,748,095, forward strand.
ATCTTGCTATCTGCAACTACGTGGATGGAAGTGGAGGGTATTATGCTAAACAAAATTAGTCAGTCAGAGAAAGACAAATATCATATGACTTCACTCATATGAGGACTTTAAGACACAAATCAGATGAACATAAGGGAAGGGAAACAAAAATAATAAAAAACAGGGAAGGAGACAAAACAGAAGAGACTCATAAATATGGAGAACAAACAGAGGGTTACTGAAGAGGTTTTGGGAGGTCAGATGGGCTAAATGGTTAAGGGACATTAAGGAATCTACCCCTGAAGTCATTGTTGCACTGTACACTAACTAATTTGGATGTAAATTAAAAAAAAATAAAATTAAAAAAAATTGGCTCCCCAAAATATGAAGTAACTTATTCTGAATTCTAATTCAAGCATTCTGATCTCCATTGTGAAAGACTTTTGAATAGATTTAATGCTGACATTGTGAGTGCCCTTATCTAAATATTTTAACTGCTTTAGTTAAGAAGTACATCATATTCTGGTTTGATAATGCTATTCGATAACCACTGTTATTTAGAGAACAAACATAGACATTATTGTCTAACGGAAAGAAGCAAATAATAAAAATCAACTGGGCTGTTATTTTAACTTTCTCCACAGGACTGGGATTCTGGGTGTAATAGCATTTCTTTCTTTTTGCTCTTCTGAGCTGCTTTTTCCTTTCAGAACTGCCCTTTTCTCCTTTACCACAGGAGTGGGTCCCTGGAGTCTTTCAGGGAATTGACACTGACACTGAGGAGCATAGAATGTGTCTTTTCCATGGGATTTCAATCTCTAAAGGAAGATTTAGACTTGTCTCTCTTGAGGGAAGTTTGATGCATACAGAGGAAGAGAATTTTCATGACAATTAATAAAGATAGGGGTAGGGATGGGAATAAAGATAAATATAGGAGTAAAAGATGGAGGTTTTTGACCATTTTGAAGCTCCTGATCCAGAATGCCAGAAATCAATTCTCTTTGGGCCTCCTCGTCTATTAATGATACAGCAAATATTTGTGATCACCTATCATATGCCAGGCATATTCAAAGCACTGGGGGTTATAGCAATTAACAACAATAACAACGAAATTCCTTATGGACTCACATTTTAAGTGGGAGAGACCATAAACACTGTTATGCAAGATTACAATGGCACCTTTTTGAAAAAAGTAGGGAAAGTGAATTGGCAATGTGGATAGTGGAAGCTGGGTGGAATTTTAAATAGGGCCAACAGGGAAGATCTAATTGCCAAGGGTATTATTTGAGAAATTACTTGAAGATTTTGATGAAGCCAGATATTGGAAGATGGAAAAGAAAGTCAGTGTGTTTGAGGCACAATAGGACAAGTGGGCAGGCATTTTGTTTATTGTCTGTCACTCTTTACAAGGATGCAAAATCGAGGAAGGCATGTGTTTTCTTTGGTTCACTTCTGTATTTCTAATCACTAAAGTAATGCCTTGCACATAGTTGCAACTCAATAAATTTTTGTTGAGTGAATAGTGATACCTTATATTTTCTTAGAAAACAAATTGAATGTCTCAATCAACCAATAAAAATTATATGTAAAAATTGTATTCTGATGACCTTACTTAATTTAGGGGGAAAAAAGACGTTACTTTGGCTTGCCAGGTTTGCATCCTAATAATGGTAAGGCAGCTTCATGTTACAACAGGAATGTTATCACAAACATACATTTCACTATTAGTAAGAAAATAATGTAAGTAAATATTGAACCAAGTGTAAAGATAATGACCCAAACTGTATAGGTTAGGAAGAATTTCAGTAAAATGTTTAGGGAGTCTTTGGACATAACAGTAAAAACCAAAGAAAATCATTGATCTACAACAGAATGATAACACAGACAATAAAAACTAACTCTAGAAAGTGAGACTGTGGACGGCCAGCAAACTGTAGGTGTTAAAAATCAGAACAGCTAATCATCTTACTAAGTACGATTGCTTATAATTTGTACTCAAGTAAAATACTGCTCTCCTGCAAGTTAACATTTACAATTGCATTCTGCAGCTGTCCTCCTACCCACAGGCTAGTTTTTCTCTCAGAGATATTTGTTGTTCTAGCATTTAAAGATTAGGTTCCCACTTCAAAATATAGAGGTTCTAATTATCTCAGATGTGGAGTAAAATCTTCCATTGTCCACTTGTCTTGATTTAATTCTAGGAAATTGTGACACTAAAAATATGTGGTTTCTTTTATTTATCTTATAATATTGTGCCTTGCTGAACTGTTTGCTACGTGATATACACTGTGCTTTCCTACTCTCTTATATATGTTACTCATTTGCCTGGACAGCCAAATGTTGATAACAGGGAGACCATGACCTCTAAATTTTTGCAGTTGCATTGATAATAAGACCAAATACACAGCGTAGGGAGAAGGTTGTACTGGTTATAGAGCTGAATAAAGCAGATGGAAGAAATAGTCTGGATCTTTATTTCAGAGAGCGATGCTCCTCTTATTGTTAACAAGTTCAATAAAAAAAAGTAGGGGACAGCTGCAACTGCAAGAAGAAACTGGGAAATTTTCTTTACCCTAAGTGAGTGATGGACTGGGATTGAGCTACTGGTTTCTGGGTAACTGAAGTGAGGCATCAATTAGTGGAAACCTAGAAGCAATGCTCCAGGGAAAAGCAGAGAACAACAGTCACAGGCTTGATAAATGGTAGAGATACAAAAGCAGAGGATTGTTTAAGCATTTATAGATCTCAGATTCTAGGAGATATTTTTCTTGACTGGTAAGTAATTAGACCTATAAGAAACAGACTTATAATTAATGTACCTAGAGATGAGAGAGAGGTTATTTAAAGGATTTATCAATCTCCAGGTTTCCTTATGTGAACTTCAACAATAATGTTTGTGACATGACTTTTGTTAATGATTGTCGTAGACAGCGAGGGCTGCCATAACAAAATACCATAGACTGGATGACTTGAACAGCGGAAATGTATTTTCTCACAGTTCTGGAAGCTGTAAGTCCAAGATCAGAGTGCCAGTATGGTTGGGTGTTGGTGAAGGCTCTTTTCCTGTTATGCAGACTGCCTCCATCTCCTTCGGTGTTCACGTGACCTCTTCTTTAAGTGTGCAAGGGGAAAGAGAGAGAGCTAGCTCCCTGGCTTCTTTTCTTTTTCTTTTTCTTTTTTAAAGTTTATTTATTTTTGAGAGAGAGAGAGACAGTGCAAACAGGAGAGGGGCAGGCAGAGAGGGAGACACAGAATGTGAAGCAGGCTCCAGGTTCTGAGCTGTCAGCACAGAGCCCAATGTGGGGCTCAACTCAAACTCACAAACTGCAAGATCATGACCTGAGTTGAAGTCTGATGTTTAACCAACTGAGCCACAGAGGCTCCCCTGGCTTCTTTTCTTAAAAGGATACTAATCCTATTATGGAAATTCCATGCTCATGACCTCATCTAATCCTAATTACCTCCCATAGGCCTCATATCTAAATACCACCACATTAAGAGTTAGGGTTTCAACATGATTTGGGGGGAACACAATTCACTCCATAGCAACGGTCCATATGAGACATGTTATAACCTAGTCTCCCAAACCTTTTGATAAGACCTCAACTATTTATTGCATCACAGGTATTTGTACACAATTATCTATCCTCTATTAATCTCTCAACATTTTTAGCCTAGAGACTTTACCTTATTCATCTGTGTACTAAGAATTTATTAGCCCATGTGTATACTTGTATCAGGCACTTGATGAAAGGAGATAAATGATAATAAAAATAAGCATTCTATTAATAACAACTAGAGAGGAGAGTGGCATAGACTGATATTAGGCATTTTTCCAGGGCTATAAGGGGTCATACGTATAGAGAAACCTTAATAAATGATAGCTTTTAATATTCATGTTAGGATGGAAACAGAAATAAAACCAAAGATGCAGTTAATTTTAAAAGATCCTTAATATCAGTTTTACTTTTTATTAAATTTCAGGGTCATGGTTTACATAATTAAACATGATTTCTTATGCTAACATTAATTTAAGTATATATGAAGTAGTCTCAAACTAAAAGATGGTTCTGAATGTATTTTGTGACCCCAAACACAACACATTACTATATGGTACATAAGACAGAGTTGATTAACATTTAAATGTTTATTCTTTTCAGTCATTGATTAGAAATATACACATGCACACACAACTGTACATAGCTACATATACAAACATACATGTACATATGCATAATTGTGTAAAAACATGTATGTACTTTGTATATATACATATCTTGTATATATGTGCACATAGACACACACACATATATACAAGAAAGAAAAAATATTTGGATCAAGAGCTATGACAATCAATAATTATTTTACTTATTCATTATTCATCTATAGTAAATTATGGTTGAACAGAGAATAAAACCACATTATTCATGTGGCATTCAACACAATTATTAAATATAATTATTGTGGCTTATAAAATGTCTAATATTGGTGATGTGGTAATTTGAGAAGATACCCTTCTTTCCCAGTACAAATTTCTGTAACCTCATTGTCTAGGAATTCATGACCATAATACAGATAGTGACTATTTGCAATATCTAACAACTCGTTTTTATTTATTTATTTTTAATGTTTATTTATTTTGAGGGAAAGAGAGAGAGAGCATGAATGGGTAGAGGTGGAGAGAGAGGGTGAGAATCTCAAGCAGGTTTCATACTATCAATTCAGAGCCCGATGCAGGGCTCAATCCCATGAACCCTGAGATCATGACCTGAGCTGAGATCAAGAGTCAGATGCTTTACCAACTGAGCCATCCAGGTGCCCCACAACTCAAGTTTTTAAATTATTAGTATATAAATACTAGAACCTCATCAACTTGGGGGATAACATTGTAAATTATAATGCAATGATTAATCCTAAATTTAGTTTTCTGGGAAATTAATATACTAATTTTTCAACATATCCTCATTTTAGTAGACAGATATTTTAATTATAAGTCTTTTTATGAGTTACCAATATCAAATTTTTCACTCTCTAAATATGTATAAATGTATGTGTCTATCTCTGTATCTATCCATCTGTGAACATGAAGATCTACAGATAAATATTGTTTCTCAATAAAACAAATGTTAATATTATGTGCCATAGAAGCAATATTTGAACAGTCATTAGCTGAGAATTGTTTAGATTGTGGAAAGATATGACTTCTTAGATTAAAGCTGCCGTGTGAACCTAAAAAAAGAAGAAAGATAAATTTATAGCTATATGTATCATAATGAGACATGAATAACAAGGAAAAGGCTAATTTTTATCTAAAAAATCTTTTAGATTTTTGAGATTTTTAGCTAAAAGTCAGTGGTGGCTGGACTAATAGCACACAATTTGCATCAATAGAAGCTAGAAAACAATAGAATTATGTATTTTTAATGCCAAGGAATACTATCACTTTGGAATTTTATAAACTAATAAAATATCTTTAGAGACTGAGGCCAGCTAAAGAGAAACACATTTTTAGAAAAAGGCTATATAAGTTTACCATCACAAACCCTCACAAATTTAATGGTTACAAACGGTACTTAATTAAATAGACAAATACAAGTCAAACATAAATGCAAAATTACAAAAAAAATGATGTAATTCATTGGTAAACTGCATTAATTATTGAGTGTAAACTCCTCCTGAAAAGAGACAATAAAATAATTCAAGATCAGCTTTTGTCGTAGAAGAGATTAAAACTATGAAACAAAAGTAAAATTGCTCTCCTATGCCAATCAAATATAAAAAGATCTGACAAAGGTATGTTTCGTTTCTTGATCCACCCAATTTTAGATTATATATGTTGACAATATTCCCTTATCCTCTCCTTCTCCTAACTTAATCCTGCCAACCTAATTATATCACTTTTTAAAATGAAACTAGTAGCACCTGTGGATATGTAAAATTGTTAATTTTAGACTCAAATGATGGGTAAATATCTTATTACAAAGTGTTATTCCAAATTTCTTAAATATAATAATTGACTATTTTCTCCATCACATTGCTGTCTATGTACTTATTAGGAGATACATTTTGCATACTTCTGTAGACGAATCTTGTCCACATGCTAGCAAACATCAGGTTTTTTCTTTTTATCTTGTGAGTTCCCTCCTGGGGCTGCCATGCCTCCTGCTGCTACGCTAGGTTCTTTCTGAGTTGGATAAAATAGCTCTTGTACTGATCCTTTTTTTGACACTTACTGTATGAGATTACATGTCTTCTTCTTTCTTGGATTATTCCCTTCATTTTCTGGCTAAAACCTTTCATTAGTTTCTGAATTTAAAAAAAAACAAACATGTTTGGGAGGTAAATTATCAATTCAATTATGATTCAAAACACTTTGATTCTTCCCCTAAATACTTAATTGATATATATCCTTAGAATTTAAAGGTGTTGTACTTTGTCATCAAAATATTGCCATTGTAAAATGAAACTGTTTTTACTCCCATTTCCATGTGGGTGATCTATGGTGATTCCATATATATATATATTTCTCTTTCTTTAGGTAAGATTTAAGATTTAAGATCTGATTTTTACCCAGTATTCTAAAGTGCTATAATGATGTGCCTTGGTTTGAATCATCATAATCCCACTAGTAGTAGTAGTAGTATGTTAGAATATTGGTCACTCAATGGGCCCTTTCAATCAGAAAACTCATGTTTTCACAAATAATGCAATTTTTTCATTTTCCCCTTTAGTTTTCCATTTTAATGTTAGAGGTGAGGTTTCATGATCCTTAACTTACTATTAATAATTAATAGTGAGATTTTTAAACAGCTGGTAAGATGGAGAAAGCTTATCAGCTGATGGACACAGATAGCTGACCTGATGGTGGTCTGACCTACTACCCATGATGGAAACACATATGACACTCTCTTGGAGCTTTTTTTGTTTTTTGTTTTTTCAGACCTGTTCAATTTTTCCAGTGAGAAATACTTGAATCTCCTATGGAAAGGGTCAGGTTGGGGAGATGGGCATGGCCTCAGAAATCTATGACCGGCATGGCTGAAGTGGCCAAGGATGCTTTTCTTTGTCTCTATGACATTTTAAGTGTCTTTATATAATTAAAACAGGGTTGCATTGGAGAAAGAAGATAAGTACAAATGATTAGTTGATGGTATTTCATCATCCAGTTGGCACAAACGTGCAATCAGGCCCTTATTTTTTTTTAAGATGGCTATATAAGGTTAGTAAGTATAGACAATCTAAACATCTAAATGACATCTTTTGAATCTAAACAATCTTTTGAATCATCTAAACATCTAAAAAATCTTCTGAATACATTAAAGTATTTCATATAATTATTAAGTTATATGTAATGCCCGAAGTTCCGAAACCTCCCACAAAAGTCCACCAGAGTCGTAAGTCAAAGCCAAGCGGCAAGGGTCGTTTATTGCAGGTTCGAACCTGGTCCCCCACGCACTCGTCGCCGGTGACGCAAGAGGCCACGATCAGGGTTGGTACAGCGCTTTTATAGACAGAGACAAGTAGCACAGGGGAGGTTTTAAATTATGAGGTGCCTGATTGGTTGATTTTAAAGTAAGGACATTTGTTGTTCTCTGATTGGGCGTCCTTTGTCTGTCCTTTGGCGGGAAGGCTTTGTCCTTACTTGTGGCGGGAGGAAAAAGGGGGAAGGGGGAAGGGGGTAGGCTAGGTGAGGAATATGCTAAGCAAGCAGGTTTACAGAAGCGAGAAATGCCGGTTAGTTTATGTACAATCACTCATTCCATCACATATCAGACTACATTTAGGAAGGTTTACAACCCATTCTAAGACACAGCGGGTTACATTCAGGAAAGGCCTCACAATGCTCTCGTAGCAAACAGCAAGCAAAACAGACTTCTCAGCAATTGTATTTCTTATCAAAGATCCATAATAAGCAGAAAAGAGAACTTTAGCTTTAAACTAAGGCAGGGCTGTCATTTGGATTTAAAGCTGTTCTTTTCATATAGTGTTCCTTTTTAAAATAGATAACATATATATTAGAGGAATTATGGCAAAACTGGTTAAGATTCATGGTAATACATCAGTTTCAACCTAGGAGACTGGTGTTCTGGAAAAGATTTTTTTGTTTTGTTTTTTGTTTTTGGCTCTGTCCTTTCATATCTTATTGGTACATGGATAAAGATAAAAAGGCACATAGTGAAAAACAAAAACAAAAACAAAAACAAAAACAAAAGTATGACCCAAAGCTTATAATGAAAATTCATGTATCACCTGAACAGATCAGGTATCAAAGGTATACATCATAACTAGAATAATCGTGTCAAACTATAAATATGAAATTTAATGAGTTTAAAGTGTTTCTCAATTTTAGTCAAATAATTGAAGAAGTAAAGCACTTATGAACTGTGGAGTGATAGCAGTTCATGGAAAATGCCCTGAGGATTTTAATTTACCTCTTTTAAAGAAAAGAGAAGAGTATTTCCATTCCACAATGATAGAGGCAAATTTATATTTTCCATCATGATAAAGTAACTCATACCAGCCTTGCCATTCACAGGAAACAATGATGAAACTAGAAAAAAATATATCAGACACTTGTTTTCTGGCAATAGATAGTGCAAAGTTGTTGTTGTTTTTTTGTTTGTTTGTTTGTTTTAAACTGCACAAAAAGCTAAGTTTCACATTTGATCTGGCCTTCTACCTGGGGCATTTTCTGAACCATGCACAGGAAGCTGGAGCTGAGACAGAGTACAGCAATCTTTCTAAGCTGGGAAGTACGGGCTTAGAATTTGAGGCCACTAAACCATCTGAATATTTGAGGGTAGGCATGGGTAGAAAGAAGTTATGCAGAGTTGTTTGGCTGTGGGTCTTTGGCTAAGAACTTGACTGCATATACAGGGTGAGATTTCACAAAATCTGGAGTGCTAGGGACCTTAGAACTGATCAGATATAGAAGACTAAGATCAAACCAAAATAGACAAACTTTAACAAAGAATAAAACCATCATTAGTGGATCAAGTGATTATGCTAATAATTAGCTCCCTGCCAAACAAAAGTCATCCCAAATCCTTACAGTGGACAACACATGTGTTCCACATACAACAAAAATATTATTAGACAAACAAATGAAGAAGCAAAACAATATAACCCACAATCAGGATTAAATAGTCAATATAAGAACCAACATAAACGAGAGGTTGAAATTAATGGGTAAAAATTATGTTATAGTCAATAGAGATATGTTCAAAGATTTAACAAAGAGATAGGGAGAATGAATTGTCATATTAGAAATTTTTATCTCAGCAGAAAACATGAAACTTAAAAAGAATGGAAAATTTTAAATAAAAAATTGCAGTATCTGAAATGAATATTATTTTAAGATGGACTTAACAGAATGAAGATAACAGAAAAAAAAAAGACTGATACATCTGAAGACAAACTAATGGAAATTTTAAAACCTGAAGAGCCAAGAGAAATAATTTGAACTTAAAAATTTAAAAAAAAAGAGGGGGTAGCCTCAAAGGCATGTGCAACAATATAAAGCATTTCTGACATTTATGTAATTGTTTTTGCAAAAGAAGAAAGAAAAAGAATGGTACCTTTGATCTCTTTGTAAAAATACATGCTGAGGCGTGCCTGGGTGGCTCAGTTGGTTAAACATCCGACTTCATTTCAGGTCATGATCTCATGGTGTGTAAGTCCAAGCCCTGTGTGAAGCTCTGTGTTGACAGCTCAGGGCCTGGAGCCTGCTTTAGATTCTGTGTCTCCCTCTTTCTCTGCTCCTCCCCTGCTTGCTCTCTCTCTCTCTCTCTGTCAAAAATAAACATTAAAAAATAATAAAAATAAAAATAAATAAATGCTGAAAATTTGCCAAATGTGGTAAGGCATCAACCTACAGATATAAGAAAAGTAGTTAATTCAAATAATGCATTAAAAAAAAAAGAAAATCACAAACAAAATCTAGACATAGTAAAATTGCTAAATACCAAAGGTGAATTCAAATTATTAAATTCATAATTTGGCTATTGTTGCTAGTGCTGCTATAAACATTGGAGTGTATGTGCCCCTTCGAGTCTGCCTTTTTATACCCTTTGGGTTAATATCTAGTAGTTCAATTGCTGAGTCATAGGACAGTTCTAGCTTAATTTTTTGAGGAACCTCTATATTGTTTCCCAGAGTGGCTTCAGCAGTTGGCATTCCCACCAACAGTACAAAAGTGTTCCCCTTTCTCTGCATCCTCACCAACATCTGTTGTTTCCTGAGTTGTTGATTTTACCCACTCTAACTGATGAATGGGTAAAAAAGATGTTGTATATATAATATATAAATCTATATAAGTAAAATTTATATATTATATATAATGTTATATCTCACAATATATTATATATATAGTGGTATATATATTGTGAGATATATACACACACACACACACACTCACAATGGAATATTACTCAGTGATCAGAAAGAATGAAATTTTGCCATTTACACCAATGTGGAAGGAAATAAAGCATATTATATTAAGCGAAATAAGTCATTCAGAAAAAGACAGATATCATATAATTTCACCCATATGTAGAATTTAAGAAATAAAACAGATAAAGATAGGGGAAGAGAAGGAAAAATAAAATAAGATAAAAACAAAGAGGGAGGCAAACCATAAGAGTCTTAAATACAGAGAACAAATTGAAGGTTGCTAGAGGGGAGATGGGTAGGGAGATGGGCTAAATGGGTAACGGACCTTAAGGAGGGCACTTGTTGGGATGAGCACTGGGTGTTGTATGTAAATGATGAATCACTCTAAATTGTATTTCTGAAACCATTACTACATTATATGTTAATTAACTTGAATTTAAATTGAAAAACTATTAAATTCAGCCAGAGAATAAGGGTGAATTGTGCCTAGGGTCTATCCACCATATAAACATACCCTCAGATCTCCATAAAGGGATTTTACTGCAGCGACTGACACAATACTTTTAGAGTCCCAATGCCATTGACTTTAAGACTTTTATTTCCTTTAGGCGTCTCCCTCCTGACACAGGTGAGATGATAGTTTGGACCACTTTTGACTATTGTGAGGATTCTCTAATAGGCAAACTTTGCTCAGAGACTTCTGGTCAGTCTGGTCAAGACTTTCTTAGAAATCTCCTGGTAACATTTTCTTGCCCAATTCTTTCTCCTTTCACAGATGTCCAACCTTCATTATACTCTGTAGCCTCTCCTCATCTATGATGTACTCCCTCTTGCAGTATCCTTTGTAGACATTTCTCTCAAAGACTATCATATATCTATTCCTTCCTGGCATCTGCTTCTCTAGGACCCAAACTGACATAGAAGATAAATTCTATTCTCATCAAAAGTAACAGAAAATTGAAGATAATTGAGTGATATTCCTAAATGCTAAAATCTAACAATCCAGAATACAGTATCCAGTAAAATATTATTTAAAAATTAAAATGAATAGGTTTTTATAAATGAAAACAAAGCAGAGTACCAAAAGCTGAGTAACCAGCAAAATTACGTAAGCATTGCTAAAGTAGCATCCTTCAGGTGGGAGAGGAATGATACTAAATGAAAGCTCAAATGTACAAAGACTGAAAAGAATAGAAAATTGTAAGCATGGTAATAAATACTAAAAATACTTTAAAGTAGTGTTTTATCTTAATTCTTGTAAACAGAGTAAACATTTTTAAAAGCACAGAAACTGATGAAATAGAAAACACATCAAAAATAGAAAATATTAAAAAGATAAGTTAATTCTTTGAAAAATTAACATCATTGATGAACTCCTTGCAAGCATGATCAAGAGACACTAAAGTTAATAAAAATGTCAGCAATGAAAAGGGGATATCAATACAGATTATATGTATATTATCAGTTAAATTGTGCTTATAATTTTAGGAGTTAGATGAAATAGACAAATTATTTGAAATTCCAAATTATAAATTGTAAAACAAATGAAATAGAAAAATTACAAGTTTAAAACTTGCAAAAAAAAAAGGAAATTTGAATAACCTTATATATAAACTTCCTCAGAAAGTTTATACCCAAATTATTTCATGATTTCTATCAAAAATATCCAAAAATTATTCATAAACAGATAAAAAATCCATAACACTATATTAGCAGATTGAATCTATAGTATATAAAATAGATAATATATCATAACTAAGTGAGGTTTATTCAAGTAGTATAATTAATGGTTAAATTTGAAAATGTTTGTCATTGTTACAAGGATATTATTTCAAGAAATGCAGAAAAATTTTTGATGAAACCCAAAGTTTAATTGTTAAAATTCTCAGCAAACAGGAGTATGAAGGGAATTATTCAATCTGATAAATTTCTTTAACTATCATCATACACTTAGCTAACATAGATAGTAGTGAAATACTGAACTCATTTCTCCTAAGATTGAGAGCAGAGCAAGCGGTCCACTCTCCATTTCCATTCAACCTTGTCCTCAAAGTCCTAGTCAATGAAAATACGACAATCAATCAATCAATGCGTGACATAAAGTCTGTAAATGAAGAAAGAAAAATATATTTACAAAGCACATAATGGCTTATCTAGAATATTTAAAAACTAATAAAAATCTATACAAATTAATACATGAATTTAGCAACATTGTAGTACACACATTTTTGTATAGAAATAAGTTGAATTTTAATATACTGACAATATAAACCATAGGATATTACATTTACAATTTCATTTATAATTGCATAAAGACATAAAATAAATTAGAAATAAAATTAACTAAAACAAAGTAAAAATTTTGCTTTTTGATGCAAATTATTAGACATTACAGAGAGAATATAAAGGAAACATAAATAGAAAATGATATCATAATCATAGTTTGGAAGGTATAATTTTTGTAAGATATCAGCTATTCCCAAAGTGTTCTGTAGTTTCAATGTAATATTAATAAAATTTTTAAGACCTTGTTGTTTTAATAGAAGTTAAAAGAAGTAGATTCTAAAGTTAATTTCCCAATTATGGAAATATGTGGGGACTATGATAGCAAACACAATCTTGAAAATGAAAAAAAATTTGAGGACATATGCCATCTGATTTCAAGGCCAATTTAAAATCACAGCAATCAATAGTATATAGTATTACATTAGAATAAACAAATAAATGAGAATTTGACCCACAAAATAAATAGATCTTTCTCAATAAAGAAGGAAAAATCTCTTCATCAAGTAAACTTGGAAATTTGAATAAATATGCTGGAAAAATATGACCCTCAACTCCTATACTACACAACACACCAGAATTAGTTTGAGATGGGCCATGGACATAAACATATAAAAGCTAAAACTGTACAAATTCCAGATGAAAATATGAGAGAAAAATATTTGCACAATTGGTTTCTCAAAGTGAACTTCAAAAGCACTTTCTGTGGAAAACAAATGGAAACTTGATATTCATCAAAATTAAATGTCTTCTGATTAAGAGACACTGCAAACTAAATGAAAAGATAAGCCACAAACTCGGTGAAAATATTCACAGTGTTATTCCTCTGACAAAGGAATTATATCAAAAATATATTAAACTCATACAAATAAAAAATACATGTCAGTAGAATTTTGCAAGAAAATTTTAAGGTTTTTTTTTCAATAAAAAGCATAGTAATGAGCAGTAAGTACACAAAAAACTACTTAATACCAATTAGCTCACAGAGAAATGCAAATTGTAATCATAAGAAGAAACCCCTTTATATGCACTCAAGTGGTCAAATTAAAAAAGACCAACCACTACCAAATGTTTGTAGTGGAGGTATAAAATGGCATAACCAATTTGTAAATATGTATGTACAGAATTTTCCTTATAAATTAAATGTGCAACTATTCTATGACACAGGATTTCTATTCCTAGCTATTAATCCAAGATAAATGAAAACTTAAAACCATGAAAAATCTTGCATAAGAAGACTGCTGGTGTCTCTATTTATAAATCCCTCAAACTAAAAATATCCTAAATGTCCCAACAAAAGAGTGCCTTATATATGTATATTAACCTAATGGGATAGCAATAATCAGCAATAAAATATAACACAAAAACACATGCAAGATCTCCAAAACATTATGTAGAATAAAATAAGCCAGACACACAAAAATATATAGTGTATGGTTTTACTTTTGCGACTCTTTGGGGGAAATAAATAATCTATGATGGTAGAAAGGTGGTAGAAAGAGATGGTTTCTTCCTGGTAAGGAGAATTGATTGAAAAGGAATAAGAGATAGCTTTCCAAGGTGATAATCTGACACAAAGTTTCTCTGTCTTGATTTATGTGTTCATAAAAGGTACCTGTGCATTTGTCAAACATATCATATTGTACTCTTGAGATCTGTGCATTTCATTGTGTATAAATTTTACCTCAATATAAACAAATCAATACAAATTTAGAACTAGCAACAGACATGGTTGAAAAATCCTATATCAAAAATTTCAATAAAATATTTTTCCCTAAAATCCAGAAATCCAAATTTCTGTACCTCTCCCTCTCTCTCTCTCTCTCTCTGTCTCCCTGTCTCTCAAATAAACATGCAATGCATTATATAGAATACGTCTTTATATTTTTATATAGGCCAAGTCACATTCTAGGAGTCATAACTTCCATATTCTTATGCTTGTGTCTGAATAAACTTGTGTTTCCCTAGCAGTAGGACACCATGAGGGCATTACTGCACAGATTAGAGCTAAGGACATGACATGATACAGTTGATAACTGACCCAGGCTTAGTGTAACCTGAGATACACCTTACTTACTGTAATAGACACTTAAGGTCCATTTTTCAAAGAAAACTGCACATTTTATGACAGCAGAGTTATGATACTAAGTACTTACTATATGTTAGGATCTATGCTAGATACTTCACATACATTAATTTACTCAGTTGTCACAGTCACCCAGTCATGTATATAGTACAATTATCTTTATTGTAGGTAAATAAGAACTGAACCTCAGCATCATCAAATAATTGCCAGTGACTATTGTGCTCCTATGTTTCATAGCCAATTCTTGTTTTTAATTTTTATAAATGGTTTTTTTTTTTGAGAAAGAGAGAGAGAGACAGAGCACAAACAGGGGAGGAGCAGAGAGAGAGGAAGACACAATTTGAAGCAGGCTCCACGCTCTGAGCTGTCAGCACAGATCTCGATAGGGGGCTCTAACTCAGGAACTGTGAGATCATGACCTGAGCCGAAGCCGGATGCTTAATCAACAGAGCCACCCAGGCATCCCATTTCATAGCCAATTCTAATTCAAATAATCTGTTTTGAGTGTTTTACTCTTATTTCTGTGGCATTCTCTTTAATTAAACATAGAGATGTTCTCTATTAGCTTAAACCACATTCTGCATTCTCAAGCCATAAACTATATTTGGTAGTGTTTCCAATCAGGTTGGTAAACAAACTAGCTCTTGAAATTGACAAGTATCTTCAATATTGTCCGTAGTGAATGCTCTGAAATTTGCCTTCATTGACAGTGAGAAAACCATTGATATTCACTGATGTTACAGTACAACTAAGAAAAAATAATATTGGAACCTGTTTTGAGTTTTAGTGACAATGGGTTTCTCTTGCATAAAGCTAGCTAGACATTCCATTGTAATAACAAACCACATTTATCATCCAGAAGTTAAAATATCAATAGCAGTTTCAAGTAAATAGCCAATAGTTTTCTATCATATATTATTCTAATGTATAAGATTGGGCATTGCAATCTCAGTCTTAAAATAAATTTTTCAACTGTGATGACATTGGCAAACTGTATCATAATCTGCAATGTATCAAATTTAAGAAGTTGAGAATACAGCCTGAAAATGATTGTTGGTAAATATTATCCAAGTTCTTCTGAATTGCCTATTGCTAAATACAATAACTGGAAAATGAGAGATATTCTTTAGCTACAATAAGCTTTATCTTTCTTTATAGTTGAGATAAAGCAAAGGCAATAGCATGAAAAATTATGACGTGTTTACTAGTCTAATGAACAAAAATAACTAATGTGGAACTCCATTCTGCCATGCTACTAGCCCGGCAGTCTTTAAAAGTTACCCAAACTCTTAGATTCTTTCATGATTTCTTTACAGCGTGTTGTATGTATGATTTATATCATTTATATATAATATGATTTATTTCTTATATACTGTATACTAACTAGATGGGACTGCACATTAGGTCCAGGTTCACTAATCCATGTTTCTCATTTCTGCTTGGAATATATGATTTATGAAAGTTGATGACAGGATATGCCTCTGGGCTTTAATAATAGATGCTTTTTAGTCAAAATGCCCACTGTCTGAATCACCTTCCAGGTTTTGAGAAATGCATATTTGTGTGATTATTGGAAAGAGAAAAATATTTTTCTTCAGAAAGAAGTCTGAGGGAACAGACACCATCTTTATCCTTTGACACCAACCACAAGGACGCGTAGCTAGTTTCCACCAGGTATCCACCAAGGATTTTGAGTCTTTGACACATGACTCAAGATCAAGAGAAAATGGGGGCGCCTGGGTGGCGCAGTCGGTTAAGCGTCCGACTTCAGCCAGGTCACGATCTTGCGGTCTGTGAGTTCGAGCCCCGCGTCAGGCTCTGGGCTGATGGCTCGGAGCCTGGAGCCTGTTTCCGATTCTGTGTCTCCCTCTCTGTCTGCCCCTCCCCCGTTCATGCTCTGTCTCTCTCTGTCCCAAAAATATATAAAAAACGTTGAAAAAAAATTTAAAAAAAAAGATCAAGAGAAAATGAAATTAGATTCTTAGTGATGGAGTGGGGAGAACAGTATTTGTATTTATTTGTGTTTGTATTTGTATCAGTATTTGTATGTCCGAGTAAAGACAGGGTTATTTACTCGAGACAGAACTGTCTATATTTCCAGGCTTAGTTTCCAAGTATCTTGTGAAACCTGTAGGTTAAATTTATTTTCATGCTAACATTAAAGCATGTTGCTAACATGTACATTCAAAACTCTGGCTGAATGACTGGAACACCTATTGTACAACAGCTCTTGACATAATTTTAAGTCACTGAGACAGCCAACCTAAATGCTAAATGTAAAACTCTAAAAGCTCATGAACATGTTTTTGAAGTGGGGAAAAAATAAGACATGGGTTTTGTTTGGAAGAAAGAAAAGAAAAGGAAAAGAAAAGAAAAGAAAAGAAAAGAAAAGAAAAGAAAAGAAAAGAAAAGAAAAGAAGGAAGGAAGGAAGGAAGGAAGGAAGGAAGGAAGGAAGGAAGGAAAGGAAGGAAAAGGAACAGAGGGAAGGAGGGAGAGAGGGAGGAAGGCAGGAAGGAAGGATGGAAGGAAGGAAGGAAGGAAATACAGTATGTAGTGGACTGATAGAACATCATGAGAAAAGTAGCAATGTGCCAACCAAAGACAAGATGAAATTAGAAAATGAATTAAAGCCTGTCACTGCGGACATGTCCCCAGTCAATGCTTTGCCTAGTGATGATTTTGTCTGCTTATTAAGGAAGGGGAAATCGGTAAATAAAGTCAATATATCCCCAAGGTTGACAAAGGACTCAGATTTGTGTGGTTCTTAGAATGAGTAAAGCAAGAAGGGTAGCAGTGAAATGACATTTAGTGCAGTTAAGTTCTGGAACATATAAGTAAGATCAACTAACATGAACTTTCTAAGTACAGAGAATATCTCATCTTCTAAGTACACTAAACTTTTACAGATTATTTTTATTCATTTGAATGATCAACTTTAAATTTCAGAAGTTCTATTCATGCCTGGATGTGTGTCTGGAGGGGTATACATGGAGCCCCTATTCCACACATCAGTAAATGTTTATTGATTTGAACAAAAAGGATATTTTCTGTATCCTGAGGTCTCTTTACTTAGAAAAATGAACACATAATGACAATATCAGGCGTAAGTAAGCCTTGTATTTTTGAGACAAATAAATCATGAGAATATTTTGAAGAAAACCACAATAAGCAATGAAGTTCATATTTTGAGGAAATTATAATTAGATTGGAAAGTATTTGTAGAAAACATGTAAACCAAATCTGGTAAATATACTGAAGGAATGAGGAAAGTCACATCAAACTTGTATCTAATTGAGTAAAGAAGAGTTTAGCATACACATCTTTGAGAAACTCCCAAGACTTTTTAGTAATTTTGACAGCATAATCCCTAAAATCAATCATTTAAGCATTGAATTAAGATGTCTCTTATCATTTATTTATGTTAGTAATCCAATTGAGTTTACCAAAAATATCTTATTGAAAGTGACATCAGCAAATCTCAGGACCAATATTAAAGCATGTCAATATGTTTCAGAGATGGTAAAAACTTTGATGACTGCCAAAAATCTTAGTGTAATTCGTAAGCTCTTTGTATTATGATGAAGTCCCCTAGCTAGCTGTGCAAAGCCTGTATGTTAATGCATGATACACAAATAGAGACCAGGAATTCTCCCACAAGTACAACTAATGTCTATTCCTTGCATTTACCTGAATTATTTAAAACATTTACAATAATTTTAAGATATTAAGACAATTATATCAGAGCTATAGTACTAAATTATGAACCATTTACTGGGAGATTCTATACTGAAATTATATTTCTACCAGAAGAGAGCTATCACACATAATGCAAATGGCTATAGATGGACCTATTGACCTTACTGCTTTTTAAAAAGGAGAAACAAATTTAAAATATTCCTTGATCTTGAAGTTTATAGCGAGAAAATTAGTAAATACTACTTAGGTAACATCATTTTCATGTACAGAAAGTCAGTTAATAACAATTCACATACTGGATTATAAAATACTCACTACTGTTAATTGTCCTTTTTGGTTTTGTGGGACATGATTTTAATTATTTATGTACATGGATCAATTTGATTTGCTGGGAGAAAATTAATGACTATACATATTTTTACTCTTTCCATGATTTTTCTGACAGTCCTTTGAAAGTATTTTATGATATTTAAAAATGAAAATCTATAACTAGCTTAAAATAATTATTTCTGGAATCCTTTTAAGAATCCAAAGAATTAATTAAACTTGATATTTTAATGATTTTATATATTCAAGAATGAAAATCACTAAAGCTTTGATCTTTGCTTAGTTATTTAAAAACCCTGATTTTGAAGATATTTTCAGAGGCCATCTATTATGCTCAAGATCCTGTCTTCACAAACTAGCAAATGGACCATTCAAAGAAAATTATTCCCTAGTATAACTCACCATTCTTGATAATCAAAAAATTCAAAAACAAAACAAGACAAAAACAAAAACAAAAAAATACCAGATGACTGATTCTATTCTGTCTCCTGTTGAGGGAGCGCATGAAGATGGGAGTTTACACATATTTTACAAGAAAGTTACTAGACTCTTCCCTAAAGTATCACTCATGCTTCTTCATAAAACTTTTTTCTCCCTTCAGTGTGTGAGTCACTTGGATGTAAAAATGAATAGAAATATTGCATGCCCTTCAAGAGAATATTATCAATCAGGGAAACAAACATAGAAAATATGGAAAAGATGGAGTGAGTAGAGTAAATGGAGCTACGAATAAAATAAATTTGATTACAAAGGAAAGAATTATAAATAATGCTCCGGGATTAAGATAAAGCTTCACAGGCAAAGTACATTGGAACAAGAACTTGAACAGTGACAAGAACTTGAACAGTGACAGAAGGGTACCTCAGAAAGAATGAAGTTATGTTGCAAAAATTTACACATGTGAAACAGCACAAAACACTGGAACCCTTTACTATGGAGCCAAACAATGTATACTACTAGATTTTGTTTATTTAAGGGTTTTATTCTTAAGCATTTGTAAAATTTCCTTAAGATTGACATTCTCTCAAGACATGTTTGAGAGAATAAAATTTACAAGTACATATATTAGAAGTAGATAAGTAACCCTCAGACTATTAAAGTTCTTTGCTAAAATGTTAAAAAATATATTAAATTAGATAGGAACACTCTCAGGCGGAATTCTTCAAAGTTTATTAAACATAGATGAGGAAGGCTAAGAAAAGGAAGAGACACTTCCAGAAAGTTTTCTAATAAGTTTTGCTAAGAACTCCCTCTGCATTTTTTTTCAACACTAACATTTACATTGTTGCATAGAATGAGAAGGAGTAGTGATATACATAGAGATTTCAAAACATTGGTAGCATTGACAGCCTCTTATTAATAAGTTACAGGACTATTTTTCCAGACAGCCAAACTGAAGAGGAAGACAGACAGACAGACAGACAGAGAGAGAGAGGTAGAATGAGAAAAAAGAAAAAAAGGCTGACTTTGCAGAGTTACAAATTTGGGCTTGATAGACTCTATGTTTCTAACAACCTGAGTCATATGGAAACCATATTCATCACAAAAGTGTGTGGCTGAGTTGACGCTGTTGAATCAGAAATACACATTTTTGGAGAAAAGATGGACAAGGTGATCTCACACATTCTTGTTCTAAGGTTTTACTGTTCCAAAGGATCTGTTTCAAAATTGTAACATATATAATGCATATGGTATACATATGGTGATGATGATTCTTCTCCCAAATTTGGGGAAATGTCCCTAAAAGAAAAGAAAGGTGCAGGGAACTGATTGGTGGGTTTGATCCCACTATAAAGACTCCATTCTTTGGGAATCTTAATTCCTTGTCTCATATGTCTGCTTGTGATCCAAGAATAAAGTCTGGTGAGTGGCTCCTCTCACTGCCCAGTTCCTAGTAGGAGTAACTGGAGGAAGAGTTGTATCAGATGCTGAGTGACCAATTTTGTAAACTTTTTTTTAAAGTTTATTTATTTATTTTGAGAGAGAGAGCAGGCACAAGCGAGAGACAGGCAGAGAGAGGAGAAAGAGAATCCCAAGCAGGCAGAGCCCAACATGGGCTCAGACTCATGAACTGTGAGATCATGACCTAAGTTGAAATCAAAAGTCTGATGCTTAACTGATGGAGCCCCCCAGGTGCCCCTGTTTTGTAAACTTTTCACTCACTGAACACTTCTTTAAAGACTCAAATTTCTCATTTCAAAAGATACAATGTCACTAGCTATATTTCATAGGATTGAAGATTAGATGTGATAATATAGGGTAGATGTATACAGCAAGGACTCAATAACATTAGTAAGTACTGTCTTAATTATTGTATTTTCTTAACATTCTGACATATAAAGACTAAGGAAGGAAGAAAAACGAATTGGTGGTGAGCCGCAAAATATGCAAAAGTACTTCAACTTCACAACAATACTCTAACCTTGCATCTATTTAGAAATAAAGAAAAGGATGATCATGCAAAGTCAATCAGGTCAGGAAGACATATTTATGCTGTGTAGGACAGAGGTACAGGAGCAAAACAGCATTGAACCCAGTAACAATTATATGATATTATGGTGGCATAATGGCAAACTTGACCCATACTAATACTAACGCAAGACAGTATTATTTATGACTTCCGTTAGATTTGTAGCCAGCCTCAAGCTACATTCTCTGTTTATTCTAGTTTTTCCAGCCTCAAAACACTGTTATTTTTTCCCTATTTTATGATACTACTGCCCAGACCATCATGATTATTATGGGTTTCCAAAGCATTTTTCAGAATATTATGTTTCTTAAAGCCTGTGCAAAAGGTGAGTAGAATCATTTTGCAGGTGAATGAAATAAAAACACTGAAGCATTAAATAACAATGAGGCTTCACAGCTGTTACTTTTGATACATTCTGTAGATTCTGAGTTTATTTTTAAAATACCATGTAGGTATTGCTGTCTTGATAATTTTCTATGCAGTATTGAGCCTGTAGGGCATTGTGATAGACTTTGTTTCCTTTCTTTCACCACTTGTGAAAGATTTGGCTAACTCCAAACTACTTGTAAATTATTTTCAGCACACACAAGAATATACCATGAATTCCTGTTTTATTTGGCTGTATCAAAGCTAACACCTGCACCTTGTTTAGCAAGTTACCTGCAGAGTGGTATAAAGTGATTAAAAAGATGTATTTTATTTACTGTTTTGGTGACTTCTGCTTCTTTCCAGTTCAACAGCATGTATTTAGTGCCCACTATGTGTTAGAGGCCTCCTATTGCAAACCTTGAGAGATAAACATCAAAATTCATTTTACAGATGAATAAACTGAAGTTGATAGAGAATGCGTTTTTAATACTTATTTATTTGTTTATTTATTTATTTTTGAGAGAGAGAGAATGAGCATGAGCAGGTGAGGTACAGAGAGAGAGGGAGACAGAGGATCCGAAGCTGGCTCTGTGCTGACAGCAGAGAGCCCAATATGGGGCTCTGAACTTAGGAACCATGAGATCATGACCTGAGCCAAAGTCAGATAATCAACCAATTGAGCCACTCAAGTGTCCTGATAGAGAATGTTTTCAGGGGGCCACACAGGCCCAAAGTGGGGAAGTTCATGTCTGTTTGAATTCCAGTGTGATGCTCTTTGCACTGGAGCTAAATTTGGTGACTGTGATATCATGCCATGTTCCATTTGCAGAAGTACTTGAAAAGGATGTTCATCTCAAATCCATCAATATTTCTGTTGCCTGAAATTATTTTTATTTTGTGTCTTGAAGAATGGAAATTTAAATGTGACAGAAGAGATCTAGGTTTGTGTCTGTTCCCTATCTATTATCAAGTAATCTGAGCAAGTCACTTTGATCTACCTGGATTTCAGTTATCTTTCCTGTAAATATGGAATTAATTACATTTAGATCATAATTTTAATGATCAAGTGAAATAATGTATATAAAAGCACAGTGAATGGAAAATAATCTATAGTTCTAAAGTATTGGAATGTTATTCAGCTGATATTTTTCAAATCAGAATTCCAGAAAGGGACTCACTAAATATAAACCCACAAGTAAATAATAAGTTTGTTGTATTCTCTTTACCAGCTAATTATTCTTGACTAGGGGCATGATTTTTCTTGTACCTCTGCCCCCAGTTAAGAGGGTTTAGTTGGGAAAAATGTGAATATTGTTAAACTCTCAATGTATATACTTTTTATATAGACTCAATATATAGAATTTTTTTATTTTTTTATTTTTTTAGCTACCACAATTCTTGAGACTGTGTCCTACTTACTGGACCTGCTTTCATTTTCATTACTGGCATTTTTTTCCTGATTCATATCAATGCAACAACTGTCCTCACTCCCTTCCACTAAAACTGTGATCACTAGCTTTTCTAATGCTTTCATTTGCTGACTTCTATTTTCATTTCAGACTGATATCATTGTTGCCACTTTTAGCCTTTGAAAACTATTTCTGAATTGTTTTTCCTATTGCTCTTTCTTGACTGTTTTGTTGGTCATTCTTTCTGTTTTCATTTCTGCGTATACTTATTGTTACCCTTAAAATGTGGAGGTTACAAGGGGCTCATCCTGAGTACTCTTGACTCATGCTTTTATCCAGTTATTATATTTATTCTCATTGTAATAGAGCATCTGCCCACTTCCTTAGGCATCTTCTCTATGTCCCTTCTGCTACTGCCATCAACAACTGTGACCTTGTTTACTCCTCTTTTTTAATATCTAATGAGACCACAAATATATACCCATCCGAGTTGGAAAAATTTCTGTCTCTCTTCTCTCTTTTCTCTCTTCTCTTTCTTTCTCTTCAGAATTGAGACTGAGATTAGAGGCAGCAACTTAATTTTTGTTTTTTTTCAAAACAGATAATGAGGTCACCAAACCCTGATTGGATGGTGGAGAAAAGCAAAAGTTGGTGAACAGAGCTAGATGCACTTTAGCAAATGCCAAGAAAGAAACGAAGATGAGATATATAAATATAAACCATGCTTTTTAGGTTTCTGATATCTCTTCAAGTCCTGATTCTTTTCCTTGTGTTTTGTAATAAACATTTTTCTTCTTATAACGCATTCACTTTATTTTCTTAAATAGCAAATTATTTGTTTATATTGATTGCAAATTGGCAATATTAACTAATATTCTAACGTGTTCAACTAAAATCAGCATGCTTTGAATCTGAAATATGTAACTACAACATGGACACTAGGTTATTTCATGTGGAAACACAACAACTTGAACTTAATATGTCCATTATATTTCTCTCACCTTTACCATTTGTTTATTTTCTCTCTGTTACTACCACATTCCCCAAACTAAATGATTTGATAGACTTTTTATATTTTGCACTTCAGAAAATGAGAAAAGATAGATTGAGTGTCAGGCAGAGACATAGAACATTTCATAGAGTAAACTCAATAAAAGTAACTCAATAAAACTCCTAGTGTAACACAAAAAATGTTATCTATTATCAATTATATAATTATTATAGCCTACATGTTATCACACATAATGTTATTAAACAGAAAACCTGGGAACGCTACCATAAAATAAAACATGTACTAGTTTTTCATAAGTAGACTCATTGTTTTTGCTGAATGAGAAAAATTTTATCACAGTAAACCAATGTGGAAAGTTTTCTTCCATCCAATAGAAGAAGAAAAAAAAAACATTAGAATTTTCATATTAAGATAGCGGTCAGAATGTGTTCAGCAAAGGTCAGAGAGAAATGATAAAACTGAAGAATTATATCAAAAGAAAGAGAATTCATTACTGAAATTAATAGCAAATGGGTGAATCAATTTTGCAAATGATATTAAAACCTGTTGTCTCAAATTTAAAATTTATAAAGACTCTACTTAAGTTGAACTTGCTGCAAGATGAAATAACAACAGAGTTTGGTATTTTCTTTAATTAATGGTAGAAAAAAATCCTCTTTTTGTCTTACATACTTTATTTTAATTTTTATTTTTTTAACATTTATTTATTTTTGAGACAGAGAGAGACAGAGCATGAACGGGAGAGGGTCAAAGAGAGAGGGAGACACAGAATCTGAAACAGGCTCCAGGCTCTGAGCTGTCAGCACAGAGCCCGACACAGGGCTTCAACTCACAGATTGCGAGATCATGACCTGAGCCAAAGTCGGACACTTAACCTATTGAGCCACCCAGGCGCCCCTGTCCTCCATACTTTAATAACCCCATCACATAAAAACAGATGAAGGAAATGAGAGGGAGGGAAAACAAAAAATGAAGGGAAAGGTCTCCTTATATGCATACAATATCAGGATCAACTACAAGGAATAATACCTTTCCATCCCTCACCCAATTCCTATGTGGGGTCCAAGGCCACCTGTGAATAGATGGAACAGGAATTAAAACACTATTGGCATAGTACCACGGCCAACATACCAAAAGATGGAGAGAGAGAAGAGAATTTCCCAAGGAGCAAGGCCCTGAGCCTCATCTGCTTCCCCAGGGGGGTGGGGGGAATGAGACATCTTGGCTCAGCAAAAAAGCAGTTGGCACAAATCACAGATACCTTATCAGAATTCTCCAGATTACCAACTACATGCTAAAGAATGTCCAGAAGTCTATCCAGTCCATGCTGTTCTCTGCTTTCTACAAGACATCTCTTCAGGCTTGAAACTGACAGCTGACCTGATTCTCCTCTTTTTGGAAGGCAAGAGAATAAGTGTTTATTCTACCCTCTCTACATCTAGGCTACTCCCATTATTACTTCCCTGGCTCTAAAGAGACAGAAGCCTCCTAACAAAGCAGGCTCCCTTTGTGAAAGTCAGCTTGAGTGAAGCATTTACCTAAAATATGGCTCCTTTGTGTAGTATCCAAAGTTCATACAGGTGCCCTGATATAGGAAGCTTCCCAAAAAGATAAGCACTGGTATTACTACTAATACTTGAACTATTTAGTACCACTAATAGTAGAATGCAGTACTGCTTATGCTAGTGATATTCAGTACTGACACCATTACTAAATAACTAGCATTCTAGCTTAGAACAACAGGCTGTACAGAACTAGCCTCCTTAGTTATATCTTTGGCTATAAATCTGCACATCTATTAACTTTCATATTCCTTCATCATTACAAATATATTTTAAAACATCTTTGGCTAAACTAGAATAAAGACAATTTAAGCATTTCCCAAATTCATTGTGATAAGAAGCCCATTATATGTCATTCAGTGTTATGTGTATTTTATTTGCAAGTATGCCTATGCTGACTAATTTCATGTTACCCTACTTTTTTTGTAAAATGAATTTTTCAACACTGTTTTGGTTGATTGATGAACATCTATATTATAGTACCCTCCAGATACTAACATTGAGTACAACTAACAAACAAAACTGAACCAGGTGGAACACACTGTAGCAGCCGTGCTATAGAATAATGTTCTCTCCTCAGTGTGCTATTTAGGTTATATGCGTCTGTTCTTGCTACCCATTTTGAAATATGATAATTTGTTAATGGGGTGAGAGCTCATGAAACTTGTTATGAATTTTACACCTTGGTAAAAAATGTTGGAAGATAGAGATTGAAGCCAGTTTAGGGAACAGTTGCTTTAGAAATTTGTTTACACATTTTGAAATGATCAGTTAAAATGCTTCCACAGCTTGGCTTTTCAGTTAATATTTAATAAATACTCAAATTACATTGACTTCTAATACCATTTTTAAATATATAACTCTGTTATGAAGCTGTGGCTAGCTGCTCAGGGATCTAATGATGTTGGGGGAGGTCATTGAGAGGACATGCTAGCTTGTTCACCTGTAAGCTGGCCCCAGGCAGTAGGAGTCTCCTCACCCCCTTTCCTGTTCTTGGAATATACGTTCTGCCTACTGCTCCCACAATGGGAGCTGTTCTGAGTACATAGCTTTAAGGGAGTAAGGGTATTGTTGAAACTATTTGGACTGAATATGTGAGTGAACACCATTAAGTCCTCTCTATAACTTTTTTTTTAACTTTTTAAATGTTTATTTATTCTTGAGAGAGAGATAGAATATGAGCAGGGGAAGGGCAGAGAGAGTAGGAGACACAGAACTCAAAGCAGGCTCCAGGCTCTGAGCTGTCAGCACAGAGCCTGATATGAGGCTTGAACCCACAAACCAAAAGATCATGACCTGAGCTGAAGTTGCACGCTTAACCGACTGAGCCACCCTGGCGCCCCTTTATATAAACTTTTAAGATTCTGATGGGTGGGTGTGGAGATCTACTCATCTTGTAGATGCCCAAGGCAAACCTTGTATGTAAGTTTGCTTGCTTATTAACACCTCCACCTATGAATCTGGAGTGACCTGACTCTGTCTTCGGTCTCTCCTTGCCTTCTGCATATGGTGCCCATTTCAGATTTCACCTTGAGAGCTCCCCAGGTTGTGAACTAACAAAGGTGTACTTTTAAGTATAAAAAAGAGGAACAGATGCCTAATTCTAAGTCTCTATTTTTTATATATTTAAAAAAAACTATTAGCGTGTACGCTAATGTTTTGAGAGGATAATATTCTTCAGTTATATTGGTAGTAAGAAAAAGTTTGTTCATATTCACCTTCATGGTTATTATTAAATAACATAAACAATATTTTGAGAAATGTGTAAGATAACAATTTCTAAATTTTCTTGGTGTTTCCTATCACGTTTGTGTTATATAGATAAGACTTTAGCTATGTGGTGTCATTTTAATTACATCATGTAGTTATCAGTAAAGTAGATTAAATGAATTCATTTTTTTAATGTTAAGAATGGCATGAACAATAATAATGCTCTTGAGGCTAAAAAAAAAAAAAACTTGCTCAGAATAGTAAATGGTATTTTTTTAAAGTTTATTTATTTATTCTGAGAGAGAGAGTGTGTGCATGTGTGCAAGAGTAGGGGGAGGAGCAGAGAGAGGGACAGAAAGAAAACCAAGCTATGGACCCTGAAAATGGGGCCCAGGCTCAAACTCACCAATGGTGAGATCATGACATTAAGCTGAAAATCAAGAGTAGGCTGCCTACCTCACTGAGCCACCCAGACACCCCTTAAATGGTATTTTTTTGCCTTTTTCTCTAAATAGGGGTGTGTAATGCTTGTTAAATTTCCAATGCACCCAAATAGAGTCTTTCTCAACTGAGAAAATTCAGTAAAAGCCCTGATCTCCATCATGGTCAACCTTTGCCCCATCCTTGTTTCAGAGATGACTCTTTCTATAGAAAATGCTAATTGACTAATTAAACATGTGGTGAAATTTTGTTGGAGCAAAAATGCACAAGATTTAGAATGTCCAGGTCAGAATTAAAGCTTAATTTTATGATTTTTCTTACAGTTTCCAAGATTCTACACCTACCTTACCTGTTTGCTTTGGGTCTCCAATGATACATTAATCAATTAAGAAATTCAATTATTTTAAATACATTCAGTCCATATTTTTTGAACACCTACATCATGCCAAGAGCTATATTAAGTGTTGGGAAAACCGAGATAAGATACCCCATATTGAAGGACAGAATCTTAATGAATATTATGAATTCCTAATCATATTAGTCATATATTAAAAGACCTAAATCCTTCTCACTTAGGGTAATACAAGGAAAACTAATTAACATTAGACAGATAAACAGGTAGTAAACACTATATGACCTAAAATTTTTACCTAATCATATTTCTCTGCCTCTAAAAAATATAGCAAATGAAATCACCTAAATATTCTATATAATACCTCATGCCCTTTTATAATATGACAAAGGTTTTCCTGAGAGATCTCTAATATGCTTGAGATTTTCTTAAACAGATTTCTAACAAGCAGGCAGCCATTCCACAAAAAGAAATTGGTATTAATATACAAAAATGATATTCATCCATTTTATGGTTTTCTAGATGGGATTTGCATATAATTCTTATTAAGATTTGACACCTATTCATTTCAAAGCCAATGTTCTAAAAGGTTCTACTATATATTAGAAATAATAAGTATGGTATATTATAACATCATAATGATAGAGAGAGAAAATGTCTTATTTATTATGGTAATAAGTCAGGTAATAAAATATAACCTATGTTGGACCTAGAGGATTAAAATATATTTTAAATCAATTTAAAACAGTAAAATACAGACATTTAAAGTTTATGCTAAACTGGGACAGAGAATTAACCTGGCTGGAATAAAGAGAAACAGTCTTGTCAGCTCAGCTGAACTAAGACAAGAGCCGAACTGCCAGCTGTGTGAGCAGCCAGTGAAAACAAGCCAGAATGGCAGTCAAGTCTTTAATCACTTAGTGTGATTGTATGTGCAAGTGGCTAAACTCCTCTCCTCTTCCATTTTCCACATGGAACTGCATTCCATGTCATTCTGTTGGAAGAAATGGAACTGGGTGGAGGGTTTAGATTTAGGTCAGGATATCAGCATGGTGGAAAAGTACTTAGTTTATTGAGTCAGAATAGATAAGTGCCTTCAAAATTTCCCCTTTCTCCCAATGAGAAAGTCTCCTCAGATGTTCCTGACAAAAACCTTGGCAGAAGTCTCCAGATAAAGAGGTCTCTGAATAAAGATGCTTGGCTAGCACTGCAGATATGCATAAGAACATGGCTGGCAAGGGGGTGGTGGGGCTAAGTCCAGGAATGCAACCGTCTTCAGAGACTGAAATGCCCTGGCTGTGCTTCAAGTCTGGTGTGAGGAGGGCAGCCTCCCTCTTGAGGCCAGGTAAAGGCCTTATAATTTCATATGGCTGGGTGTGAAAAAATCACATATGGGTTTTTTAACCAGGAGACAGACTCTTTAATTCTATTTTAATCACTGGAGTCCTAGAGTTACAAATATATTATTAAAATTCATTTCCAATATGTGTATATATCTAATTATCCTAAGTCATCTTTCTTGCTTTCAGCACACATTTGTCATCCAAGGGGATACTTCTGAATGTTTTTCCACTGAAACAATGATCCCTCTTCCATGCGTGGCACACTCCTGAGAAAAGGCCAGTTCGATGAGGTAAAATCACTTTCTGATATTTGCAATTTTTCACACTTTTTCCCCATGATTATTTATAATTTACCTTTACTTTTTCTAAGTGGCCAAACAATTCATTGAATTTATTGTCAAGTCTTTGGTGAGGTACCATGAGACTAGGATTGACATACTCACGTTATGATGTGGTCACTGACAAAATTATAAGTTAGACCTAATATAGTTTAAGGCTCTATATTCACCATGCATTCTCTAGTTCCTCTCATAGGAACAAGTAGTTCCATATTTTAAATTCTGTCTTTAATATCTACCTTAAAATTTTATGAATCATCACTGACATTCCATTGTATATAGACTAGAATTCAATAATTAACTTCTAGACACCTAATGTACAGCATGGTAGTTACTAGAGTTAACAATATTGTAGTGTATACTTATAATTTGCTAAGAGAGTAGATCTCAAGTGTTCCTACTACCATATACACACACCAAGTATATAAGATGATAAATAGGTTTATTCACTTGATTGTTGGTAGTCATTTCACACAGCACATTGTACACCATAAATATATAAAATTTTCATTTGTCAATCATACATCAGTAAGGTTATGGAAAAAAGTAATTGGTTAAAAAAAGAAGAAATGAAAAAGTATTCAAAATCTTTAACAAGGCTTACAATATAATACACAATCTGATTCTGGCAAAATATCTGGTACCTTGTACCACTGTGAACATACCTCTCTGCATAGCAACATTGAACCAGGATCTAGTTAGCATTTAATAAATGGCTGTTTTATGAAGAAACAAATAGAGTTAGTGAATGAATAACAAGCATCCTATGTGATATACAGAATATATCTGCATATGTATTTATTAAATCTCATTGAACTTACTTTGCAAAGACATTTCACCTGATCTGACAAAAGCTTTAGACACTAAATTACTCTAAAATCAAGTAACAAAAAGAGAGTTATAGATATAATTGAAACCTTAAGTTTGTTTTTTTTAATTAAGCTTTTTATTTGGAGTTAATTGTAGATACACATGCAGTTGTAAGAACTAATGAAGGGAACTCCCATGCATATCTTATTCAGCTTCTCCATTACTAATGTCTTATCAAACTGTAGTATGATGTCACAACCAGGATATTGACATGGCTACAGTTAAAATACAAAATGTTGTTTATCTTTTTTTTTAAGTTTATTTATTTATTTTGAAAGAGGGAGAGTGAGAGTGCGAGTGGGGGAGAACTGGAGAGAGACAGAGAAAGAGAGAGAGAGAATCCCAAGCAGGTTTCGTTCTGTCAGCATGGAGTCCAACATAGGGCTCGAACCCACAAACTGTGAGATCATGACCTGAGCTGAGATAGGTCACTTAACCAACTGAGCCACCTAGGTGCCCCATATCTACAAGCATTTTTGAAAGATCTTGTATTGAAATTCCTCTCATTATGGAATGGTGGTCCTGGGTAAAATTTACGAGATGCCATGGGAAGGTGCTAAACACCTGTCAGTCTACATAGAGAAGATGATAAGCAAGTAAAGTGAAGAGTGCAAAAGATGGTCCATCATTGGGTAAGTGTTATCTATAAGTGACAATTCCTGAACTAATATTACACTGCATGTTAACCAACTAGGATGTAAACAAATTGATACAAAAAAATAAATTCTAGGTAAGGATGAAATAAAGTTAGATGATTGCCTCTATATATCTTTCAACTGAGGCACTTATGTGTTTCTTGTAGTGATTTTAGTTAAGGGGAAAACGTCTATAAGGTATTTGTGTTTAAAGGAAAATGTCTAGAAGGTATTTGTGTTTAAAACCATTTGCCTTTATCTCTTATTATTCTTGTAATTTTTCTGAAATGTAGAAGGCACATATCAATACCTGTAATTGCTGATATGTTGCATATACATAACTAAAGCATATATGCCCACTAAATTAAAACCAGATTTATGTGTGCATCTATATCTGTCATGAGATGATTTCAACTGGCAATAGAGTAACTGCATTGCTTAGGCCACAAGAAGCAGCCTGTCAATGGCCCGCAGACTCAGAAGGGAAGTGGTATTTCCTTGGAATTCATAG
The DNA here is from genome assembly GCF_016509475.1 of Prionailurus bengalensis. Taxonomy (NCBI): domain Eukaryota; kingdom Metazoa; phylum Chordata; class Mammalia; order Carnivora; family Felidae; genus Prionailurus; species Prionailurus bengalensis. The sequence goes on from NC_057353.1 coordinate 58,779,881, forward strand.
ATCTGCCATTACGTGTCCTCATTTACTCACTCTCACTCAGCCCCTATTAAATATCTGCGTATACTGGGCATTGTTTTAGATGCTTCAGGTGTAAAGAAACACATAGATTTTTGTCTTTCTTCAGATATCTGAGAAACCATTGGGGCTTTGACTGTATGCCATTTGTAAATACATATGGAAAGCTATCTGCGATTACAAGAAGACCTGGGAGTGATGTAGACAAAGTTCTGAAAGGCAAATGAGAGCCTTTTGGAGCCAGTTATACCTAAGACAAATGGCAAAGGAAAGAGCAGAAATCAGATGCACAGAAAAGAAAAGGGAAGTGGTCCAGGTCACAGAGTTTTGCAACCTCAGCACTGTTGACATTGTGGGCCAATTATTTCTTTGTGTGTAGGTATTCTCACATATCCCCAGACATTGACAAATGACACTTGGGGGTAGAGTTGCCAGATTTAGCAAACGGAGATAAACACTATAGCAATTAAATATAAGACATCAATTCAATTTGCATTTTGGACAAAAAACATTTTTTTTTAGTTTAAGTATGTCCCATATTATGTATTGTTTGTCTGAAATTCAAATTTAATGGGCATCCTGTATTTTTTCTGGCAACCCTAACTGCCTTAAATTGCCTTAAATTGGTTGAAAACTTCTGAGTTAGAGGATAACATGATCAAATTTTATATTGGATAGCATGATCAAATTTTATATTTGATCCATCAATTTTTGGAGTCCATCAGTTGGGTTTGAGGGACAATGAGTTGACTAGGCTTTGGCGTAACCTTTTCAATAGATGTGTATGTCCTCTGTGCCTTGGACTGTTCTAGGTAGAGGGTATAGAGTACAGACAGAAGAGCAAAATTCTCTGTCTGATGGAGCTTACGTTATCATGAGGAGAAGACAACTAGTAAATACATAGCTGAGTAAATTATAAGATCCATCAGGCAGGAGAGACTAGGTTTTGGTGCTGTGGAATCAAACAAAACCCAAAATCTCTATAACTAAAAACGGTAGAAGATTTTCCCCTGTGTTACATGTCTATCACAGATGGCCGCACCTGTCCTTCAAATGACCTTTCCTCTAGCACCCAAACTGACAGAGCAGCCTCTCTCTGCAATATTTGTGCTTGTCCTCAGTGCGGAAAATGAGACTGTAGCAGAATATATGCTGACTCTTAAGATTTCTTAGCCAAAGCAACCACATTTTTCTAAGTTGAGTGGGGTGGTATAAAACTCCTACTACATGGTAACAGAAGAGGTAAAGCTTTAAAGAAGCTAATGGAAAATTGGGATCATGATCTCTCAGATTGGTTCGCCATAAAAATGGAACCTGAGATAACGACTTGGTTTCAGGTAGTTTATGGAGGATATTCCCCTAGAAAGCCAGAACAAAGCAGTGGAGAGACTGAGTCAGGGAAGAAAGAAAAGCCAATATGCTGGTGTCCCATAGGGGTTGCTTCTCTGGGCAATGGGGATTTGTAATACCTCTGCTAGCAGCCCCTGAGAAGCACCTGGAATGTCTATTGGAATTCTTTATTTGGAAGAAGAGGATGCTGGAGCTTTTTTTACTGGCTCTGTTCTCAGGCGAGCGACACCAAATATAGGCAAACAGCAATACATTCTACTGTATATGTAATGTCAGGCATAGAGAAAAAAAAAAAAGAGAGAGGAAAAAGAAAAGGGAAAAAAAAGGATTAGAAGACCCGGGTAATGAAGCAAGTAAAATGTCGATTTTTATAATACTGATAAGACAGTTAGGAAAGGGGATATTTGAGCAAAGTTCTATAGGCAATGTGAGAGATCTTTATGGATACCTGGTGCGGGGGGGGGGGGAGAGAAAAAAGAACCCCAGCCAGAGGAATAACAACTGCAAAATACCTGTCATAGCAAACCTGGCACCTTCAGAGACCTGGAGCTATAATTCTGCCAGTAAGGACGTTGTAAAATATAAGGTCAGCAGTGTAATAGTGATCAGGAGATCATGGAGATCTGCATAGGCCATTGTAAAGATTTAGGATTGGGGCGCCTGGGCAGTTCAGCTGGTTACGCATCCGACTTCAGCTCAGGTTGTGATCTCACGGTTCGTGAGTTTGAGACCCACATTGGGCTCTCTGTTGTCAGTACAGAGCCTGGAGCCTGCTTCAGATCTCCCTCTCTCTGCCCCTCCCCTGCACTCTCTCCCTTTCTCTCTCTCTCAAAAATAAATAAGCATTAACAACAAAACACATTTAAGATTTAGGATTTACTCTCAGGTGAGACTGGGAGTCACCAGAGAATATAGTGCAGAGGAGTGCTGTTACTTGACTAAATATTTAAAAAGATTACTCTGGTTACTATTGAGTAGACTATAAGGGATCAAAATCAGAAAGACCACGTTAAGGCTATTACAATAAGAGAGCTGAGTAGATATAAACATCTACACAAGATGGTAGCCATAGAGACAGTGAGAAATGTTCAAAATCTGGATATGTTATGAAAGTATAGCATTTGGTTTTGCCGATGAATCAATGTGTGACGTAAGAGAAAGAAAATCAACCTGAACACACACAAGATGGAGCTACCCTGAACTGAATTTGAGGATGAGGAAAGCTAACCTGTGTGAATTATGCCAAAGATGAGAAGTTTATTCACAGAAATCATGATTGGTGTTAAAAATTACTCATTTAGCTCAAATCTAGAATCCCAGTTTGTACTGAGAGGTGACAATTTTCCAGAGATCGGCTGAATTTTTCCACATCTTTTGACCAGACCACTTTTGTTCTAGAATATCTTTTTGAGATGGCTGTATAGCAAACAACATTGGAATGGAGGTGTAGTGTCTCCTTCCTGAGCAAGGGGCAGCCATGCTCGCTGCACATTATACAAGTTTCCCTTAGGTTCCCTAAGCTCTGAGTTCCTCTGCTTTAATGCAACCTACTCTGGGCCAGTTTCCCTCTGGTTCCTTTCAAATTGCCCTGTATAATTTAGGGCTCAGAAAACTGGTACAAGATTGGGCACCCAGCTGGTTCAGTTGGTGGAACATGAGACTCTTGATTTCAGGGTCATGGGTTTGAGCCCCAATTTGGGCATGGAGCCTACGAAAGAAAGAAAGAAAGAAAGAAAGAAAGAAAGAAAGAAAGAAAGAGAGAGAGAGAGAGGAAGGAAGGAAGGAAGGAAGGAAGGAAGGAAGGAAGGAAGGAAGGAAAAGAAACAGAAACAGAAAAAGAAAAAGAAAAAGAAAAAGAAAAAGAAAAAGAAAAAGAAAAAGAAAAAGAAAAAAGAAAACTGGTACAAGAAAATGCTTATAACATTGGTTATTGCTATTGCTGAGTGATGAAGTTCTTTGTCTGACCCAGGACACTTGTAACGTTTGCTAGATTTGTGAAACTGTAGCAGAAGATTCAAGTGTATCCACACAGGGGGATTAAATGACATGTGATTATGGAGCAGAGATTGCAATGATGAGTCTACAATTTAAGGAAAGCTAAGGATTGCTAGCTACTACTAGAAGCTAAGAGAGACAGGGAACAGATTTTCCCTCAATTCTCTAGAAAGAACCCTGCCGATAACTTTGATTTCAGACTTTAGCCTCCTAGACTATGAGAGAATAAGCTTCTGTATTGCCACCCAGTTTGCAATACTTTGTTTGAGCAGCCCTAGAAACTAATACACAAATTATAATTGGCATTCTGGAAAAAAAATAATCATTACAGTTGACAAATTGGCACAAGCTCTAATTAGTCAGCATTCTACATGGAAGATTGGGGTTTTCAAATCTAGGCAGAACCATATAGTGTTATACTTTTTATTAGTTAAAAGCTGATCATTGAGGAAGTCAGTTCTCCGTATTCTGTTTGAGGTTGCCACGTATTTTTCTTTGTCATTGTCATCTTCCTCACTGTTAGCATTATCATTGTATCCATTATCACCATCTTCAACAACACTGTAAACAAATCTGAAACTATTTAAGCACTTCATTTAGCTTAGCATCATTTTAGATGTATCATCCCTGACATAAAGAACATGAAGAACAACCAAATATTGAACAAGCACATAAATAATGAAGAGTGCACTTCCCTTCCTTAAACCCATTTGTAGCAAACATCATTACAAAGAAATGTTCTTTATAACCAAGTTATTTTGACCATGGGCGCAGGTCCAATCCTGAGTGAACTCCAATAATGCGATTGAATTGAACCCTCTACAATGAATCAAATTATATTGTGGATGATTCTATGATCTCTACCCCAGCAACAGCCGTTTTCAAAACCAAAAATAAGTGTGATTTGCATTACCAGAGTCAAGTGGGTCCAACTTCAGAAATGTTGAGACAGAAGAGGTCGAAGCAAAGATTTCATTAACTCTTTAATTCTCCATTAATTTACATACCCCTGAATGCCACACATTTCCATTTTATTCCCCCCCAAAGCCTCCTACAAACTTAAGTAACATTCGCGCTGAATGTTACAGGATCTTGCCAAAAGGGAAAGGGAGAGAGAGCAGTAAGAGGAGTGCAGGGGAAACAAAACGGAAACGGAGCGAGAGGGAAACTGGCAAGAAGAGAACTCTCTCCATAGTTTCCTGCATAGAGATGACAGGATCTGTTTCCCTTTTTCCTCTTCTGAGTTCAAAGCTGGTTTTTTTTCCCATTCTAATGAATTAGAGAAACTGGGCATCAATTCAAATTTTACTCTAATTCTGCTGACTGGAAATTTGATATCAAATAAAAGATTCATTATAAGATAAGCCTATAACAACACAGCAGTGCGCAAGTACTGCATTTCATCATAATGGAATTCTACCCCTATAAGCTTCCCCAACATATGAATGAGTTGTAGAATAAAAATACAAGTATTTGCAATTCAGAGTGAATTTTTGTTTAAAGATTATGAGCATGAACACATTTGGATTGGACTGTGGGCTCTTATTTTCGTCATTAAATACAGAAACTGCATTACCATTCTATATAATGTAATCTCCATAAATTATTTTTAATGCGAAACATTCCTTCAGTAGTCTCACGTGAGATAATTAATGCCACTAGTGTATGAAGCAATGAAACTATAGTTTTTTTTTTCAAGATAAGAATCAAGAAATATTCAGAACACCTACAGTTTGAGAGACTTTTTCAAGGGTAACTTCCCTTGAATTTTACACTAAACAGTATTGTACAAAATTTATATTTTATCAGAGTTTTCAAAATTCTTGTGAGATTTTTTTTCCCTCTTTAGGTATCTGAGTAAGTCTAGATCACTCACAGTTTTTGGTGGCAGACCCAGATTCTTCCTCATACCTGATACCTCTTCGAGAAAGGAAGGGTGCTCTGGACTTCCTATAAGCTGTGCTGAGGCAGAAATGATTAGAAATAAGGTTAAATCACAGTCCTATCTTATACAGTGCAGGTTAATAGGTGTAGTCTTTTCTGTTTTTGTCATACAGAGGTCTTTCATAGGAACTTTGAAAATTTTTACATGTTCTGTTTCTAACAAAAATGTACGGTTCCATTTTTCTGAAAGAAATGGACATGAATCTTGATGTGACCTAATGAAAATAATGTACAAAGTCATGACTTATTATTTCTATGTTTACCTGAATAAAAAGGGGGGGCATTAAATACAAATGAGAGGGAACTTCAGGCCTAAAAGGAAAAATTTCATCAAGGTCTTCTACACCATCTAGAGAACTATATCTTAGCCGTGACCTAAGAAGACACCTTAATGGTGATGATGATGATGATGATGGTAATAATGATAATAATGTATAATTGTGTGCTTTAAAGTTCACAGTGACTTTTCAAATCTATTATTTCATCTCCTCAGTATAGCACCACTATTGAAGTAGGCATTGTAATCCATGTTTTACTAATGAGAAAATTAGCTCAATGTCTAATATATGAGTAAATAATTCATTCCTTGGATTTAGGAATTCTCAGTCCAAGTTCAGTGCTGTGTTAAAGTATCAAAAATAAAAAAGTCCACAGTACTAACGTGAACCATCTGTCCTACTGCAGAGCCCGAGAAGGCCACTAAATATTGAACATTAAAATGTTCAATGGCTTGACACAGCACAGGAAATACAGTCAATGACATTGTATGGTGACAGATGGTAGCTATATTTATGGTGAACACCACATAACGTATGGAGAAGTTGTGCAGCTGAAACTAATGTAACATTGTGTGTCAACTATATTCAGAAATTTAAAAAAATGGCCTCATTGTAGTGGGATTTCAAATGAAAATTTTTTTGTAATCTTCTCTTCTTCCTTCATATTGAAAAAAAAAATACCTTCAGCCACTGATCTAGCAATGCCATTAATGTGATGCATTATATATAATTGCATTTATATATAAAATTGCATTTATATATAAAGCTCTTTGGACAAACCTTCCTCAGAATCCTGTTTCTTCTCTTTTCATTCCCTAGTACATATTTCCTTTTTCCAATCCCAGATGAGCCCTGATTACAGAGTCTATTTTATTATTCTTATGTCCTTGCATTTTTAAGAAAACTTCTGAGAACAGTATGGGGACTTTATCTAAGGGGCTGTTCCCTCTTTGTCATAGGCTGCTCAGGCTGCTGTAAGAAAAAACTATGGATTGTATCATTTACACAGTAGCCATTTATTTTTTCACAGTTCTGGAAGCTCTGGTAGATCAAGGTAACAGCTGATTTCGTTCCTGATGAGGACACTCTTCCTATCTCCCAGATGACTACCATTTTTCTGTGTCCTCACATTGCATATATATATATATAGAGAGAGAGAGAGAGAGAGAGAGAGAGAGAGCACTCTCGTCTCTTCCTCTTCTTATAGGGGCACTAATACCATCGCAGGGGCCTCATCCTTGTGACCTCATCTAAACCTAATTACCTCCCAAAGACCCCACCACTAAACATCATCACCTTGGGGATTAGGACTTAACATATAAATTTTGGGGAGGATGTGAACAGTCAGGCTGTAACACCGTTTTACCTATCTCAATGTCTGGGGAAATAAAACATATTTTTTTTTTCTGCACAAAGTTTAAGTAGTGGCTTCTTGGACAACAGTCAGGGATTTCTAAGACTAAATCTGTCTGGTATGCATGGAGGTAGAATGGTTATTGACAATGCAGGAAAATAACTTTTATGCACTGAGCACGTCTAGGAGGGAAAATATGATACACATGGCATGTTCTTCATCTTATTTAATCCTCACAGCAATGCTGTAAAGGATATTTTCTTACTGTGATTTTGTATATGAAGATATCACTGTTCATAAGGTTTGAGTAGCTCTTTCAAATTACTCACCTTTTAAGTAGCAGAAACCACAAAAGAAACATTTTTTTAACTGAAAATATCTGCTTTTACCTATTGTAAATATAGTGCATAAAGTGGGCCTCAATCCAGGGGCTCTGTGTTCCATGAGTATATAGTTTTAGGGTGACATCAATCTCTTTAAAGTGGCCATTTCTCTGTAGCAATAGGAATTTGTACAAGGTAGAATGGGGCAGAAATGGAATTGATGAGACACCAGAGAAGGCTCTCTAGAGAAGGCTGACTCTAAAATGAGATTTAACGTAAAGGTGATTCTATGTAAATAATAGAGGGACCTTTAATCCAGATGGAGGAAATACTGTGTGTAAAAGCACAGAACTTTGTGCAGTTGTAACCAAACAAAAAATACAAACAAATTTCTCATTGTGGTGGTGGCGGTGCCGATGCTGACAAAGGAGACATTTCGGAAAATTACTAAAGTCCAGTGAGCATGCTTCTGTTGCAAAAGGAGGAATGTTTATCCTGAGAAGAGGGGAGGAAAAAAAGCAGAAGACATGAAGCGAAGCCTGAAGTTGCCGCCATGCATGTGTTGAGCTAGTAGTACCTTAGTAGTGGTATCACAGGAAGAGGCAATAATCAGAGGAAGGGTGTTGCATACTTTTTATAAATAAAATGAGTATAATACTAACATTTAAGATGATTCACTATGAACAGCTACTAGCAGTTTTAGAAATTTTAGAATCTTATAAAGTCTCAGAATTTTATAAATTCAAGGCCAAGTTTAACAGCCACACAGAAGTAGATTTTGCTTTTGTAATTTTAATACATTTAGAAAACAAAGGTTTAAACACAAAGGTTTAGACAAAGGTATAGAAAGTCATTTACAGTTCACCGTCTGGAATGACCAAATACTCATTTGATCATTTTATTTTAGATCTCTTTTTTTTAATAAAAGAAAAGGAGTTTATTTAATAAACTCATTCTTCTTTTCTTTAATCTTCCATATGGCTTCTCTTCAGTCCTTAGAGGTGATTCTTAAACTACCGTGTATGGGATTTTTTAGTCTTTGTTTTTATTTTTTAAGTTCATAATCTTACCCCATGTATACATTAATAAAAGTATATATTATTGCTTAAAAAGTATTACTGCTGATAAACACAGAATATTCCTTTCTGTCCTTCCATCTATCTTTTTTTCACACCCAAAACCCTAAGACCAAAATTATTTTGACTCATTTTTGGAATAAGAAGGGAAATGAGAGACACGGTGATTCTCTAGCAGCAACAAAAGCTTCTTTAATGAAAGATTAGGAGCGAAGTGTTTCAGAATAACATCGTTGAAGGAAAAAAATCCTGTATTTACAATGACCTGGTCAAAAATATTCAGGAGCGCCTGGGTGGCGCAGTCGGTTAAGCATCCGACTTCAGCCAGGTCACGATCTCGCGGTCCGTGAGTTCGAGCCCCGCGTCGGGCTCTGGGCTGATGGCTCAGAGCCTGGAGCCTGTTTCCGATTCTGTGTCTCCCTCTCTCTCTGCCCCTCTCCCGTTCATGCTCTGTCTCTCTCTGTCCCAAAAATAAATAAACGTTGGAAAAAAAAAAATATTCAGATGACCAAACACTCATATGTAAGTGGGGTAAAGACCAAATGGTGAGACACTTATGATGAGGTAGGGTGGATCAAAGGAATAATAAATAGATGAAGTCCAAAATGAGAAAAGTCTTTTTAATTTTTTTAATGTTTATTTATTTTTGAGAGACAGAGACAGAGCGTCAGTGGGGGAGGGGCAAAGAGAGATTGAGACAGAATCCGAAGCAGGCTGCAGGCTCTGAGCTGTCAGTACAGAGCCTGACAGGGGACTCGAGCCTGTGAACCAGGAGATCATGACCTGAGCTGGTCAGATGCTTAAACCGAATGAGCCACCCAGGCACCCTGAGAAAACTCTTTTTTAAAGTCTAATCAGGAAATAAATTTATTCAAATGTAATAACAGGTACTTTATTAACACTGTATTGAAGTTAGAAAAATCTCATTTTTTAGTAAAGTAGCGGGGTACTGTGGGCACATGCTGCAGTTAATAAGAGGCTATAGAATTGAGAAACATCTTTATAACCTAGCTAGGACCTTCTCAAAGAGATATTCCTTTGTTGAAAACAAGACATTTAATTTCTTTGTTGTTCCCTCAAAAGAGTTCTATATGGGGGCGCCTGGGTGGCTCAGTCGGTTAAGTGTCTGACTTGGGCTCAGGTCATGATCTCACAGCTCATGAGTTCAAGTCCCATCTTGGGCTCTGTGCTAAAAGCTCAGACCTGGAGCCTGCTTTGATTCTGTGTCTCCCTCTCTCTCTGCCCCTCACCTGCTCACACTCTGTCTCTCTCTCTCTCAAAAATAAATAAGCATAAAAAATAAAAATAAAAAGAGTTCTATATGGTTGTACAAACCCCACAATAATTAACAGTTTGAGGAGAGTTAAAATGGTACATAAAATTTCCAGTGTTTTAGATAGTCATACCAACTCAGTGATGCAATTCAGCAAACTTTGTGTGGATACACATTTGTCCTGACATAATTGAAACAGAAACATTAATTTTCAATTACTGAAGAAATTATTAATTAACACCCATCAATGTGGCTTATAGTATGTCTTTTAGGGCTAATTCCTGTGGAATTAATTTCCTTCACAAATATTTGAGTCCTCCCCAAAGTATGTGGCATCACTCAAGGTGTTGGTGATACCACAGAAAATAATAATAATGATAGCACAAAATATATTTCTATCCTTGTGGAATTCTAGTATTGCATAATATGTTTGCAAACTCAAATGTTTTCATACCTTCCATAAAGATTAATGCACTTATTTGAATTTTGCCTAACCAAATTATAATGCTGAATGATTGGAAGGGAAATATATCTACCATATGTACAATACTAAGAGGTTATATGAATATAGGGATAAAGAAGCTACTGTCATTCAGATATCATTAAAATATAATAAAACTTATTTCAATTTTCCCATTGTTTTATTTCTAAAATACTATTTTTATTAAATTCTCCTCCAGAAATTTTCTCAAGAAAATATGCTCATATCACTCTAATTTAGGAAGGTTATAAATACACAATAGCAGATTAAGTCCTTACAGGAATCAGGCAGAAAGATATTCATTTTTTTCTTTCCAGTAATATTTCCCAAATGTCTCACCATGGAATTATTTACCCATGTGTCGGCAATTAATTTCTCAGGAAACCACTACCCAACAGAACACTTTGAGGACTATTTCTCCAAAGTAAACCAGACCTTAGGATTACTATAGTTGTAATGAAAAATATTATTCTCATGGACACTACTAATGTCAACGATATCTATTCTACCATTAAAAAAAAAAAGACTCCTACTTTTGACTGGAAGCTTGAATGCTCAGTCAGTGAGCACATTTCTCAGGTCCCACACAGCATTATATGGCCACGTGACTGGATCTGGGCCACATAAATAAAGTTGGGCCAATGACATTTGTAGAAAAGTAATGAATAGTTTTATGTTATATGCTTAAAGACCTATACGTCTTACAGGTTTTCTCCTTTACTGTTTGTGATGTGGTGCCAAGATGTGGTACCTTAGGTCCAGAGAGGATGATGGAATTGTATAGCTAGACTGAGTCCATCAATAATTTTGTGGAAGAGCTTGCTTTTGATGAAGTGTTACAGAAGAGAGACGTAAATATCAATGTTTTATGAGCCATTATATATTGTATTTAAAAAGAAGAGTAGGGGCGGTTTGGTTGGCTCAGTCAGTTAAGCATCCAACTCTGTGCTGACAGCACAGATTCTTGGATTGGGATTCTCTCTCCCCCACTTTCTCGGCTTCTCCCCCACTCTCTCTTGTTCTCTCTTTTTCAAAATAAACAATCATTAAAAAAATTTAAAATGGAAGACGAGACCGATGCTTATTTTAAGATTATTGAATGCAAAAAGTCGCATGACATAAAAACTGCTATTTTTTAATGCCTAGGTTTACCAATTTTTTCAAGTTATATGATAGCTTGGAGGATAAGGATAATACTTCCTTTTATGTACAAATTTACATCAACTTCAAATATTTCAAATTCCAGTAAAACAATCTGTGACCAACAGACATGCAATCACTAGTATACTGCATCTTCCTAGATCTCCTAATTGGTTCCTACTGCTGCGCACGGTCCCTTTGAGTAGTAGTCTACAAGACAGGGGCAGTAACATTATACACAACAGCCTTTTATCATCATGTTTCTAGGTATCACTTTTTGCAATCACTTTCAATCACCTACTCCTCTTTTTATATTTTTATTCTCCCTAGTGTAAATGTTGTATCATTTTAGGGAAAATGGTAACTAAATCTTGCTCATACAAAGTTTAGCTAGAGGTTTTCTATTACACTGAGGTTAAGTCCCACTCAGTAGGGAGAGGGACGCTCTGAAAAATGGTATATACTTGTTTTGAGGACTAAATGAGATCATTGCATGCAGCATTTATGGAATGTTAAACTAAATGTTCCTGTGTATATGAGTTAACACTATCATCATTATCATCATCATCACCTATAAGTAACTTTTGAGACCACAGCCCTCACTTTTAGCCTAGCCCAAGATCGTTGTCACGTATTTTTAAGCCCTTTAACTTTCCTCTGATGTCTTGCTATGTAATCCTACAACTTTTTCAGTCACAGGACAAATTTTATGTTTCCCATGAACACTGTGCCAATGAGTTTTTTCCTTCTTTCCTCTCTTTGCACAGCTTATTTAGCATATATTGCACTGCAACTACTTATTATTCTTTTATTGTTTATGTATCTTCTTGTTGCCATATCACTTTAATTAGATAAGCTGGTTTTTAATGCTTGTTGAGATAACATATGTACAGAAAAGTGAATGAAATATATTAATCTAAGTGTAATCTTAATGAATTTTTACCTAGCATACTCCAATAAAACCACCATTCATATCAAGATGTAAATCATCTCCAGGTACCTGTAAGATTTATTTTTATACCTTCCTGGTCTATAGCACTCTTACATCCCCTCCCACAGGAACATGCACTTTCCTGACTCATGTAACCATAGATTAGTTTTGCCTGCTGTTGAAGTAATGCATGGAAGCTTATTGTTCTAGTGTTTTTTTAAATGTCTATCTTGAAATAATTACAGATTGACAAGAAGTTGCAGAGAAATGTACAGGGAGATCCTGTGTACCACTGACCTAGCCTTCACTAATCTTGCATAGCTATAATATAGTATCATAACCAGGAAATAGATATTAGTATGATCTACAGATTTCACCAGTTATGCATATGTACACTCAATTGTATATGTGTGTGTGTGTGTGTGTGTGTGTGTGTGTGTGTTTATCTGCAATAAAAACGCATTTATAGATTTAACTCACTAAAGCACAAGACACAGAACTATACTGTTATCCTAGGCCCTCTGGTACTTTTCCTTTAGCCATACCCAGGCATCATCACAACACCCATCTACCTTCCATCTTTAAACCTTGGCAAACACCAATCTCTTCTTCATCTCTATGAGCTTGCCATTTTAAGAATATTGTATAGATGGGATTACATTGTGTGTATCATTTTGAGATTGCCTTTTGTTTCATGCAGTGTAATTCTTTTGCTGTTCCTCCAAGTTGTGTGCATAGCATTAGTTTGTTATTTTTTATTGTTGAGTAGTATTTCATGGTAGGGGTGTACCACATTTTGTTTAATCATTCACCCATTGAGAAATATTCGGGCTGTTTCCAGTTTTGGCCATTACAAATAAAGGTTCTATGAGCATCACACACAAATATGTGTGAATGTAACTTTTTATTTCTCTGGGATAAACACCCAATATTTCAATTACTGTTTATTGTTAGATTATAAAAAAACCACTAAACTCTTTTCCAATGTGTCTGTAATATTTTACATTCCCAACAGCAATGTGTAGTAATTAAGTCTCTTTTCATCTTTGCCATTGCTGGAGTAACCACTATTTTTTTTATTTTAGCCATTCTGTTATGTGTGGTTTTAATTTGCATTGGATTGACGTTTTAATTAGCATTTTCCTAATGACTAATGGTGTTGAACATCTTTTCAACTGCTTATTTGTCATGTATGTATTCTTTTCAATGTAATGTATGTTCATATATTTTTCTAGTTTTTAATTTGATTGTTGTTTTTATTAAATTTTGGATTTGGGATTTCTTTAAATATTCCAGATGCAAAGCAAGATAGTATGGTAGTTACAGAGTGATAGTTATACAGATGAATGGAACAGAATAGAGACCTGAGAAATTGACTCACAAAAATTTGCCTAAATGACAAAAGTCCAAAAGCAATTTAAAAGAGAAGGGATGGGTTTTTCAACAAATTGTGCTAAAGCAATTGGACATCTGTAGGTAAAAAATAAGCCTCAACCTAAGTTTCATATTTTACACAAAAATTAACTCAAAATTGTTCATGAAGTTAAATGTAAGTAGAAATCTAATGTTTAGAAAAGAAGAAAACATAGGAGTAGACAAAAAATATACTTAAACTTGATGCTAAATTCATGACTCATGCAAACACAAGTTCACAACTGGACATCATGAAAATTATAAACTTTGTTAAGAGGATGAATAGACAAGCGAGAAACTGGGAGAAAATATTTCCGAATGATTTTTAACACTTTTTAGGGCAGGAATTATATTTGGGTGTCTTGCTTGCACTTATCTATAAACATTTCCTAAATAAAAATAGTACATGGTAAGTTTGAGAAAACCTGTTGAGATAAAACCTGAAAGTTGGCTGACAGAGACATTCTAAGTCTACTTGGGTATTGGAGAGGGCAAATTATTCTGGAATGCAAAGAGAAAAGTCCGATTTGGTATTACATAATTCACGAAAGAAAATGCAAAACATTTTTGAGATCTTCAATTTCCCGTGGACCCTGTTTCACACGATGTTTCTGTGAGAATGATGTGCATGCATTGTTTACCATGCATGGGTCATACTCTAATGTCCTTGTTGACAAATATAATTGATTGCAATGGAACTACTCTTGACAGGGCTCAGTCTGCTTGTTTTGCAAAATTTGAGTGTCCTACCACCGTGTTGCTTCAAGACAGCAGGAAAAAAGTACCAATCTCCCTGAAAAGTCCTTTTAGATATATCCTGGCTATCAAATGTCAATGCAGCTGACAAAGTGGCCAGCAAACTGCAAGTACTAGATATCACATGGTGATTATAAAAATTTACAGCTGTCAGCTAAAATGAGAATATCTCCCATGGGTGTGGAAGTAAAATGTGAGGATTAGCTGATAAAGCATTCTGCTCTGGCTTTTTCTTTCATGAACTAAGATCACAGAGATGTGAGAATGTCATCCACAAGGTTCAACAAAATGTTCACCAGAATTTAGAACATGATATAAGACTTTGTGAAAACATCTTTCTTACAGAAGACAGAATTTTTCAACTCCTGTGAAAGGCAGGGTGAAGTTCTTAATTGGCAGGATAAACTCAGAAAAGATTAAAACTCACCTTAATTAGCATCCCACATCTTAAGCAATGAATCCTATTCCACAGTAATCTTTGCTCGTGGCATAGGTATTGCTGCCATGTTAAGGATGCTGCTCATCTAAAGATAAAGATCAGTTTCTCAATCATGTCTAGAGAGGTCTAGGGCTTTTGAAGAAAGCAGGGATGTGACTGAATTTGATTCAATATTTTCACTTCCCTAACAGGAATTTTTTTTTATGAGACAATGTGTTCATACAATTGTTTGGAAACATACCCTTATCAAGAAATGTGGATGAACTCAATACATTGTTATTTGTATTTTTTCTGACTATGGATGCAGTCATATTTAATATAAGAAAATGGCTAATTCATCATGGTATAGAGATCAGCAAAAAATACAGAAACTTCCTAGAGGTGAAGCAGACACAGATAAAGAATGAACAACAACAAAAAAGAATGAACATGAGGCGCATATAGTTTCCTATAGCTCATACATATTACTCTCTCAAGCCATCTTATCACCACATTTATAAGATCAATCTACCTTATTAGTACACAATTCTGTATCCAGTCACCACCTCTCTAATTCAACACTTTATCTCTCCTGGATATGTGCTACCTTGATTTCTCTATCTTCAGTTTCTTTCCATTACATCTTCAATCTTAGGTCAACTTTTCTAAAGCACAGTTCTGATCACAATATTTACATACTCACAAATTTTACTACCAAATAAAGCCATAATGAATTAGCATGACTTTCAAAGTCACCAGCTTTTTGACCTCAATTTATTATTGCAAAGGTACTTCCCACTCGTTTCCTTCAGTTATCCAAGTAAATTAGATATGCCATGCAGGATACCCACTCTTAATATGGCCTCCTTTCACTGGAGTTTCCCTACTGGTGTGTATTTTATTTTCAGTATTAAACTTAGAATCAATATAAAACATTGGAGAAGCCACTTGCAATGCACTCAGAAAAAATGCAATATACTGGGATGTATGTCATGACTTTATGAGGAAAGCAAATCTGGTAAAAATAAATTTCTTTCTAAAAGTTTGAATGGGATAAAATCAATTGGATGAGTTACTGAGCAGTGGGTATTGATGCTAATACATGCAAATGTAGAATCTTGAAGCATGAGACCATGAGTACTGAAGCTGAACTAAAGCTACAAAGAGATAAAATATATAATAATCAAAAGCAGTAGGAGTGTGTCATTGTACAACCTGAGGAAAGGACTGTAAGAGGGATGCCAGCAGGCATGAGCAGAGGGTGCTAATTTCTGCACAGGAGGCAAACTATGTAAGAAGTCAGCAACGTGAAAAAGGCTCTACCAAACAGGAATTGTCACAGCATTGTCAGTCAGAGGAAGTCTTCCTTGAGGCTACTTCCTATAATATCCATCCAGCTGATAATGACACCATGTAATTGGGGTGTGAATTTCAGTTTTGTTTTGTTTACTGAGAAATTACCTTTTCTATTTCCATAGAATTTTTAAATCCTTCTTGAGCCTCAAGTTGGTTGTAGAGAGTACACCATTAGGTGCACATAAAAAGGTAAAGACCATAGAGAATGCCTAAGTGCTTACTTGGAGACTGGTGCATTTTCAAGGTCACTATATCACCAGCAGTCAAGGAAGTTAGGCCATTCTAAGTTTATTCCTAAATTGAGTCTCAGTGTTAGTATAGTTTCCATTTGGCAGGTTTAAAGCTGGTTTCATTTAGTAGGTTTTAGCTGTTTCTCTTTAAAAAATAACTTTTACAAATCAGGTATAGCCTGCTGATTACTACTACTGCTACTACAATTACTTTTTGAATTACTAAATTTAAAAAATGTAGTATGTTAAGTAAAGCAATATCTGTATATTATTTTCCCCTTTTTGACCCTTGGTTCAGAAATCTTGGGATGATTCCAACATGTACAGAGCTTAATGATACCCCTCATTAGCATCATATCAGCATCCATGATCTACCTAGAAAAATAAAATTCTCTGTAAAAATTAATAAAGACTAATAAGTATTTACAATTAGTAGAAAAATAATAGTGAAAAAGATAACATTTCCAAATACAAACACTTGATGTTTACCTAGATTCTCTCTTATTTATGTGTATTTTTTCTTTATTTTTATATACTGGCCACAAAGGTTTTTTTTTTATAGATTTTAAAATTCATTGAACAAGTGTCATATTAATACCTCAGTATAACACCATTCTGAATTTCAGAAGTTAATTAAAAAAAACAGAAAAGTATAACAAAATTAATTGCAGGAATCATCATAGATTTTTAAGGCATAATCCATAAATTTCAAATAAGACATCTTCTGTGTACATTTTCAAAATTTTCTGGTTTTCTATAAGCACCAAGGTGCAAAATCCAAGTTTCAAGTTGGATTATCACATGTTCTATTTGCATTTTATTCCTCTTATGTTTAGATAGTGTTTCCCCCTACTTTTAGAATTAACATCTAGCTATGTCATATCCCATTTTCACACATTTCTTCCAACATAAAACAAATAATTCAGCAAGTAACAGCTGTAAAATATTTCAGAGTAGATAACTCTGAGCATTGACTGAAGGTAAGCAGTAGATTCTTTGAATTTTCTCCTTGAGATTTGGAGTGCAGGGAGAAAAATCACTCTCTCCAGCATTTTCTTTCTATCTCAGAAACCATTGTTTCAAATCTACATGCATTTATTCCATAAGACTTATGTTGGAAGAGCTAAACTGGACAGTCCTGTTTCTCTCAATTATTTCAGTTTGCTTTAGCTCAGGAAGAAAAAAAAGATAATCTCTATAAGAAAACTAATGGCTGTTGTAGAGAATCATCACAGTTGTAAGGATCATGGTGAGGTAATGATAGATCTGGCATGAAGAAATCAACAGTAGCAGTCAAAGGGAATATGTTACTTTAAGAAAAGGATACAAAGAATTTACATATGTGAAAATGATTTTTCATATTACCACAAAATTACAACTTGGTGGTATCTTCTCTTCAGATTCAGACATACCCAACTATAGAGGTGTGATTGCCATCAGATACTTCAAGGACCTTCCTTTGTAATTTTTACCCTCTTGGCTCCACTAGACACGGCACTAGAACACATACAATATAGGCTTTAGACTACAAACCCTGTCTCCTGTATTACTTTGCTTATACTTGGAATGCCTTTGTCTGGATCTATATAAATATGTGAACACTCAAGGATAAATTCCAATCAAATTTTTGGACTGCCGTGTTAGCATAGCTTCAGGCCTCACACCTGCACCACCCCTCACCTTTCTTAAAGTGATCAATAACCCTAAGACAAGGAAAAACTTAACTGAGTGATGAACTTGAGACACAAAATGTTATCTGTCTGCCTGAAACAATAGAAAATGTATCGCATATAAAAAGTAGATGAAATTTGATAGAAGAGGATATTTAAAGCTGACCACATATTATCCCGCCAACTAAAAGATGAGAGTACCTCAGCAATAAATAGAGGGCACTTTTGCAACATACCACGAACACTTCTAATACGAGAAGCCAATATAGTAGAGGACCTGTTCCAGGAAAAACCTATGCCACAAGCAGAATCTTCCTAAAGAGGCAGTCACCAAGATGGGCCAAAATTGTCTCTGGTTAGAGTATCTTAAGCTTTAAAGGGAGAAGACCCTCCATATTGCTCATCTTAAACATAGTGCCTGGCATAACATAGATATCCAAAAAATATCTACTGACTTTTTATATTTAAATGTGTATGTCAGAATAGATTGAATCCCATATTGTGGAATATTTTTCAACATTGTAATAGGAGAATGTAAACTAAATACATGATAATTTTAAAAGAAAGATAGTGTGGTTAGGAAAAATTCCAAAGTATTAAGTAAAAAGAAGTATTTTGTTTTAAACAGTGAAATAAACAAGTTCCCCAGAACAAAACATAAAAATTTGATAGGAAATATCTCTAAAAATCTCATGGTAAATTAGAAAGTACTGCAATCATCCACCATCTGGTGATTGTTTATAAAACGAATTGTACAGGGATTTAGACATTTCTACTGGGACTTAATGAGTTAGTTGGAAAGAACAAGAATACACAAAATATTCTCTACAAGTATTATAATTAGATGGTGTTCCAATTTCATGTAATAAAGGTGGCTG
This sequence comes from Prionailurus bengalensis, assembly GCF_016509475.1. Classification (NCBI taxonomy): domain Eukaryota; kingdom Metazoa; phylum Chordata; class Mammalia; order Carnivora; family Felidae; genus Prionailurus; species Prionailurus bengalensis. The sequence continues at coordinate 58,798,762 of NC_057353.1, forward strand.
GTATGTAGATATCCAAAGTGTACCTTCAACTTTGTAATATATCTAACTGCTACCTCACTCATGTTTCTGATCCAATGCCTTTACAGAGGCTTGTGTGTGTATGTAAGAGGTTTGAGGGTGGAATATTCAGGGAAATATTTAAGGACTATTAAGATTCCACTTTGACTAATTCAGGTTAAGTGATAATCATGCCCTAAATTTAAATAAATTCATTTTGACAAAATGATAAAGATGAGTTTTCAATGTTAGAAAGTTCTTCTTTGTTAATGCACAGGCCACTATTATTATTAATTTATCGAAATCTATATTTTGTTCTTTTTTCCTTTCCTATGCTAAAAAACGACTCTCCATTTCTCTGATTACATTAACAAGACAGCAGTGGATTCGACTGCTTCTTTGAAAAACTTGAGCATCTTTAATACTTTTTTCAAGTACTGTTAGAATCAGAAACTACATCTTCCCAGATGATATATGGGAAAATTAACACTGCTCTTTTTTGCTACCATTGTGAGTTTATCAGTGATTATAGAGTGAAAAAAAAAATATGTACATGAACTTTCTTGGAAATATCTCAAAATATTAACTGGCATAAGATGTCTTGAGTTTTTTCTCCAATCGATGTGTCAAATCATGCCACCTTCATTATTCTTTATTAATTTTTCTGAACAATCAAAAATAATCTAAAAATGTGGTTATATATAAGGCTGAAAATTGTTCCATTTAACAAAATTTGCTTCTATTTAGCTACTTTATAAGCAACTCAGTTTAATAGAACGATGCATACAGATCACAAGAGGAAAATGCTTATTAAAAATATAGTTATAGTGGAATCATGATTTATATACAGAAATAAGTGTATTGTAGGCTAACTGCAATGTGAAAATATTAAATATCACTACACAAGTATATGTTATTTTATTGTCTACCTCATGATCATTTATTAATTAAATTTTAATATAAGGTATATGGAGTGTTCTCTTAGGAATTTCTTCTGTTAGAATGAATCTGAATTACAGTGGAACTTCATGAGTATCATTGAAGCAAAACTTGGCATTGTGGGTCTGGAATGAAGGTCTGAATTGGGACCAACAGAGAGAAATGCTGGCACTATTTGTCTGATAATAGAAGGTATTAACTGAGTTTCATTACCTTACATGTTTTGTGGTTCAATTAAAAGTATTTAACAGAGGGGCGCCTGGGTGGCTCAGTCGGTTAAGCGCCGACTTCAGCTCAGGTCACGATCTCGCAGTCTGTGAGTTTGAGCCCCGCATCAGGCTCTGGGCTGATGGCTCAGTGCCTGGAGCCTGCTTCCGGTTCTGTGTCTCCCTCTCTCTCTGCCCCTCCCCCGTTCATGCTGTGTCTCTCTCTGTCTCAAAAATAAACATTAAAAAAATTTTTTTTAAAAATTAAAAAAAAGTATTTAACAGAGAATTTTTGTCTGTACTATTTTATAAACCATTGCTGCTTCCTGAGTCCCTGTTTAAGGATATTGATGATGATATGATGATATTGTATATATTTTATTATGACTTACAACTTAAATTGTTTTATATTTAAATAGTGGATAAATCTGTTTCAATCTGTCCCATTTGGGGGTTACATTGGAAGAGAATATTCACGTTTTATTTTAGATATATCATATGCCTTGCTTAACTTCAATATTTCTGGTTAGTGACACATGTGCAAAACAAACAAATCCACGTGCATGGTTACACTTGTCTGATTGTAGAAGATAAAAAGAGTCAGCCTAAGGAAAATTTGTGATGGAGACAAAATTGTACATCAACTCATTTACTTTCTTCTGTTTTCTTCCAGAATGAAACATCTCTTTTTCTAAGCTTTGCTAACCCTCTTCCTCCTTCCTTTCCATGCTCCGCATCTTGAGACAGACTGACATATTTATTATATATCTGCTGGTTTAATATTTGATATGAAAGAACATAAACAACATAATTAATAGAGAACCCCTATTGCTTTATTTTGAAGCTTAAGTTAGATGCTAATTATGCAATTAATAAAACTAAGAAATACTATGTCAAAACCTGTCTTGGGAATGAAAAGGCATGAGAGTGAACTCATGGAGCTCTAGATTGTTCTAAAGTTTTAATGCATGTGAGACAGAAATAGCTAGAAGGACATTATACACCTGATTTTTTCCTTCCCCCAACCTCTTAAATGTGCCCATCTCATGAAGTACAAGATACTAAATCTTTATGACTGCTCATGTATAGAATCCCTGTTATACATCTTTCTTTACTAAAGAGGTTCTTGAAGTGTGGTCTGCCAGTGACGAGTAGTCCAAAGGGCTCTCGTCAAGACATCTACAAACTCAAAACTATTTTTATAACACTAAGATGTTATTTACCTTTTCCACTATGTTGACATATATACTGATGCTGTAAAAACAATGGTGCATAAAATTGCTCGTGGCTTAGTACAAATCAAAGTATGGGTAAATGTGTTTCTCAATATTCTGTGTGACACAAGGGCAAGTAGGCCATTTATAAGGATGGTGGTTATATTGAAGAACAGTGCTTCCGTTACTGTGAGATTTGTGAACTGAGTTGGCCATTTTTTAATGGAATACCATTTTTATTGAGAAAACAACTGGCAGACAAACATTGATCATTCAGACTTTGGTATTATACTGACATTTTCTGAAAAAAAAAGGTAGAAGAAAAGAAATGTCTCTCTACTGTAAAAAAATTATAATATTTATTGTCAACAATAAAATTCCAGCTTTTAAGAGAAAATTAGATTTGGGGAAATTTGTGTCACTGGAGATTGACAGCTTATAGACTGAATTCTTTAGACTTTTTTCATGAAAGCAGTGATAATAATGATCATGAGTATTTTGGGTACCATATAATGAATCGTGTCAAAATATGAAAGATCTGCCTAACTCAATGAACCAATATTTTCCAAATGGCCAACTCTTGTTGCATTGCATGAAGTTAAAAAATATGAAATGGCAATGCAAAATGTTACAAAATTATGCATGAGTAAATAAGCCAAAGTGTAAGATAGAATGTAGGAAAATGCAAAATTTTCCATGGTGTTTATGATTTGCTATTCCACACTGCATATAAACCTTTAAGAAATTCTGACTCGTAAAATGTTTAAAAACAAAGAGAATTTTGGTAGTTATTTTCATAGATGTTAAGATATACTTCCCCTTTTCTACTAAATGTCTGTGAAGCCATATTATCTTCATATATTCCAATGAAAAATTACAAAACTGCAAGTTGAAATGCAGATGCAAATATTAGAAACCAGCTAACTTCCATTAAGCCAAACGTTAAAAAAATTGCAAAAAATGTAAACAATGCTTTTTTACACACTGGTTTCTTTTGTTTTCGAAAATATAGTTATTTTTCACAAAAGTTGCTTGTTTATGTTAATATATAGTGAGCGTATTATTTTTACATTTATTAACTTATAAATCAATATTTTAAAATAATTATTTGTAATTATAAATACAGTAAGTATTGATAGATCTAACCCACCTAACCACTCTTTGTGCTCCTCAAAAATTTCCAAGTGTATAAGGGGTTTCCCAAGAACAAAAATTGCAAGGATCTCTGATTTATTACATTTTCACCTTCAGAGAACCTGGAAATGTCTGCACATTTGGCCTGCAGCTAAACTAGTCTGTATGATAGTTCTCCTGTAAGACATGATTTGGTTATCATCCCTAAAGATGTGAAGATTATATACTACTAAGAATGGAATTTTATTTATTCTGTAATATTTACTTATTTATTTTTGAGAGACAGAGAGAGAGAATATAAGCAGGGGAGGGGAAGAGAGATAGGGAGAAAAATCCCAGGCAGACTCAGCACTGTCAGCACAGAGCCCAATGAGGGCTTGATCTCAGGAACTGTGGGATCATGACCTGAGCCAAAATTAAGAGTCAGATGCTTAAATGACTGAACCATCCAGGTGCCCCTAAAAGTGGAATTTTAAAAGGAGGAAAATTTATGCGATAAGTTTATGATTTCAGTAGATGCTAAAGTATGATGTTAGATATTTACACGATTTTGATCAAGTGTTGTTAAGGAATATTTTTTTATCTCTTGGTAAATCACTTAAGCCTGTTACAATTCAGTTTTCCCATTATAAAAAGTACCCCCTCTATTCTTGTTAAATTAGAATGTTTCAGAATAATTAACACATACTTGTCAATTAAGTTCTCATGTGTAGATTCCACAGAAATCCTAAAGATAATAACATAATTCTATACAAGTGATACATATGAGAATGGATAATGAATATATTAAGAGGATATGGAAATGCAAACAAAATATTAAAATTTAAAATATCTTATGTTTAGTTTAATTTAAATATGGGAGAGAAAATACAATAATGTTCAAAAATGTGTTTAGTAATAAATAATGATAGAAAAAAGATTGTGCTGGAGACATATGGCTTTGGGTGTAAAATTAAATAATAAAATAATATTGCATATGAAATTTTCCAGTGTGCAAGAGCCACGGCACTTAAACTACTTCTCAAGAAGAAGTAGCAGTAAGGCTTATTATATACACCAAAAGAATTAAGTCATCCATAAAAGTATCAGAATATTTAGAAAGAAACTTCCCTAAAGTATATTACAAATCTCTTAAAATTTCCATAACTAAAATCTACACTGCAATTAAATATTATAGTCTATCTTGAGAGTTCTAATTTAATATTATAGTCTATCTTATATTTGTTGAACTTAATTATTTTAAAATTTATTTCACATATAATCATTTTAAGAGTTAGGTGTAAACCGGAGACTATTTCAAGAACTTCTTATTTATGAGTGAATTTATATAGTATTATGTTTGTCTACAACCAGTCAGTTAGATCTTGGGAGTGAAAATAATAGGGGTAATTCTACCTAACAGTTCTCGAGGGTCTAGTATACACAGACATGGTGGCAAGTATTGTCTATTAACTCTAAACTTACAGCTACTCTGTGCTATAGAGATTGAAACAACTAACCAGGACACATTCTCTTTTGCAATCATGGTCCTTAGGGTAAAGAATAGAAGGATACAATCAAAAGACAGTCGTCACCTGGCAGATTATTAACTGTATGGTGTTCAAATCAATAATAGAGAAGTGAAACTATGTCTCATTCCCAAGTTGATTCGGATAATTTTATAAAATTATACAATTTCTGAATTATAATAATTTAACCAGTTAACTCTCAAGAGTTGTATCCCTATGTGAAAACAGTCTCTTAACTACCCAGTAGTAGATAAAAGGACTGGAAGGAAAACACCTTTTCAGGCCATTCAGCTGGTTGCTGCATTTTCAAATTCTAATTGGGCTGATCTTATCTACTAATACCTGAAATATTTCATACCTTCCTCCTATCCAAAGTAAAAAAAAAATCTTAATTTCTAAATTTTGGATAACAAATAATAGAAAATACACATTCTCACCCTTTGCCTTTGTTTACCTAAATTTAGATGCAAAGGCAAGGTTATATAGAGGAGACTAAGAAACCCAATTAAGGGTGAAGAATGAAAACATTAAAAAGTTTCAAACAAATTATGATAATTTCAGACAGGAAGATCTTTTATAGCACAGAAAAAAATGAGGAAGCTAGACTTTGTATTACATTATTTTCTGTTTGAGTTCATTTCTAATTAACTCAAAATTTAGGCTTCTGGTGTATGCAAGAGAAATGATTTCAGCAATTCATGTTTGGAAGGGCCTCTTTTGATACACCATGCAGCCTCATGCAAATTATCCTTTTTGCTTGTTTGTTCAGTGGGCTAATAAGAAAATAAATTTAAGAAAAATAAAACAATAAATTCACCTGTATTCTTCCCCCATGCCACTAAACAGAGAGTAGGTAGAAAACTAGCAAGGATTGGTACAGAATGCAATTTTCAAGGAAATCGTAGAACTTTTGACACTCTTTAATTTAGTAGTAAAACAACATCAAAATACATATTAAGCCTTAAAATGCATCAGTCACTATGCTATAAAATATATAAAGAGAAACAGATTTTTGAAATTTTAAAGTTGATATCCAACATGTAGGGGAGAAATAAACTTAATGTTTTTACTTTTGTTTGAAATTAATTAGTAAATACTTCAATATAATAATTATACTTGAAAAATTTAAAAATATATAAATATAAACATGTTTAACTATATTTTATTTAAAATAAGAAATATATTTATATATAAACATATATATAAGTAATAATTATATTTATTAAACTGTGAACTGTGCTAGATGTTGGAAATGCAAAGGTAAAATAGCTTATAGCCCAGAGGGAACACAAGTATGCCAACAAGTAAAATTAAGCTCATTGTATTACTTGGGGTAGTGTCCCACAGGGAAAGAGGTAATTGTATCTTCTTTAGAAGCCAGGTTCTAAAATATTACATGTGTGTGTGTGTGCATATATATTTATGTATGTATATATTTAATTTATTTGCCATTCTGACTAACTCAAATATTTATTAGGTATAATATGCATTTCTGTAATCTCCTTTAAGTATTCTTACTAAAACTCATCAGAGATCTATCTTTGTTGTTGTTTTTGTATTTTTCTATTCAAAATATACAAATAGTTGAACTTTTCATACATCTTAGGATTTATTTTTAAATATAAATGCCATTTGGACAATAATCAAAATTGAGGAAAAATCAAAGATTCATTTCTTTCCAATATTGTATTATTGAAATTTTGAAATTTGTGAATATACAAATGATGAAGAGATAGGAGTGCATTGTGAGAATCATCAATTGCATGATCAAGAAACAGAAGTCACAAGTTTCCCCAGGATAGTTATTAGTTCTCTGACAGTGAAGACAGCCTATCTGTATAGCCTAATTTTATCCATCAGTTGGCTAATGCAAGAATAAATATATGATGATAATGTTAGGGACTCCATATCTAAAGAGATAAATTGAACTTACTCAATTAGCAATACTAATATGGAATATAAGAATAGAATCAAATGAAAGAATAAAATAAATGAGTTTTTTCTGTTGTCATAGAATAATGATTAAGTGATACATACATCATGGGACACACACAGATAAAGTAAGATTACATGCATAGGAAGTTACTAAATAAATCTAGTCTGCTTTGAATTGGTTGTTCTATTTTCAATTAATCTGGGAAACTCAGGTAAACAACCAGGACTTTTTCAATAAGTCAACGAAATCAACAATTAGAGTACATGTTTACTAAAACCTTTACTTTTGTTGTATGTTAGTATGTGTACAACTGATTCTGATATCATACTAGATAGTGTAGGACATAACGGTGTGCTTTATTTTCCAATCATCATTGTTGTTTCATTACATATGTTTTCTAACTAAATCATATGAAATAGATCGGTAATAACTAGCAACTTGTGACAAAAATGCTAGTGTTCAAACTTCCTTAGGAGGTAGGAAAGTGTAAGTAGAGCATATGAGATCATTCCCTTAGGGAAAAAATGTATCATCTAAAAATAAATCAGTATTATCTATAGTAGGATTTACTGTGATTTTATTTCTTCTAGAGTACCCATACGTTATGCAGCAGTGACCTGAAGAAAAGCCAACCCAATCTTGCTTTTATTTGTGTTTCTTTTTACTGAATAGAGAGCAAATTCATTAAAGTGCTTCTTCTTTTATTATTTTTTATTGCAAATACAGGAGAGAAAAGATTTTATATATATGACTTAATATATTTGGAAAGTGAGCCAAAATGAATATGTCAGTGGAAATCTGATTTTTATAACACAAAATTATAAATCCAGTTATTAAAAAAATCTTACAGCTAAGAGAATCACAGAGGAATTGCATGAATACTTGCCATTACACATTCTGCATGAGGCATTATTGTATAGTTAAGCTTTCATGTGAATAGAGATATAGATATATTGATATATAGATAGAGATAGAGATGATAGATCAATCTATATATCTTTTGCATTTAAGGATTCATTCTATCGAAAGATCTGTAGTCAGGTTGTGTTTTGGCTACTTATTGGTAGTATGATTTTATTAAGTCATTTAATTTCCCCTGAACAAGAATCCAATGGGATATTAAATATGACTTTTAATTTTCTGGACTTTTGACCATAAATAATAGGTTCAAGATCATTTGCAAAAGACAACCTAAAAAATTATGAAACTTATTGTGTGATTCTTAGCTCATCCCCCTTTTAGAGTTTATAAGAAAAGTCAAGGAGACTGATCAGGAGATGACAATAGTGGGGATTTCATAGAGAGAATCAACAGTATACAGTCCACATCAATGCATAGTTGTGAGGGGAAAGAAAACATCTTCATCCATGTTCCTAAATAACTAAGGTGGGCTTCAGAGAAATTTGAACCAGTTTGACATTGGTTTCCTTGGATTTGGCTGTGTCATGTGAACTGGTTCTTATTCCTCTTTTAAAAAGTCTAAAGACCAAGGGCTGTCTAGACCTATCCCTGATTTCAGTAAGAAGGTAAAAGGCAAGAATGGAAGTGCACCACCACAAATGGCATGACAAAGATCTCACTCCTGTTGGTAGCAGATGAATACCAAGATTGAATGTTCAATCAAGTTATTTTGAAAAAAGGCTTTCATCTAAGGGTATAAAGGAGGCAGAAGTGACAGTAAAATGAAAGTTCATGTAGAGTGGTTGGTGAGATACCTACAGGGTAGAAGGAAGGAGTAAGTAGTCAGCAGTAAAAATAACCAATTGCATGACGAAGAAAGAGAATGGGTTGCATAATAACCCACAAAAGTTTTTTGGGGGCAAGGAAAAAGGATGCATTTAGAGAGCTACCATAGTTGAGGATGACTGCCAAGAAAGAACTACTGATATGTTGCAAGATGAAGATTTTTTTTTCTTTTCCCCTCTTGGAAATCCGTCCATTCTTTGACAGCTCAGGGAATGAGGGTAAATGACAAACCCCCAAAAATATAATGAAAAAACACACCCATTTTATATCTATCCCTTGCAGCCTTTGGAGCCTGAGCTAGCCTGAACTTGAAGGGAGAAAGGATTTAAAACAGGTACAGGATAGATATCAGATTTTACTAGGCTTTTAGAAACTGAAAAGAAGTTAATATCTTGAAGTTATTGGAAAATCTTGCTTAGATTTAATTATCAGCAGTAACAAAAAAGACTACTATTGCCTTCTATGGTATGCATAATAAATAGTACAATGTTTCTTCCCCACACACTCAGTGAGAGATATAGTCAGTTGGTTTTGATGAAAAAAAAATTAATTGTTTTCTCTTGCCTATCCATATAAACGCTTTATGGTACATATACTGATCTTTCAAAAATCTTAAATGGTGGATATGATTAATATTCCATTTGACAGAAGCACAGACAGACTTAAAGTGATTAAGTAATACTTCTAAAGGCATATAGCCAATAATAGGTAATGCCTGCATTTTAACCAAGGTCCATCTGACTCCAAAGTATTGACTATGCTCTATTAGACCATTTCTGAGTCTTCTTTAATATACTCTCTCCAAATATATTCAGCCAAACTTTACAACCAGAATAATTTATACTCTTCTGACCTGACTCCAGGGTAAAATTAAAAAAGGGGCAATATCTTCCTGGCATCACTTTTATGCATGATTTTCCCTAGAGCTGTTTTACAAGCTCATTATATGGAAGAGATACAGGATGGGAGTTGATAAATGTCAGCTGAGCACCTCCATATCAACATAAAAATTTCTACTAACTTGTTTTAAAAGCTGAGCCAAGAGGACAACTGTGTAAATATTTATGTTAATGAATCAAGGTTTAGTAAAAAAATTAACCTATGTGGCAAGTTTGGAAAATTTTGTTAGAGTCTATGTTTCCACTTGATCCAATATGGCTCTAAATAAAATCTCAGACTTTATCATTGAAACTTAATAAATGATAATTAGATTTTGAAGCACTTTGTTCAGTTTACTCTTTTAAGGTTGGTAATTCCCAACACTGATATAAAATTAATATGGTATAGTGAGTATTTTATCTTTCTAAAGCACTTTGGCAAAAGTTGACTTCAGATGGAATTAAGTTTCCATGTCAATATTAAAGGGAATATTTTAATTGAAATAATCAGTCTTTCCCTAATTATTATGGCAGGTATCCATCAGAATATTGTGCAATCAAGACATATTGGTACAACATAAATCACTAAAAACATCACCCCACATCTAACTTACAAAACCTGCATGAGAGTTTTTAAAATTGCATTTTAAGGCCTACTGGGGCATAGAATTGACTTAATTAAAATCCTTTCTTTCAGGGGTGCCTGGGTGGCTCAGTCAGCTAAGCGTCCCACTTTGGCTCAGGCAATGATCTCACAGCTCAGTTCGAGTCCCACATCAGGCACTGTTATGACAGCTCAGAGCCTGGAGTTTTGGATTCTGTCTCCCCTCCCTCTCTGCCTCTCCCCCCCTCACACTCTGACTCTCTCTCAAAAATAAAGTAAACATTAAAAATTTTTTTTAATCCTTTCTTCCTGAAATATGTCCTCATTTTCCGTAAAGGATTTACTTCATCTTATTTTATTTTATTTCATTTTATTTATTTTTATCGTATTTTATTTTACAATACCTATGCACCCCAAAGCAGAATATACCAATAATTTGTGTATGCCTGTGTGCTCACTTTCACCATCTCCTTGCATTTCTCTCTTAGTAAACATTATTCTAATTTTGCCTCATCATGTTCTTACTTCTGTGTATTATGCTACAAAGTTTTATAAGTGCTATTGTGTGTAGTTGAATATCTCTGATTTTCATGGCTGTAGAATAGTCCATTATGTACATATGATGGTTTGGTAATCAAATATTCTGTCTACCAGTGAGCACTTAAATTGCATTTTTTCTAGATTTTTTAAACATTTTTACTCTCTCTGTTATACATATGTGTTTACCTGTCAGTTTTCTTATTTATTATGAATTCGGTAAAGTCAGATGACACTACTCTTTTATACTCGTGACATCTTGAAAAATGCTTTTTATAGGTATTCAATATATATTTTGGTGTTCAATAAATATTCATAAATGATGAATAAATGAGCAATATTTGGGGTGATTTTTTCCATTTTAATTTTCATTTTATTAATATCAATTTTTACTGATCTCCAGGCTGATGTCATGTGCTTTTTGCTGCATAAAAGATATTAATATAAACATGTAATGATTAAAAATGCATGACATAGGAAATGCTGTGGAGAATTCATAAAGAAGCAAGTTTCAAATAAAACTGCCATCTTCTGATCGATGGCATTGTGTAATGATTCACTTCTCTGTTTAGAGAAATGTGATCTCATAAATAATAAAAGTAAGTGTGGTATCAATGACATATATACATGCTAAATTCAACTGGAAAACTACCTAAATTTTGAATCTCAAGCCCATTTTTACTGAGATTTAGGGTGTCACAGGGGGAAAAGATATTAGCCTACAAATGAGAAAACCTGGATTTTATGTCTGATTAAATGATATAAATTAATATAGGTCAGAACTTCCTATTTTGGCCTAAAATTCTATAACAAGAGCAGAGAATTAGGATCATGAACAGATTGAAGCAGAAACTGTGGTTCAAGGAAATTTCATAGAGTGCATGTGTTTATGTGTGTGTGTGTGTATGTGTGTGTGTGATGTTACTAATGTATAACAGAGAGCTTTTATTTCTTCTGAGGAGATACACTTATGATAAGGATTAAAGGAGAAACAGTTTATATAAAACCATTGCCTGAAAAACTACAGGTTTAAAGAAAGAGGCATTTTAAGAATTATAAGTAGGGACAAAGGAGGTGAGGGAAGCAGAAATGACATCGTACCAGAAGAGTAATCCACAAATCCTGGCCAGCAGGAGAAAGAAGTTCATTTTCATTCAGAACAATGTCTCCCAGTGTCATCCATGTTGTAGCCAATGGCAAGATTTCCTTCTTTTTATGTCTGGATATATTCCATTATGTAAAAGACAAATCCTGTACGATCATAGTTCTTTGTGGAATCTAAAATAGCCAAACTCATAGAACCAGAGAGCAGAATGGTTTTGCTCAGGTGGTTAGTGCGTGGTGTAAATGAAGAGATGGTGGCTGAAAGGGAGCACAGTTTCAGTTACAAAATGAATATGTTTGAGGGACCGAACATATAGCATGGTGATTATAATACTATATTGCATACTATATTGTATACATGAAATTTGCTAAGAATTGATCAAAAATGTTCTTATCGCGTGCACACACACACACACACATTGGTAACTACATGAGGTGATAGATGCATTGATTAAGTTGATTATGATAGTCATTTTACAATACATGTATATGAAATCATAATTTTGTACACCTTAAAACTCATGTATGGCATAAATATATATATATATTTTTTAATTTGTGAATGATACCTCAACAAAGTTGGAGGGACAAGAATCAAAGAAAAGAAATGAAGAAAAGGAAGAAAGGAAGGAAGGAAGGAAGGAAGGAAGGAAGGAAGGAAGGAAGGGAGGAAAAGGAAAAGGAAAAGAAAAAAGTAAAAGAAGACTTATTCCCCAAATTAACATTCAAGTGCCATGGAAGATGAGTTCATAGTTGTGGAATTTCAACTTGCTGTATCTCACTGTTTCTTAAAAAAATATTTTTTAATTATTTATTTATTTTGAGGGAGAGAGAGAGAGAGTATGCATGTGTGTGTGCACGAGCAGGGGAGGGGCAGAGAGAGAAGGTGAAGGAGAGAATCCTAAGCAGGCTCCAAGCTGTCAGCACAGAGTCCCATGTGGGCTGAATCCCACCAACTGTGAGATCATGACCTGAGCTGAAATCAAAGGTCAGATGCTTAACTGAGTGAGCCACCTAGGTGCCCCATCCTGTAAATCACTCTTACGATTTATTTTTTAAGCAGAGAATTTATAAAATTGATGAATTGCCTTTTTGAAATTTTCATTTATCATAAAACAACAGATATAGCTTTGGGGATTTCTATTTTAGGTTTCATTCTAACTAACAAAGAAAACTTCAGTTTGCTTGAGCAAAACCGGAAGTTTCATTTCCAGGCTATGTTCTGACACTAAATAATTGACCTCAATCAAGAGATTAAGCCTTTTGAGCCTAAGTCCCTTCATCTTAAAATGAAATGTCAAATCTATTATTTTAATGTGCCTTTTAGCTCCCTCATAATGCTTAGGAAATTGTGCTTAGTATGTATATGCATCTTTCTCTGTTATGCTCTCCTTTATTAAAACTTTGAAAAATGATATTTGGTACTTATTTGCCTGGGTAATGAAATTTTGTAGAGTTAATAATAAAAAATAAAATTTAATTATTAAATTGTTAGTGCTTATATAGATAGGATTATCTTTATGTAAAAGTTGTTTTAAATTTGTAATTTTACCTATAGTTACATCATGTTTTAATTTTATTTTTCTACTGAATCTGTTCTAATTTATGTCATCCTTAATATTTTATATACTTATGAATTCTATTTTGAAGAAACACTCTAGCACATATTCTAAACAAAGGTTTATTGTTAGCTTTCTATCTTTTTACATATCCAAATGTTTAAAAATATTATTCATATAAAATTTTATATTGGGGACCTTGAATGACATAATGAACAGTGTCCTCAGCAACAGTTGTGAAATAGATACTGAAATGGTTCCCATAGGGCTGTTCTTTGTACAACCCTTAATAAAAGCAGAATATATAACATTACAACTCAATAAAGATGATTCTGATATGGAGTAAAATAGTATTTATCAAATGGCCATTATGTGTCAGAAATTCTACATTTTATTGTCCCAATTATTTCAATATCACTGAGAGATGGATAGGACATCCCAAGAGAGAACTGGAGTAAATGTCAAGGGCAATAGATCTAACATTGGCCAATTTGGGACTTGAATTATGACTCCAAAGTCTATACTATTTCCACCCAATCAAAGTACACCCATTGCTCTGGTATAAGTCAATGTTCTCCTTCTGATACCCTGATTGGTTAATGATTGTACTTAGTGTGCCAGGAGGGATGGATAACTTTATTCTGTGGATATTAAATCTTTGACTCCATCAGGGCTTGTCGAGACTCAGATTGCTAGACTTTACTGCCAAAGGTTCTTATTCAGCAAGTGTGTGGTGGGGCTTCTGAATTTCCATTTTTAACAAGTTACTAGGTATTGGGGCTGCTGCAGTTATGGTGACTGTTCTTTCAGGGCAGCTAGTTTATATTAATGTACTTCGATGTATAGAAGATGGTTCCCAAAAGGAATTTTGAATGCTTAAAGAATTGATAATCTCTTATGGAAATAGAAAGTTCAAATCAATAACAACAACAATAATAATAAATAGCAAGGGAATCATTATTCCTTTATTGTAATACACAGACAAGGACTAATTACAATTGAGCACTTACTAGGTAACAGGTATTCAGCTAAATGCTTTACATGAAAGATGAAGTCTTCAAGGTACCTACAAAGTAAATAAGTGTAGAAAAGGTGGCAGAAACATCATGAGTATAAGAGTTCAAAGTGTGGAGTCTGTTAGTTAACATCCATTTGCACAAAGGAAACGGGCAATGCTCTGTAGAGTACCAGAGGCACAGACAGGATCCAATGCCTCAGTGGTCAAGCGAGAGGCCTCTTTTGATAAATATCTGACTGCAATTATTCTGGCTTGTCTTCTGGACTACTGGTTTTTCCTTCTCTTCCCAGAGAAAGAAGTGAAAAAAATTTTTAAATAGCTGTTCTCCCAAAAAATATATATATATCCTTATTTTTTCCTTGCATGTCTATATCACTCTCCTCTATGTCACCTCTTATTCTCAAAATGCTTTTCTTTTCTCTTCTCTTCCTAAGCCCTAAATTAGTGTTCTCTAGAGTTTTATGTTCAATCCCTATTTTCTCTATAAACCTCTCACATCTCTAACAGTTCTAAAATATAACCCTTTCATGACTGTTCATGTATTTATGCTTTTGAACTTTCTGATTAATGTTCCTGGGATGCCCTTTATCTTTCTATCCACCCAGCGTATTAGTCTTCAGCTCAGTTGTCACTGGTACAATGCAACTCCAGTCTCCTTTAAAAATTTCTTCTATGATTTCAAATACATTTGCATAGATCTTGAGTATTGTCTGCATCAATTTGTATATTTATTTGCTTATTTGTTTATGCCTCTAATCTCTCAAATGACCCTGAGGAGCAGCTCTCATGCCTTCTTAATCTTCATGCCCTTCCCATCATAATCTCAGGGAGTATCTGATCCATTTGAGCAATGTAATGAATAAATGGTTGTTATCATAAGCAAATTACAAATAATATATAAATATGTTCTCAGTACTGCATGGGACAAGCCCTTAAATAGGAATAATTAGCATATTGGAGATGGTTATTTATTTCACCATCTGTACTATCAAGAGCTAGACTGCTATCTAGAATATTCTCCTACATTGCTTTAAATCTCTATAGGATTTTTTGTTTTGTTTTGTTTTGTTTCTGTTTCATTGTTAAATTTGTTCTGTTGATTCAAAAGCCCATGGAAGAATTCTATCTGTGGTGATTGAACAGATTTCAAACACTTACTGTACATTTCATAAGTATTACCATAGGAAATAGATATAGTCAGAATTGAGGCATAAGGAAATCTAGAGATATAGGAAAACTATTCATGAAAACCCAACAGGTCTAATGTAGGGCCAAGTTCATGAATGTGCATCAAGTATGTATATTCACACAAAGATGACTTAGAAAGTAGTGATATAACAATCGGTAGCAGAGTCTCAGACATGGTGATAGCGATCTAGAATCAGGTATTCTAGAACAAGGTCAAGAGTATAGACTCTTGGGTAGAAGAAAAACAGTGTGATCAAATGCAAGCTTGTCTTGTTTTGTGGCTCACAAGTGAATCTCCCCTATCTAATGTTAGCATGGGTCCTAGATTTGTGTGCAGAAGTTGAGTGAGATTAAATTCCTAAATAATGGATAGGAGAAATATAAAAGAACTGCAGACATATATTTTTATTTGTTCTATGTACAGCACATGGGTTTAACTAGAAGTATCTAGGTCTTATTCATTTTTATGGCCCAGGATATAGCACATAGAAATGTCCAACAAGTCTATGAAAAAATACAGAAGTAAATGAATAATTTTTTAAAGTGGCTTCTAACCAAAATATTCACCTGTTTTTTACATCCTCTCAATTCAACATTTTATTTGTGTGTTTTCAACTTGGTATTTTTATGCTTGTAGTAGTGCCTTAGGAAACTGTTGCACTATTTTCTGGTAGATTATAGACTTGGGATGACTTTGAGAGTTCCTTTGATCCATTATTTTGCCTCAAGGCAGACTAGGACTAAATAGACTGAAAGAAGGTATTGAATCTCATTTTTGACTGAAGACTTAGTTGTTTTATACCACAAAAATAGTACACATCATAGTTGTCTTTCCTTTCGATTGGTGTTAAATTTATTTTCAGAGTTACCAATTTATTGCATATGTTCACTGGCCTAAACCATGCTATTATAAAATAAATGCCATTTTATCTGACTTCAGTCATTTTTTCATGGCTAAATTTCAAGTAATAATAAATACACCATGATACAGAAGATGGAATTTCATCTCTTGAAAACAGCACAATATCAATGTTCCAAAGTAACATTGTAAAATAATTGTTTCTGATTGGCATTGATTATTGGCAATAATTTTAGAAATAATTAAGAATTACATAAAGAAATGTGTCTCCTGATTACTTGATTTTTTTTTATTTTTTTGACATTTATTTTTGAGAGACACAGAGCACGGATGGGGGAGGAGCAGAGAGAGGGAGACACAGAATCCAAAGCAGGCTCCAGGCTCTAAGGTGTCAGCACAGAGCCCAACACGGGGCTCGAATTCACGAGCCATGAGATCATGACCTGAGTCGAAGTCCTTTATATATGTAAAGGGTTAATTTGTGATATATATTAATTATACATTAAAATATAAATTGCAGCTATTATTAACTAAACTATTTAAGCATTTTAAAAGCATATAGCCTTTTTTCAGTTACTAAATTTTTCTTGACCCTAGGGATACAAATTTAGGTAGGACCAAATTCCTACTCTTCGTGACCATAAGATTTATTGTGTATATACACACATAGATAATTTTAACATAACATTGTAAATAAATTACAGACTTATGTACGAATTCCTAAGCCAGCAGAGGAATTCTTAAATTATCCTGGGTTGAGGTGGGTTGGTAGAGAAAGATTAGAGTAAATTTCAAGGAAAATGATGATCCAGAATTGAATATTGAATGAGCAAGAGTTAGCCAAAAAATGATTAAATTCATCTATCCACTTTCCACATTTCCATGTTTACTGCCACTATCTAGCCAATATCCCCCTGTACTTGTATTCTTTAAAAAGCTTTTTAGTCTCTTGCCTCCCTACAAATGATTATTTCTATGTCTGCCAAAAAGAGATTATATTGTTAAAATGTAAATAAGACAATGCCTCTACCTTATATGTTTTCCAATAGCTGGAACTTAAAATAGTATCCAAAAGTTTTATGGCCTACATAATGGCCTAAAATATTCTTTTGTTTTAATTTATTTTTTTAATTTATATCCAAGTTAGTTAGAATAGAGCGTAACTGATTTCAGGAGTAGATTCCTTAATTCCCCTACCCATTTAGCCCATCCCCCCTCCCCAAACCCCTGCAGTAACCCTCTGTTTGTTCTCGATATTTAAGAGTCTCTTATGTTGTCCCCCTCCCTGTTTTTATATTATTTTTGCTTCCCTTCCCTTATGTTCACCGGTTTTGTATCTTTAAGTCCTCATATGAGTGAAGTCATATGATATTTGTTTTTCTCTGACTAATTTTGCTTAGCTTAATACCCTCTAGTTCCATCCAAGTAGTTGCAAATGGCAAGATTTCATTCTTTTTGATTGCCAAGTAATACTCCATTATATATATACCACCTCTTCTTTATCCATTCATCCATCGATGGACATTTGGGCTCTTTCCATACTTTGGCTATTGTTGCTAGTGCTGCTATACACATTGGGGTGCATGTGTCCCTTCGAAACAGCATACCTGTATCCCTTATAGATATCTAGTAGTGGGATTGTTGGGTCATAGGGTAGTTCTATTTTTAATTTTTTGAGGAACCTCCATACTGTTTTCCACAGTGGCTGCACTAGTTTGCATTCCTACCAGCAGTGCAAAAGAGATCCTCTTTCTCTGCATCCTCGCCAATATCTGTTGTTGCCTGAGTTGTTAATGTTAGCCATTCTGACAGGTGTAAGGTGGTATCTCATTGTGGTTTTGATTTGTATTTCCCTGATGATGAGTGATGTTGAGCATTTTTTCATGTGTCAGTTGGCCATCTGGATGTCTTCTTTGGAGAATTGTCTATTCATCCCTTTTGTCCATTTCTTCACTGGATTATTTGTATTTTGGGTGTTGAGTTTGATAAGTTCTTTATAGATTTTGGATACTAACCCTTTATCTGATATGTCGTTTGCAAATATCTCCCATTCTGTCGGTTGCCTTTTAGTTTTGCTGATTGTGTCTTTCACTGTGCAGAAGCTTTTTATTTTGATGAGATCCCAATAGTTCATTTTTGCTTTTGTTTCCCTTGCCTCTGGAGATGTGTTGAGTAAGAAGTTGCTGCATCCAAGGTCAAAGAGGTTTTTGTCTGCTTTCTCCTTGAGGATTTGATGGCTTCCTGACTTACATTTAGGTCTTTCATCCATTTTGAGTTTATTTTTGTGTATGGTGTAAGTAAGTGGTCCAGGTTCATTCTTCTACATGTCACTGTCTAGTTTTCCCAGCACCACTTGCTGAGGAGACTGTCTTTATTCCATTGGATATTCTTTCCTGATTTGTCAAAGATTAGTTGGCCATGTGTTTGTGGGTACATTTCTGGGTTTTCTATTCTGTTCCACTGATCTCAGTGGCTGTTTTTGTGCCAGTACCATACCGTCTTGATGGTTATAGCTTTGTAATACAGCTTTGAAGTCTGAGATTGTGATGCCTCCTGCTTTGGTTTTCTTTTTCAAGATTGCTTTGGATTTTTGGGGTCTTTTGTGGTTCCATACAAATTTTAGGATTGTTTGTTCTAGCTCTGTGAAGAATGCTGGTGTTATTTTGATAGGGATTGCATTGAATATGTAGATTTCTTTGGGTAGTATTGACATTTAAACAATATTTGTTCTTCCTATCCAGGAGCATGGAAACTTTTTTCCATTTTTTTGGTGCCTTCTTCAATTGCTTTCATACGCTTTCTATAGTTTTCAGTGTATAGACTTTTCACCTCTTTGGCTAGGTTTATTCCTAGGTATTTTATGGTTTTTGGTGCAGTTGTAAATGGGATTGATTCCTTGATTTCTCTTTCTGTTGCTTCATTGCTGGTGTATAGGAATGCAACTGATTTCTGTGCATTGCTTTTATATCCTGTAACTTTGCCAAATTCATGGATCAGTTCAAGCAGTTTTTTGGTGGAATCTCTTGGGTTTTTTGTATAGAGTATCATGTCGTCTACGAAGAGTGAAAGTTTGACCTCCTCCTGGTTGACTTGGATGCCTTTTATTTCTTTGTGTTGTCTGATTGCAAAGGCTAAGACTTCCAATACTATGTTGAATAACAGTGGTGAGAGTGGACATCCCTGTCTTATTCTTGACCTTAGCGGGAAAGATCTCAGTTTTTCCCCATTGGGGATGATATTAGTGTTGGGTCTTTCATATATGCCTTTATGATCTCGAGGTATGATCTTTTTATCCCTACTTTCTTGAGGGTTTTTATCAAGAAAGGATGCTGTATTTTGTCAAATGCTTTCTCTGAATCTATCAAGAGGGTCTTGTGGTTATTGTCCTTTCTTTTATTGATGTGATGAATCACATTGATTGTTTTGCAGATATTGAACAAGCCCTGCATCCAGGTATAAATCCCACTTGGTCCTGGTGAATAATTTTTTTAATGTATTGTTGGACATGGTTGGCTAATATCTTGTTGAAGATTTTTGTATCCATGTTCATCAGGGAAATTGGTCTATGGTTCTCCTTTTTAGTGGTGTCTTTGTTTTGGAATCAAGGTAATGCAGGCTTCATAGAAAGAGTTTGGAAGTTTTCCTTCCATTTCTATTTTTTTGGAACAGCGTCAAGAGAATAGGTGTTAACTCTACCTTAAGTGTTTGGTAGAATTTCCCTGGAGGGCCATCTGGCCCTGGACTTTTGTTTGTTGGGAGAATTTTGATTACGAATTTCAATTTCTTTACTGGTTATGGGCCTATTCAAATTTTCTATTTCTTTCTGTTTCAGTTTCTTCCTGTTTCAATTTTATTGGTATATAATTGCTCATAATATTTTCTTATTATTATTTTTGTTTCTCCTGTATTGGTTGTGATCTCTCCTCTTTCTTTCTTGATTTTATTTATTTGGGCCCTTTCCTTTTTCTTTTTGATCAAACTGGTAAATGGTTTATCAAGTCTGTTAATTCTTTCAAAGAGCCAGCTTCTGGTTTCATTGATCTGTTCTACCATTTTTTTGGTTTCCATAGCATTGGTTTCTGCTCTAATCTTTATTATTTCCTGTCTTCTGCTGGTTTTTTATTTTATTTGTTGTTCTTTTCCCCTTTCTTTAAGATGTAAGGTTAGGTTGTGTATCTAAGACCTTTCTTCCTTCTTTAGGAAGACCTGGATTGCTATATACTTCCCTCTTATGACCACCTTTACTGCGTCCCAGAGGTTTTGGGCTGTGGTGTTATCATTTTTGTTGGCTTTCATGTACTTTTTAATTTCCTCTTTAACTTCTTGGATAGTCCATTCATTCTTTAGTAGGATGATCTTTAGTCTCCAAGTCTTTACAAATTTTTTCTTGTGGTTGATTTTGAGTTTCATAGCGTTGTGGTCTGAAAATATGCACATATGATCTCAATCACTTTGTACTTGTTGAGGGCTGATTTGTGTCCCAGTATGTGATCTATTATGGAGAACGTTCCATGCACACTGGAGAAGAATGTATATTCCAATGCTGTAGGATGAAATATTCTGAATATATCTGTTAAGTCCATCTGGTCCAGTGTCATTCAAAGCGTTGTTTCCTTGTTGATTTTCTGTTTAGATGATCTGTCCATTGTTGTAAGTGGGTGTCGAAGTCCCCTACTATTATGGTATTATTATCAATGAGTTTCTTTATGTTTGTGACTTATTGATGTATATATTTGGGTGCTATCATATATGGAGCATAAATGTTTACAATTGTTAGGTCTTCTTCGTGGATAGAACCCTTAATTATGATATAATGCCCTTCTTCATCTCTTGTTACAATCTTATTTCAAAGTCTAGATTGTCTGATATAAGTATGGCTACTCCAGCTTTCTTTGGTCTACCATTAGTATGATAGATGGTTCTCCGTCCTCTGACTTTCAGTCTGAAGGTATCTTTAGATCTAAAGTGGGTCTCTTGTAAACAGCATA
Organism: Prionailurus bengalensis; assembly: GCF_016509475.1. NCBI lineage: Eukaryota > Metazoa > Chordata > Mammalia > Carnivora > Felidae > Prionailurus > Prionailurus bengalensis. Next base: position 58,820,177 of record NC_057353.1, read on the forward strand.
CAGATGGATCTGGTTTTCTTATTCGTTCTATTACCCTATATCTTTTTATTGGAGCATTTAGTCCATTGATGTTTAGAGTGAGTACTGAAAGGTATGAATTTATTGCCATTATGTTTCTTGTAGAGTTGGAGTTTCTAGGGGTGTTCTCCGGTCCTTTCTAGTCTTTGTTGCTTTTAGTCTTTTCTCCCCTCAGAGTCCCCTCTTAACATTTCTCACAGGGCTGGTTTAGTGGTCATGAACTCCTTTAAATATGTTTGTCTGGGAAACTTTTAATCTCTCCTATCTTGAATGATAGGCTTGCTGGAGAAACAATTCTTGGCTGCATGTTTTTCTGATTCAGCACATTGAACATATCTTGCCACTCCTTTCTGGCCTGCCAAGTTTCTGTGGATAGGTCTGTTGGAAACCCAATCTGTCTTCCCTTGTAGGTTAAGGATTTTTTTCCCTTGCTGCTTTCATGATTCTCTCCTTGCCTGAGTATTTTGTGAATTTAACTATGATATGCCATGTTGATTGTTGATTTTTATTGAATCTACTGGGAGTCCTCTGTGCTTCCTGGATTGTGATGCCTGTGTCTTTCCCCACGTTAGGAAAATGTTTTCTGCTTTGATTTGCTCATGTAACCTTTCTACCGCTTTTTCTCTTTCTTCATCTTCTGGGACCCCTATGATTCTGATGTTGTTCCTTTTTAAAGAGTCACTGATTTCTCTAATTCTTAAACCGCACTCTTTTGCCTTAGTCTCTTTTTATTTCCTGTCCGTTATTCTCCATAAATTTGTCCTCTATATTGCTGATTTACTGCTCTGCCTCATCCATCCCTGCCACCGTGGCATTCATTTAAGATTGCAGCTCAGTTACAACATTTTCTATTTCATACTGACTAGCTTTTCCTTCTTTTCAACCCTGACCAGTATTCTTGTCGTGATTCTAAATTCTGGTTCAGACATCTTGCTTGTATCTGTGTTGATTAGGTCCCTGACTGTCGTTTCTTCCTGCTCTTTCTTTTGTGGTGAATTCCTTAATTTTGTCATTTTAAAGGAAGAAAAGGAATAAATAAGGTAAAAAAAAATTAAAATTAAAACTTTAAAAGCAACACACAAACACACACAAGTCAAATAAATGATGCTAGATCCTAGATTTGCTTTGGTCTGGTTGTTGAAAGGAGCTTGATAGATTAGAGAAAAGGGGGGGGGGAGAAAAAAAAGGAAAATGTTTGAAAATATGAAAAATGAACACAATGAAATAGAATAAAATGAAATGATGGACACAAAGTAGAATTTGAAAAATTTATAAAAGTAAAAAATATACTAGAAAAAAGTAAAAGAAAAATATTTTTTATAGAAATTGAAAATAAAAATAATTTTTTCCTCTTTCAATATTCAAGAAAAATAAAAGAAATGAAAAAGAAAAAATAAGAAAATTTAATAGATAGACAAGTGAACAGACTGAAATACGATTGAAATTACATCATTTTCCCCTAGAAGTCAAACTGTGAAGCACTTTATAGTCCATAAACTAAGCAGGCAAAGAGACTTGTGGTGTTGGCCCAGCTGGCCCAGTTTGGTGAGGCCTAGTGTAACGGCTCCGTTCTCCACTAGATGGAGAATGCTGCTTAGCTTACTGGGGTGGATTCTTGTAGTGCGTGTAGGTGTGTATGCACATGCATGGGAGGTGTGAAAATGGCATCCCCCAGCTACCCAGTCTCTAGTATCAGAATTCTGTTCTCCCCGATCAGCAATTGCACACTCGTCCTTTGTCTCCAGCTTCCATCCACTCCCCGCCTTTACACTGTCTGTGACCAAGCCATCATTTTGCCAGGAGGCACCTCCCTCCTGAGTTTTATCTCTGATGTGGCTGTTGGTTTCCCAACCCCTCACTTCTGAGGGACTGTGGCTTTGACCTGCTCATAACTTCTGTGGGAGGTTCTCACTGAGCAATGGCTGGGTGCTGGTCACACCCAGCAACGTTTGTGTGACTGTGCTGCTGTCGATGCCCAGAGACTGCGACTGGGTGCCAGCCCACCCCAGAAAAAGTTCACACAATCGTGTAGCAGCAGCGTTTCAGGGATTATGGAAAATAACAACACACATCTGGCATGAGGCTTCACCCTTAACAACCTTGTTCCAGCACCAGTGAATGTGGCTGTTCTCTGGGGTCTGCTGGGACCTTTGTGGGGTGGCTGCACAGCCTCTACCACAATCCTCCCAGCAGGGGAACTGTCTCTCCCCATGTGGCCCAAGGACCACACGGACCTCACTCTGCTCCTGGGGATTTGCTCTTCCCACCAGAGCACCACCAGGTATTGAGCTGCAGAATTTCAGACTCTGTGCTCCCCCCATTTTTAGAGTCTTAATGGAATTTAAACCCTCTCCTTTCTCCTTTCTCCATTGTTAGTTCAGTCCCTGTGGCTGTTTCCACTTTTCCACTTTCTCTCCAGCTGCTTTCAGGGGTGGTGGGGGCGTGCTTTCCCATACTGTCTCCCCATCTCCATCCTCTCTCCGCAAGCAAAAGCAGCTTCCTACCCTCTGCTGCTTCTCTCTCCCGCAATTCACCTCTCCATGCCATGTACGTTCTGAGTTCTGTGGTTCAGGTTGTGAAAATTGTTGTTAATCCTCAAATCAGTTTTCTAGGTGTGCAGGATGGTTTAGTATTGATCTGCCTGTATTTCATGGATGCAAGATGCAAAAACAAACAAACAAACAAACAAACAAACAAACAAACAAACTTCCATGCTGTTCTGCCATCTTCCAGAGATTTCAAAATTTTTAAAAAGATATTTCTTCTAGGAATGAAGGAGACAGGAAAGATTTCTTGAAGGAAATGTATTTGTGTAAATATTCCATGGAGCTCTGTCGTGGACTACAATATTTTGGAAAAAAATATATATATATATGGCCTCTGCCTACTACTCATTTCTTACTATCCTCAGGCAATCTGACTTTTGTCCCTCCTCAAAAAGTTAAAACTTGTTTCCCACTTAGAGATTTTATAGTTATTTTTTCCTCTGAATTAATTAATACGTTTCTTATGTCTGATTTTAGAAGGTTTAAAAATATGCCTCCCACCCTCTTTTTCTTGGCATTCTTTCTATAGATAGATCAATGCCTTGGCCCCCTGAGTCAAGGGGCTTGTGTGACCGATAGAGTGTACCAGAAGTGCTGCTGTATGACATCTGAGGGTTTTTAGGCTGGAGCACTCATACTTAGCTCTTGAGCTTTCAGGTAATAATTCCAATTATTGTGATAATGCATTGCTTTGAGGAAGCCAAGACACATGGAGAATCAGCATGATTCTTATGTAAGAATCAGCAATAGTGGTCTTCAAGTCCTCCCAGACCAGGTATCATAAATGTGAGTGAATCTTTAAACCCCTGCAGCTTTCAGACATCCAGCCATCCCTAACCTCTGAGCCTTTCAGGTTGAGGCTTGAGATGTGAAGCACAGGGCAGATCATCCCAGTGTGCCATGTCTGAATTTTCCACAAAATTTGTTTGCATAAAAAATATTTTTTAACCTATTACATTTTGAGATAATTTGTTATGCAACAGCAATAACAGGCTCATTATAAATCTTACTGCAATAACACCTCCTCAGAAAAGATTTTATTTAAAGTTGAGCCCCATCACCAAATTTCCTTAAACATGATATTCATAGCCATACTATTTACTATAGATGAGGCAAAAAAAAGCCCAACTGTTCATCTATAATTGAATTAACTGTTGATATATTTAAACTATGGGATATTATACAGCAATTAGAATTGAAGATCTATATTTGCATGCAAAATATCAATGAATTCTCAAAAAAAGTTGATCAAAAATAATCAAAGCAAAAGTACATTCCATGTGATTCTTTTTATTTAAAATTTAAAAAAATGGTAAAATACTTCTTATATTGCTATTTATTGAAAACATGACAAGAGGGTAGCTTTTCGGGTGCTGGTAGTATTGTTATGTGAGTATACAACAAGTTTAAAGTATTGGCCTTCAGCTATTTCCTCTTTTATAATATATTCTTTTGTTTTTCTTTATAATATAAATTATTGAGAATTATCTGGTATTATCCAATTAATTATTCATTTATGATTTCTTGTTACCCTACTAGCATGCATTGAAGGCAAGAATTAGTCTGTCCTGTTTATTTTTATAAAATATTTGTCAGTTGAATTGAATTAGTATCAAGCTATATAATATTAATATTGTATAATCCTTTGTAAATTATTTTTTATGATTCCATTATATTATTTATATCAATTTAGAAACATTTAAGGGGAAGAGCTATTTGAAGTGACTCATGGTAGATTCTGCAATTGAATTCAAGAGTATTTAACCTTTAAAATCATAAAAACATATTGCTAAAAATTACCATGTCATATCCCAATTAAACAGAGATAAATCATTATTTTATGTTAAAATTCCAAGTTTTAAAAGCAATATAACAAACTGGAACTTCTTCAGAGGAAAATAACTAGAAAATTAAAACAACTCCAAAACATATGCTGTGCAAAAAATTTGAAGGTTATTAACTCTCACTTGTAACTCTATCTCCTGTTTGTGCCTCTATAGATTCTGCTTTTAAAAAGCATGGCAGAGTTTTCTGTTTCTTCCCCTAGACAGAAAATCCAAAGTTATTTATTAATTCAACTATTCATTGAACAAAATATTCACCAGACACTTAGTGCTTGAACTTTTATCTGTCTCCTCATGTCAGGAAGCATCTTGGAGAGAACACTGGACTCTGCTTGGTTTCCTTCTCCTTTATACTCTTTTTTTTTTAATATTTATTTTTGAGAGAGAGACAGAGCATGAGTGAGGGAGGGGCAGAGAAAGAGAGGGAGACACAGAATCCGAAGCAGGCTCCAGGCTGTGAGCTGTCAGCACAGAGCCTGACGCGGGGCTCAAACTCATGAACGCGAGATCATGACCTGAGCTGAAGTCGGATGCTCAACCGACTGAGCCACCCAGGCGCCCCATCCTTCTCCTTTATACTTTTGACAGTGCCTCTAAGCTATAGATTGGGGCAAAATTAAGACACACTTTGTTTATTTCCTTTCTTTCAGGGATTAAAGTCCTGTGGTGTCTTTCTAATGTGTAAAAACAGTTTTTTTTAGTTGTTGGGTACCCATTATTATATTATGGTTGGTTACAGAATCATGACCAGAGTGTTAAATGAAAGATATATATATATATATATATATATATATATATATATATATAATGAATATAATATATATAAATGAATATAAAATATATATAAATGAAAGATATATATATAATGAAAGATATATATATATATATATATATATATATATATATTCGTATTTATATAATGTCCATGTCTATCCTTAAATTGCAACCTTCGGGAGAATAGAGTCCTACCCATTTTTTTTTAAATAAAAACAAACATACCAACAACAACAACAAAAAAACACTTCTTAACTTGCATCTTGCACACTGCCTAAGGAGTGCAAAGTAAATATTTGCTGAATAAATGACTGAAAAAACTGACTATATATCCAAAGAATTATCAATTTCACACCATCATTCATTTGGTTGTCACAAGCATGTATACTTCAAGAGGATAAATAGTGCATATAGATATTCCCTACATTTGTTAGGTACCAAGATTCACCTTGCTACAAAGCAAAGGAAATTAATATTTTTCCTGTTACATTTACAGTTTTATTTAATTCCACAAAATCCTGTGTAAAATTACTATACATATAAATGAGAGTCATAGAGTATAAGTCATTTGTCAAAATATGTACAATTGGTAAGTGTCAAGATGTCAAGATGAACTTATTTCTTTTTGTTTTTACATGAAAATTATCTTCAAAATTATCTCCTACTACATTGGCATGATTTGGTGTATAAAATATACCATTCATTGCTTTGTACTCTTCTTGTGAGAAAAGTTATTTTTTCACATGTTCATTATTTCTTAAGACTAGTATATTGTCTGAATGCAAATGTATTCATTAGATACATTTATAATTATTTTTCCAACCATATTGCAATTATCTGAATGGCAAGAATCATTTTTTAATACTTACATACTTACATGTGTGTGACATATAAGTAATTAATATGTATTTATTAACTGATTATGTAGCATTAGGTTATAGCTGTTATACTATCAATTCATCATTACTATATATACTTATGCAATAAATTATATATCTTTGCAACTCATATTCATCTACAACTCATGAAATTCCATCCACCTCCTTCTCAAAAAAAAAAAAAGAAGAAGAAGAAGGAAAAGAAATGTCTTATGTACTTGAACCAGAGAGACTCACCGGTATACCATGTATGAATAGAACACACATTCTTTTGTTTCTTTTTTTTTTTAAGTTTTTGTTTAACATACAATGTAATAATAGCTTCAGGTGTATAACATAGTGATCCAACACTTCCATACAACACCTGGTGGTCATCAGAATTGTACTCCTTAATCCCCACCACCTATTTCACACCCCCCCCCCCCAGCCACCTCTTCAGGTTTTGATATAGCACCTGCCCTGTTTTGCTTTTCTGATCTAGACTGCTTTCATATTTTGTCTACAAAAAGCTCCTCAACTAGCAGAAGTCCTTTGCACCCTAGTGACCACTGTAATTGTACACCATGAGGTTACTAATGCCCAAGGTAAGAGGTCCTGTCTCCCATTGCTCCAAATAACACCTGTTTTGCCTTCCTTATTTGGCACTGATTATCACTGAGGCAAAATTCATGATGAGCCAAGATATGTGTGAGATTTTCTCTACCCATGTGATGGTTTTCTCCTAAATATCTGTCCAGGCTCTTATTCATTTACACATTGGCCTTCCCAATATTGAGTCAGACAAGTGGGAATTACAAAGATATACTGGGAATCTAAGTGCCATTTATATAAACAGAAAGATAACTGTCAATATGCCATTCTCTATTTTTCGTTGTCTACATTCATTTTCTTGGACTAGCTTTTATAACTGACATAGTCAAAAAAATAGAGCAACAGGATAATTTAAAAGTGACAAAGATAGGTGAGTGGGGCTTAGTGTGACTTTCTTCTCTTATTCAAATATTTCCTTATCCACAAACCAGAGTGAGAAATATCATCCATCAGATTATCTCAATCATGCCATATGATTTAATTAGTTTGTTAATGTAGACTTCTAAATGTGCATACTTCTATCTTACAGGAAAAGTTTATATAAAAGAAGGTATCTGTTTAAATTAACTAAAGTCTTCCGTCAATCTCTGCCCAAATGTGCACAGGAGAACCCTAAAACAAATAGCCTTTATGTGATAGTGCCATAAATTCTGGGGAGAATCGATAAATATTCATTACAATATTAATTGAGCCTTTTGAAGTGAACACACATAGGACACTTCCTGGGTGTCACTTGCTTAAGCTATTCATTTATTGTCAATCCAAGATTAAAAAATAGGCTTATAAGACAGCTGCAGAACAAAAACACAGTACATGATATAAATACTTGGGGGCTCTTCTAGGCAAAATAAGAGTAGATTTTTGTAGATACTTAGGCATACAAGACTGACTTCAAGAAATCTGTGCACTCTCTAAAACTGCGCATAAATATTTAGGTATAAGTAGGTACTTATGTGCATTTTTCTGAAAAGAAGTTCCATTGTTTTTAAAAAGCCCTCAAAAAGTCATAGATCATTATTCTGTTTCTTTAGTTCTAGATGATCCCATAAAGGTCTATTTCATCAACTTTACATATGTCCTATGTATAATAATGGATCAAAACTAGGACACTTCCATTGTTAACCCTCGTCTAAAAATAGGTGAATGGAGAAAGTCTTATTCCATATAACTTCTTGTTTCCAAATCTGTGTTTTCTAGTTATTGGAAAACCTCATGTTAATTTAGTGCACATACTGTGACTAATATATTTTGCAATATATGGAACCTGCGTAACACTAGGGAGAATAAATGAAGAAATAAAAGAATACAAAAGCCACTTTTGAAGTAAACAAATAAATATAGAGAATGAAAACCATTAGAGACATTATGGGCAAGGTTAAAAGTATAATAAGGCAAATAGATAAAAGTGGGTTTTGCCAAAATATTTATTGAAAACAGAACATCTCATGTAAAGAAGATATCATGTAACCGTAATTGGTCATAATAAAGAAAAGAGTTGAATAAATGGAACTGAAAACTCTAAACATGTAATAACAGTATGAATAAACTGAATTACTAATACATAGAAGGATTTCAACAGCACTGTTAAACATAAGCCTTTATTCAGAGCACTGCAGTGTGAGAACTCTGAAGAAGTGTTCTGCCTTCAGTATGAAAGAGGAACTTTTATAGACGTTTAGCAGAGGTTCAGCTAATATCAGGCATAGGTGATCAAAATTGGCTTTAGGAAAAGGAAGAACCAACCATTCTAGTGATTATGAGCAATGGTTTATGCAATTGGATTTTATTGAGATATTTGACTCAGAGTAGTTGTAAGAGGTAGGGTCATGTGCAAGAGGGGAAGGGAGGAGCAGCTGCAGAAGCCAGGGGAATGTGACAGCCACAGTGGGTATCTCTTTTGGTTAACAGGGAGACTAAGTCTCATCACGCAACTGCACCTCGCTGTGTTCAGAACTCCAGATCTGCTGCTGATGGCAGTCTAGAACTTGGTGAGAGCTGTCATCATGTCTTCTTGTTACTTTTGTCTTTGTAGTTGCATCTCAATCATGTATCAGTAAGTGGCTATAAGCGTTTAAGTCTCTGGAGAAAAAACAATAATTGACAATAGAGAAAACAAGTATTGACTTGATAATTACCAGAAAGTTTTAGACAATAACCTCTTAGCCAAGGTTCTGCTACTATTGTTATTAAGTAGAATGGTTCTTATCTCTACCCTGAGACAGTAAAGAAGGGAATTTTGATATCTGTAGATTTGCAAAAATTTTCTTTATCCTCCAGATTTATCCAGAGAATCAAGTTTGGAAGAAAAACTTTAAAATTTCATTTTAACAGTAAAAACCCATAAGGCAACATAGTGGGAAAATCATATCCTTAAAGACCAAGTTAAAAAATACAAAAAGAATGTAGAATCACGGGGGTGCCTGGGTGGCTCAGTCGGTTGAGCGTCCAACTTCAGCTCAGGTCATGATCTCAAGGTTTGTGAGTTTGAGCCCCGCGTCGGGCTCTCTGCTGACAGCTCAGAGCCTGAAGCCTGGTTCGGATTCTGTGTCTCCCTCTCTCTCTGCCCCTAACCCACTCACATTCTGTCTCTGTCTCTCTCAAAAATAAATAAACATTATTTTTTTTAATTAAAAAAAAAAGAATGTAGAACCATGACTTCTGTCATTCAGGGTCTTAATCCAAATGTCTCAGTCAGAAACTTAATATCAACAGTCTGCTGCTTGATCTAAGGTTTGATCTTGTTATTAGACAGGCCTCATATAGATATTGCTGATTTAATGCACGTACCATGACTAATAGAATTGGCTGGATACTTTGTGGTGTATGGAACTCCAGCAATACGAGGGAAAGGAAATGAAGAAAATGCTTTCTTGATGCTGATAATTTCCTGAAAAACTTGAGAAATATTCCATTTTAGATCTCCTATTGGCAAAAAATCCAGGAGGCAATGGTATGATATCTTCTTAACTGGGAAACATGAATATAAAAATTGATTTTCTGTGGTTAATAGTACATGATAAAATGTCTTTCTATGAGGTTCAATATTGGTCTTACATTGCTGGTATATACAATAAACCAGGACTCTGACCCAAAATTCATGCAAGGATTCCTGTGATTTATCCTAGGGAGAAGCCGCTGGGACATGTTGATTATATGGTTAGGGATACTGTATTAAATGCCTACTGGTTTATCCATATTTAGCCATATTTGAAAGAGCAGAAGAGGGTGAGATCCCCAGTTGCATGGGCAGTTCACAAGGTGGTAATCTGTGATGGTTCTTTGGGAGTGGATCTAAGGGTTTTGAGAGCTTGGGACAAGCAACTAAAATCCCCTGTTTAGTTTTTTAAGTTTCAGCTTCAATAGGTCATGTACTCATTCTATTTTCTCTGGAGACTTGAGGTAATAGGGACAGGGATACTTCTGGGTTAAGGACAGAGCCTCACAGAGTTTCTTTATTATTGTTTCAAAAAATTGAATTCCTTTCTCAATATACAAGTGAATAAATAGTTCTCAATATTTCTATTGTCAAAACAGTTGCTTTAGTCAGGTAAACACCTTTTAGGCCACCAGAAAACAAAGATACTGAAATTGAAATTGAAAAATATAAGGAAGTTTGTATCTGAAAAAAACCCATTTTGGATATTCAAAAGGCTTATAAATTTTACCTCCTGTCCATGTCCAATCTACATAGTTTTCTCAGGACCGTGTGCTTGAAAGGTGAGACCTGCTCCAGGGACGTTATTTTCACTTATTGAAATTTTCCCACCAAGGTTTATTTATGATTGTTCTTAATTTTTTTTTCCTTTCCACAGCAGAAAGGAAAGTAACTTCATTGAGAGACATTATTTTAGCATCTTTGAGCAGACCAAGTAGTAGTCTTATTGCCACTAAAGACCATCTGGTTGAAACAAACCATGTGATATTTTCCTGTCTGGTATTGGAGAGTCAAGTGCTTGAGATTAGTATTCACTCAAGACTCAAGAGCCAGTAGTCAAGAGTTAGCCAGAACCTTTATTTTTGAACTTTGTGGATAGCATGAAGCTTATATAGCATAAGAATTGTTTAAAGAAGTGTCTTTTGCTTCTTGAGTCAGCTGTATAGTATGTGACTCGCACTTATTATAGCCAATGCCTTTGGAGGACACATCTAGTAGGACTTTTACATGATTGTGGTATTTAATAGAGGTAGCACCTGCAACTAAGAGGCTGTGATGGTGCCCCTGTGTGGCTCAGTCAGACAAACATCTGACTCTTGATTTTGGTTCAGGCCATGATTTCACAGTTTCATGAGATTAAGCCCTGCATTGGGTTCCAGACTGACAGCACAGAGCCTGCTTGGGATATTCTCTCTCCCTGTCTTTCTGCCACTCCCCTACTCCTACTCACTCCTTCTCTCTCTCTCTCTCTCTCTCTGTCTCTCTCTGTCTCTCTCTGTCTCTCTCTCTGTCTGTCTCTCAAGATAAATACATTTTTTTTTTTTTTTAAAGAGGCTGTGTTGTTTCTAAAGCATAGTAAAATCATTACCTACCTGAAGGGATTATCTGATAGCTGTATAGACATTTGCTCTCTACTCTCTAGTTAACTGATGGTCTTATTAAAAGCTACAGCAGGGGCGCCTGGGTGGCGCAGTCGGTTAGGCGTCCGGCTTCAGCCAGGTCACGATCTTGCGGTCCGTGAGTTTGAGCCCCGTGTCAGGCTCTGGGCTGATGGCTCAGAGCCTGGAGCCTGTTTCCAATTCTGTGTCTCCCTCTCTCTCTGCCCCTCCCCCATTCATGCTCTGTCTCTCTCTGTCCCAAAAATAAATAAACGTTATAAAAAAAAAAAATTAAAAAAAAAAAAGCTACAGCATGACAAACCACTACAGATTTGGTCCCTGGAAAGCTGGATTCAAGAAATTTGAGTTTTTTATATTTTAAAATCCAGATTAAAAACCTCCATGTTCCACTTTCAAACAGAAGGTATCCAAAAGCAATTGTAAATCTGATTTCTCTACAAAGATTTCAGGGAGGTTTGGAGCTGAAATAATTCCTGATAAGTGCATGAATGTCTCAAGTCATACCATCCACTGAGAAGGAAAAATTATCTGAAAAGTTTAGAATCTTACAGCAATGGATGAAAATATGTATAGGGAGGAGAAGAAAGATTTTGTAGGAGTTCAGTCTAGTAGAAGGAAAATGTGTGAATGGTATGATTGCTGCAATTGTGCCTAAATAAGAGGGTAAGCTTTTGCTATATGATCAATAAACAATGTGTCTCTGATTTGTATTGTCCTGTTGAGATAGAACATAAAATCTTATCATGGTCTTTCACGTACAAACGGAAAGAAAATTTCGTATCAATGGCGAAACTCAAGAATAAGGGAGTTTTAAAAGGAAGGGTTTTATATTACAAAATATAACCTTTAATAAGTTTGTCCAGGGAAAGACATAGTTGTGTCAATTTTTGTCAGGTCATATATCAAGCTAGATAATTAGAAAAAGTTAGGCATCCAATGTCAACAGTGTCCAATGACTAGTATCCTAACAGTACTCTACTGCAAAACTATCCAAGGAGCTTTTGGTAATTAGCCAAAAAAGTCAAGAATAGCATTTAATCTTTGAAAAAGAAACACTACACTATTTTTTGACAGGGGACACATAGACAATGGGTGCCAGTTCTTCAACAGTCTTGTTTTATTTTTTTTTAATTTTTTTTCAACGTTTTTATTTATTTTTGGGACAGAGAGAGACAGAGCATGAACGGGGGAGGGGCAGAGAGAGAGGGAGACACAGAATCGGAAACAGGCTCCAGGCTCCGAGCTATCAGCCCAGAGCCTGACGCGGGGCTCGAACTCACGGACTGCGAGATCGTGACCTGGCTGAAGTCGGACGCTTAACCGACTGAGCCACCCAGGTGCCCCTCAACAGTCTTGTTTTATTTTTTTTTTCAACATTTATTTATTTTTGGGACAGAGAGAGACAGAGCATGAACGGGGGAGGGGCAGAGAGAGAGGGAGACACAGAATCGGAAACAGGCTCCAGGCTCTGAGCCATCAGCCCAGAGCCTGATGCGGGGCTCGAACTCATGGACCGCGAGATGGTGACCTGGCTGAGGTCGGCGCTTAACCGACTGAGCCACCCAGGCGCATCAACAGTCTTGTTTTAAATGAGAATGGGGCCAGTTTCAACAAATGACTAGTCAGATCAGTTCGGATCCTTAATGGCTCATGATCCTTTGTGTGTCCCATACCTTCTTTCTTTGGCCTTGATGCTCTCATGGCCAGATTTCTGACATATATTTTCTATAGAAAATAATCAGTTTGAGACAGTATTAAACTATAGTCTGGTGATTATTTTCCTGGCTGTTTCAGAAAGAGGCCTTCTGGTCTGTATTTACTAGTAGTATGCTTTAGGCAAAATAGATCTATGCTAAAAAGATTCAGCAAATAGCAAAGCATATCACTATTGAGAAAGCCCAGAGAGGCTGACGAAGTGATTGAGACAAATGCAGAGTCTGAGGGTCATTTGAGACTCCTACTTCTAAAATATGTTTGCTATTCCAAGGACTCATGATACAAAAATAATAAGACTTATGGTAGAGAGGCTAGATAGTATCAAATAGAAATAAAACATTTTGTATTTGCAGTTGCATCAAAATGTCTCCTTTTTTATTAAGGGAAACAGTGGGCTGACCAGAGCAACTCATTCCTCAAAGAAATGTCATTCTGTCACACAGAGTTTGTCCTTTGTCTACTCAGAGTCTGTCTTTCAAGTGAAGGGAGAATAATTGTTCTTTCGGTGACCATTTCCTTTACAAAAACCGTAGGTATATTTGTCTTTCCTGATTTAGACATGGACATGTGTTCATGTAAATGCTTAATAAGAAGACCAATTAATTGGAGTTTAATGGTTTTTTTTTCTTTCTAAATCAAAGTATGTTCAAAGTGCTGAGCAATCTCTTGATGTTTCAGCATTAAGACCATCCACAAAGGTCGGTAGGCCAGTTATAAGGTTTCCTCTCTGAATGAGAGTGGAATAATCTCTGAAGGTGGAAGTGAAATGGCCTTTAAAACCTGGAAGCTACACTTCTTTCCTTTATAGAATTGGATATTGATTAATCAATATTGACAGCAAAAATCTCGGTGTCAGATACTGAAGTCATCTTCTACTTTTATACTTTTTATATCCATGCTTTGATACATATATATTTGATGTCATTTGGGTTTCAATCCATCCTGTCTTCCTTAACCAACTTTTTTATTCATAATTCTTTTGCCTATAAGATGATGGATTCAATTCAAGACTTGTTATAAGCTGCTAGAACAATCCTATATTCTACTGTGAACTTTCATTGTTTCTCATGAGGAGTTGGAAAGTTTCAACTAAATTATACAAATCTAGGTTTCATGTTTGACCAAATTATGAGAAGTCAAGAGGAAATATTAGCCAATGAAAGGGTGTGTGGAGGAAGTGGGGAGAGGGTCCATGAAACTACTGAAGGAGCTGAAAATACAAAGCAATGGTGTAGGATGCAGAATTCTAGGTGGCCCACATAATTCATGATGTTACTTCTGTGATTACATCATTTTACATGGCAAGTGCGATTTTGCAGATGTAACTGAGGGACTGATCAGTTAACTTTAAGATAGGGAGAGTGTTAGGGTGGGCCTCACCTAATTACAGGAGCTCTTGAAAATAGATAATGGTCTTTGGCAAGTGACAGAAGGGAAAATCAGAGACATTTGAAGCTTGAGAGAGAGAGTGTGATATCACTGGGTTGGAGATGGAAGGCACTTTGAGAAATGAATGTAGGTGCCTCTGGAAGCTGAGAACAGCCTCCAGCTGATAGCCAGCAAGGAAATGGGGACCTCATTCCTTTGTAAGGAACAAATTCTTCCAGTAGCCTGAATGAACTTGGGAATGAACTCTTCTGCTAAGCTTCCAAATTAAAGTGAGGCCTGGCAGACAACTTGACTTTGGCCTTGTTAGATCATAGACAGAGGACCAGTGGAGCCCACCTGGGCTTCTTACCTCACATCAATGAGGTAATAAGTAGATGTTGTTTTAGGTTGATAAGTATGTGGTATTTTGTCATGCAGTAATAGAAAATTAATGTGAATGGAGAAGGAAAAGTTGAGATATAAGGGACTTGACAGATGATCAGCCTGGAGTTGAATCAGAAGAAAGAAAGGAGAGTTTGAGTTCTGATTTTATATTTTTCATATTTATTAACTTTTTATAAGGAGTCTTTCAGGGAAGCAATGTTAGAACTTTCCTGTCTTTTAGAAGCCTCCTCATATCAAAAAATACTCATGCTTTTTGTGGAATAATTAGTCTTTGAACCCTTTAAATTTAAGATGTGACATACGTGAATTACTTTAATCTCAAATTCTCCACGTGGCCATTGAAATTCTAAATTGTTGTTGGTAAAATGCTATAACAGCTTCAATATTTAGTGCTGCAGCACCATAACATTTGTATGAGTAAGATGCTGGACACTGAACGGGAGTTTCATTGGCTGACTATTGACCATCTATATTAAAATAAAAAGAACCAAAAAGAGATAGATAAGAAGATTCCCTTAAGCTCAGTTCAACATTCACTTTATCCATAACAAGCCCTAAATAGTGAAAATGATTAAATCAAGAGACCTACCATAAGAACTCTAAAGAGAAAGAGTCAAGTTGATGTAGTATTCAACAGAATGATGTGGAGCACTAATTAAAAGATCTGAGAAAGGATGATATATAGGTCCTGTGCACATTAGCTTTGAAGAAATGATGTTAGCTGAGAAGCGGCAGATCCAGTCCCCCCTTCCAAGTCATATCAAAATCTGCAGAAGCAACATTAATTAGAGCACTTCTATGCAGAAACTTTAATTCCAAGTGCTGAGGCCTCACCATAGCCCAGAAAGATTGGTCTCCCTTGGAGAAGAAAGGTAGACTTTAGCCAGAGGGAGTTGCTGTAGCTCAGCCAGTTTCCACAGTAGTTGTTTAAAAACAGTGTCCATAAGGGGGTGGATTGTTTTTGCAATTTAGCACCTTTTGTTTTGGCCATTTGGGTTTAGCAAAAAAGTGGAAGGTGGGGAGGAATAGTTGTGGGGCCAAAGGTGACCCAAGAGTAATGCTGGAAATGTTTAAGTCTGTCAGGATCTTTCACAAATAAAAAGTTCATACGTATTCCAGGGAGAAAGTTATGTGAATAATTTACAAAGAATATATATCACAAGCACACTGACAAAACCAAACCTATCTTTTTCTCCCTTTTTGTTTCTTTCGAATATATGAATAAACTAATACCTTTTTCTCCCTTTTTTGTTTCTTTTGAATATATGAATAAACTTTATCTGGAATAAAGCCCATGAAATATTGAGGTTAATTAATTTGGCTTAGGTTAACATGAGACCAACTTGTCATTTATTTTTCTTTTAGCTTCTATGTGATTGGAAGGTTTATTACTAAGTATTGATCACTGTTAAAGCAATAACATTAAAATTATATTGATATAATATTTTATAAAATGATTTAGTCAATAAATGATGCCTAATTATGTTATTTTTATTTTAGTCTTTCTTATTAACTTTATCACTTTTATACATTTTAAAATATTTTTTCATTTATATTTTTTAGGCCTTTATTTCTACATTCTTTTAATGAAATCTTTTCCATCTCTGCTGTTGTCAATAATGGAAAGTTAGAATTTTAGTTCTTCATAAGTAGAGATTGCATGGAAATAGGCAGAGCTTCTGAAACTGGTGTACATCTTACATATATTATAAAAGTACATGTATGGGGTGCCTGGGTGGCGCAGTCGGTTAAGCGTCCGACTTCAGCCAGGTCACGATCTCGCGGTCCGGGAGTTCGAGCCCCGTGTCAGGCTCTGGGCTGATGGCTCAGAGCCTGGAGCCTGTTTCCGATTCTGTGTCCCCCTCTCTCTCTGCCCCTCCCCCGTTCATGCTCTGTCTCTCTCTGTCCCAAAAATAAAAAAAAAAAAAATACACGTTGAAAAAAAGTACATGTAACAGTATAATTCCATAATCCATTTCTGGGAGAAAGTAGCAGTATATTCATAGGCTTCCCTGTGGTAACAATGGGAATTCTTCTCTGATTTCTACAGGCATGAAAATTAAAATGCCTAAAAAAAACCATGATTTGTACCCTTAAAGATAGATTTCCTCTAATGAATACTGATCCAGTCTAAAAATGCTGCTGTCTTGCTCTCCTTTCAACTAAATTTTATTATTTTATATAAAAAGAAGGCATTTTTATCATTAAAATAGAAAAAAAAAACAATGAAAATAGGAAGGATTTGCATTTTGGAAATAGGGTTTTTTTTTTCTGAATACATGAAAAGCAAATGTGCCTCCTCACCACTTTTGTTGAAAATCAGTTTACTCTAAAAATTTTCTTTGTTGAACATTCATATTTCATAGACCTTTTACTCAGTGTTTTCAGAACTTTGGGGATAATAAAGGGTGGTGAAAATAAACGTTTGGATGAAATGAATTAGAGGCAAAGGAAATAAAAATAGGGTGAATTTATAAAATTCGTAAAAATGAGCATGGCACTTAAAGATGAATGAAAATTTATGAAATCATTCCATGTTAAATGCACACACACACATTTAAAGAAAAAAATCATATTTTTACCAAATTGCCCTATTTACCAAGTTGGTATTTTTATTGAATTAAAAAATTAAAAAGAAGTGTTAAGCCTATTGTTTTGTTTTGTTTTTATTTTTTTAATGTTTATTTATTTTTGAGAGAGTGAGAGAGACAGAGCACTAGTGGGAGAGGGACAGAGAGAGGGAGACACAAAATCTGGAGCAGGCTCCAGGCTCTGAGCTGTCAGTGCAGTGCCTGATGCAGGGCTCGAACCCAGGAACCCAGAGATTATGATCTGAGTAGAAGTTGAATGCCTAACCGACTGAGCCACCCAGGCACCCCAGTTATGCCTCTTGTTAAACCACACTGTAACTTAATTAAACTTTTAACATATTAACTATTTCTGGTAGTGTTAATTTCCTTCCAAGCACTTAATATTTGTTTAAGATCTGGTGTCAGCCATCTTAGTATCTGCATGAATAATTTAACATTAATTCAGTATCAGTATGCTCAAAACTGACTAAATAATATATCAGCAACACTTCATGCTATCACTTCTACAAGGGCATACTACACATCAAATTAAGGCAAGAGACATACTGGGAGGAAAATTCATATTAAAGAAGTATTTGGATTTCACTTTGACTTTATTGCCCTTTCAATTTTCAGTAAATCACCCAAACTACTTGTTTCCATGTAGTGTGTAAATTGTATAAGATTCTCCATTTGTGAATTCTTGAATCATAAAATAGAATACCTTCAGATTTCTCATGAATACCATTCAGATTAGTAAAGGTGCTTTGGAAGTTACCTCCCCTAGTTTTATTTTTTGACTTAAAAGTTTCATTTTAGTGAGTTCTGTTCTTAAATTAACTAATGTGAAAGTAAGATAGGTTTTAATGAATGATTATATAACTTTTTGCTGGAAAAGAAACAGTGAGATACTGGGTCATTTTTCCCCCATTACAAAAGAGCCCTTATCATCTCGGGTAAGTGGAACAGAGACTACCTTGGATAATCAAAAACTTACTTAATAAGAAATGACTAGGCTGCTCCTTCTCAGAGAAAGCTGAAGATACATGATGACAATTGGTATCAGGGATACTTCAAAGAATATTGTAGTTTAAAGGGGCTACTTACATGTTATCAAAACTAAAGGAAAAATATCATAAGTGGGATGTGTCACATATAATTTGTCTTTGTTGGTACCAACTTTCAAAAATGTGAACAATCCCAAAGCTTGTTCAGACCAATTATTTCTAGCATATTTTCCGTCATTAGCAGACTTTCATGTATTTTTATTGCATGTTTTATGCATTTTATGCATTAATAGACTTTTATGAATTTTTATGCACTTTTAAGGACTTTTAGCCTTTAATGGAACTTCACATACTTTCACATCTATTTTTGTCATCACAAGCATTTGCTTCTCATACACACATAGGTAACCCCGACATAAAGCAGGAAGAAGGAACCAGAGACGAACTGCTGCAGAATCACTCCCAGCACCACCAACAAACACACAAAAAGCTTGACTTTGAAAGCAAGCCTTTTGCTTCTGGGTCTCTTAGTTTTAAACTGAATTTATATGCCTCTCAGTGTTCCTTTAATTGTCTGAAAAGGATCCAGATCTCTTCATTTCTTGTAATCTGGCCTAAATCATCATCAGTAAGGAATTGCAAAGCTCTTTTTGTTTCTTTTTTTTTTTTTCCTCCTTTTTGAGAATACTGCTCATTAGCCACTTATCCCTACTTAAAGATCTTAATTATAGTTTTTTTTTTATGTAAAACAACTTATGCAAGTGTACACAACCAAACAAGGCATTCAAAAGCATTCATTCTCATGATCAAACTGATTTGCCATTCACCCAAGATTTTGTATTATCTTTTAAATAACTAAAATCTTTACAGTGGTATTTAGAATGTTTGCCTTAATGGTTCTGCTTAGGCAGTAAAAATATAAACTATGGATGGTTCACTTGCAAATGAATATACCCACCCATCCTTGTGGCTTCCAGAAAAAAAAAAAAAAAAGCCTAAGTACTTACTTACAAGGCCAGGTTTTTTCTAGAGAATTAGATTTTTATTTTTTTTTAATTTTTCTTTTTTTTTAACGTTTATTTATTTTTGAGGCAGAGAGAGAGCATGAACAGGGGAGGGCCAGAGAAAGAGGGAGACACAGAATCTGAAACAGGCTCCAGGCTCTGAGCTGTCAGCACAGAGCCCGACGCGGGGCTGGAACCTACGGAAAGCGAGATCGTGACCTGAGCCGAAGTCGGCCGCTCAACCGACTGAGCCACCCAGGCACCCCGAGAATTAGATTTTTAAAATGGTCTCAGGTTCTCTTACAACTGTACTGTAGGACCAAGGAGATTTCTTTGGGGTGGGACACTGAAAAACTTCTGCAGACATGTTTTCTTCAATAGAGCATTTTTACTTTGTTCTATTTAAACCATGTGAAGCTATCGGGAGGAGAGGAAGAATTCTGCTGCTAAAATAAAGTGTGGAAAATAATGCATTATAGCCTGAAAAGGAAGACAAGATGGTGAATCAGACTTTGTATTAATTCTCCAGACATGTGGATGCCATTTCTTCCTCTTTTTAAACTTTTTCTTCAGCCTCCATTATTTCTTTTTTTATTATTTATTTAAAAAAAATTGATGTTTATTTTTGAGAGAGAGACAGACAGAAAGCGAGCAGCGGAGGGGCAGAAAGAAAGGGAGACACAGAATCTGAAGCAGGCTCTAGCCTTTAGCATAGAGCCTGATGAGGGCTTGAGCTCAGGAGCCCTGACATCAGACCAGAAGCGAAGTCAGACCCTTAACCAACTGAGCCACCCAGGCACCCCCATCAGTTTATTTCTATAAACAATATAAAAATGTATTATTTTAAGTGTTTTTAAAGCAATCCTTGACAAATACAAAGTATGCAGTTTTCATTTAAGCTCAACAGAAGTAAATTTTTAAAGCACACCTGCTTTGTAACTGAAGAAATAGAAACATTGATATTACCTTTGTCAAAATCATGTGCTTTTAACTTTCAATGAGAAATTAAAGCTAGCTAATTAATTTAAAAAATAAATAAAATTGTGTGCCTGCTGTTTGCAAAAAAAGTGAGCTGGAGCCCCTAGTGTAGAAAGATCAATGGTAACAGGCCATTTGACCCCATTTAGGGCCTCACATTGTAATGGAAGACACCATCATTTGGCAAAATATAAAATCAGATTAAAATGATTCAAAAATAAAGTCAATGATTTAATTTGTTTTGAGTAGTCTCTATGAAGGCAGGGATCCTATAAAGTTCTATTTCATACTACTGTGTGATTGACAAATAATAAGTGCTCAGAAATGCCAGCTGAATGAAGCCTGTTATTTTTAGAAATAAACCATTAACTGCAATCTAGCAGAAAGACCGGGGTAGAAAGTAGATGCAAGAAGGCTAATAAATGTTAAAAAAAAAAAATTTTTTAAAGGAGGGGGGGTGCCTGGGTGGCTCATTCGGTTAAGCATCCGACTTCGGCTCAGGTCACGATCTCACAGTTTGTGGGTTTGAGCCCCGTGTGGGGCTCTGTGCTGACAGCTCAGAGCCTGGAGCCTGTTTCAGATTCTGTGTGTGTGTGTCTCTCTCTCTCTCTCTCTTTCTCTCTCTCTCTCTCTGCCCCTCCCCTGCTCATGGTCTGTCTCTCTCTGTCTCTCAATAGTAAATAAATGTTAAAAAAAATTTTTTTAAAAAAGAAAGTAGATGCAAGAAGGCCATTTGTAGGGGCTTGTTGCTGTTATCTGGAGAGAAATGATCTATGGTGTGGGAAAAATGGCAAAGGGGAGACAAAGAGAAGGAATTTGAGGGTATTTTAGGTGCAAAGCCAACCATGTGTAGCAAGTTATTGCCTGCGGGCTTAGTGAAGCTTGACTCCTGAGTTGAATTTCAAATAAAACAAATACAAGAGTTATCTGTTAGATGGAGAACAACAAGTAAAATTGGAGAAACATGTTATAGAATGCTCAGACCTCTTATATGTACAAAGTAGACACTTTGAATATTAAGTTACATATAGATTCAATATACGCTTCAATATATTGGGAAACTCCATCAATAAATAAAAGACAAATAGCTTACCCATGATCTTTTCTCTCTCTCTCTCTCTCTCTCTCTCTCTCTCATTCTCTTTCTTTCACTCTCTCTTTTTTGTTGTTGTTTAGTGTAAATAGAGCTCTCGAGAATATAGTGAACACTGGTATTTTCCATATAAGGAAAAAACTTCCAAGATATTTTGTTTTTAATTGTGCATGTGTTTGACAAAGATTATTATTTTTCTTGTATCAGCCATTTCTTCTTCTAATTTCAAAATCTGTAATAAGATACCCCTATGATATATTGAATTCTCTTAAACCATGTCCAACATTGGATGTAACTATAAGAGAAATATATGTAAAGTAAGATGATACTGAGAAACAGAAATCTGTTTCCAAAATACTTCAAAATGTCTTTTAATTTTTCTAAAAAAATTTCAAGAGTTTTTTTAATTATAAGACCAAATAAGAGAAGAGATAAAATGAGATATAAACCAAATTAGAATAAAATAGAGGAGAAATAGATACAATAAGAAATACGTTGTTAATAAATATGGGGAAAGTTAGGAAGAAGTGCTAAAATTAAAAATAATATCCATCAATTGTGGTATAAATATTAGCAAAGAATGAAATGAAAAAATTGTGTTTGCAGCTTCCATTTTGTTTTTAATTTTGGACAAAAGAGAATGAGGGGTATAAGGTTAATATTTACAAGAGAGAAATAGAATGACATTTAAGAGTAAAAATGGCATAAAACAAGCATTTTTATTTTTTTTTTAATTTCTTTTTTTTTTTTCAACGTTTATTTATTTTTGGGACAGAGAGAGACAGAGCATGAACGGGGGGAGGGGCAGAGAGAGAGGGAGACACAGAATTGGAAACAGGCTCCAGGCTCTGAGCCATCAGCCCAGAGCCTGACGCGGGGCTTGAACTCACGGACTGCGAGATCGTGACCTGGCTGAAGTCGGACGCTTAACCGACTGCACCACCCAGGCGCCCCATCAACTTCTTTTTTTTTTTTTAATTTTTTTTTTTCAACGTTTATTTATTTTTGGGGGGACAGAGAGAGACAGAGCATGAACGGGGGAGGGGCAGAGAGAGAGGGAGACACAGAATCAGAAACAGGCTCCAGGCTCTGAGCCATCAGCCCAGAGCCCGACGCAGGGCTCGAACTCACGGACTGCGAGATCGTGACCTGGCTGAAGTCGGACGCTTAACCGACTGCGCCACCCAGGCGCCCCAAGCATTTTTAAATTCATATTCCTATATAGGGTTCTATTATTGCCTGTGTCCTTCTCTGTTATCCTGTTGTTAATACAATTTTTCGTTGTTTGCTTTTGTTTTATCTTATTCGAAAATACTGTTAACCTATGATCATGCAGGATTAAAGTGGTTCTTACCAATAAAAACTATTTAACTCTTTTAGTGAATTCCCAGTTTTAATCATTTAATTTAAAGATACCATGGATGCGATCAGAATACACGACAATTATGTGCTCCTGTGCAAGTTGAAGAAATCATTACTTTAAAAGATCTCCTTATTCTCTCACTTTCTTCATCTCTTCAGTTTCTCTTACAGGTTCTTTTAATTCTTTTACTTGTCCAGAATAAATCATACATAAATTACCATGCCTTCTCTGTATTCATTCTATTTTAATTATTCTGCTTCACAGTACCATTATTTCTGTTATTTATTAATATCTGGTAGACCCTTTTTTCCTACATAATCAATCCGAATATTCCTCATTCTATTTGATTACTTTATCGGAAAAGAAAGACATATGGTATTACGGCAGATTCTTCTGTCCACCATCATCCATCTAAATAACATCTTGAAATAATTATTCGATCACTTTAAACAGGAGCAGTCCAGTAGGAATGTGTACTATCTACAATCATATGGTTCTCTGAGAACACTGCCATCTTGTGGTTTGTCTCTTAACACAATGCTTATCTGCATAGGCTGCAAAACTCTTAGGTCATTACCAGTAAACACCAACTCTCATTTAAATGGCCAAGAGCATTAGAATTGCTGAGTAAATTACTCATTACTCATTAGAAACTTAAAAATATCGGGGCACCTAGGTGGTTCAGTCGGTTAAGCATCTGACTTCGGCTCAGGTCATGATCTCATGATTCGTGGGTTCAGGCACCGCATCGGGCTCTGTGCTGACAGCTAGGAGCCTGGAGCCGGCTTCAGAGTCTGTGTCTCCCTCTCTCTCTGTCCCTCCGCAGCTCACACTCTATCTCTCTCTCTGTCTCTCAAAAATGAATAAACATTACAAAATTTTTAAAAATTGTTTTAATGTTTATTCATTTTTGAGAGACAGAGAGAGACAGAACACAAGCAGGGGTGGGGAGGAGAGAGAGGGGGACATAGATTCTGAAGCAGGCTCTAGGCTTTGAGCTGTCAGCACAGAGCCCAAGGTGGGGCTTGAACTCAATGAACCATGAGCTCATGACCTGAGCTGAAGTCTGATGCTTTACTGACTGAGCCACCCAGGCACCCCACTCATTAGAAACTTTTAAAGAGAGTATGCTATGCTAAAGAGAGTTACAAAGGTTGACAAAAAACATTTTCTTCAGAACAAAGCTAGTTATTTAAATGCAGTCTAAATGAGTAGAATATAGATAGAATACATATGTACCTAAATATGAAGATAGATTTCTACCATCTGTGTAATAAGAATAATAGCTAATGTTTACTTGGGGCTTAAAGTTTATGAGATCCTTTTCTAAATTCTGATATAAACTCAGATGGGTAGCATGCTCATTCTCTCTCTTCTTCTCTCTCTTCTCTCACACATCTACTCACAATATATGCTATGTTAATATAGCATGATATATGTTGTGTATAATATCTTATGGATATAGTATCAGTGGAAGATACGATTAGAGTATTTCTTTAAAATACTCCTACATATATTTGATAAGAGGCTGATATCCAAAATATATGAAGAACTTATACAACTTAACACCAAAAAATAAAAGAATAATCCAATTAAAAATGGGCAGAGGAGCTGAATAGACATTTTTCCAAAGAAGACATACAGATGGCCAACAGACACATGAAAAGAATGCTCAACGTCACTAATCATCAGAGAAATACAAATCAAAACCACAATGAGATATCACCTTACACCTGTCAGAATGACTAAAATCAAATACACAAGAAATAGCAAGTGTTGGCGAGCATGTGGAGAAAAAGGAACCCTCACACACTGTTGGTGGGAATGCAAGCTGGTGCAGCCACTGTGGAAAACAGTATGGAGTTTCCTCAAAAAATTAAAAATAGAAGCACCATATGATCCAGTAATTCCATTACTGGGTATTTACCAAAGAAAATGAAAATACTAATATGAAAAGATATATGCACTCTTATGATTATTGCACCATTATTTACAATGGTCAAGTTATGGATGTAATCCAAGTGTCTGCATGTAGATGAATGGATAAAGAAGATATGGTGTATATATACAATAGAATATTACTCAGCCATAAAAAAGAATGAAATCTTGCCATTGGCAACAATATAGAGGGCAACAATATAGACTGGACTGTGTAATGCTAAGTGAAATAAGTCAGAGAAAAACAAATACCATACAATTTCACTCATTTGTGGACTTTAAGAAACAACAAATGAACAAACAATAGAGACAAACACAATCACAGACTTTTAAATACAGAGAACAAACTGGTGGTTCCAGAGGAGAGGTGAGTAGGAGATAGGTGAAATATATTTAAAAAAAACCCCTCATATATGTATATATGAAAATAACTGGGTATATTAGCATTTATCTGGAATAATTTAAATAATGCAAGAATAGATAATCATTCTCCCAGTCTTGCTTTTCAGTGTCATCTCAAAAATGACCACTTTTATAATTTCTTGGTATACTTCAACATCAATATGTAATCATATATGTACATGCGTTTATATATAAAATATGTGTGTATGTGTGTGTATGTTCATGTGTGTGCAAAATATATGGGAAAAAACACATATTTACTTTTCCTTTCCATATGCTGACCTTCACCTTCTAGCTGCACGATTTGGGGCTATATAACGAATATTCCCATGCCTCTGCTTCCTTTTCTGCAAGAAGATGCTAATATTGATACCTACCTCATGGGATTATTGAGATAGTTAAATAATAAAAGTTATTTTAAGCTCCCATCTTATTTCCTGGATTTGATTAAGCCCTGAAATTAATAGATACATCTTTGTTGCTATTGTCATTATTATTATTATCATGTAATTATTATTAATTTAACTACTATTATGATAATAGAAAATGAATTTAAATTAATTTTCTCACATTAATCTTACTATATGAAACACATCATAGAACTATCTTTTTTTTTTTTTTTTTTTTTTTTTTTTTTTTTTTTTAAGAGAGAGAGGGCACTAGTTGGGGAGGGGCAGAGGGAGAGGGAAAGAAAGAATACTAGACTGGCTCCACGTTCAGCACAGAGTTCGATGAGGGGTTCGGTCTCATGAGCATGAGATCATGACCAGAGCCAAAATCAAGAGTCAGATGCTTAACTGACTGAGCCACCCAGGCGCCCCTGAACTATTTTATTAAAAGGATTTTCCATGTAGATACATAGTAGCACATTAATTCTAGAAACTGAGACACACCAATGTTTGAAAACCTTATAAATATTTTCTTAATTATATGGAATTAAAAACACTATTTGTCAATGTTATAAGCAAGATTTTTCAAAAATTGTGTTTTAAATCATAAAACAATATTGATTTTAAATAACCATCATTTTAAACAGTATCACTTCTTTCGGCTTATGACTATACCCTTTTAAAGTTCCCTTTTAACACGGATAGTAAAAGATTTTGGAGTTACTGTAATGCTCATCTCTTTATAAATGTAACAACGTGTTGATGGTAATCACTGATTATACAAAATCATGAAATAATTTTCTGACAGCTATCTCTTTTACCTTAGTCTTAACTATCTATAATTTTATGAGGTGTTTTTTATTTCTGATGTCAGCACATGTGTCATTGCAAGTCTCACCAGGGATACCACAGCTTGCCAAGAGGACACATTAATTTCTGGGAATCAAATCAAGGTCTTTCTAAGGTTATCAAGAATTGCTAACAACCAGAAAATGGTGCAGAGTCTATATGTATGCGTGTGCTTCTGATTTTAAATAAGTCTTAATTAAATCTTATTTAAGTGAATCTTACTTAAATACCATGCTAGCCCTTTTATACTTGGCCAATCACAAACTAGCGTCCAATTCCATAATCTAGCATTTTTCCAGGACACAAATTTCTAATGTGTGCAATTATTTTGTCATTTGGGCATAAAACTATGACACTCAAAGCATGAAATTTCAACATAAATTTGAATAGTGAATAGTAAATGTTGGGGCGCCTAGGCGGCTTAGTCGGTTAAGCGTCCAACTTTGGCTCAGGTCATGATCACGCGGTCCTTGAGTTCGAGTCCCACACAGGGCTTTGGGCTGACAGCTCAGAGCCTGGAGCCTGCTTCAGATTCTGTGTCTCTCTCTCTCTCTGTCCCTCCCCTGCTCGTGCTCTGTCTCTCTCTGTCTCTCAAAAATAAATGTTAAAAAAAATTTAAAAATATTAAATGTTTAATAATATGCTTTGATATAGAAAAAGTTTTTTTAAAAAAGCAGGGTTTTTTCTTTTCACATAGTTCAAACTTAAACACAGAATTAATCAATGAGCTTTAGCTTTCCCGTCAGTGTTCTGTGCAGTGACATCACTTCAGCACAAGTATCAAGGTGATTCTGAAAAGTAAAATACAAGATTTTGTTTTACTTATAAAAGCAAACTACATTCTTCAAATATAGTTAATATATATTATATTTACCATTCCAAAAAGCAGAGACCTTCATGGTTACACATATTTGCATTTTCAAGGAAAAAATTATTTCAGTATATTTAATACTCAATAAGCTTTTAATTCTAGTTGTGGAAATCTTCAAACTACTATGGAAATTTATCTAGATGGCATACTTCCCCATCTTACCCATTTCTAGATACCTTCAATATAAAATTAATATACAATACAGGGTTTTCCAAATTGAACTGATATATATTCATGTGTATTATTTTATGCTATTTCAACTGACTATATTAAACTGGAAGTGGATTGTTCCTCAGGCGTTTACAAAGGTAATGACTGACCATGCACAAAACCTATGTTCTTTAGAGTTGAGGTAAACATCATATCTAGTTCACACAATCTCGTTGAAATGATTCAGCAGCTGTATTAGAAAATCATCTCTCAAGTGGCCCTGGCTGATTGCCAGGATTTTCCACTGAACCCTCTGCAGAGTGCAGGCCTTTCATTTATTCTCATAGAATTCAAGGTGAAAAGCAGAAAGTAAGATACATCTGCTTGTGCAGTTGTGGAGTTCTGACATATGGAAAGAAAACAAGTCAAACCAACATGTGGAAAACAACTAAATATAGCATAGACATGTGTGCTCTTGTGAACACAATCTTTTCTCCTTTTAGTCCCAGCTTTATGGGAATCTTTTTTTTTTTTTTTTTGGCTACTTAATTATCAGGCTTCAAGTGGTTGAAAATTATGAATACTAACATGAAAATAAGTTTCCTCAAAGTATTAGATATCGGTGTAAAGAGCGTTCAGTTTTTCCTAATGAATGTTTGGTACAGTAAAGTTACTTATGAACTATAAACAGGAGGCATACTGAGCCATAAATATTTGGCATCCTCATTCTATTAGTCATCTGATCTATTCATTTAACAAGGTCTATCTAAGATTATTTCTCCTGCAGGAAATTTGATGGTGCAAAATAATGGCAAAGTTTAAGTCATTAGAAAGAAGCTTCTTTTTCATCACTTGCCTATAAATGCAGGTTATATAACAAAGCCATTGGAATGGTACCACCTATGTTCTATATCCATCGGAAGGGGTTTACCTTATTTATTTATTTTTTTTCTTTCTCGTTTTTATTTATTTTTGGGGGGACAGAGAGAGACAGAGCATGAACGGGGGAGGGGCAGAGAGAGAGGGAGACACAGAATCGGAAACAGGCTCCAGGCTCCGAGCCATCAGCCCAGAGCCTGACGCGGGGCTCGAACTCACGGACCGCGAGATCGTGACCTGGCTGAAGTCGGACGCTTAACCGACTGCGCCACCCAGGCGCCCCAACCTTTTGATGACTTTAGCAAGCGAGTTATTGAACAGACAACAAAAGAAGTAGAAAGGAGGAAAAATTGAAGGAAATACCTCAAAGCAAAACCCAAGTTACCTCCTCCATATCATTTCTTTTAATACACTGCCTTGTCTCTTAAGGTGTAGCTGCAACTTTCCAACCCAGATGAAAGTATCATATTTCTTAGGATGAAGTCCTACATACCTCTGGGAAATAGTAATCTGAATCTCACTTCTTTAGTGAAAAAGAGGTCTGAAATATATAACCATAAGAATGCATGTGTTTTACTGTAAAGAAAAGCAAAATTAAACTTCAAAACCAACTGTTTTTAAAGAATAGTTAAAAACTCTAAGACCTTCCAGTCTTGATAGTCTCTTCCTCTTCTCCTATACCCCTTATCTCCTATCTGCCCCTTCAACATGGCTGCACTCATAGGCTTGTCATCATACAGGGAAGGCTTACTGCCAGAAGTGTAGTCTTAAAATTTAAATGGTGCCTTGATTATCAGAGAAGAAATAATTGGTCAAGACTATGGGGTCTATTACTCTTCGAAAGATTTTAACTTGTATTTATTTCCTAGCTTACAAAATGTAGCAGCTTTTCCCATACCTGCAATTAGCAGGATTCTGAAATGCATTCCTAGTTGGGCAGTATTTTTACATTGTTTACATTGTATTGATACATTGTTTTAAACTGTTGAAAGTTTCGTGGGCAGCAGGATTTTTTTAAGTATAAAAGGAAAAGGATCCTGTTGATTCACCCCAAAGCAAAATAATTCATATAAAACCTAGTGAATAATAGGTTTCAGATTAAAATCCTCAAAAGCACACAACTTCAAATAATGAAACATTTCATCAGTATATGTCTCACATTACTAGCAGACTTTCTACCGTTAGTGAATTGATTTACTCTTTAAGTACCTAATACAGTTCTTTTTCAGACAGAATTTTATCAAACAGCATCAAATATTAATTTTTATTTTAAGTTTTTCTTAGGATGGGGCACCTGAGTGGCTCAGTCGGTTAAGCGTCCAACTTCAGCTCAGGTCATTATCTCATGGTTCATGGGTTTGAGCCCCACATGGGGCTCTGTGTTGACAGCTCAGAGCCTGGAGCCTGCTTCAGATTCTGTGTTCCCCTCTCTCTGTCTTCCCCGCCCCTGCTTGTGCTCTCTCTCTGTCTTTCAAAAAAATGAATAAACATTAAGAAAATAACATTTAAATTTGTCTTAGGATGTCTTTTCCCACTGTTGCCATCATTTAGCAACTGACCTCTTTGATGAAAACATAGTAATAGTGCTTATTTCTAGAAGTAAAGTTATCTATGATTCTTTTTTTGGCAAAGCTCCCAGCTACTTAGAATTGGTCACTGAGAGTCATCAATCTGTTTATATTGTATCATCTCAAACGGAAATGGCCATTTGAACCTGAACCTAGTTCAGACACATTACCTACCCTTTGCCCACCAATATTAATATATGTATAGGTATATATTATGTACTTAGGGATATTGTGATAAATGAGATCAAGTCTGTGTTCAGAGATTTCACACTCGCCTGGAAGAAGACAGCCATGCACAAATTGAGCAATATGGACTCTAGAAGATTGTGTGAAGGTTGTTCTAGAAGGAGGGCTAGGCTGAAGTTCTCTTGATAGGAGGAATGTAGAAAGTTTAGGGACAATATCTTCACTTGGTCAGAAAGTATTAATATAATGAGTACTTTGCATTCAGGGAGATAGACTGTTTTTAGAGGCCACTGCATGTTCAAAGACAAATAGATACAAAGGAGTATTGTAGGTTTAGGGAAGAAAAAAAGCATTTTGTGTACAGAGCACAGTGAGTTTTACGGTTCATCTCGAATTGTTTAAGTTCTCTCAGCCTTAATTTCCTCAATTATATTAATTAGAATAATTCCTGAACTCACACCTTATTTGGGATGAGTACAAATGATATATGTACCCATGGCATACACCTGGCTCATAAATGTCAGTTATGTTTATTACCATTATATAAGTGCAGATTAATAATTTTATCTGAAGAGGAAAATGCAAGAGGGGGTATAATTTTTATATTTAATCATCTTAAAAATCTGTCCTAGTCATGTTGATTACTTTTACATTTACATAGATGGAAACAAAAGTTGTGGTATAAGTTGACCAAGATGGCCTGAATGATTTGCAAAGCATGACTAAAGTTTAGACAGGCGTCTTTTTGATTTTAGGCTATGACCTCTCTTGTCTTAGAGCATTTATTTAGAAAACTTTTAATGGTAAATTTTTTTCTCTGTCCCTTTGGGATATAAACCTTTTGAAAATCTTCTTGCCTGTTTTACAACCCATGAAAGCCTTTGCCAAGAACCTGGGAACCATCTATTAAACATAATCATCAAAGAAGAATAAACACCCTGGTCTTCCAGGTTCTGTGGAAGGTAGAAATCTAACTTCTGCAGGTGACTTGCTCCAAATTGTGAAACTACCTCTGTTGTGAAAACAGGAGAAGCTTACTCTATTCATGGGATAAAGCCAATTAGTAAACACAGATGGCCTTGAACCAACCCCACCCACCCCCCACCCCCCAGCCCCCACCCCCCATCCCCACACACTCCCTCTTCAACTCACAAGACTTTCTAGTGCATTCTTTCGGGGAAGCTGAATTCAGACCAAGTTCTAGTCTATCTGTCCTATTGCAATAGCCTTGAAAAAAGTTAGCTTTGCCTGTTTAACTTTGGTGCCATTTTGGCTTTCACAAAGTGAATGGAGCCTCATCACTTACAGTGATCAACAAATGACTTAACAAATTAGAAAAAATACATAGATGAAGATTCGTATTATTGATTATATAGAAATATATGTTGGGAGAAAAATTGTGAACGTAGTTGTCATTGGGAAGCAGAATAAAAACGTGGGCAAATTTGGAGCAAAGGACAGGAATTTTTTTATTATAAGCCTTGTAGTCCTATTTTTATTTATAAATTATGAAAATATATTACATGTGGAAATTTTTTTTAATTTAAATTTTAAAGACACCAAAGCAAAAAATTCAGTTAATTAGGCACTCGGGAAATTAGATTAAAATAACCTCATAAAATTTAACATATATTAAATCATAGATTTGCAGTAATAATACTTTTCTTGCTTACTAATGCTGCCCTATACACACTTTCTAATTTATGCCTCTTTAAAAATAAGACACTTTCCAATAATAACAATGACATCAATTAACAATACTGTACATTTTATAGCATTTTTTATTTTTCAATGTGTTTCTGTATAAAATTTTATTATAATTGTATTGGTTATCTCCTTCAATAAGCTAACAAAATGAAAACATTTTCAAGAGAGAAAGATAAGGGTGGAGAGAGAGAGAGAAGCATATATTTAAACACCATGTACTGAAAAGGCCACCTTCCTTCTTTCTTTCTTTCTTTCTTTCTTTCTTTCTTTCTTTCTCTCTCTCTCTCTCTCTTTCTTTCTTTCTTTCTTTCTTTCTTTCTTTCTTTCTTATGTTTATTTATTTTTGAGAGAGAGACAGAGACAGAGCAAGGGAGAGGCAGAGAGAGAGAGAGAGAGAGAGAGAGAGAGATGGAATCTGGAGCAGGCTCCAGGCTCCGAGCTGTCAGCACAGATCCTGACAAGGGACTCAAACTCACGAACTGTGATATGGCCTGAGCCAAAGCTGGATGCTTAAGTGACTGAAGCATCCAGGTGCCCCAAGGCCATCTTTCTTTCAATGCATTGCTAGGTAATAGGTTTTAAAAAAAAGCGTCCAGAGTATGAGTTCATATCATGTATTCTGTCCTCTTTCAGTGGTCTGTCTTGGCATGATAACTCATCACCTCAATTAGTGTAGTTCTTGAATAATGCTTGACATCTTGATATCCAACTTTATTTAAGATTACCTCATTATTCTTGCCCCTTGTATTACAATGTATGATTTAGATTACATTTTTCAGTTTCAAAAGAAAATCTTCTGAGATTTTACTTGAGATCATGCTTCATTTATAATCAATTTGAGGCAATTAACATCTTTAAAATACTGAGTCTACCAATCCATGGTTATTATATTCTTCTGTTTACTTATGGGATTTTAATTTGTGTCAATGTTTGATAGTTGGCCTTAATTATAAATGTAATATTATAAATTTTGTAAATTTACTAGTGTGTGAAAATGTAAATTTTTGAAGAAAATGTGCCTTTAGTATTTTGTTAACTCTTTCTAAGATTTTAAGCCACTATCTGCTTAAACACCCCTATGTCGTTCCTTGTGTCTTCATTCTTTGATATGCTTGAAGACATTTGGTAGGGTCTGCACAGTCTGAGAGAAAGTCTTTGTCTTTTTTTCTGTCGCATAATTACAGCTTCACTATGGAGATCTCAAATGAATGATTATTGTTTGACATTCTTCTACTTACCCAACAAAAGTAATTAATGTGTTGCTTTTGTAGAGAGAAAGGAAAGTAAATTATAGCCCATGCATAACTTATGTAATTAGTTTGTTATTAGAGAAAACCTTGGAAGAATTTGACGTTTCTTTTTCAAATAGTAAGCCCCAAAGATAAATGTCTTGCATGTTTTATATAGCAAATCTGCATGATTGAATGGTGTGTATGTTTTGTGTGGACTTGACTATGACATCACATTTCCTCAAGCCTCAATTTCCCTACCTAAAGCCAACACTGGGAAAACAATCTATGACTGCCACACATTGGATTTTCTCAACTCCATACTATGCTTAATAAAATCTGTTCCCACCCTACTTTTCTCATTAGGAATACAATAAAATATACATACCTTATAGGAGCTATTTTGAAATTTTATTCAACTATGTCTTAAGTAGATATTTTAAATCTGTCAATTACAAACATTTTATTGTACTGTAGAGTAGGATATTTCACTGAAATTCATGTTGGTGCACCTCAACTGAATACTGTTATAGAGAAAACAGTAATATGGAGAATGATGAATGTGAAAATAATAAATACAGCCTTCAGAAGAAATAAAAGTCAATTTATGTCTTTTGTCTTTTGAATCAGAGAAATTGACACATTTAATTACTAACTTGCAAAGAATAATTACAACTGGCCTCCACAGTTTTTTTTTTCAATTTACTAATTTTACCAATAATTTACCAATAAAAGTGCACCTCAAAGATGAGTAGTAATATGTCCAACGTCAAACAGTGAATTAGTAGACAAAACTATAATTGGGATATATTTTTCTTGACACATTTTTTTCTCTTTTTGATACAAGTTGAATATTACAGTGCAGCCTTAGAAGCATAAGTAGTGTAATAATTGTTCTTCTTCTGAGATGAACCCATCACAGAATTTAGAGGGCTCATAGACCGTATCTAAGCTTAGACACCCACCTCGAAATCCACTCATAATAAACTTTATGAAAGTCTGTGATAGACAATGTGTTTATAGCTGTCATTCACCCAGCAAGTAGTTACTAGGACTGGAGGCTGTTATCTCCATGTATAATACATGAACTCTCAGGCTGTCGAACCCATGCATGTCAGAAATGCAGTTATACGAAGTTTTATGCTTTCGGAATATACTGCAAAACTCACCTTCACCTTCAGGCATCCTTTAGATGAATTCACAAAGCTGGAAGAGAAATTTGTTCATTCTAATAGTCAGCCATCCCACTAGTAATGTGCATCAGGAGATGAAGTTAAGTAGAAAGAACTTATTCTCCTCTAGGCATATAACAGAATTGCTTTTTCCTTATTTCAATCACTGTTAAAGAGGCTTAGAGAGGATGACATAAGCTATGTTGTAAACAGTCATAGACAGTGTAATAAGCATGCCACTTTGTCACAATAGGAAGAACAAATAAAGGTTCCCAGAACAAGACAGTTGATACTTACTTGCTATCTAATGACAACATAGACTTTAGTTTGCCTAAGCATTTGCTCTTTGGTTTAGCAAAATGGTTATGTACGTGGTCTCTGGAATCAGAGTGCCTAGTTCTGATCTTGCTTCTGCAGCTGAAAGTTTGTGACTTTGGTAAAGTTTGTTAAAAAACAACTGACTCATTCAGTTTTTCTCTTCTGGAAGTTGGGGCTGTTAACATCTATCTCATAAGGTTGTTTTCAGTACTGAATTGTAACCTTTGCAATACTTAGAATATGCCATACATGTGGTAAATGTTAGAAAATTTTAGTTATTCTTAGGAATATTTACAAACTCTTTAACTTAAAAACTTTAAGTAATACAGACTAAGCCAGAGTATTTATGCTCAAGGCAGAGCTGTCATTCCCCGCTTTAGGATATGGTCTTCTCAAAACCAAAGCAATGTCAAAAGAAATATAAGAATAGAAAATCAAAAAGACATTTCTTTGTGCTCAAAAGCAACATAAACCTCTCCATTGACCAGAAATAAGACAGAGACTAAACGAAGTGAGGGTCTGAAACCCCTGCTTTGCAGGATCTGAGCAAGCAATGTTCAGCAGGGGCCAGGAGATTATGCCCAAGAGACTATACACAAGATATGAGGTACTGGTGCCAGACTCACTATTTGAGGCAAATGGCAGTAGAGGAGCCTCATGTCTGGTGATAAAAAAGAATATGGCCACCAATGTAGAGCTCCATTTTATCAGAAGCTGTGGATACAAGGTAATCTTGGAGAAGCAAAGAAAGGCACAAATGCAGCCTTCAAAGAATGTCGCCAACTTCTACTAGCGTCATGACAATCTGCGATAACTACAAGTATATAAGACAACATTCTAGATGGCGGACTGACCAGAGAGAAGAATGCAGAATGGCTCCCAGAAAGGGAAGAGAGAAAATCAATGTAATAATAATAACAACAGTAAAAACAAAACGATACAAAAATCACTTCAAAATCAGTCTGTAAACAAGAATTACAAAACACATGAAGGACTAAAGTACTGTAAATATAGTCTACAAAAATCAATACTTGGGACGTGAATTCATTTCACATGAATGTAATGTGTAGGAAGCTATCTGACAGAGATTTAAAATATGCATATCTCAAAGCTGAAATTGACAAAGGAAGCCATTAAAAATAAATGGTGAATGAAGGTGTTGTAGGGAAATATCAAATACACCTGAAACTAATATTACATGGTATGTTAACTACCTGGATTTAAATAAAAACCTACAAAATTAATGATGAGAGGCATCTGGGTGGCTCAGTTAAGCGTATGACTTCAGCTCAGGTCATGATCTCACTGTTTGTGAGTTCAAGCCCCACCTCGGACTCTGTGCTGACCACTCTGGGCCTGGAGCCTACTTTGGATTCTGTGTCTCCATCTCTGCTCCTCTCTCTCTCTCTCTCTCTCTCTCTCTCTCCCTCCCTTAGAAATAAACATTAAAAACATTAATGGTGAAACTAATAAAGGTAGATATGAAAAAAACAGGAATGAAAAATATAAACAATGAAAGCAATATGCTAGTAGAAAGTCATTTTTATTCTGGTTGCCTGTGAAAAGGTGATTAGTGAATTTAAATAGAATATTTAGTAATTAAAGAATTAAAGAAAAGGTAAGAGCAACAGAGAGACTGGTATGTACCTATATTCTTCAAATAAGTGTTACAGAGAATGTAAGAAATGTCAAAAGTTACCACGATTAAAGAGATAATTATCAAGAGTTTAGCAGAATTAAGAAAACAGACAAGAAACTAATTTCAACTGCAAGATAAATCTAAATATAAATTCACACCAACACGCAAAGAAACACTGAAGAAAAACACATATAAAAGAAGAAAATCTTTTTTAAAAAAACTGCTTGAGAGAAAATAGATTCTTTGCAAAAGAAGTCCGAGTAGACCGCACCAGATGTATTAACAGCAATAGGTTTCATTACCTAATCAAATATTTATCAAGTTCCCACTGTTTGCCCGATACTAGTATTCATGCCCTGGAGAGAGTTCTGAACAGGAGACAGAAATCCCTGTCCTCATAGAACATATCACATTCTAGTTTAAGAATAAACAAAAAAGAGAATATATAAACATTCTAGAGTGAATAACTGTGAATCTAGTATGTGAAAAATAAACTATTATAAAATGATAGAAAAAAGGAAAGATATTTTCATGTATTTGAAATGGAGTTTATAGTTATATCCAGTAAGATATAACTAACTATAAGAATACTACAGTATAAGAATGATTCTGCATTCATAAAATCTATTGGTGACAAATAATGTTAAGAGGCAAAGAAAAAAATATTTGTTCACTTCAGCAAATATGGGAAAAAAATCATTAAACCACAATGCTTTTTCAGGATTTTTTTCTTAAAAAGTTAATTACATGGAATCAGTTATACATGACGGAAAAGGCAAAGAAACTAATCAGAAAACACTCAGGCAATCTAAACATTTTTAATTTTTTTAATGTTTATTCATTCTTTGAGAGAGATAGCAAGAGAGCGTGAGCAGATGAGAGGCAGAAGTAGGGAGACACAGAATCTGAAGCAGGCTCCAGGCTCTGAGCTCCAGAACAGAGCCCGATGCGGGGCCCAAACTCAGAAACTGTGAGATCATTACCTGAGCTTAAGTCAGATGCTCAACTGACTGAGCCACCCAGTTGCCCCTATTTAAAAATTTTAAAAAGCAGGGAGCTGTGATCCTCCCTAGACCTGAGAGTCAAATGGAGGAAATTGGATGAACTGAGCAGAGGGTCTGGTAACAACTTGCAGAAGTGAAACTTTCTGGACCTGACAGGAACTGGTCCTATAAAAGAGATACAGCCAGAGGCATCTTCTAAGCAGCAGCAGCAGAAGGGAATATATGATGCCCTCCCTCCCAATCTCCTCTCGAACCAGAAATCAGCTGTCGTTAATACTCACAGGTGTCAGCTCTCCTTTCAAATAGAAAGGGGAACAAGGAAAGGGAAGAAATGTGTCTTGGAGAAAACAGTGCCAAAAATAGAAAAGAAGAAAAAAACCCTTAATTTAAGGTACATGAAAATCAAGTCTACATTGCTAAAAACCTAAATGTGAATAGTAAAATATCAGATAAAACAGTATTATGACCATCTTTTCCGGGGCAGTTTTTTTTTTAAATAAAATACAGCCAACAAATTATTAATAAAATACTGGTGCATTTTGCTACATTACAATCAAAATTTACTTTTTAACATGACAATTTAAAAAATCATCAGTTAGGTGAGGGGCTCCTGGGTGGCTCAGTTGGTTAAGTGTCTGATTTCAGCTCAGGTCATGATCTCTCAGTCTGTGAGTTCAAGCCCCACGTTGGGGTCTGCGCTGACATCTCAGAGCCTGGAGCCTGCTTCAGATTCTGTGTCTCCCTCTCTCTCTGCACCTCCCCCACTCATACCCTGTCTCTGTCTCTCTCTCAAAAATAAATAAAGATTTAAAAAAGGCATCAATTAGAAGGAACCATTCAATCCATCTAATTTCTGAGTTACTCTCCAGACCATATAAAATGCTCAAAATTAATACAAAACGATAAATAGCCTAGTATATAACCGAGAAAAAGATATGAAAGGAAATCCAATGGGCCAGTAAGATATAAAAACACACTCATACTACAGTGCACAATCATTTCACATTCATCAGATTAGGAATAAATTTCAAAACCAGAAAACATAATTGTTGGTGAAAATCCAGAGCAAAGGAAATGGTCATGTGCTGCTTGTGGGAAAGTCATTTGGAACAACTATTAGGAACTATTTGTTGGTACTTGTGGAGTAAAAAATGTATTGAACCGAAGCTTAGCAAGATTATGTAATTTGTCTAAAGTTCACAGTCAGTAAGTAGGAAACCTGCATTTAAATTCCATTTATGATCTTAAAATCCATAGTCATACTCTTAGAATTATGATAATAAATAATTTAAGGATATTTATTATAAAGTCCAATAAATTCCAAAATAATCACTGTTTGAATTGTTCAATAAATTTGTTTACCAAGGGAAGAGACTGTGTAAAAATGGGTAGAGTTATTTTTAATGAGGTTTGTGTTGAGGCAACTTGTTGACCAGAAGATACTCTGGTCTATCTGACATGGGCATGCACTTTCTTTTCTTGGTAAAATTCTCTTTAATAGAATTTCTTAGAAGTCTTATCATTTTTCCCTATCTAATTTCTGTGTATATATTTTATACATCACATATTCTCTAATCAGACATGATGCCAACACTTTTAGGAAGCTTCTCTTCCTCACCGATTCTCCTCATGTCTGGGACTAGGTTTCTTAGAAGTTATATGATTCTCTCAACTGGCAGAGTTTCTGTCTAAAACTTTAGTCCCCCCTGTCTTTATCTTATCTTTTATATTTCCAGCCACATAAATAATCTCTTCCTTCAAAAAGGCCTTGCTTCTGGTAGAATACCTTTCTTATTTAAAGATATGGACACTCTGACAAAGAAAATATGTGATGCTTCATTAGATGGTTTCCAGAAACAGCCAAGGTTTTATGAGATCTTTTTTCAGAGGATCATTTCTGCCTTCTACCACATTCTATGCTAGTGGAATTGTCTTAAGAAAAAAAACTATGCAGGGGCGCCTGGGTGGCGCAGTCGGTTAAGCGTCCGACTTCGGCCAGGTCATGATCTCGCGGTCCGTGAGTTTGAGCCCCGCGTCAGGCTCTGGGCTGATGGCTCAGAGCCTGGAGCCTGCTTCCGATTCTGTGTCTCCCTCTCTCTCTGCCCCTCCCCTGTTCATGCTCTGTCTCTCTCTGTCTCAAAAATAAATAAAAACGTTAAAAAAAATTTAAAAAAAAAAGAAAAAAACTATGCAGCGATAATTTACACAGAAATCTCTAACAGGCCTATTTTCAATCAAGAAACTAAGATAATCTGTTTGTCATGAAGAGTTTTGCCTAACATTAATTCACACTGACCTCAGTTCTGTAACCTTACCTGGGTTCCTAAGTCCTACAGGTTGCAATAAGATGTGTGTGAAAAATCATGTCTTATAAAAGGATAAAAATTGGACTAAATGTATTTGCTAAGGATTTTTTGAGATCTGAGATCTGTCATTATATATTTTACTCGACTATAACCATTTGTTGCTACTAATTATATTAGGCAGTGGCATTGGAAAAATATGAAGGACACTGAAGGAAGACCACACTCACTGATTCTACTACAGTACAAGTATCCAGGTTCACTACATGTATGGCTTTAATCCACTTGTCCAGGACATTTATAGATTAATTTCTAGAGTAAAAAAAACCCTTTAAATTCATAACTGTTTAATGTTATATTGTTAAATAGCTACATGAATTATAACATTTGTTCCAGAAAATTTGGAAAAAAAATATCTTTATTTGTAAATACTCACACATGCTATTGATAAAGAGGGAAAAGGTAAAAAATAATACTAATTATTATCTATTGATTTGTAACTCTCTTTCAGGAATCTGTAATTCTACTTTAGAAAACAATCTAGAAGACAACTCATTTTTAATGCAAAGACTGTCAAAAAAATTAAAAAAAGGACAAATAAGATGATTTGTGTTTAAATATTTCCTCACGTATAAGAAAAATATCCCTTTAATATTAAATAGCTCACTCTAAGCATTATTCGTTTTCAGGTTAAGGGTTGTCACATTATATGTTTATTTAACCTTAAATTGGATTAGTCCACTAAATGTTGTAAATATCATCTTATCTTCATGTCATGAATCTGAAGGTAAGCTGACCTCCTCTAATATGAGATTGTTTCAGTGCCAACAGGAATGAGCTTCCTGTGGTGAGCATTTGGCTCATGACAGACTTGTTTTCTGTGGATTCTGTGGATTCTTAGCAGGGTAGGAAGCAATGGGAACAGACAGAACCATCCTAGCTGACAAGAAACACACTTTATATAATTTGGTGTTCAGTAGAAAGATGAACTTTAGTCATTTTTCCCCACATAAAGTGTAATTACATCACATAACTACAGAATGTCTACTTCTGTTACCTCAGTGAAAATTAGTAATATATCTTTTGAAATTGGTAAATGGAAGAATATATCAATGATGGATCTGTTTGATTACTTTTTTAAAAGATAAAAGTTCTGATTTAAATACCCATTTCCATTATAAAGTTTTATCATACACATTAAAAATGAATACATATTATGATGTCTATTTTGATGGAAAATTACTAGGTGTCTGCTAAACAGTATGATACTATATGTGGTACCTTTTGAAAGTTATGTTCATTAATTTTGAAGAAGATAAAAGCTCAAGCTTTCAAGTCAGTTTGATTAAGTTTACATCTCAGCTCTCCCACTTAAGTTTTCTAAAGCAGATATTTCGTTGTCTGAAAAAACATCCACATTGTTAATAATGGTGCATTGTGGCACTGTGAGGTTTAAATGGTGGTATCCAATAAACACAACTTATCAGGGCTGTTTTTATATATCATCTTCAATAATAGCATACCTAGAAATACAAATGTACACGTACTTGTAGTGGACCTTTAACTTCTAGCTGCTATTCAAACCATATTTTTTTTTTAATTTTTTTTCAACGTTTATTTATTTTTGGGACAGAGAGAGACAGAGCATGAACGGGGGAGGGGCAGAGAGAGAGGGAGACACAGAATCGGAAGCAGGCTCCAGGCTCTGAGCCATCAGCCCAGAGCCCGAAGCGGGGCTCGAACTCACGGACCGCGAGATCATGACCTGGCTGAAGTCGGACGCTTAACCGACTGCGCCACCCAGGCGCCCCTCAAACCATATTTTAAATAGATGAATGCACACATGATTCCACTCATACACATTTTTAAAATTTTTAATTGATATAGTGAGAATGACGCAGTTTAATTTCTTGGTCAAAAAATGAAGCAAAACAACAGATAAAGCTAAAAATATAACTGTAGACCCCCAGATTCATGAACAAAAACTTTAATCATTAGACAACTTGACCTTCATAAAGCATCAAAAGCATTAATCAGTACATAGCACTAATTATTTAAATTGATCTTTGTTCTGGCCTACTAAGGAGGGTTTTGTTTGTTTGTTTGTTTGTTTGTAGGTTTACTTGTAGCTTACTTTTAAAAAGGTATAGCCAATCTTGAACTTGTCAGTGTATTTTCTTCTCTAAGTTAATTTTGTAGAATTTGGAATATTTTGCTGTAGATGTAACATTGTAAATACGTGTTGTTATTTACAAAATTAATTCCCAGAGCCAATGTGGTCAAGATATCACTGAATTACTATAATTATAGATTTCATTTCAGTTCTGATGTCTGTACAGACCTGCTGTAAAGGAGAGC
Source organism: Prionailurus bengalensis (assembly GCF_016509475.1). Taxonomy (NCBI): domain Eukaryota; kingdom Metazoa; phylum Chordata; class Mammalia; order Carnivora; family Felidae; genus Prionailurus; species Prionailurus bengalensis. Next base: position 58,861,848 of record NC_057353.1, read on the forward strand.
AGAAGATAGAAAATCAATGTTTGTGCCTTCTTCCCCCACTCCTTATAGTACAGCATTAACACTAGAAAATTCCTCCTCTTTTTTAACCTTTATCTTGTTGTTGATTTTTTTTACTACTGTTGTGATTTTAACATGACTCTAGTCTTGGACTGATTTGCCTCTTCCAGTTTATATTCCTTTCACTTCTTGAGATATCGTTTGCCAAATTGTCCATGAACCAATACCCTGGCAGTGCCCTCATACCAACCACAACACTAAATCTACTGTATACTCCTAAGTGCTCCAGTGTTCAAAATTATGTGTCTCATCTTCCTCTCAGAACAAAAATCCCATTGCCATTAGGCACATTTGGAATTAAAAATGATCTGCCTGACATTAATTCCAGATCAAAGAGAAGAGGGATTTAATCCCTTAAACCTTAAACCTTAAACGGGTATTTTCTCTTTAAAGAAGGATCATTATCCAGTAAATTGATTTTCTAATATTAATATTTCAGAGACTCTAATATCAACGATGTGACCGTGGCCAAGGAGTCTTGGGAGAGGAATGTATTGCCATGAAGAGCATCAGAAAACAGCCCAGGCTCTTTGAACGCCTGTTCCTAAGGGGGGGCGGGGGACGTGCTCCCTAAGCTCTTCCTGGTTTTCATGGATTCATCCACTGTGCTTGGCTTGGAAGCAAAAGCTGTTGATTATACAGGGACACAGGGATTCTTTTGGGAGCAAACAGATATTTAGGGCAGTCAATCAGGGAAAATAACTGCAGGGACCCAAGAGCAAGAGGTCGTGGGAGAACAAGAGGCAGATGGCATTCATTTGCATCCTGACTGGTGGTTTGAAGAAACACTATTTACATATATAAATAGGAGTTTCTTCAGGGAATTAAGGTTCTTTCACAGCCAGTTATTAAATGTTTATTTCACTCATTCATTCAGTCACTCATTTAGCAATTACTTATCAAGCTCCTCTTGTGTGCTGTGCGCTGAGGATATAGAGATGTTTAACACACATACAGCCTGACTTTCAGAGATCACAGAATCTGACAGGGAAGACACATAACTGAACAGGTTTTTTTGTAATGAAACTTTTTATTTTGAATAGTTTTAGATTTACAGGAAAAATGCAACCACAGTCTAAGAGTTTCCATCCATTCCAAACCCCATTTCTCTCATTATTAATGCCTTACATGAGCAGGTGCATTTGTCACAATTAATGAACCAATATTGATACATTGTTAACTAAGGTCCATAATTTATTTGTATTTTCTTACATGTTACCTAATGTCTTATTACATATCCGGGATCTCATGCAGGATACCACATTACATTTATTCATCATACATCTTTCGGGTCCTCTTGGCCGTGAGAATTTCTCAGACTTTTCTTGTTTTTGATGTCTTTGAGTATTTTCAGTAATAATTGTAAGATGTTTTATAAGATTCTCTTTGTAGGGATTTCTCTTATGCTTTTTTTTTCATAATTATCCAGGAGTTATGGGTTTTAGGAAACAAGACTACAGAGTTAAAGCACCATTTTTTCACATGACATGGAGAGAACACACTATCAGCATGACTTGTCACTGTGGATGTTAACCTTAAACGCTTCACTGAGGTAGTGTTTGCTAGATTTCTCCACTGTAAGGTAAATCTTTTTTTCACCTTACTATACTGTACTCTTGAGAAGGAAATGACTATAGGGGTACCTGGGTGGCTCAGCTGATTGGGTGATCGACCTCTGTTCAGGTCATGATCTCAGGGTTCACGAATTTGAGCCCTGCATAGGCTCTGTGATAACAGCTCAGATCCTGGAGCTGCTTCAGATTCTGTGTTTCCCCTTCTCTCTGCCCCTCCCTGCCTTGTGTTCTGCCTCTTTCTGTGTCTCAAAAAAAAAAATAAACGTTTAAAAAAGTTCTAAAAAAAAAAAGAAAATGACTATAAACAGATTTTTAACTACGAAATGAAGAGAGTGCTAAGGTACAAAGGTACAGGGAGTTGTGAAAATGTGTAGGATGAAGTAACATAGTCAGTGGCAACAAGAAACTCCGTCCTTAAGAAATCATGCTTAAGTGACATCCAAAGGAGAGAAATTAATTAGTCAAAAGAAGTATGAGATTGAGGGATAGAAAAGGTATGCAATTACATTTGGCATTTTACATATTTTTACATATGACTTATACATTATATGTCACTTCATGGCAAAATGTGTTTTTCTAACTTTTATTTACCATAGTCTTGGGGAACCCAAGCAAGTTAATATAAGCTATTGGCAAGTGTTGCTACTCAGTTCTATCTATTCTTCACAATATCTTAGAGATAGGTATAATCCTGGTGTTTTGATAGACTGATAATTACTTGAAAGTGATAATGATGATGTTGTACAAATGGGGTGGGTGGTGGAGGTGAGGGTGTATTAAATCCATTGTTCTAATTCATTCTTATTTAACCCTTGTAAATCAGACAGAGATGAATATCATGGACAAACACAAATAAGAAATGAGTAATTGTCAGCATTTGCAATGGTTCTATCTTTCAGCAGCTATTATTCAGAGCCTACTGTAGAGTTGGCACAGTCTTATTTATTGGAATTAATATGATGGGCGTAATCAGACATCATCCAAATCGCTTTAATGTTCTAAATACCATCAGACCTCAAGGACTTTGTTTTCACATTCTACTAAACTACGTAGTCATATTTAAGTCAGTAAGACTAAACAGGATCAATTTGCACATACCTTATAAAGCTACATTCTTTGAGAATATAAAAAAAGATTTGTGTAGAACAGATACTATACAAGGATATACTAGGTTAAAATATCATCCTCTAAAATCTGCTTCAGAAATAATTGGGCTGGCATGGGATGTGAAAGATTAAGACAAAGAGATAGAATCCAGTCATAAATAATAATTTATTATTATTAATTATAATAATTAACGGGGGGGAGGGGGGGAGTAGGGTAGGGCTGAGAAACTGGCATTTGAACAAGTTTACCAGGTGATCACAAAAGCACTGAATCTTAAGATCCCTACACTGAATTCCAAAATATAGCAATACCAAAAGAGAAAAAAGGTAAACGAGTGAGGAGAGTGAACAGGTAGAAAAGAGTTTTTAAAAATGTATTTTATTAATTAATAGGCACACTCTGAGCTCTCAAATATTTAAGAAGTAGTCAGAAGAGTACATTTTATATAATAGTGAATGTGTTTATGTCTCCTAAAATGGTATAAATGCACATTCAATCATTTTTTAAAAAATCATTAGAAGAATGGAGATGCATACACTCAATTGGTAAGGGCATAGGTTTGCTCTAGAAAACGGTGAGAAAACAAAGGCATTAAAATGATAAAAATAAGCTGTATTCTCTGGAAATAGTGGACATTTAAGCATGCACAAATCATTATAAAAGTAAAAACATAATGCTTCAGAGGCTTATATAAATATCAAATACTAAGGGAGCTGTTAATATGTGATCATACATGGATACACGCAGCTTATCTTTCTTGATACTCAAGTTTTCCACCCACAGTCTTTTTCTTCAAATTCATGGTATCTGTGTTAGAATTCAGACTTTAATGAATGATCTCACAGTTTGTGGGTTTGAGCCCCGCATCAGGCTCTGTGCTGACCGCTTGCTCAGAGCCTGAGCCTGCTTTAGATTCTGTGTGTGTCTCTCTCTCTCTCTCTGCCCCTCCCCCGCTCACACTTTGTCTCACTCTGTTTCTCAAAAATAGATAAATGTAAAAAAATTTTTAAAAAGAATTCAGACTTTAATGAGAGAAGTGGTTAAGCCTTTTTAGACTCCACATGACTGTTTATTCTCACAGGTTAGCCTATTGTCCTGACTCTTGTTAGGCTCTTCCCATTTTGCTTTATTTCTCCCTTCCAAAGATCTGATCCATTGCATCCTTTCTGCCTTCCAAATGAGAGCTTGGGCCCCTGGCCTGCAGGCTGGGCCTTAGCTGTCCCTTTAAGCCCATCCTCAGCTTTGGTCAAAAGCATTTATGGGGTTCTGGGTCTGAATCAATTCCATGCTGCTCTAGTCTGATATTCTCATTCTTTCAACAATTATGGAGCATTAACTGTGGCAGATTCTGAATTCAGTACTGGAAATGAAGGTATCTAATTTCCAGTTGTACCTGGAAGAATGATTTAACTTAGATATACCTCATAGTCTTCATTTGAAAAACAGAAGTGGTATGCTACTTGTAGGATTTAGTGAAAATTACATAAAATAACAAATGTAAAGTGTTCAAGGTATGACTTGAACAGGAAACCAAGAAGCAGTGGAGGTTATTATTATTATTAGTGCACAGTAAAAATATTACAGTTGCAGCTTTACTGAATGTTTTTCTATGTTATCACAGCATCTCTGAATCAATTTGTACCATGATTTCTATGTTTAGTGTTTTTAAAACTCGTTCAGAAAAACAGTCTCTCTAGGACTTAAGTGTAGTTTGACTATTTAGTCTCATCGGGGACTGTAATCAAACTCAGATTATATTTATATGACCAGACCATGATAATTTCAATGAGTAAGCCCCACAAAGCCACATCGTCCAGGGATCATCTATATTAGACTTAGTTTGAAGGCAGTGGGATATATAAACAATGCAAAGTCCTGTACATCCTAGATATAATGAAGCAAAGTCTCTTAAGGTAGAACACAAGTTTGTGCATTTATGAAGTTAATCAGCTGAATGTTCATGCACTGTTATATATTGAATTTGCATGCATCACTCTGTGTTCAGCCATCACCAACAGCAAGGTTGGACTCCAGAGTCAGCAAATAATTGGCAGAAAAAAACAGAATCCAGCTTTCTAACTTCTAAAATAGTGCTATTTTCCCAACTCCATACTGCTATTCAAAAGGCAAATTATTCCTGATACAGAATTTTCTAAAGATAGTCACATTATGTTTTACAGAAACTTATTACATAAAGCCTGAGAATTTTGCCTTGTGAACATCATCATTTCAAACAGGGTCTAGAGTAGAATGGCAGGGGAAAAGAGTAGGATGAGGGGAGTAAGGCATTTATCTCAAATGCAAAATTTAAAGGGACACTATAAAAAGTCAATTCAGATAAATACCACTTTAATGCAATATTTTAAAAACAAAGTTAGTACAAAAAATGTATGTTGAGCAATATATCAAAACTTTAGATAAAGACATGACCAGTGTTATTGATTTTTAATTTCAACCTAAGTTTTCATATGGCTTAATATCACACTGACTCTGTAAACACATATTAATTAAAATTGTTCTATTACTTTGGTGTTATATGTATTAAAAGGCAGCCTTTGTTCATGATCTGTTTAAAAAGTTGTTGAGAGGCAGACAATTCAACACAACACAGCTTGAAAGATCTTTATTGTATCTGAGGGACTTAAGAGCACCTGCCATGGATTGAGTTACATTTCCCCCCAAACTTTTACTTTGAAACCCTAATCTGGGCATCTTAGAATATGACAGTGTTTGGAAATAGGGCCATTAAACGGTGATAAAGCTAAAATGAAGCCCCTCTTGTGGGTCCTATTCCAATATGACTAATATCCTTATAAGTAGAGGAGAGAAGTACATGGGGAGAGAGGCATGCGCGATGTGTGCACACAAAGAAAAGGCCACGTGAGAACACAGTCATAGGCCAGCCATCTGCAGGCCCAGGAGAGAGGCCTTGGGAGAAACCAAATCTGCCAGTGTTTGGTCTTGAACTTCTAGGTTCCAGAACTATCAGAAAATGCATTTCTGTTGTTTAAGCAGTTATGACACTCCAAGCAAACTAAAAAATACTTCTTTGTGTGGTGAAGGGACCGCTCATGCTCCTTTCAGGAAGTAGTACCATTAGAATGTTTTTTGTTTTTTTTTTTTGAAAAGGGTAGTAACAGTCTGTAGGGAGAAGGTACAGGAAAGAGATTTCATGAAGTACACAAATATTTGAATGTTAGAATAAGTGAATGAAATTCATGAGTGCATTCCAGACAAAGAACATCACACAGACACATCTATTTGTATTTTGTAGCATCGCTCTGTTATTAAAGTACACCAGATATCACCAATGAGTTTATGATGACAAATGCAAATATAGCATATGATAGATAAAATTAAACATAATTTTCTGTCAAAAATTCTGAATTAGGTAATAAGATCTTGTGGTTCCCCTCATCCTGTGGGTTTTTGCTATATAAGGAGGTCCCCATGGATGCTTATATAAAAATTGTCAGATTTTGCTCACATCCATTCATTATTGCCCACCCCTGAAAGAAAAAGGAAGAAGATTCTTTTACAATTTGCACTTCTTTCTTAATACACTCTATCAACATATTCAATATTATGTATCCAGAGGGAGCATAAGAACAATCTATCTCAAATATAAACCAAATCCCCAGAATACTGAATATAGAGAGACATTTTACTAGTGTTTATAAATCTGTTTTAAAAAAAAAGCAGAATGGGGAAATTCCTCACTATCTTGTCCCATCTAAAAAGAACACATTTTCAAGAAACAAGACATTCCAATATTGAACATTTCCACAGGATAAAGGCTAGGATAAGTACTGTACTAAATGCAGATAAAGACATTACTACCTCATTAATTAAGTGGATGAAAAAGTATAAATAAAATATTAGTAAATTGAGTTCAGCAGTGTGTAACTATGATATATCATTACTACCAAGTTATATTTACATCAAGAATGCAAAGTTGGTTTAATACTAGACATTTACTATCTAGAGTTTGACATTGACAAAATAAGAAAGAAAACAATATAATCTTTTTTTCTTAAATATTTATTATTTTTGATTGAGAGTGAGAGAATATGAGTGGGAGAGGCGCAGACAGAGAGGGGAACAGAGGATATGAAACAGGCTTTTCCTTGACAGGAGAGAGCCCGATGCAGGGCTTGAACCCATGGAACAGGGGATCATGGCCCAAGCCAAAGTCAGCTGCTCAACCAACTGAACCACCCAGGCATTCCAGAAAACAATATGGTCTTAATAAGTGCACACAAAAAAAATGCTAACTAAAATTTAGCATGCAGTTATAGGTTTTAAAAAGCATGGTAGAAATACAGGACAATTTATTGAGATAATAAAGAACATCCACACAAAACAAAGCTAGAAAAAAATTATTTTTGAAGGATATATTTTGAAATTTGTTCCTATAGGATGGAGAGAGAGAGAAAAGATGCTGCTAACACCAATTCTTTTCCAGGCAAAAGTAATATCAAGTTATAAGAAAGAAGAAACAAAAACATAATTATGTTTTATAGGACATGATTGCTTGAGTAGAAAACAATAAAAGTAATCCACAAATCTGTAATGAAAATACAATACGAGTATTTTCTGCTTGCAAAATTATTTTATACATGTCAGGAACACTTGTAAATATCTCCAATTATCAGTGAGCAATGTGATCAAAGATTAAAAGAAAGTTAAAACAGTAAATAAGGTGTAAAATACCTTGGAATAAATACATGTAAAAAATGATGCCTTTAAAGAGGAAATTACAAAAATATCTTGAAAATCTACAGGGACTTACACAAATGAAGAAATGTGTTTTATCATGGACTAGAAGACTATCATGTAGATGCCAAATCTTTACAAATTAATCTATAGATTAAATGCAATTCCAAAGAGTCCAAACAGATATATTTTTCTGTGTGTGTGTGTGTGTGTGTGTGTGTGTGTATGTGCACATGCATGTACATGAGTGTATGGGAGAGAAATAGAGAGAGAGAGTTCTTAGGATCATTCCAAAATGTAATGGAAGAACAAGGGCCAAGAAAATCTAAGACACCATTGAAGAAGTAAAATATTAAACTTCTTTTTCCTGTCAATAATCAAAAACACAATATAGAACTTAAATAATTAAGACAGAATGATAACAGCATAATGGCAGGAAAATAGACCAAAAAATACAGAGCATAGAAGCAATTTGTTGTATATATAAAAAATTGCTGTATGACAGAATGGGTGGCTCAGTCAGTTAAGTGTCTGATTTTGGCTCAGGTCATGATCTCATGGCTCGTTGATTTGAGCCCCCATGTTGGGCTCTGTAGTGACAGCTCAGAGCCCGGAGCCTGCTTCAGATTCTGTGTCTCTCCTCTCTCTCTGCCCCTCCCCCGCTCATACTCTGTCCCTCTGTCTCTCAAAAACAAAATAAACATTAAAAAAATTTTTTTAAATATGGCCAACCTCAGTAATGATCAGGGAAATTTTATTTAAAAGCATTAAAACATTATTAAATATCCCTTCACAATGATTATATTTTAAATATTGCATAGCTTAATAATAATTATTGGCGAGAATGTGGTACAATAGTAATTCAATAATATTGCTGTCATACCACATTCTCATCAGTAATTGTTACATTATAACAAATTCTCACCAATAATTGTACACATTGAAATAACAACTTTCAAAACAATTTAATATTTTATATAATGACATTGAATGTTTATTTTCTATGCCAAACAACTCCAAAGCAAGGTATATATATGCCCATGAGACCAAGTGTCAGGTGTAACAACATTGAGACCAGTATTTTCTTAATAGCGAAAAGATGGAAACATCCAAAATGTCCATCAGCAATAGAACTAATAAATAAATTATGCCAACCTCATAATAAGGAAATATAAGAGAATTTATAGCACTAATAATGAATGATTTGACTCATCAACATAAGAGCATTTACCTGAGTGAATTTCAAAAATATAATGCAGAGAGACTGAAGGAAGAACCAGAAGAATGCATATAATTTAATCCAGTTAAGAAAATTTATAAAATAGATAAATTTAAACAAATATTTGGGAACGCATAATACAAAATTCAGATGTGAGTGATGGAGTGAAATGTGAACAATACACGATTCCTAAGGGGGGTTTTCATGCTGGTAACACTCTGTTTCTAACTTGTCTAGTGAGCACATAGAAAGGTATAAAGGTATTCATTTTATTCTATGCTATAATATAAACTTCCTACTTCATGTGTTTGCACAATGTAAATCAAAATGAAAATGAAAAAGAGAGCAAACAATAAAGATGAAATTACCTGAGAAACAGAAATATGACCCACTTCCTAAATTTGTGGAAAGGTCTAAGACATGTGAATTATTTTTCCTAACAAAGCTTACATTAATGACATTAAAAGCTGTGTATCAAAAATAATTGGATCTGATTTAGATCAGCTCTGTATAGAAATAACAACAGTTCCTCATGAGAAAGGAAACTGCTTTGTGTTGTTTTCCTTTTTTTTCTAACACAATGAACAATATTCTCAGTCACTTCCTCCAGAATGTTAAAATACCAAAGAAAAAAATGTTTGCATTATTATTATCTGTCAAAATGTAAAATAGAAGGAAATGGGGTGCCAATGAGAATAAGGCAACAAATAAAGTTTAGCTGTGGAAGTTCAGTCTAATTCCTATTTTTCATACTTCTCTTCCAGCTTGCCCTAAATATCTTTTAAGTCCATTCTCTTTGGAAAATCTACTCATTTAGTATAAAATTAAAATCCTGCAGTCAGAGCAAGAAACAAAGAGAGGAAGTATGTGTGCAACTTCAAAAGAGTCAATTTGGTTGCCTCTTTGCTAAATAGTTTTTTAAATTGGCGTGTACTTAATTGGGTTAACATGATAATTAAACATGTGTTCGTATGTAAAACCCAATACAACTCCAGTCAATAATGAGTGTGCAATAAACAGTAAGTATCATTGGGTCTATAAAATTTCCTGAGAGGAAAAATTATGTGTATTTGTTTATATTATTACCTTTTTTGCATAGACACCTTCTTTTATTAATTTGTTTTTACATTTCTCCAGGGCTGTTGCCATAACTTCTACTTCCTAGCTTTCCCTACTAAGTAAACACTTACCATTTTAGTGATGGATGAGAAAGAATAAATAACTGGAATAACTTCTAATAAAACGTATTTAACTAGATTAGAAAGGACAAAATATTTGCGTATCAAATATACATCCAGAGTACTTATTTTACCAAAGAATATTTAGAAATATAAACAATATTTTTGATGTTTGTAAAATTCATATTCACACATAGAAATTGCCTTAAAATGCATATAGGTTTATAAAAACAACTGATTCTAGACCTTATTACATTATATTAGGAATGATATGAACAAAATGATTATAATTTTTAAATGTAATTATACATAAGTATTCTAATGTGGAACAGCAAATGAGTAATGCCTTCATTGTTTTTGATAAGTAATGGTGAGTAATGATTCAAAGGGCAATCTTAGATTATTTAGAGAATGAAAGAAGGGAATTTTTTACTGTAATAAGTTTGATTGACTTACAACTATTCACTAATCTTGTATTCCATTTACTTTACTTAAGCTCTTGAATTCCAGTGCTCCAATATAGGAAAAAACATAGTCAACTTTACCCAGAGTGCCATCTAATGGCACTGTTGTCTCAATTTAAACCAATCTAAATATGCTGCTTTGCATAGCTAATTTCAATTTAAAAGAACTATATCAAACATTAGATATTATTTTTGTTTTTTATAATTGGTTTTTCTATTTTCTCTTTAGAGAAAGATGAAGTACAACCACTATAATAAAGACAAGTAAAAAGAAAATTATAAAGTAAAGGCAAAACAATATATAGTAGAAAGTTGCAACAACACTAGGGATTTCTGTGCCACTGCAAAAATAAACTTATTTGCAAATAAACATTGCACACTAATAAACATTGCAAGTTGAGAGGCACAGAAGCAGAGTTAATGATGGACAAACATTTTTGCACAGTAATTCAAGAGGAAATAGGAAAGAGAAAATAAATATTCCTCTAAAACTCTAGTAGTCTTGATTTTTACTTAGCTTTTATCATTAATTAACTATAAAACATTGGGGAAATGATCAACCTGGGTTATCTGTGTGCTTACGTGTACAATTACAGTAAGATTTTCCACAACTTATTTTGTGACTATTATAATGAAAGAGTAAAAGGGGAAACACTTCGCAAAACTTAAAATGTTATATGAATATAAGAGATTATGGTCAGATCAAAACAGAGTTTATAAGGAAGTAATGATGCAGGTTGGCTGAGTCTGAGGACCCAAAGGAGTCCCCACAGGACCACCCAGGAGTACATGGCTTTACACAGGATATGAATCTAACATGAGCCAAGAGGAAGTGAGAACAGAATTTTTTGAAGACAGAGACAGAATACAAATACAGACCAACAGTCTGGAGATTTGGAAAGGAAAGGAGAGTGAGTCTTGTCTCTACTTGGGGTGTGGAGTTTTTATTTAAGATTGTGGTCCAGTGTATATGTCTTCTCAGGCATCCATGAACTAGTTAAAACAAAGATAAATGTTAGGTGTCATCCATAACACATTTAGGCCTTGGAGCCAGGGGTCTTGGTGAATTGGTGTTCTGGAAAACTTACATGATGACCCCACCCAGTTACTTCTTAGATGTTATTTATTGTGATGGAAGGCTCCAAAGGAACCATTAACTCCTTGAGTTTTATAAGGAGGACATACATTATCCATCATATAATGCAGGGGTGCAGATCCTAGCAAGAAGAGAGGAAGCAAAAAAGCAGTCCTCCATGGGGTCCCTTCAGTTTCCTTACCCCAATGTGGAAAGTAGAGTAATTAGCTGGTTATACAACAGGCTTTAAACCATTTGTGTATATGTCAAGCCACAACACATTATGTTTTCATGACAGGCATTTCCTGGGTTACAGTTACCTTTTTTGCATTTTTTGTATATTTATGTGCTTAGCTTTATTATTGGTATGAAATACCTTCACAAATGTTGATCTACACTACTATTAATACCCATATCTTTTAATTTTATATGATTTGAGGAGGAATAAACTACCCTTAGCTTCAGCATCGCAACTGCAGTATCTCCTACAAATATCAGTCTTTTGCTTGCTCTCTTATCTCTCACTCTCCATGAGGATTTATATGAGAAATCAACCAATTATATCATTTAATTCATTGATGACTCATAAGCATGGCTGAACATGGTTCGTTTTTAATGCTTTTAAATGGAAACAGTTGTGTATGTTCATCATTTCATTAAGTACTTATTTTCCCTCTGGGATCTCATTGACTCACTTAAATGAGGATTTGAACATTTAATAGGCAGTAATTGCTTCAAACTAATAAAACTAATCAAGAGACATCTTCACCTTCCACCTTTTAAAATTCTAAGACTCAAGAGCTATTCTCAGTTTTCCAAAATTTTATACTTGACTCTTCAAAGTATTGATTCTTTCCTATCTTCCTGTGTCTACAAAGATCTCAGTCCAGTAGCCTGAAGAAAAGGATTCTTACTTATGCTTTAAAACAACTTTGATTATATTTCTAACTGGATTTTAAGTAAACTTTTAGGCATTTTAGCTTGTTAATTATTTAATTTTTTCATTTTGAATTTTTGTCCCTATTTAATAAGGAATAGAAAATAAGGGACTATCCTCAGAGCATAATTAAATATTAAACAGATCTATACAAATGTTCTTATTTTAATTTGAAAAAGACTTATGTACGTTGTTATGTCTAATTTCTTGAACTAATAATTTGGACACATATTCTAAGGAAGGATTTGTTTCTAATGAGGAGAAATGCAAACTGAAGAACAATTCAATACTCCTTTCCTAATTTTACAGGGCAGCTTAGCACAACAAATAATGATCATAAAGATACTGAAGTGAAGCACAGGTTTTAAAGATTTTCTAAAATATAGCTTTTGCAAAAATAAAGTCTCCAATCTTACTCTTCTTTTAACCAAATACATATCAATTGTTTTAGAGTTATTAAAAACTAATGTAAAATAACTCCTAAGAAATCAGATACAAAAATATACAAAAAGCTATTGTCAGTAACAGGATAATGTTTCTGAGATTGAGAGGGAATAACAGATGGTAGCCAGTATGTAAAAATATGTAAACATTTTGAAAAGCATGTTCGTGAGAATGGAAATTACCTAGATGACATGAATTCCTATAGACATATATGTGTAATAAAAATTTACAAGAAGTTGAAAAAAAAGAGTCCAGTATATAGACATAGATCCAGTTTTAAAATGAGGCAAAATCAATTGCAATGAAGGTAATGAATGTACAGATTGAAGATCAGGCCTCATATAAGGTAGCTAAGACACAATGTTCGGCATACATAAATTCTGAGAACTCTACTTTTATGATGCTAGGTAATGGAAAGGCCACTGTTTTATGATGATTCATAGAATCGTTTGCAATGATAAAGTGGAAGAGTGGTTTAGTACTCCACCAGTCTTTTCACTAAGGAATCAAAAAAGGAGAAATGATATGGAGAGGTCATCTGTTCCCTCTACCTCACTACGTTGGCAGGACCACACGTAAACTATTCTAGACAGGATTATTTGATTCTGAGAATGGAAGTAAAAAACATGTGACTTGACAGATATAAGGTAATCTCATCTGACTTTTGGAGAGAAAACTTTTTTCTCTTTTGTCTTTCTCCAAGTTTTAATGACAGAAAACCTTTAACATTATAACCAAAAGTGGAATGAAATATAATTCAAAAATGAAGAGAGATTAAAAAAATTAAAAAACCCACCTCTACCTAATTTACAGAAACTCATTCTTTGAATAAATAAAGGCTATGAAGATCTACAGGACACAGTCAATCAGGTATCATTTGAAAAATATCAGAGTATCATGAAATAATATGTAATCTTTTCCAGTTGTTCCTCAAAACAAAAATCTGTATCAGGAGACGAAGAAATAAACTAAAGAATTAAATAATTAAATATCTTGGCAAATTAAATTTAATATGAAAATTTAAAAATAATATTGTATAGAAAAAAAGTAATTATTTCAGAGTCAGGAGGTCTAAAATATTGTAGAGGCTCTACTATTAGGTGATTGGCATTGTATATACCAATTCCTTTTGTTGTATTAGACTTCTCAGTAAATAAGCATAATAAATTGATGTTTCTTTAAGACCCAATCTGACATGATTTGTGGACATACAAAGGATTTGTAGACATAAATTAGAATGACCAAAGTTTTACTAAAATAATCAGAAAAGTGTTCCCAGGTGTGTGTCCAAGTGTGTGTGTGTGTGGGGGGGGTGTTGAACTTACTGGAGTGTTTGAGGTGGCTTGGTAAATATGATGTATCTTCTCAACCTGAGTTTTGAATCAGAATATAATAGCATATGGATAATAAATATATCATCTTCAACATTTAATTACATTTGATTTAATGTATTTAAATTTTATCCCCCACACACAAATTCAATGATATGACATCAAACAAGTCATCAACAAAATTGGCAAAATAAAATTGTGGTATATCTGCAAAGGATTAGTACTCTACATTAAAAAAATAGAACTGTTTTTGCACTTAAGATGGATGGATGGATGTCAAAATAATTATGTTGAGTGAAAGAGACTAGACAAAAATAATAAATGTTAAAATATTTCACTTAGGGGCGCCTGGGTGGCTCAGTCGGTTAAGCGGCCGACTTCGGCTCAGGTCATGATCTCACAGTCGTGAGTTTGAGCCCTGCGTCGTGCTCTGTGCTGACAGCTCAGAGCCTGGAGCCTGTTTCAGATTCTGTGTCTCCCTTTCTCTGACCCTCCCCTGTTCATGCTCTGTCTCTCCCTGTCTCAAAAATAAATTAAAAAAAAAAAGTTAAAAAAAAATAAAATATTTCACTTATATAAAAATCCCATAAAATGCAAACTAGCCTTTAGTGACAGAAAGCAAATTGATGGTTTCCTGAGAACTTGAGGATCAATTGGGGGGGGGTAGAGAGAAGGATTATATAAGGAAGTTTAGGTGATGTTTAATATATTTATATACTGATTGAAATTATAATTCCAGAAGTATAGAATTATGTGAAAACATAAAACCGTACACTTTAATAATGTGCAGTTTATATGTTTCAGTTATATCCCAATAAAGCAGTTTAAAAAAAATGATATGGCATTGTGTTGCTTAAGGTTCTTACACTTGAAAGACTGATCAACTGTCCACAGTTAAGAACCACTATGCATTAACACCTTCAGAATAAACTACTTACATTTATAATATGCTTTGTACTTTATTAATTACTCTGAGTGTGTGGATAATAAATAGTTGTATGATTATTTTATTCATGCCAACAAAATCCCTATGAGTTTGATACTATCTTGATTTTATAGATGAGAAAACAGGCTTAGAGAGTTTCAATTATTTACCTGAGACTGCAGCATTCAAGATTGGCATTCAGTTTCTACATCTGGCTGTCAGATAAAAACCCTGTTCTTGATAATCATACTTGCCTATTCTTTAATATAATCACTTATATAAAGTCCATTGCCTCAAAGTCCCCTTTGAATGACTATAACATCCTTTATGCTAGTTGGTTTAAATCATCAACCATATTTATTTCATTTTTATACATCCACAGCACTGGGCACAGTGC
Organism: Prionailurus bengalensis; assembly: GCF_016509475.1. Classification (NCBI taxonomy): domain Eukaryota; kingdom Metazoa; phylum Chordata; class Mammalia; order Carnivora; family Felidae; genus Prionailurus; species Prionailurus bengalensis. The sequence goes on from NC_057353.1 coordinate 58,877,272, forward strand.
CTTATACAAAGGAAATGCATATTGTATTAAACTTAATAATTAGTTTTTTTTTACTCATCTGCAGTCTCTACCAATTGCTTGTGTCACTGGTCTTTATTTAAAGAATATACAATTTCAAACCCATTAAGCCTGATGTTTTAAATATCAAAAAGTTCAGAATGGGGCGCCTGGGTGGCGCAGTCGGTTAAGCGTCCGACTTCAGCCAGGTCACGATCTCGCGGTCCGTGAGTTCGAGCCCCGCATTAGGCTCTGGGCTGATGGCTCAGAGCCTGGAGCCTGTTTCCGATTCTGTGTCTCCCTCTCTCTCTGCCCCTCGCCCGTTCATGCTCTGTCTCTCTCTGTCCCAAAAAATAAATAAACGTTGAAAAAAAAATTAAAAAAAAAAAAAGTTCAGAATGAACAGACAAACAAGTGACTAGATTCTCCTCTTCTCTCATATCTACCCTCCAAATATGTGTCACCAGTTTGGAAAATATATAATTACTGGAGATTACTACACTTACTGTTTTCAGCATCTTTCTGTGTACATAGTTTTTCTTAATATGATGTTCTAATATCTTTGGTCAGAATTGGTGTCTCTATACAATGGCTTATTAAATCATGTTAATGCTATCCACACTGTGATGATTTGTAAATAAGATAGTCTAGGGCTTTTGAAGGACCTAGCCTGAATCATAGGAGTTCACCACAGGTGGTAAAAAATCCATCCAATTTCACTAATTAGGGATTTGGCCATTTTGTGGATATACTACCAGGTTTTGAAGCAGATTTCCTTCACCAAGTTCTTTCACAGTTTACCATTAGGAACTAAGGTACCAATAATTGTAATTGTAACATATTTCATTATGGGATACAATATCCGCCCCCTTACTTTATTGAGGAATGACTGTCAAATATAATTGTATATATTTAAAGTATGCAACATAATAATTTAATATATACATTGTGGAATGATTACCAAAATCAAGGTAATTAAAACATTCATAACCTGAAATAGTTAATTTTTTGTGGTCTAAGTAATTTTGAACTGTACAATACCATATTACTAACTTATGCTGTACATTACATCCTGAGAATTTATTCTAACTGAAAGTTTGTATATTTTGACCTACATTTCGCCATATCCTCTCCTCAGCCCCTGGCAAACACCATTCTACTCTCTGGTTCTATAAAATTGGCATTTTTTTTAAGATTCCACATATGAGGAATACCATATAGTATTTGGGTTTTTTTTTTTGTTTGTTTTTGTTTTTGTTGTTTCCTGGCTTACTACACTGGCATAATCCCCTCCAGCTTCATCCATGTTGCCACAGTGGCAGGATTTTCTCCTTTTCATTAATGACTGAATAATATTCCGTTGTGTGTATTCATATGTATGGTTTCAGATCTTACACTTAAGTCTTTAATCCATTTGAGTTAATTTTTGTGAATGTTTTAAGATGGGGTCCAGTTTAATTGCTTTTCATGTGGATATCCAGCTCGCCCAGCACTATTTATCAATGAGACTATCCTTTCTATATTTTTTGTTCTTGGTGCCCTTGTTAAAAATTAGTTAACCATATATGTGATCTCTTTGGACAGTATGGACATTTTCATAATATTAATTCTTCCACCAAAAGAGTAAAATATTTAAGAATAAATGTAATCAAGGAGGTGACAGACATACTTTTTGAAAACTATAATTCACTGTTGAAAGAATTGAGGAAGACACAAATAAATGGAAATATATCCCATGTTCTTAGATAATATTCTTTCTTAGTACATGAAGATCTGAGGCACCCAGAACCATGTATCAATTTATTAGGCATTTAGTAGATCTAATGCTTTGTGAAGTTTGTAGAGTTAATTCTAGAGTTAGTTAATGCTTTGTGAAGAGTTAATGCTTTGTGAAATTTCTAGAGTTAATTCTAGAGTTAGAATTAAAAATGGAGGAATGGCATAGATTTCTTGAATGACGTACAGTTTCTGGATGAATGTAACAAGAGCAAACAGTAGAAAAAAACCTGAGGTAATAATACTCAGATTTTTAACAGCGTTAGTAACTTGGATTTTGGAATCATGTAAAATGTGAAAAAATATGGAGCATTGCCTCTATCTACATATGAATATAAAATATTGTGATTATTATATTAGGTGCTCCCTCTTCGAATGAGCACAGAAATTTATAAATATGTGCGTATACACATTTATGATATATATTTTTGTTATATGTATATATTTGAAAAATAATTTAAGTTATATATGTTATCACTTTATGAAGAAATAGTAGACTCAACATTTACATATCTAATATTGGGTGGTTCTAAGAGGAAACTTTGAATTATCTTATAAAAGAAAGGAAAATGGAAAGAGTAGTGAAAGTTATGTAACTATATGCCAATAGAGTGACAGAGCTCCTATAACCCACAGATAAAGAATGACAACAGCCTACTCTCTCTAATATTTTATCATGATAAAATTGATACACTGCAGTCCCAGTGAAAGTTTTATGTTTTTTCCTCAATTAAAGGCATAATTGAGCATACACCAGAATTCACCAAGAGATGAATCTGAATTCTGTGACAGACAGATTTGTTAGATGATATATTTCTGGGTATCTTTTAAACTTTATATTCTTTTATGAAGCTCTTTTTAAAGTAGTGAGTTTTAAAGAATCATTTAGAATGATACTTTTAATATAGGACTACAGCATAAAGGATTTAAGGGGTGCCTGGGTAGCTCAGTCAGTTAAGTGTCAGACTTCAGATCAGGTCATGATCTCGTGGTCTGTGAGTTTGAGGCCCATGTTGGATTCTGTGCTGACAGCTCAGAGCCTGGGGCTGCTTTGGATTCTGAGTCTCCCTCTCTCTTTGCCCCTCCCCCATTTGTGCTCTATTTCTCAAAAATAAACAAACATTAAAAAAATTAAAATTCTGATAGGGTTGTACTTTGTTAGCATTTTGTGATTAAATTATATACCCATATATGTATATATATGTATGTGTGTGTGTGTGTGTGTGTGTGTGTGTGTGTGTATAGTGATATATTGGCTTTCAAGGCTTAAATGGTATGAGACAACAAAACTTAAAGATCTCTGGCTTTTAGTGGATTTACTTCATTTGTATTAAGCTTTGTGAAAAATAGACTTTATATCTTATGCCTCTCCATCATAGGCAATATTCCAAGTGATTTCAATTATGTCTTTGTGGAATAATGATGTCAGATATTTTATTTACTTTAATTACAAATTATAGTCTTTTTGAAGCAAAATACAAGGCATGAAAAGGAGCATAAAGTATAATCCAGGAATGACAGATAAGCAATAACATATCACCAAATAAGATGTTTGATTTCAAGCTAGTCTAAAGATTATGGGTCTCTAGATTTAAATAAGGATACAATCACTATCTAAAACTTATCTGAAATTTTGCCTGATGAACACTGGAATTTGAAATCCTTGTTCTGAATGACAGGTCTAAAAATAGAAGGCCAACTATGGTCCCAAGGTTATGGTTTTCATAGTCTTCTTATACTAATAGTATCTAAAATGTTACATATGCATTTAGTACAGTTTGATTCAATGACAAGCTAATTGGATAAAAATAAGATTTTGTTACAAAGACTATTTCAAAGCATAACCTTTCTGTATACTGCAATGATGTTGGAAGAGTTTGTACAATGTATTTTGGTTTTGCTCAAATTTGCCTGATTCACAGTAAAGTTAATTACATCTTCCATCCTTGTGAAATCGATGTTACTTGTTTTATTTTCAACACTTGAATTGTTAGTGTGTCTTTTTCTGGAGGTGGAGGGAGGTGAGGTCACTGTAAATTTGGAAGCCTAAATAGCGAAAATAAACTGTTAAAAGCACATTTGAAGCTGTTTCAAGCTACCGATAGCTGTCATCATGTAGAAGTAATTGCAATATGAAGTTAATTATGTTGTCATAGCTGAACAGTAACTCCTGTCTCTTAAAAAGTCAAGGAGGAAAGAGAAATGTAATTCATTTGGAAATGTGGCACCTCTTCAAACAGCTTCAAACTGAAGCTCTTCAATATGAGCTTCAGTTTTTATATAATTGAGGATCTGATTCCATTCTATATTTTCAATAAAGCACCATCCATTTTCTAATTTTTGCCATTTGTATCTGCTCATAATTACTTCTTAAATAAAGGAAAGATTTGGAGTAGGCACAGAGTCATCAATAACATGACAGTTTGCATGGGTTTGCAACTGTAGGCTCTCATTATAATATGAGAAGTTTATGCTAACTATAATAATAACAATCTGTGATGTTTTAATGCAGGTAAAACAACAACAGCACATCCCCAAAGTGGTTAAAGAACATTTTAACTACAGCCCTGTCATCAGTCTCCTGTTCTGTCTATGGGTTAAATGTGAAGCTAAGTTTAGATATAGTTTCAGGAGGTTTTGATTAAAATTGCCTATTCCTGGATGCAAACAGAAAAGTCAAGGTGGAAGAAAATTTGACAATATTTTCCAGAATATTGTTCATAAATATAAACTCTTTTGGCATTGTGATAACTCTCTACAACTCTTTTTTCAAGACATTCAAGTCTTTAGGGAACTAAGAAATGAACATATACTAGGCTCTTTTAGAGCCGAAATATGTATACAACATGGTTACTACTGATGATACTTTTAACTTTATCATAGTAACATTGATAACTAAAAGATGTAATGAGGCATTAGTGGCAAAAAAATAGTTCAGTTTCTGGCCATTGAAAAGGAACTTTGTTGAAACCATAAAATTAGTAATTGAAAAGTGAAGTTTCAGTAATTTATAACTATACCCTTGGTATAATCGAAGTTGTTTCCTTTTTTATAATTAAATTATATTTAAATAGTGTGAAACTTAAATTAGTCAAACAGTATATTTCATCCTCCTCTACAACACTTCATTCCTGAGAAGTAATAAAAAAAGATAAAATAAATACCTAAATCGAGTCTTCTCCAATCATATGAAACTAGAAAATAATTTTAAAAAATAGTGTTCTAATTTTTATTCTGGGCCCTCCCATAAATCTTAACAATTGTAATAGTTTATCTTGAAATATATTTTGAGTAAAAAAAATACAAAAATGTGTGTGAAAAAGAATTTCCTTTATACAGAAGTAAAATATAGAAAGTATTTTTAATTCCTTTGTTACTAAAAGCAATCTGATACCATCAGAAACAAAATTCTAATTTCTTATCAAACACACATACACCAACACACACACACACACACACACACACACACACACACATCTTTGTGGTCAATAAATAAAAACTCGATGACTAGTCTGAAAAATTTTATTGTATCTTTCTCTTTCTTCCTTCAACTATAGGCCCTTTTTTTAAGTTTATTTATTTATTTTGAGAGAGACAGAAACAGCACAATTGAGGGAAGAGCAGAGAGAGAAAGAGAGAGAGAGAATCCCAAGCAGTTTCCATGCTGCCAGCACAGAGCCTGACATGGGGCACTACCTGACAAAAATGCAAGATCACGACCTGAGCCAAAACCAAGAGTCAGATGCTTAGCCAACTGAGCTACCCAGGCACCCCAACTTTAGACTTTTTTTAAAAAAAAAAGGTGATTTCACATTTTAAGACTATCTCTTAAGGGAGAGAGATTTTATCAAGTCTTAAGAGATATGCAAAAGACATGAATAGACACTTTTCCAAAGAAGACATCCAGATGGCTAACAGACCCATGAAAAAATGCTCAACATCACTCATCATCAAGGAAATACAAATCAGAACTATAATGAGATACCACCTCACACCTGTCAGAATGACTAAAATTAACCATTCAGACAGCAACAGATGTTGGCAAGGATGTGGAAGAAGGGGAACCCTCTTGTACTGTAGGTGGGAATGCAAACTGGGGCAGCCACTCTGGAAAATAGTACAGAGATTCCTCAAAAACTTAAAAATAGAACTACCCTATGGCCCAGCAATTACACTACTAGGAATTTATGCAAAGGATACAAGAATGATGATGTGAAGGGATACATGCACTCCAATGTTTCTAGAAGCACTATCAACAATAGCCAAATTATGGTAAGAGCCCAAATATCCATCGACCAATGAATGGATAAAGGAGATGTGGTATCTCTATGCAAAGGAATATTACTCAGCAATCAAAAAGAATGAAATCTTGCCATTTGCAACAAAGTGGACAGAAGTAGATTGTATTATGCTAAGCAAAATAAGTCAGTCAGAGAAAGACAAATATAAAATTTCATATATGGAATTTAGGAAATAAAACAGATGAACGTAAGGGAAGGGAAGTAAAAATAAGATAAAAGCAGAGAGACAGAGAAAGATAAACCATAAAAGACCCTTAAATACAGAGAACAAACTGAGGGTTGCTAGCTGGCTGTTGTGTAGGGGGATGGGCTAAAGGGTTGAGGGGCATTAAGGAGGACACTTGTTGGGATGAGCACTGTTGTTGTATGTAAGTGATGAATCACTAAGTTCTATTCCTAAAGTCATTATTACACTATATGTTAACTAAATTGGATTTAAATTAAAAAAAATAATAATAAACAAAACTTAAGAGACTATTACCAAATATTACCAAATAATTATAATTATCTATTAATTATAATTGTCATTTTTTTACCTGAATAATTTAGCTTTAGGTCTGTAAATGTTATGTTCTAGCATTTTTTGAATGTGTATACCCAGCAATTAATGGCACTCAAGACTGATTCTATACATTTCTAATTTTTAGCTGTTTTTTTTAAGGTCACCGGAAGTCTGAAAGGAACATTACTGCCATTTAAAAGAATGTTTAAACATCTAGAACACAGAGGTCCATTTTAAATTTCAACTTAATCAGATGCAAACATAAGAAAAATATAATTGAATTAAATGATTTTCATTTTTTTAAAATAAAGTCACCTTATTTACCACTAGTTTTTTATGAGATGATTTAGTTTTCCAATTTCTGAGTGCTTTTAAAATTAGAATTTTCATTGAGAATCGTTATTTGGGAAGCCAAATGCAAAATTCCGTTAAATTGTCCATATTTTTAAGTTGGAATGACACAAACTTTAAAATGTGTATTTTATGAAATGATTGACATATCTATTATTTAAGAGATAGATGTTGATTAGAAAACTTATTTTTAAAAATTTTAAAAAGCTGAATCAATTTAAGGATCCATTATCTAATTATGGTCAGTGATTCACTTTTTCATAAATATGTGTGCAAGTGTGTATGTGGATGAATGTGTATGTATTCATATATATACACACATGTATCTGTGTATAAATTAATATATAATACATGTACTTATTCTCAAATACTAAAAAAAATTATAGAATACCAATTTTATATTCTCACGTAAACTTATTTGATTTTATATCTTTATTATATTTTATATGGATATTTAGAATGAAAAAAAAAAACCAGTATGTTATATTGTAGATCCTGGGCAGATATGTCAAAGAGATACAGAAGTTAACTAGAGGACTCCCAATGGCCAAAGCTACACAATTTAAGAAAGCCAAGCAGTATTGGATGGTAATCCAAGGTATAAAATAAATACCTATGAGTCCACATAGCTAGAAATAAACAAAGGGAGAGAATAAGCAAATCTCCCATATAAAAGAATTTATAGACGTACTCTGCCCTCAAGAAGGTGGAGCATAACTTCACACTCCTTACATGTGGGTTGTGCATAATCACTTCGTTTCAAATAGTACAATGTGAAAGAGGTAAGATAACATAACTATATAGTGGAGAATACTGACAACACTGTCTCAACCAGGTAAACAAGGTGAACACCAACATGGCTATGCCATGTTGACAATATGGACTCTTGATATAATGCGATGATATTATCACTTTACCATTTTGGTCATCCTCCTCAAAACCCATAACGTTGGTGTAATATTGATAAAAATAGTGGACACATCCCAATAATAGGTCATTCTATAAAATACCCAACCAATAGTTCTAAAAATTGTCAACGTCATCAAAACCATACAAAGTCTGAGAAAATATCACAGCCAAGAATCTAAGGGCACATGAAGACTAATAAAATGTATCTTAGATGGGATCCTGGAAGAAAACAAGGACAGTGGCTACAAACTAATGAAATCTGAATAAGATATGGGCTTTGGTTAATAACAACAAATCAATAATTTTGACAAATCAATTACCTTTGACAATTCTACCACACTAATATGTAAGTGCTAGAATTAAGAAGAGAAAAAATGTCAATCATACAACATTCATGACTTTCCTCACAGAAAAGGTAACAAATATTTAAAGCATATATTTTGCAGAAAGAAGTTTTAAGTTTTTATTTTGAGAATATTACTTCCCCATCTAATTCTATGAAAACTAGTTCTTTTAACTAGATTTTTCACTGTGGGAGGAAAAATCATTATACCATAAAATAGAGGCAAGCCAATATATGGCAATTTATAGTGGTCCACTCAAAATTTAGACCTCAAAATATTTTTTTATTATTCTATTTGTTTGTTTTTGAGCTAAACTACTTCCACTTTGAGAGAGATAAATGAGGCACTTTTTTCAGATGGAGATTATTAGAGATAAGATTGTGTTTACTTTTGATCTGATATAATCTTGTAGAATATGAATGATCTCAATTGATAAACAGATGAAGACAAAAGAATTTAAGAAGCAAGTTGATAATCTCCTACTTTCCACATTAGCCCAGGATGAATGGAGCAAAATACTTTTATATTGGCCCCTTTCAAATGTAAAAATTCAAACTCCTTTTTAAGATCTAAAGTATAAACACAGGAGGAAACATGTCTACCATCATAATCCAATACACAATTACACTGGAGTTTATCCTTATGGTTCTACAGCAATAGTCCCAGAAATCTGCATATTTCTTTTTTATCTTGTAAACTTATTTCTTGCCTGTGTTACTTTTATGTCCCTCATTTAACTATAAATATTTTCTGCTTTACTCTTAAAGTCTCCAAAACATGTTCTTTTGAATATTTTGTTTTTGTGTTTGTATGGAGTCCTCTTCTTAAATTTCAGATATTTACATGTAGTTTTTGCAATACAGTTTTCAGAAAATACTCATTGCGAAATTTCAGAAGTGCTTACTCCCACTCACTGTGCAGCTATGTGCTGCAGGCCAAACATAATTAAAATTATTGCAGTCATCTGAACACTAGACTCTTTTCTAACAAATTAGCATTAAAATGCCAGAAAAAAAATGAGCCAAGCTGACACTGCTAGATAAAAAACATTGGTAAGCTTTCTTTATTTTGCCTGAGCAAGACCCTTTCAATTCTGAACTCCCAATAGTTCACTTATCCATGTCTGTACAAAAACATTGACAAATTAGATTGCACCATACAATTATGGTATTTTTTGTGATTTTTTTTTCTAATTCACACATTTGTATAAATTCTTATTTTTCTAGTTCAAATTTTTCATTATATAGATTTTTTTTATTCTTATGGCATTTAAATTTTTTTTTAATGTTTATTTTTTGAAAGAGAGAGAGAGACAGAGCTCGAGAGGGGAAGGGCTAGAGAAAGAAGGAGACACAGCTCTGAGCTGTCAACACAGAGCCCGATGCAGGGCTCAAACTCACAAACCGCAAGATCATGACCTAAGCCGAAGTTGGACACTTAACCGACTGAGCCACCCAGGCAGCCCATCTTCTTATGGCATTTTACTAGGATGGTACTTTGGCTCATTTAATCATTTGGCATATTTTTATTAAGTTCAGATTATATGACAGGCAGAGTACAAAGTGTTAAGAATATAAAAAACAGAAAACATAATCCTGTTTGGCAAGGAGCACCCAATCAAGTGGAGAGAGAGAACCAAGTAGATAATTAGAGTACAAGGTGACACTCAAATAACTGAAAAACAAGCACCGTTCTTGCAGTTCTTCTCTTCACCTTCACACTGTCTACTGCCTGATATATTTTTTACTTCTTGAAACTTTACTTTTTCTAAAATTATAGACATGGTCTGACTCGAAGAATGAATAGTAGTAACAGTCCGGACAGGGAGATCACCAGATAGAGATTTTCATGAAATGATGAATTCCAAGTGCAGTCTTCACCAATCTTAATTTCAAAAATTAGGGCTTCCAGTTCTCTCTGTCTGGATCCTTAGTAGGGCTTTATGAACAGTACTTCTGAATCAGGATAGATGTTCTCAAGGTATATTTCAGTCTTGTTTATTCACTGCTGGGCCCTCTTCTTTTTTAAAAAAATTTTTTTTTCCAACATTTTTATTTATTTTTGGGACAGACAGAGACAGAGCATGAACGGGGGAGGGGCAGAGAGAGAGGGAGACACAGAATCGGAAACAGGCTCCAGGCTCCGAGCCATCAGCCCAGAGCCTGCCGCGGGGCTCGAACTCACGGACCCCGAGATCGTGACCCGGACCGCGAGATCGTGATCGTGACCTGGCTAAAGTCGGAGGCTTAACCGACTGCGCCACCCAGGCGCCCCTGCTGGGCCCTCTTCTAATACACTTCCTTCTCCACTTGAAATTCTGTCAACAATAATAGACTTCATTGAAAAATGCATTAGCTTTGGAGTCTGTTGAACCTGGGTTTTTGTCCTAGTTTCATCACATAGTGGAATAAGACTTTGGTTGAGGAAAATTATTACCTACCCCCCCCCCCCCCCCCCCCTGCCAAGAGTCTATGTGCTTTCTCAATGCAGGTCTGTGGCTCTCAACCAGGGGCATTCTACATCACAAAGATATTCGGTAATATCTACAGACATTTGACTGTCACAACTGAAAGGATTACTGATGATATCTAGTAGATAGAGGCCAGATATGTTGCTAAACATTCCACAATGAACAGGATCGTCCCTCAGCAAAGAATTACCTGGACCCAAATGTTAATAGGGCCATGTTGAGAATTTCTTTGCATTACTTTGCTAGGGTTGCCATAACAAAATACCATAGACTGGGTGGCTTAAACATTGGAAATTATTCTCTCAGAGTTCTGGAAGTTAAGAGTTAAAAATCAAGGTGGCAGCAGGGTTGAGTTCTTCTGAAGTCTGTCCTTTTGGCTTGCAGGTAGCCACCTTCTTGCTGTGTCTTCACATGCTCATTCCTCGACGTGGATGTGCACACATGCTTGGTTTCTTTTTCCCTTACTTATAAGGACAATGGCCATATGGGATGAGGGCCTCACCCCAGTGGCCTCGTTTTAACTTAATCACTTCTTTAAAGGCCTTTTCTCCAAATACTATTTCCATTGAGGTACTGGAATTGGCACTTCAATATATAATTTCGAGGAAACACAAGTCAGCCCATAAAATCCTTGTTGAGAGCTTCAAATCCCAAATCAGCCATAAAATGCCTATAAGGTCTTAGAAAATGTATTTAAACTTTGGGCTATAACAATTTCCTCATCTGTAAAATAATAATACTTATTTCCTTGATATGATTTGAGGGTTCAATTAGTTAATATATGCAAAGTTCTTAAAAAGATGCCTAAAATATAATGAATACTTTTGAAGGAATAGCTGTATATCATTGGATGTGATCTGTGAAATAGAACAATCCATCTCATAATTATTACATTATTAACATGTGCATGAAAAGTATTTAACATTATTCTTATCTAGCATATGACAGGTACTTAATAAATAATGATTCCCTTTCCTTTTTTCTTACTGATTCTATGTGCACAGAAGCTAGGAACAATATTAGACAACAAAGGCAAGCAACTATGTCACAGTCAGCATCAAAAAAGGCAAAATGTAAACTTATCTGTGAGATTTTCTTAAGTAAAAGTGCGACTATACTCTCTCCCGAGCACAGGTCTATGATTTAACTTGCACTGAGGCATCGGTTTTTATTTCTTTCTATATCTGTCTTCTTACTAAATTATGAATTTCCTGGTATAATATTTTACATTCTTTTATTTCTAATTGTTAGCATAGCTCTTGCACATAATACAGAATTAATAACAATTATAATAAATGCAGTTTGTGTTTGAAAATAGACCATGCACTATGCCAATCATTTAAGATGGATTAGTTCAATAATATAATGATTGTATAAGTTAAATATGGATAAATATTGGGGAAATGAATATTTCCTCAATTATATTTATGGACTTTAAAGGGCACATTCTTTTTCTTTAAATTGTTTTAATGTGTATATATTTTTGAGCGAGAGAGAGAGTCAGAGCATAAGTGGGGGAGGGGCAGAGAGAGAGAGAAAGAGAGAGAGAGAGACAGAATCTGAAGCAGGCTCCAGGCTCTGAGCTGTCAGCACAGAGCCCAATGTGGGCTCGAACTCATGAACTGTGAGATCATGACCTGAGCCGAAGTCGGACTCAACCGACTGAGCCACCTAGGCGCCCCTAAAGGGTACATACTTGAAGAATAGAACTAAAGTTCAAAATCAAGCAATTTGATTCCATATTGTGTTCTTAGTTACTACAATATAAAATAAGCTCCATAAATGTTGCTTTAATAAAATAAGTTAAAAATTGGGAAAAAATCATCACAGAAAACTAAGAGGTGTGCTAGTCGTAGGTACTAATACCAAGGTGCCTTAAAAAAAGCATAATGAACATTTGTATGTTCTTGAATTTCAAGAAGATGAGAAATAATGGAAAATTCAGCCAGTCAAACATCTTTCACTCTTTCTGAATGTAGTTTGGTTATCATGACTCCATTAAACACTAGAAATAAAAACTCTGCTTTTGTTGGAGAGAAGTATTAGCCATCAAACAGTTAAGTGAATAGGTATATATTACATGTGTGTGTGATGTAATTTCAAAATAGATGTGTTTTGAATTAAATAAAAATTATTTAATCATTGATCATAGCTGCTCCAAATGTTAATACTGGGAATTCATCTATGCATTTAGTATATATGTTGATATATATATCATGTTGAGATAATATATATATGTATATATCCATATAGTGGTATTAATTAGTAACACAAAACAATATTTAGAATGATTGTTAGATGAATTCTTAAAAGGCACTCTACCCAATTAAAGTAAATATAACATAAAACCTTTCAGGTTGTTAACTCTAAAGTCAGTACCCAATGATCATCCTAATTGACCCATGGACCATATCAGATACAGTTGATTATTCTATCTCCATGACAAACTTTCCTTCTTTGGCTTCCAGGAAACCAACCCCTCCTGATTTTCTTTCTACTTCATGTGTTGCCCTTTTGATCATTTCTGTTTTCCTATTTAAAAGCTGCTAATTTTAGAGACCTTGATCTTCTCACTACTGCATCGAACAATCATACTTTTGGTGATCTCCTCCAATATTATGATTTTAACAACAAAAATTTCATATTTCCCATGAAAGTATTATCTTGAATTCTAGGCTCACATAATAATTTAAGCTATAAAATATTATTTCTGATTTTTTCTCTGAAAATATGTTCTATATTTCACCTTCAGTTGCTATCTCAGTAAACTGTAACTCCTTCCTTGTAGTTTTTCAAGGCAAAGGATTTAGACTCATCCTTTTCACTTGTACCTCATATATTTTTTCGTGTTAAGTTCTGACAGTATATTTAAAATCTTGGGCGCCTGGGTGGCTCAGGGCTGACAGCTCAGAACGTGGAGACTACTGCGGTTTCTGTTTCTTTCTTCCTCTCGTGCTCGTGCTCTGTCTTGGTCTCTGTCTCTGTCTCTCTTTCTCAAAAATAAATAAACGTTATTTTTTTTTAATCTGACCACTACTACTGTTTTTCACTACTACTGTTACCATCCTTGTCAGAGTCACTGTATCACTTAGTTAGTAAATCACCAAACACAAAATTTCAGTAGAATACACCATAAACATTTATTCTTATAAATCTGCTGGTCAGTTGGTGTGATTCTGTTCCAGACTGTGGTGGCTGAGCATTGATAATCAAGTAGAGGTTAGCTCAGGGGCTTAGCACCATGTGTCCCTCTTCTTCCTTCTGAGACCTGTGCATTAACTGAGGCATGTTCTTTTAACAGGGATTGTAAAGTACAAGAGAGAAAAGTTCCCTTACAAGATCTCTTAAGGCTTAGGATCAGAATTGGCTAACCCCATTTCGAGAAGTGACACAATACATTCCACTTATGATGATGTTGCAAAAGCTTTGATATAGGGAGGAATAAAGTTATTTGGGCTGTACATCAGTTGATCAGAGCAGTGAAAGAAAAGTCACACAGCTGTTCCAAAGACCAAAATATCAAAGGAGAATTTTTACTGGCCAGTTTGGGATGGCTTATCCAACTCTAAAATAATCAGTGTTACTAGCAGGATGGGACAAATCTGCTTGATCAGCCCTTGGCCACAGACCCCAGTGGCTAAGAAAGGGTAGAATCGGCCAAAACCCCTCAAATGAAATATATCACATAGAGGAAGGAAGATTTCTTATACAACAAAGTGGAAAGAAACTTGGTTTTCTTAGGAAACCTCTTCTGTGAATATACAAAATCAATGAGATGAGGATAATTCAAGTTCAGAAATATGCCAATGAAGATGTTAATAGTTTCCTTTGTTGTATTCTCCCAATAAACCTGTAGAAAGATGAAGCTTATGAATTTGTAAATATCAGTGTGCATTTATATTAAATCATTTTAATCATACATATGTAATTTCTTCATTTTCCTTCATTTAACTTATTCATTGGAAAAGAATATGATCACTACAAATAAAATTTTGGTTTTCCATGGTTTTACAAAACTACTGCTGTACTCTGCATTTAATAACAAAATGAGTGTCTCATATATTTATCTTTAAATTCTCGACACTTATTTTAGGTACTTATTTTAAACCTCAAATTTAAACACCTTATACTTCTATTAGCTCACACTAATATTTCCAGGAATATTTTCTAAATATTTCAATGGCAATTCCCTTCTGAAAGAGGAAAAAGACTGTTTTATTATTGTTTTGATTCAAATGGCTTATGTACCATTTTGGAGAACACACTGCTGACAGTCTTCATTTTCAACCCATTATCAGGTTTACACAGCCCAGCATGTCAGAGCCCAGTGACTGTTTTATAAAGATGTGGCTCTTTTCTTAAGAAGAAATGATAATTATGAATTTTTACAATGTAAAGGGCTCCATAATCACTTTATCCCTGGTGTAACATTAGTAGAGTTTGTTTAATAAATCAGGTTTATTGGCCATTAGAAACCCACGATGCTGGGTTGCATTATAGTTGCAGCCATATCTGTGTGGTGCAGTTTTACCCCTCGATGGTTGCCAATTGCAAAGACATAAATAAAGATTAGGGAACAACAAAACCTGGAACGTATGCCCATTGCTTTAAAATTGTAATTTTATTACCATTGAATCAGCAATTTTTTGGCATGTTATTTGTGGCAAGGAAAAATCCAATGGTTTCCAAAATATAAAGCTTATATGTGATAAACTATTTATAATTATAGTTTGTTTTAGATGGACAGTTTGAGTTAGAAAGGTATAATATTTCTCAGCTGTCGTCGTTATGAAAATTATGTAATTATAAACATTTTACTGAGTGTGGCATGGTTAAAGAAGACCACCAAATGTATCGTGTCTTCTCTACACCAGCAATGAGATGACTTGGAAAGGGTTTCAATAAAAGTGGTTTGAATTCATAACTCAGATTCAGATTACAGTAGTCCTTTAGGTATTTATCTGTTATCTCTGCTCTGGAGGAAATATCACTTCCTGTTAGTACACCCTTCCCCACCAGGCTTGGGAATGCTTACCACTGCTGGGACATATAGTGACCACAGGCCCTTCAAAATCTCAATAACAAACGTTGTTTTTGTGTTTGTGTTTGTGGTTTTTTTTTAATTTATTCATTGCTTTTCACTGAAAAGCACGGGAGGTTGGAAAATGAATAGGAACCTACTTTTTCTACACTAAATCAATGAAAGTGACAAATTCAGACACACACACACACATACACACACACATACACATACACAGCAAGGTGGAAAAAGATTCTTCTTTCACGTCTGCTGAATTTTCACAAAAGTAATAACACCTAGGCAACATTTGACATGGATGAATGCTACAAATACACTCTGTTTTGCATCCTCCACCCTTTATTCCATAAACCATGTAGTATTTCTTTGGCATCAATACAGTGTCAGGCACATTAATCTTTTTTTAGTACCAATAACTATTAGTAGGTTCATTTTAGGTATTTGCCTCAGAAACAGTAGGTGATGCTGACATTTAAAGTTCCTGTCTCATGATGTTGCACTGCACAGACGTTTCACTGACGATGAAATGGAAGGAGACAATATTAATGCCTCTGGTTGAATTATCATTTCATCCAGTGTAAAACTCACAAGTACACCAAGATCCACTCTCCAAATACTCCGTTCTACAAGCCTGATTTGATACTGACATACTGGCATTCATTTATACATACTTTTTGACTTTATCTCTGTTTTCTGGTATGTAAAACAGTCTCACGTTTGATTGCTTATGAGAACCCGTCTAGAGAAGCTCCCCAATAAATGAGTCATGCAGTTGGAGAGGTGTGATGTGAAGGGGGGGAGATGGAAAAACAACCGTGATTACTTAACACCACCTACACACCAGGCACTTTGCTCATTTACTTTATATGCACAATATTAGTTGATAATCATCTCAAACCTATGACAAAAACTTGAATTGTATTTTATAGATAAGTAAACTAAAATCAACTAACTTACTTTAAGTCATATATCTTATAAAAGTTAAGTCTAAGTGAAATAAATGTGATCAGATTCTAAAAGCAAGACTACTAGGAGAAGCAGAGGTACAAATTTGGGGGATATTGATAGTTACTGGAAACTTTTACAAAAGGTATTTGACAAAAAAATAAAAGGCAGTGGGGGGGTAGGGAGAGCCCTATATAAAGGTCCTATCCTGATGTTCCTTAACTTAGACAACCTTATATAACTAATAAAAATCAGTAGTGGAGTAAGAACTAAAAATTGGTTTTGAGACAGACCAATAGCCTGAACATATTTTAGGTTTAAAAAATTTTAATTTGTTACATTGAGTTGACTAGCAAGTAAATTCTGTAATGTATTATGGACATAGCTTGATCGTAAGGAATTCCAAAACATGGCCTTATGCCCCAGGGAGCCGATATTCTAGTTTGGGTTTACTATAGTAAGTTATATAAAACTCTCCATCTTCAACAATACAGAAATCAAACTACATAACATTGTACCACTTTTCTATTGCTACTAAAACAAATTACTGCAAATTTCAGTGGCTTAAAGCCAAATACATTTATTATTCATTATGTGTATTATTATTGTATTTCTGTTCTGGAGGCTAGAAGTACAACATCTGACTTCAAGGTCTTGGTAGGGCTTGATCCTTCTGGAGACTCTAGGGAAAAATGTTTTTCTTTGCCCTTTCCAGTGTCAAGAGGCTGCTTTCCCTCCTTGACCCATGACCTTTCCCTCTATTTTTAAAGGGCATCACTCCAACTTCTGCTTCCTTTGTCCATCTCCTCTCTCTTTAACATTGACTTTATTGCCTCCCTTTATAAGGACTCTTGTGACAACATTAGGTTGATCTGGATAAACCAGTATAATTTCTCCACCTCAGGATTTTTAATTATGTACACAAAGTCCCTTTATCACGTAAAGTACCATATTTACAGGTTCTGAAGACTGGGACAAGGGCATCTTTGGGGCTCATTATTTTGTCCTTAAATGTTATGTAAATTAGAAGAGGGAAATCAGAAAATTCAAGGCGTTTTCACTATTATAACTTTACATTTCTAAATTTTTCAATTTACGATGACTCATGCCTCTACCCATAGAAGCCATTTTATATGCACTCTTCCTATAGCCTTCTGCATTTTATTTTAGCTAATGTTTTAGTCCTTCAAATAGACTGTGCTCCTGCCTACACAAAGGTTTTAAAATTACAGTTCCTGGAGCCTAAAATATCATTAATCACCTCAGTACTTCTGTTGTATAAGACTTATCAAAAATTTTAATTAAAATTTTATTTGTATAATTAGTTTAACTTTCACCTATGCAACTGAAACATAAATTCTGTGAGTGCAGGGATCGTGTTTATCTTGTATTAGAAGATAAATAAGAGTATGTTTGTTTAATGATTGAATGAATAAAATAAAGAAAATAAAAATCTCCTCACTTATGAACTACAAAATGACACACAAATCTTGAGATTACTTAAAACATATTCCTCTTTTCTACTATTAAAAGGCAGTCTTAAAAAATTTAAAGGAGAGACATTACAGAGATTAAAATAAGAAAATGCTATGGTATACTCAGCAAAAGTCAATGTCCCCAAGGCAAAGACCTTAAGATTTCTCCCAAAAGCCTCACAAGGTGGCCTTCATTACCTCGGTAGATTTGCCAGAGTCCTGGATCTTCCCTCTGGCTTAGAAACTGATTTTGTCAGCATACAGAGGGAAAGTTCATTGCTCCGAAGTGGATTTACATAAAATAAGCATAAAAGCCTGATGCCAATATATTAATTTACCATAAGATATATAAGTGTCACAGGTGCTGGAATATTTAAGTCTGTTTAAGTTACCCATTCAATCCCTCTATTTGGTCCAATATGGAAGGAAGATAAGCCAAGTTTTGCTTGATTAGCACAGGATGAAGACAGTTAGTGTTAATAAAATTATGAATTCAAGATTGACATATAAATAATTTCAAAGATTCTTTAGAGGTGTTTTTGGACCCTGCCTAACTACAGATCTTCTAACTCAGAACACATTCTTGTCCGAGCTTGGATGTATACTGCTAATATCTGTTCTGTGACTTTCTTTCTTTGTGCTCATTTTTTTTAATGTTTATTTATTTTTGAGAAAGAGACAGAGCATGAGCAGGGGAGGGGCTGAGAGAGGAAGACACAGAATCAAAGCAGGATCCAGGCTCTGAGATGTCAGCACATAGACTCGTGGGGCTGGAACTCACGAGCCATGAGATCATGACCTGAGCTGAAGTTGGACGCTTAACTAGCTGAGCTACCCAGGCACTCCTTCTTGTGCTTGTTTAACTGAGTTATATTTCTTTTTAAAAAAAATTTTTTTTCAACGTTTATTTATTTTTTTGGGACAGAGAGAGACAGAGCATGAACAGGGGAGGGGCAGAGAGAGAGGGAGACACAGAATCGGAAACAGGCTCCAGGCTCCGAGCCATCAGCCCAGAGCCTGACGCGGGGCTCCAACTCAGGGACCGCGAGATCTTGACCTGGCTGAAGTCGGAGGCTTAACCGACTGCGCCACCCAGGCGCCCCGAAATATCCCAATTTTATAGATACTTTATAACGAATATTATTATCATTTGCTAATAATCTATGGCCTCTGTATAAAAACACATCCACTGTTTAAAATGTTGTTTACATAGTGGAGAACAAGTGAGGACTTTTTTCATAAAGACTACGTTCTTGGGGGAAGGCAGAAAATAAATGTAAATAAACAGAATAAAAATGTCACAAAGAAGAGATTTGATTGAGAATGATTTGATTTTTACAATTACTAAATATTTATAATACATTAAAAATAGCCTCTAGATAACCATAGGGATTTGTATTCTGAAAGGATAATTAATCAAGAGACTCAAATTATTTTCACAGTTTTTAAAATTCTACGAAATATCCCAATTTTATAGATACCTTATAATGAATATTATTATCATTTGCTAATAATCTATGGCCTCTGTATAAAAACACATCCACTGTTGGGGCGCCTGGGTGGCGCAGTCGGTTAAGCCTCCGACTTCAGCCAGGTCACGATCTCGCGGTCCGTGAGTTCGAGCCCCGCGTCGGGCTCTGGGCTGATGGCTCAGAGCCTGGAGCCTGTTTCCGATTCTGTGTCTCCCTCTCTCTCTGCCCCTCCCCCGTTCATGCTCTGTCTCTCTCTGTCCCAAAAAAATAAATAAACGTTGAAAAAAAAATAAAAAAAAAAAAACACATCCAGTTTAAAATGTTGTTTACATAGTGGAGAACAAGTGAGGACTTTTTTCATAAAGACTACGTTCTTGGGGGAAGGCAGAAAATAAATGTAAATAAACAGAATAAAAATGTCACAAAGAAGAGATTTGATTGAGAATGATCCTAAGAAAGCTATTTTAGATGCTTACTTAGCAAAGGTCTCTTTGTGGAGGGATACTTCAGACACCATAGAAGTGATGAGAAGGTAACAGCCCTGTGACCATTAAGGCTCAGAAAAGAAAGCTACAAACGTCCCAAATGCAACAATCCAGAGAGTGTAGACAAGAAAAGAGACAAGAAAACTAGGCAGGAAACAAATTCTGTGAGGCCTAGAAGGTCAGGTCAAGCCTTTGGCTGTTAAAATCTCGTGTCATGGAAAGTCACTGGATGCCTTCAGAATGAGGAGTGTGAAATTATCTGCTTTGTATTTTTAAAAGATGACTCTGCCTGCTGTCTGGAGAATGGATGATATGGACACAAGTGGTAACCTAATGTGTCCTGTTGGGAAGTGACTGCCATAGTCCAGATGACAGAAGATGAGGACGATACTGTGGTTTTCATAGTAGAAGTGGTCAGAACTGACACGTAATTTAGAGCTCACATGGATGGGACCATTGGCTAGCTTGCTGTGGAAGCTTAGAGCAAGAACAGAGAGAAGAGAGGTCTGTTGAAAGTGTCATTACAGCGTCACTCCCCTGTCTGCCCCCAAGACTTGAGTACAAAGTCATTCTGACATATGAGGACTGAACAATCTGTCTAGCAATCTAGCACTACTTTTGTTCACATGCCTTGATGTCTCATCAAATTGAGATAATCACTGTTTCAAAAAAATGCTTTGCACTTTGGCATTTCTATTTCTTTCTAATGTACTTCGCTCTGCCTAGAATGATCTTCATATTCGTCCGTGCCTCTCAAAACTCTATTCATTCTTTTAAGAAGTCAAACAAATGAAAACTCTTAACAAAACTTTTCTGAACCCTATAATGGATCTTTCTCTTTGGAATAATCAAGAACTTGATTTGCAATGACTCTTCAATTATTAATAGTACAATGTATTATGGTTATTTGAGCAATCATCTCTTCTCAGAATTATTTTAAAGCATGAGTATTGCTTTGCATTTTTATACCTTATATATTTTTATATTTTATACTTTGTTTTTGTTACCTTATAATAACCATTGTTTATATATACTAGAAGTTCAGGAGAAGTTGGGTAAATAAAATAAAAATTTGCAATCATTTCAAAATTACTGTCACTAATTTAGCAAAAAACTATGATTTTAAGTTTGCTTAAATAGTGTACAGTTATTCATTTTTAAAGTAATGAGACAAAATACAAAAAATGTTTTTGGTTTTTAACTCAGCCTTAACTGAGGGAGCCATCGAAAGAAATTTCTTCTTATCAGAGTCAGCCCACATGCGGTTAAATTTAAGTAGTAGGAACAGGGCAAGCCACAGTGGGGTAAGAAAGCCTGGCCTCTATACCTGGAAAGGCAACTCTGAAAGGATATCCTAGTTCCTGAGCTACCTGTGGGATTGTTTGTTTGCAACGTAACCACTGCAGTTTCTCTGTCTTCCCCATCTTGTTTCTCATCCTCTCTTACAAGTATTACTACTAAACGTTTCCCCCAATAAGACTTCTGCACATGAATTTCTGTCTCAGAGTCTCTTCTCCAGGGAGCATGACCTCAGATATGAAAAGTAAAAATTAAATGAAAGAAACAAAATCTTTTGGGGAGAAATACTTATCACGAATTAAAACATGCAGTTTTATAAACTTTACATATAAAAGCATAAAAAATATGTTGACCCAGACCAAACGACTTTAGAGTAGTATTTCAGTCAACTTTGTGTGTGTGTTTTTACATGTTTTCAAAAATTATATCTACATAATCTGTCCTATTCTTTATGTCACTGAATTAGAAAATTCTCACATTTATATGGCATTATGGATGGGAGCAAGTGAGAGTATATAGATATTGATATTGTGGTAAAATATAGATGAGGATTTAGTTACTTTTTAAGTAAAACAAACAAACAAACCAAACTGGAAAAGTGGATGCTTCAAATATTTGTTGTGAAAAAAAATTGCTAATTCAAACTTTGATTTGAATTAACATTTTTTTTAATTTGTCCAATAACATGTTAGCAATTTCTTTCTGCAGTAAATGAAGAAAATTCTTAAATATTGAAAATTTGTCAAGCTCTTGAATCATTTCATAAAATAGCTTGATTTTCTCCTTAAAATTAAATGAGCTTTCAGCCAAGAAGTGAAATGTTAAAACTATTCAAGATTCTAAATCTTTTCTTAAGATGCCTCACTTGAGCAAGACACTTTAAAATATAGAAATAGCCTTGACTCTCATCAGTATCAGAAAGAATTTTTTTATCTCATTTCTCTTATCAAAATCTTGTGTGAGTACATTTTTACTCAACAGAGGACGAGCTAAATATTGATAAAGCAGAGTCTTGAATTGCCTGCCTATTTTTTTTTCTCGTGAACCAGAGATTTGCCTCAGTCTCAATACTTTAATCATATTCACAGCTTTTACTAGATCCTTCAAAGTTGTTGATCACCTTCTATTCTCTCTGCATAAAGTGGTCTTTGCATTAGCTTTCAGGAAAATTCCATTTCATCTTCTAGCAAGTTCTTTATACTGAGGGATATATAGTAGTGCTGTAACCTCTTTAGTGAATTTGTCAAAGTGAAGTGAACAACAAAGCCCTCAGGTGCATGATGCAACTTTTAAGACTGTTAACAATCATTATTTGGAATGACTTCAAAACTATAGATTATTTAGTGATTTATAAATATATGTAAATATAGTAAGATATTTTTTACTTTTCATCTTATTTATATTATTACATGGAGTGACTTCTGAAAGTATATGTCATTAGTGGAAATATAAAAACTTAGTGACTTTCTGAAAATAAGCTTGGAGGTATTTTTTTAAAATGTAAAATATTTATTCTAGTTGAACAGAAATTTTCTTAAAGAATTTAATCAAAAGAGATATCAGAGAGGGAAAGAGAGATTTATAAACAAGCATTGATTTAATAGTAACTAGAATGGGATTAAATAAAATGTATGTCAGTGTGGTAAAATATTCAACTATTAGCTATTTTACAGGAATAAACTGTAATGATGTGCAATAAAGTTTCATAAAACAGTTAAAAAGAAAACCAGGATATAAAAGTATACCTATTTATACTGATTATAATTAAAATGGTTATGTGTGTGTGTGTGTGTGTGTGTGTGTGCATGTCTGTGCATGCGCGTGTGTATGCCTGGGTATGTGTAGTGTTGCTGTCCTTCTTTCCACTATTATTTAATATTTCACAACACAAATGGTTTACATTTACTATGTAAAAGAGTAACCCTAAAAGTTCTGCTACATCAAGAGAAATACTTGCTGGTTTTAGATACATGGAAGATTGGGGGGGATTTTAAAACTGGGGAGTACCTGGTGTGGGAACAGAATAGGAAGGGGAGAGGAAGACATTCTCTAAAATAAACACACGAACTACAGTGATACTGGCAGAGATAATCTAACAAACAGGGTTATTGTTTTTTGCTAGTTTTTGCTGTTTCTAAAGATCTATACATATATAACAGAGGAATCAAAAACATTGTAGCATAGCAGTTATTTATTGTAAATATAAGCCCAATTTACCCAAATTATGTTCAGACGTAGAGAGGTTATTATTTGAACAAAAAACTAAAGTCTAATAAACAGACATTTGAGAGTAGTTTTTATTTAATTTTTTAAGTTTATTTATTTATTTTGAGAGAGAGCGCGGGAGCAAGTAAACTAAGGCAGAGAGAGAGGGAGAATCCCAAGTAGGCTCTGCACCATCAGCATGGAGCCAGATGTGGGGCTCCATGCACATGATCCATGAGATATGACCTGAGCTGAAACCAAGAGTCAGGCACTTAACTGACTGAGACACCTGGCGCCTCAAGAATAAGTAATTATTACATTAAATGTATTGTAATTAAGGTTTATCTTACTGACCAAGGGAGGATGGTAAACTTCAGTTGTAGGCATCAGTTGAAGGTAGAGGAAGGTGAGGTAGCTCTTCTGCTTTGGAAAATGATCAGGGTCAAGTAACCAGCTTTCAGACAGCCATTCAGGGTCAGCATGAGATGTGCTCCATGCTCTTTTTTTCTTGAGACCGTGACGAAATGCAAACAAAACACAAGAGCACTGTATCAGTCAAGGTTTCGCCATATGCATGTGATTGATTGCAGGGAATTGACTTAATTGTGTTGGCTGGCTAGCTAGCTATGCAGGAAACTCTCAGGATCTGAAGCTTCACTCCATTCAGTCCACAGGCAGAATGTCATCTTAAGAAAATCTGCATTCTATTCTTAAAGCCTTTCAATTTCCTGGATAAAGCCCATCCTGATTATGGAGGACTTGAAGTCAATTGATTGATTTAATCACTCCTGCAAAACGCCTTCATGGCAACATCTAGACTACTATATGATTAAATAACTGGGGACAAATGTCTAGCAAAGTTGACACATGAAACCGACCATCATAAACACTGCAAAACATGCAATAGTGAACTTCAAAAGCAAGAAGAGTAGTAGAAAATGCTACATATTGACCTTCTTTGCTTGATGAAAATATGTAGGCCAAAATATTTTGGAAATATTCAAACATGGTGGAAAACTTATATTTAAATGTGATAAGCTATGATTACAAACTCTTATCTCTAATAAACTGATGAGTCTGTCTTTCCCAAAAGCAATAACTTCAAAATATCACTTTTTCCCTTCAAGGTTTTTTGTTTTGTTTTGTTTTTGCTTTTTTTGTTTTTGTTTTTGTTTATTTTATAGAGAGAGTGAAAGAGAGCCAACGAGGGATGGGCAGAGAGATAATCTCAAGCAGGCTTTATGCCCATTGTGTAGCCAGATCTCATGACTATGAAATCATGGCCTGAGCTGAAATCAAGAGTCAGAACTTAACCAGCAGAGCCGACCAGGCATCCCTTTCCTTGCAAGTTTTTATTTAAATTCTAGTTAGTCAACATACAATGCAATATTACTCTCAGATGTAGAATTTAGTGATTCAACACTTACATGCAATACCTAGTGCTCATCACAAGTGCCCTCCTTAATACCTATCACCCATTTAGCCCATCCCCCCACCCATCTCCCCTCTGGTAACCCTCAGTTTGTTCCTTGGTTTTTCCTTTCCCCCCCATGTTCATTTGTTTTGTTTCTTAAATTCCACATGTGAGTGAAATCATACGGTATTTGTCCTCTAACTTATTTCTTTAGCATAATTCACTCTAGCTCCATCTATGTCGTTGCAAATGGCAAGATTTTGTTCTTTTTTATGGTTGAGTAATATTCCATTGTGTGTATTACATATATATATATATATATATATATATATATATATATATCTCACTTCTTTATTCATCAGCAGATGGACATTTGACTTCTTTCCATAATTTGCCTTTTGTTGATAATGCTGCTATAAACATTGGGGTGCCTAAATATCACTTTTTATTTATTTATTTATTTATTTATTTATTTTTTATTTATTTATTTAGTTAGTTATTTTATTTATTTTTAACATTTATTTATTATTGAGAGACATAACATGAGCCTGGAAGGGGTAGAGAGAGGAGGAGACACAGAATCCAAAGCAGGCTCCAGGCTCTGAGCTGTCAGCACAGAGCCTGACGTGGGGCTTGAACTCATGAACTGCAAGATCATGACCTGAGCCAAAGTCAGATGATTAACTGACTGAGCCACCCAGGCACCCCTAAATATCACTTTTTAGATGATTAGTCATATGTATTTAGTTTGTTTCTGAGTAGAAAGATCATTATGCTTGGAGAGAAAGATAACAACAACTAATAAAAAAAGCTGGAGCCAATTGAAAAGCATGATAACTGTAAAGCTCTTACAAAAGTTGTGAATTCAACACTTGTTAGGTGAAGTAATTCTATATGAAGCTACTGAAATTTAGAGTACTACTAATTCATCTCAAGGAATTTTTTTCAGAAAAAATATAAGAAATGATTTCACATGGTTATCATTGTTAGGGAAGGTACTCCATTGGGATCTGTGTACTCAGTGCATATGTCTCATTTTGATAAAACTCACAGAGACAACATCATGTGTAACATTGACATGAATTTAGATCATTGATTTTAACTACATTGGTAGTGGTGTCTTGAAAATATATACATGGTGTAACTCTTTTTTGTGTATGTGGGTTTAATATGTGGATTACATATTACAAATTTGAGGTAAAACATTCAGATGTATGCTAAAACAAATATTCATTAATGTCCCAGGATTCCAAATTTAATCTCTGAAAACATCAATCTGCAATTTCTGAAGCACATCTGAAGGCTGTAGGGGCAAGCACACACAGACGCACATAAATGTCATATTTATATAACGTTTTATTCCTTGGGTGAAACTGAAGACAAACCTGCGCATTAATCAAAATAATTAAGTTTTAAAGTATAATCGGTTTTGTGATTTTATTTCCTCTTAGAGTGTAGAAGACACCGGGTCAAATAATGTGAAAAATAATGAGTAGGGTCTGTTGACTGAAATTATGCAAAAGCAACTAGCACTATGAAGTGGCATGTAGATGTAGCAGAGTAACTAATTAGACAGCCATCTGGCACCATTTAGATCAGGGTAACAAGGCCTCCACCTCTTAATAGTCCTTTAAGGCATCATTCTCTTACTGCAGTATGCTAATTGATAGTCATGTGAAGGCCCTGAGTTAGAAGAGAAATGTTAAATTATGCTCTGCATACTCTGATTAAGATAATTAGCAAAATACATTATAGGAAGATGTCAGACAAAATGGTTAATGTTTCCAAAAATTTTAATAATTATAAAAGTGAGACTAGAAATACAAAAATGGCTTTTTAAAAAATATATATTCATCAGAAACATTACTACCCTCTCCCCCTCTTCCATCCTGCTTCATTATTTGTTTTGAAAAGTTCAAGAACTTAAGAAATGGCCTCCCATATCAAACTGCATTATCAGAGAGCATTGTAGAAGACACATGATTTTTCTTTTTTAATGCCTATAGTCGTGGATGAGCCACCAAAGTAAAAGGAAAGTGACAATGTGACTGAAATTGCCCTTCATATTCTGAATTAACTTTGGAATTTGGGCACAGCCCCCCAAGACTCACGTATTATATTTATCATGTGACACCTACCTTCCTTTTTTTTTCCAATTTTTATTTACATTTTAGTTAGTTAACATATACTGTAATATTGATTTCAGTAGAATTTAGTAATTCATCACTTATGTGATGTACCTTCCTTCTTGAACACATGATTACCCAGAAATTCTCAGTTATCTCATGGATTGTGCAATTTTCTGTTGTATTCATCTGTCAGTCATTGCTCCATTCTGCTTTTCCCAGCTTCTCTGCCTTCTGCTGTAATTGATCCTGTAAGCAGGAGACAAAGGTACTTTTCTCTTTTTAGAGGTGTCATTAGAACTGTAAAAAATGTTGGAGGAGTATTGGGAGTTAAAATATGTATTTTTCGGACACAAGAAAATTGGTTGGCCAATTACATACCCAATTATTAAATAAGAATCTCTAAAATGTCTAAAATATCAAATCATTGTAAGGCAAAATGTGCTTCTCTCTATAAGACACAGGCTTCTTTTCCTTTGCCCTAACGTCCTGTGGGGACTATTTATGTATGACGCCTATGTGGCAGGCAGTTCTTCTGTTAGGCTAGGTGACTAATTTCCACATTCTCCCCTGAGGATTACACAGACAGGACATTTCTATCAGATTGGTTTTCAATGGTTTTAGTTGCTTTAAAATGACTTGTGACCAGTAAAGTATGGAGGTGGTCACTCCACAGGCTCTAAATCTTTGGAAGATTATTTTTAAAGCAAATCCTTTAAAACTACTGTAGAATGAACAGTTTTTATTTAGAATGACAGGAAAGAATAGCAGAGAAAACCAGAAGGATCACCTTTCCGATAAACTAGTGAAGTATGACTTGTTCCCAATTTTGTTAAGGAAAAGGCTTTAATGTAAGAAATAACGTATTGAATATATTCATTCAGGACATCTGACAAACACAAGAATTAAGTCTTTGAAACATTTATGATTTACATATAATGTATGGATAACTCAGTTTTTACATCATACTCCTTAAATCTGAAGCTGTGGCTTTAGGGGCCTGAATCCCTGGTACATTTCCTTTGAAAATAGAGAAAAATAATGAAGTACCTATATGACTAGCATAGACAATTAGTTATTCTCACACCAAGATCAAATTTATTTCTTATATTTGTAAAATAGAATATTTTAGCTCAAATTATTTTTATTTCATAAAATGTGGTACACCTTTTATAACTAGTTATATTAGGAGACATTGGAGATATTGCTTATACATTAATTAATTAGGTATAGGACAAATTACTGGAAAACTTTTTAAATTCTTCCAACTTATAAATTGACCTATTTTAATATTTTGTTGTTTCTATTTGGTTTTGGTCTAATAAAAGTGTTGTTACTTATATGTTGACACAGTATAGAGTTAGAGTTTGTAACCCAGAGTACACTCATTTAAAAATGTATCAAGTTTTTTAAGCTCTCTGGAATATTTAGTGTGTATACCTCTTATTTTCTGAGTAGATGACTTATAACTTCAATCAAATTACTCATATCCCAAAACATATTGAGAATCCCTACCATATTGGTATCCATGATACATTCACCATCCTTCAGTAACATGTACAATAGAAGGAATATTTACATCGAAGAACATAGTACTCTCGAGTTATCTGTTCACAGAATTCTAGAACAAGAAGACAAGATGGTCTGAATTATTTCTGTATGGTTTTTGATATCTCCACGACTGTTACACTTTCCGGATAAATAACAAAAAGTAGAACACTTCTTATTCAGCCTGAGTTATGAGCTGAATTGTGTCTCCCCACCCCCACCCACCATCCCCCTGAATTCATATTGTCCAGTTCTAATCTCAGTAGCTCAGAATGTGACTGCAGTTGAATATAAAGCCTTTACAGAGGCAATTAAGGTAAAAGGAGGTCATACAGGTGGGCCTAATCCAATAAGACTGATGTCCTTATAAGAAGAGAAGATTAGGACATAGATAAAGAGGGAAGACCATGTGAAGACACTGGGGAAGATAACCGTGTACAAGCCAAGGAGAGAGATTTTCATAGAAGAAATCAACCTGGCTGACACTCTGGTCTAGGACTTCTAGCTTTACAGAATTGTGAGTTCATAGCAAACATTTCTGTGGTTATAGCATCCCTAGCAAATTAATATAACCTGCTGTATGAAATACTATTTTCTAATTTGTGCTGTGGAGAACAATTTATCCACAGCCCAATAGTGCATTTTACCTACCCACTGATGATCGACCACTATGGCAAATCATACTGGCAAAGCAATGGTGGACTAGAAACATGGGTCCCTGCCTTCCATAGTGCTTACAATTAGATATGGAATACTTATTTAAAGCAAATTTACCCTCATGCAACTTGGAATTTTGAGAGTCAGTATTCATGCAGAAAATAGTTACTTTGACCATGAAATGAATCTATAACAATGCATTAAGATAAGAGAGTAGAGATTCTTTTTTTTTTTTTTCATTGGTTTCAATGTTTATTTCTTTTGGGAGACAAACAGAGCATGAGCAGGGGAGGGATAGAGAGACTGGGAGACAAAGAGTCTGCAGTAGACTCCAGGCTCCAAGCTGTCAGCACAGACCCCAACCCGGGGCTTGAACTCACAAGCTGTGAGATCATGGCCTGAGCCGAAGTTGGAGGCTTAACCGACTGAGCCACCCAGGCGCCCCAAGAGGGTAGAGATTCTTAAGCACAAGTGAGTTCAGAGTGGCCCTAACAAAATTAAGAAAGATTCAGAAAATAAAAAAGACAGAGCTGCATGGTGTATAATATGTGGAAAAGTCCACAAGCTGACTTAGAGAAAGTAACAATATTAAGGGAAAGTTTGAAAGAAAACCATCAAAACCAATTGTAAGTGACTTACACTAGCTTTCAGGAGTTTTAAAGGAGCACATCTTCCTTATCTTCTAAACTCACTAATCCCCCATAGGGATATTCTACTTGAGGCAATTCAAATTACTGACAGAGAACGTTCTTTAAGCTCTATCTTTGCTCTTGTTCACTTTTTCTGCATCTCTCAAAGTAACAATTGATAAAGATTCAGTTCTCATTCTAAATATGGATTTATTACCATTATTTTTATGTTGATATGATCTTTCATTGTGAGCAAAAAAATCAAGTTAATTTATTTAACACAGTTACTTAAAAAAAAAAAGTAAATCATGTAGCAAGTGCAGAATGTTTACATCCTAGGATAATTGACCCATGTTTCTAAAGAGCAGCTGTTCAGAGCAACTAGTCCCTGAGAAATAAATCCCTACTTCCTATCTCTTTACATCCTTTACTCTCTGATGTCTGCTACATTCTTCTCTTTCCATAGACCAGGTTTCTATACTCCTGAGTTCACCTGGTAGAAAAACTTCCTCTTTTCAAAAGACTGGCCAACTGAGCTAGGAATGTCAACCTCAACTCTCAATTGCTTACATACAAATAGGCCTTTATTGGCCCATGTTGGGTCAATAATCCCATCTAGAACAGCAAAATTAGCCTGAAAGTAAGATGGCAGTTACACAAATATACTTGCAGAGCATTCACCACGTTCATTTTTGTGTCCATGTGGATTTGTGTAAGTATAGGGGAGAGAAGGGAGAATAGTTTCTATGGCAGAAGTAATGGAGTGATAAAACAGCTCAGCAGGGGTCCCATAAAATATCTTGTGTGTGTATCAAAACCAAATTGATTACTTACTCCTTTGAAGTATTGGATTGTACTTTTGAGACTTAAAATGTTCTGGCTCAAATTATTGACTTTGGCTTTTATGATTTTATGCTTTAGCTCTTTACCACTGCTGAGCACCCTTGTGTTAGATACTATATTCTACCACCTTCACACCTTTGACTATTGCATTCTACCACCTTTACTCCACTTTCCTGGGCTAAATAATTCACCTGCACATTCTGATAGAACACTTACTTTTCAACACACAGGAGTACATACACATACACAGATGTGTGCGCGCACACACACACACACACACACACACACACACACACACATCTTTATTACCTAATCCTTCTATTTGTTTCTTTTTACCTTTTGGAAGCTCCTGCTTAAATATTTCTAATTCTACAAACTCATGTAAGTGATTGTTTACTTTCTTGATACTTTCTTGATACATTCGATACAGGATGAGTCAATTTTAATGGTTCTTGTGCATCTTAAACCTCATTGCCATACCCAAGAGCTGAATGAGCTTATCTGTTGGACTGCTTGCTGTTAATTTTCCTAAATGGAGATCATTATTGTAATTTATAATCTTTGCATACAAGGTTTAGTAAAATATATGAAAACTCAAATATATGAAAACAAAATATATGAAAACTCAATCCCTTAGTGGGAAAGTAACTTTGCTTTCTAAGAATATTTTGCCAATTAATGCCTTTTCTGGAGCACTTTGTGTTAAAAAATTCATTTATAAAACATTTATTAAGCAACCATCACCACCCAACAATAAAATATGCACTGAGAAAGTGGTGAGTAAAATCTGACATGGCTTGACAAAATGTATTGTCCAGTATAAAATAATGGTAGTAATCAATTAATACATAAATTAACAAACACGTGGGATTTTAATAAAAGCTAAACAGAAATAATAAGGTTATAAACTTTTACACAGGAAGGAAAATTATTTTCTAATATTCAATGGACTCATAAAATATATATAAAACACCAAGTTACATAGAAAATGATAAAACTACCAAAGGTCAGTTTTCACAAATCATATTTTCTAACCACTTTTTAATGATTTTAAATTAATTGATTTACTTGTTCACTTCTCACTATGTGTAAGGCCTTAAACCAAAAGCTTTGGAAATATTTAGCTACCTCTTATCTATTGATTTACCTTTTCTTTTCTCTTATATTTTTACTATGGAAAATTCAAACTTATTTCATAGAAAAGAAAATAGTATAATATAATTCTATCATCAGTTTGTGGAAAATCTACTCACCAAGGTCTTTTCCAAATGTCTTTACTATCTTGAAGTAAATTTCAGATTTCATCTTATTTTATACATACATATTTCAGTATACACCTATAAATGATAAGGATTTATTAAAAATAATAATATCATATTTTAAAAATCAACAATAATCCTTTAATATTATCATATAGCTAATATCATTTACATCACTTATCATGTGATAAATGTCACTAGTTCTCTTACACTTCCCTTTATACTTTGAATCAGGATTCAAATTATGTGTATACCCCTTGAATCCCTTTTACACCATAGATTCTTCTTTCTCCTTTCTAAGTGTGTTTTGGGTTTTTTATTCTTAAAATCTATTTATTGGAAATATATAGGGAATATTCTAATAGAATGTCCTATAATCTCTGTTTTTTGTATTCCTTTGATACCCTTTAACATGTTTTGTTTTGTTTTGTTTTGTTTTGTTTTGTTTTGTCTTCCCTTGGATTACCTATAGTCAGAAAGCTTCATTGAAATCCTGTTTACTGCTTGGCAAGAATAATTCATGGGTAGTGATGGGTACTTCCATCCTGAGCAATATAATGTCTGGAGATATCTTTGTAACACTGAGAGACAATGATAACTATTGTCTAGATTCATTTATTAAACAGATTGCAAATAAATATGAATTCTAAATTTTTGTCTGCATTTTATTAGTTAGAAAATTCCTGTAGTAAGTAATTTGCTCTCATTATTTGATTAACATGGTAAGTTCCTCTAGAAAAGAAATTCTTTCTATTTATTTACAAGTCTTAAACATAGAAACAAATACTAGTTCTCAAGTATTTTTCAAAGATAACCAATGAGGTTTATCTATTTTTAAAATTAAATTTTAAGTGCAATATTCATTTACCATTTAATAAGTAAAAGTTTAAACTCTATTATTTCCACAATTCCATCAACTTACTGATTTTAATACTATCCTAAATCATTCCTTGGTCAAATATGAAACTGAATACTTTATTAAATACAGTGTATATGAGACCACTAAGTAAAACTTCAGCATTCAATAAGGTGTTTTCCTTAGACGAAATTTGTGAACTCAAATACATTTATCTTGAGGATACAAAAGATCATGAGGCATAGCTCAATACACTATGTAACTATAATGCAAAATGAATATAAATAAAGTAATAATGAATAATTGCTCTTCGTTTAGTAGAAAATAATTTAAAACAGAAAAATGATTGGGCGCCTCGGTGGCTCCGTCAGTTGAGTGTCCTACTTCAGCTCAGGTCACGATCTCACGGTTCCTGAGTTGGAGCCCTACCTCGGGGTTGGTGCTGACAGCTCGGAGCCTGGAGCCTGCTTGGGATTCTGTGTCTCCCTTTCTCTCTGCCCCTCCCCTGCTCGTGCTTTGTCTCGTCTCTCGCTGTCTCAAAAAGAAATAAAAACATTTAAAAAATAAATTAATTAAAAAAAGAAAAATGATTAAGATGTCAAAAACGGGTATTTCAAAAATATTGAATACATGGGGAAATATCTAACAATATTGATAGGAATGTAAAGATAGGTAACAAAATAGACATTGCAATTTAGAGAGGCATGTAATTCAAGATCAATAATAAATTAATCATTAGAAACTAGACAATATAACCTTTGAAGGCTTCATAACATAGAAGAACATTCATTTATGTATCACAAAAATGTGATTAAAGTTGAATTAGAAAACTGGAATAAACATCACCTCTTAATAAATTGAAAAACATTTCAAACCTTATGTGTGAGTCCCCTGTCTTGCTTTAACTGCCACGTACCAATCTAGAGTATTCTACCTCTTTCTTTTGTCTCTCTTTGCTTTCTGTGGATGGGGAGCAGTTTCAGATTTCACTAGAAAAAGTTCAGAGGTTACAAAACAGAATTATTCTCCTGAATACTTCTTGGAGGTTTTTCTTCAAATTACCAAAGGTTTACTTCATAGTATACTAGTTAACTGCTGAAGAGTATAGGAGTTTAAGAGGAGAAAGTTGATATTTTGGGGGTTATATTTTTTAAGGACAACAAGCCTCATAATTTAAACTTAAACTGTTTTATTCTTTATATTAAAAAGTGAAAGCAAGGGGTGCCTGGGTGGCTCATTGGTTAAACCCTTGACTGTGGCTCAGGTCATGATCTCCTGGTTTGTGGGTTTGAGCCCCACGCTGGGCTCTGTGCGGACATCTCAGAGTCTGGAGCCTGCTTTGGATTCTGTGTATCCCTCTCTGTTTGCCCCTCCCCCACTTGCACTCTCTCTGTCAAAAATAAGCATTAAATTTTTTTTAATATAAAAATAAAAGTAAATAAAGAGTGAAAGAACTATACAAAATCCACAAATCATTCAAAATTATACCATCCAAAAATTAATGGTTTTACTCTTCAGTGAATATTTTTCTAATTTTCTCTACAAAATTTGGGGCACGATAAATGAGGAAATATATTTTATTATAAGATTAAAATCATATTATTTTAGACATGCTACTTTAAGTGAACATACTGAATTTATTATTTTCTCAAATTAAAAAAAATGGAAGTAAAACTAATATTAAAATAAAGTCTATGTTTCAAAAAAGATATTAGTCTTTTATTAGATATTAGGGGATCTTTTTTGGAATTACTTATTTCTGAGTTAAGTAATCATTCCCTGAATATACATTCCAATTAATCGACTATAAATGAATTTATTTTTCTTATATATATTTATCCTTTTTTTCAGTGACGTTACAATTTTCCAAAGCTATAGCACTTTTATTTTAAAATAGTCCATAACATTTCTATTTTGGTTCCCAGTAAAACTGCATAACTGCCCAAATTGTTTGGTCAAATTTGGTCATTTAGATTAATTTCTTATTTACTATAATTTAGTGTAACATCATGTGACATTATTTGTTTTGTTTGTTTGTTTTGATCCATCCCTTACCTGCCTAAATTGTAGAACACAGTAGTATATTTTTTTAAGCTAATTTATTTTGAGAGAGAGAGAGAGCAAGCAGGGGATGGGGAGAGAGATAGGGAGAGAGGGAATCCCAAGCAGGCTCCACCCTATCAATGCAGAGCCCAATGTGGGGCTTGAACTCATAAACCATGAAATCATTTATTGCGGGGCTGATTTAGTTAGCATGAACTCCTTTAGTTTTTATTTGGGAAACTCCATCTCTCCTTCTATACTGAATGATAGCCTTGCTGGATAGAGTATTCTTGGCTACATATTTTTCTCATTCAGCATGTTGATATATCATGCCACTTCCTTCTGGCCTGCCAAGTTTCTGTAGAAAGATCTGCTGTTAACCTTGTCTGTGTTCTTTTATAATTTAGGGATTTCTTTTCCTTTGTGGCTTTTAGGATTTTTTACTTATCTATATGCTTTGCAAATTTTACTGTGATATGTCTTGGTGTTGACCTGCTTTTGTTGATTTTGATGGGACTACTCTGTGCCTCCTGGATTTGGAAGTCTTTTTTCCTTCCCCTGATTAGGCAAGTTTTCAGCTTAATTTCTTCAAATATGCTAGCATATGCTCCTTTTTCCTTCACTTCTTCTGGAACTTCTATGATAAAAATGTTATTAGGCTTTATGGAATCATGGAGTTCCCTCAGTCTATATTTGTGATCCAATATTTTTCTTTCCCTTTCCTTTTCAGCCTCATTATTTTCCATAATTTTATCTTCTTTATCACTTAATCATTTCCCTGCTTCTTCCATACTTGTGGTGATTACAACCAGTTGGTTTTGCATCTCTGTTATAGCATTTTTTATTTTGGCCTGACTAATTTTTAGGTCTTTTATTTCTGCAGTAAGGGACTCCCTGGTGTCTTCTATGATTTTCTCAAATGTGAATAGGATCCTTATGATTGTTGTTTTGAATTCTGAATTGAGCATATTTCTTATATCTGTTTCAATTAGATCCCTGGCTGTGACCTTTTCTTGTTCTTTCTTTGGGGATGAATTACTCTGGCTTGGCATTTTATCTAGGTTTCTGTCTTCTGTGTTTTGGAAAAGTTTGTTGTGTTTTCTGCTCCTGAGATTAATGTCTTTATTAAGAGAGTCATACTCCCTCTCTCTGTCGCTCCCCCATGCTCTCTCTCTCTCTCAAAAATAAGGAAACATTAGAAAAGAGAGAGAGAGAGAGAGAGAGAGAGAGAGAGAGAGAGAGAGAGAGTCATGTAATGTCCAGGGCCTCATGTTTCAGGAAATACTTCTGGTATATCTGTGTGCAATCTGATGCTGTTTTTTGGCTGCTCTTTCCCTCAGGTCAGTCCTCTGCAGATTTTCTCCTTGTCAGCAGTGGGAAGTTTTTGGACTTTGTCCAGAGTGTGTTGAGTTTTATCTAGGTGTGCTCTGGTCTGCTTATTAAAAGAGGCCTGATGTTTTTTCCTCTATAGCTGAAGTTTGCAGCACCCTACAGTCAGTAGACTTGGTGTGAGTGGGCAGATTTGTGCTAGTCTTGTGGGGGAGGGACCCACCTTCTGGTTCTGGAGCACACTTGCCCTAGTAAAGATTCAGCTGCAGAGTGCAGGGGAGGATGGGGCTTGGTGTAAGCGATTTAAGCCATCACTTTTGGTGCCATGCTGCTTAGTGAAGTTAGTTTATGCTGAGGGGTGGGGGAAGGAAAGGTGCTAGCCAGCTCCCTTATCCCTAGAGAGAGGAATTCACACCGACCGCTGTCCAAGAAGCCCTCTCAGGAAAGCAAACAATCTCCCCTAGGTGCCCCAGGCATCCCTCAGATCCTTGCCTTCACCCTGTCTGTGTCCAGGCTGTGTGCCAGCCTGGCAGTGCTGTGCCAGGTGTGTCCCACAAGAGCAGTCACACCAATGTGTAGGAGCTTGGAATTTAGAGTAAAGCACAGCAAAAAGCCAATGTCCAGGTTAGCCACTCTCAACAGGATACTCCGCCCCTATGCTAAGTGGTGGGAGGAAACATTATGTTGCCCACTGGTTCTTTTGTCCCCTGAGAGGCAACACCACCTCTCCCAGATGCATTCCAAAAAGGGAGACTCTCTCCAAGTGTGTCCCAGGGGATCCCTTAGACTGTGCCTTCTGTTCCCAGGCCTCTGTCCTCCTTTTCCATAGGAACACCATAGTGCCCGCTGGGGTCAACACTAGGCATGCTGGGAACCTCTAAAACCAGTCTTTGAGCTCCACTTGTTGTAAAACTCATGATAATCAGGTCCTCTCATTTTCCCAGTCAATGACCTTGGGGAAATGTTTTCCTTGTGCCATCCCCTATGCATTGCACTCTCTCTCTCTCTCTCTCTCTCTCTCTCTCTCTCTCTCTCTCTTTCTCACCTCTGTCTGTAATCAGGGCTTCCTCTCATCCACAGCACCCACAATCCTTTTCTCACCAAAATTATGTCTCCATACCTCCTACCTTCCATAATGTGGCCCTTTCTCTCGCTCTAGTTGTACAGTTTGTTTTGTCAGTCCTCAGATTGATTTCTCGGGTGATCAGAATGATTTGATACTTATCTAGCTGTGTTTGAGTGATGAGGCAAGCATACTACTCTTCCATGGTAGTCCCCCCTAATTTCTGTATTTTACAATAGAATTCATTCCCATTATTTTTTCATAAAAGTGAAAGAAAAACATAAATGTAGATACATATTGAATTCAATTTAAAACAAAGCATGCTGTAGTGTGGCTCTCAGTAAGCTAAAATCTAATCAAATAAAACCAATATTTTCTTTCGGACACTTTCAAATACATGCCCTTTTGTCCTTTAAAATAAAGCTTTCAAATGAATTGATTGCTTTTCTTTAAATTTTAACTGAAAAGTTAAACTTAGTTTGAACCAATTCCAGAAATATGAGCTTTAAAAATATGACTTTATTGAATCTGGGAGAGATTGAGATGTCATTGATAAAATAATAAATGAAAGAGTAGTCGATTTTGATATGAACAAAGAAAATGAATTGTTCGCTAGAGGCCCAAAAGAATTAATACTCTTTCCTAAGTTGAATGTTGGAATGCTGAATATGAAAATAGATTTTTAGTAGAGCTGAAGTTAGTCACATGCCAAAACATAAAATAACATAGTATCCTAAGATTAGGCAAGCTTTACAAATGTGTTATAATCCTAGGAGGAACCATTTATATCATAATGGTGATGGTTTCTTGACATTGTTTTTTTTCTGTCAATGATAAAACAAGGAGATTAATAATAGAATATAGGCTTAATGTTCCATATGCAGTACAATGCATCTTTCTACCAATACTACTATATTATCATGCTTCAACCTCACAACATCCATCAAATGCCAAATTTGATTCCTAATACACAAACTTTAGCACTTATCTACTTAAGTACTTTTTCTCAACATCAAAAATCTATTTATTTTGAATTCAAAGGATTGTTTTGCAACATAAGCACTTTTATAATTTCTGCTGGGGGAAAATTTGAGAAAGAGCACATTTACATAGTCTAAGAGGAGTTTGTGTCTATAAGAAGGTCACACATTGAGTTATATACTGCTTCACTATTTAGTTCAAAGGAAATTTTCCAGGAGTTTGAATATATGCACAATACTAATGAGGAGATGGGTAAAATGAAATACAAATGATCAGATATGTGGAAAAGTAAATAAGTCAGTTCCTAGAGGGAGTGAAACCCTTCATTCAAATTTCTAAACTGTGCTTGAATTACCACCTGCATGAGTAGCCCTGTTATCAGTGGAAAAAAGCCCCACCATCCTTTTTAAAAATTAATGGACTTTCTTTCTTAGCGAAGCTTTAGGTTTACATGAATATTGAAAAGACAGTACAGACTTCTCATATACAATCAATCCCTTCCTCCCAGCTTTCCCTATTAGTGACAGTTTGCACTGGTGTGGTACATTTGTTACGACTGATGAATATTAATTGATTGATGAATGATATAGATACATTATTCCTAAGTAAAATCCATGGTTTACATCGGAATTCACTTGCTGTGTTGTACGATTTTATGGGTTTGTTATTTTTTTACCATTATAGTATCAGATGCCTACTTTCACTGCCTCAGAAATGTCCTGTGCTTTACTTATCAACCCTCCCTTGTTCTGCCTCCACCTCAGTCCCTGAAAACCACTAGTCTTTACCCGGTCCTTGTAGCTTTGCCAACAATGTCCCTTATATGATTCAATGATATTTTGATTTTCAGATTAAATACTACAGAGATAATGCCTCTTTAATAATTTTAAGCAGGGAAGCAAATGTGAAAGTAGAACTCAGGTACGTTCCCCATGAGACTCTACCCACAGTATGAAAAGTTTAAAAATAGATTCATGGGGTATAATATATAGATCAAGGAGCTATGAAATAAAAATTTCCATAGGTGGAAATTTTTGAGATATCCGGAATTGAAGGTATAGAGAGATTTCCCATGATTCCATTAAATTGCTATGACATATGGAAGTTGCCTACCTAAATACCAAAGAAAGCCTTGTTAAAATAACTTTCTGAATTATGGAGGGAGGTCACTAGTGCTTATCATTTTTCTTTATGCTAGATGCCAGAATCTTTGATAACAGATATTTATTTACAACAGGCATTATTTAAATTAAAATATTATAAACACAAAGGAATTTGTCACTGAAAATTACTAAACCTATTATGCTAAGTAAAAATTTTAAGCATTTACCTACATAGTCAATTAAAACACAATTATGTAAAATTAATTGTATTTTATAAATAATGTATTTCTGACATATATATTCAATTGTATCCTCACGAGGATACTGTTAAAAACTTTAAAGCAGATAATGACTATGAGAAGTAATGCTGTATGGGTTAGGGCTAGATTCCACTACGTACATTTTCCACATTCTCAGATTCTTTTATGCATTTACTCTGCAGTTCTTTTAACCATCCAGAACTGGAATGTTGCTACTAGAGTCTTTATTACCAGAACATACATCATTTAGAGCGGTAGATATGTTTTTGGAAATACGAGCTCGCACTAACTCTGTGGGTCATCATGGCACAGTCTCCATGGAGATGATCTGGATTTCCCCACCTCACAATGCTTCTGAAGCCACAGTGAACTTTTGGCAATTGTTTCTTCCAGCTACTCATCATATACATTTTAGTCATATCAGGGAAATTTAATATTTCTTATGACCTTCACATTGATAAAATATTTCCAGCAATTAATCCCTAATCACCAGATGTTTACCCTCTGATTATCAGACTTGTTCCTTTGTGAAAGCTCCAGTGGTATCAGACTTGCTTCTATCTGGCCTTGTGATTTCTACTATCTACTAGAGCACCAGTTAAATGGAAGAAAGAAGAACCATAATAAAGTAAACAATACAATCAACTCAGGATAGCACATTGGCTGGGAGCCTTTGCATATGGAACATTTCAGCTCATGAGCTTGTCAGAGCAACGGTTGTATATTCTGGCATACCAAGTCTCACTTCCTCTGAGGATACGATAATATGGAGAATGTGAACAAAACATGAATACTAATGTATCATAGCTATTTTTAGGAAATATTTTGGAAGCTTTAAAGTTTGGAAGTGTTAAAGTGTTTCTGTGCTGTGTTGGGTGGCATTAAGAGAGGTATACATAAATCTGATTTTGATCTTGCTCAAAAAAATCTGAAGTATAAAAATTAGGTAGATCATGATGCTAAATTTGCTTCTCTCCAAACTACTCAGCCAAAGTCTTGCCACTCTCCACACTGCAATGGGTCTCTTTCTTTTTGGATGATGTTATATTGACTTGGAGTTAATCTGCAGTACATATAAGTGCATATAAATGACAAAACATTAGGTGCATTCATGTTTTCATTTTATCCCTGATAGGGAAAATAGGAATTTTACTTTTTGGGGGGATGGGGAGCTAAATCATTTAGGGTACTTGATCCTGTTGAATATTCAAGAAAAAGTGAATCAACAGATGTCAGTATTCTTCAAAAACCAGTAGTAATAATAATAATAGCAATAATACTTACACAGAGCAAAAATAAACTAACTTTAACTGAGTGCCAGGCTTCCATTTTAACTTCATGTAGTTCTCATAGTATTGCTTTCAGGCATAACATATTTATCCACATTATAAAACAGAGGATCCTGAGACTTGGAAATGTTAAGTCTTTTGTCCAATAACAACTGGATATGAAATACTAGAGCAAAAAAAAAATAAAAACAAAACACAAAAAGAGCTGAAGTCCATATATGTCCAAATCCCATGCTGTTAATCTTTTTATTAAAGTAGATATAATGATATTATTTTTAAATGCCAAATTCACAGAAGAAATTTATATAGTTGACTTGGTATAGTCATTTGGCAAAGATCTATTTTTTTTTGTCATTTCAATGTATTCTAGGAGATATGAAATATATTTAAAAATATACTTCTAAGTTATTATGTAAAAATGATATTAATCTATAATGCTTAAACTTTTCTATGATCTCTATTCTCCAGTGGGTGTTAAAGAAAACATTGATTTCTTTCTTTTCTATTATAAAATCATATATAGTCATTTCAGAAGATGTCAAAGAGAGAATTGTACTAAGAAGAAAATGTTATTCATTCAATTTTTCTACCTAGTAGTCTCCAGTAATATTTTTCTGAATTTCTTTCCACGTTTGTTCTTAAATACAGGAGCACAGCTCCACACAATTATATAATCATTTCACTTAACATATTTTACAGAAGTGGTATCTTCTGTAAAATATATATCTGTATATTATAAGAGTTTACAACCATTATAAGATGCACCAAAATTGTAATTAAATATTATTTATAGCATCATTTATTAAATATTTTCCCATCCTGATGTCACAGAATTTGAGGCTGAAGTTCTCTCTTGTCCAGCAATAGAGTGGATACAGAACTGAATACGACTAATGTCCAGGAGGAGACAAGAGTCAAAGTAAGGGTCCTTGCTCCATATTTATTAGGATCAGAAGTCTCACAAACATGAGGGGGAGAGAGGAGAGAGAGAGAGAGAGAGAGAGAGAAAGAGAGACACGCAGAAAAAGACAGTAAAACAGTGATCATTAACTCATGTATGGGAGAAAGGGGGTTTTGAAGGTATGCGGTGTTAAGGGTTAGGGTCAATACTAATCAAAGTCTGGGCATGGGGCACACAGCCGTTTCCTGCAGGCACCGGGCACTGTGTCTGTTCATCTCAATTTTTCTACGGGCTAAGTCAGATAGAGCATGCTACTTCAGGGTTAACAAGGCATTTTTCTTGCTAATTAGCTATGGATATTTTCACCCTGCTGTGGGGGCTTTCTGCTTCTACCTGTTCTTGGATGCTTTCATTCTGTGGAAGCGGCTCTTTGCTCTATGCTTTGTTCTATGCTGGGGGCGCTTTCACCCTGTGGTGGCTTTCCATCCTAAGCCTTGTTATCCCATTGGTGCAAACTCAGGGAATTCGTAAATTTATTCCCCACACTCTAATAGATTATATATTTCCAAACACAGCTTACTTAATCAGGAAATATTAGAATAATCTCTTATAAAATCAGAGGAAGATAATGATAGGCTCTCCAACTGATAGTATACAATGTACTTTGGAAAGGAAGAAATTAAAAACAGTTA
Source organism: Prionailurus bengalensis (assembly GCF_016509475.1). Taxonomy (NCBI): domain Eukaryota; kingdom Metazoa; phylum Chordata; class Mammalia; order Carnivora; family Felidae; genus Prionailurus; species Prionailurus bengalensis. Next base: position 58,919,834 of record NC_057353.1, read on the forward strand.
ACATGACACTACCTAGAATTTACAAGAAAGACTCTGGAAAGATTCTATAATTTTTTTTAAACATTTATTTATTTTTGAGACAGAGCATGAATGGGGGAGGGGCAGAGAGTGAGGGAGACACAGAATCAGAAGCAGGCTCCAGGCTCTGAGCCATCAGCCCAGAGCCCTGCGCGGGGCTCGAACTCACGGACCGCGGGATCGTGACCTGAGCCGAAGTCGGACGCTCAACCGACTGAGCCACCCAGGCGCCCCTCTGGAAAGATTCTAAAATTAATGAGAGGTCAACCGTATATTACACTAAAAATTTAAATGAAATGTTTAATACAAAAATAGTAGGAAATATATTGAAATAAAATACTATACTATATATACCGTACTATAAAACCTGTGAAAATCCAAAATGTAATTCTGAGAAGAATTGCATTGGACCCCTAAAATTGTATACTTTAGGAGAGTACAAAAATGGTGAAATAAAAAAAAAGAAAGAAAATAGGACATAATTTCATTTTTGTGCATGAGTAAATTCAATATTGTAAAATGTCACTTCTAACCTATATAATCTATATGTTTTACACAATTATGATCAAAATGCAAAATAAATGTCCAGGGAATTTGACAATGAAATTGTAAGTTCAAATATAAGAGGAGTGATTATGATGTCTTCAATGAATTATGTTGGTGAAAATTACATGTCTTCAATATTTCAATATTTCATTTTTTCAGTGTTTTTCAAAATTTTTCAAATATATTCCCACATCACATTGCATTAATCCAGAATTTAAGATGGAGAATCATTTTTATGCTCTTAAGAAAAAATAATTAATTTTTATGATTTTTTGGTAGGCAAATTCAAATCACAGGAACCATAAAGGAAATGGCTGACATATTTGACTTAAAAATAAAAATTTGTCTCACAAAATAAACTAAGAACATGTTTATAAAGCAAACAGCAGGTGCAGGAATATATTTGCAGCATATGTATAAGGCAAAGCAGCTGAAAAGAGAACAAAGAGCTCCTCAAACTCGTAAGGAAAAGAGAAAACTACAAAATAGATTAATAGACAAATTATATGAATTGGCAATTGGCAATTTATGAAATTTAAAAGTGCTTAGCCTTACCACTAACTATTAAAATGAAAAAAAAGAATATCTTAAGAGCTATTAAAATGATTGATAACATCAAATGTTGGTAAAGTTGTAAAATAATACAGACTCATACACATTTTGTAGACATATAAATTTATTAAGGCTTTCGGGGAGGCAATGTATGATTAAATATTAATTCCATGTATACCTATTGACCCATTATTTCTATTTCTATGAATCTAATTTTCAGGAATACTTGAAATGAGCATAAAAATGCATGAATATGATCACACATTGCTTCATTCTTTTAAAAATAATATAAAGAATCTTATAAGTAATGTCTACCCAGGAGGACATGGGTTAATAAATTTGGTTTAACATAGTATACAGTAATAAAAAGCTATTAAGACAAAATGAAATCAAGCCAAATATATTGACACGACAAGATTTGGAAGACATATTGTTAAACATTAATAATAATTTCAAGGTAATACACTATATTGTGTCATTCATTTTAAAAATTGTATGTGTTTATCTCTCTGTTTCTACATTCATAGGAAAGAGGACTATAAAGTCACACTTACTGTGTGTACCAGTGGGATGAATTTTACCACTCTTCCAAATTTCCCAGTCCTATGTTTTGATTCTGGTTTTGTTCCAAGGGTGAGTCTTTTATGATTTAAGCCAAATGTACATATAATTTATGAATCAAACTTGGACATGTTTCACAGTGAGAAAGGACACTATTAATAATTATGCCTAATAAAAGGCACATGACCTATCTCTCCCAGCAAAACCCAAAACTGTCCCAGCAAATTGTGACATATGGTCTCTTGACTTACAACAGTCAGCGAGTTTTATTCTGTTTCCACCATTTGTTTGGAAATGTGCACCTACTCTAAAGGAGATCAATTAGGAAAATAAGACTTTTGTGGATACTACTACTTAAAAACAGAAAAAGCAAAAAAGTCCACTTTCTTCTCTGGACCTAACAAAAGACACTTTGTCTCACATATGAAAACACAAAGTTTGGAGGTAGGGTCTACAATTGCAACAGTTATTTTTGAGCACTAAGGAAAAGCCTAGAGCCACTCACAGACCCTGTATGTTCCCTGAATTTTACTGATACTGAGAAGAGCATAGAGACCAAGAAATGAAGTTCTTAGTACTTCAGGGCACATTTAATTACACCTCACTTAAAGTTCCAGAATACCACCTGGAATTTTCAGTTTTATGAGTCAGAAAGTTCCCTTTTTTTGTTTGTTTAGGTCAGTGACAGTTGAGTTTTCTTTTTTTGTCATCTCTAACGCAGGGTACTAAATAATATATACTTAGGATCTTCATTAGTGTCTCATGGTGGTCTAGGAGTGGAAAATACACAGACCCAAGGCTAGAAAGTTTCATGTTTTGCTTGCTGTCCTTCTATATTACTTACATTATGTACCATTTTGAAATAAACGTCAAAAGCGTTAAAAAAAAACTCATATGATGTTCAGATTGAAGAATAAAGTTATATATTTTGATTTTATCTTTTGTACATTAGGAAAAAATTACATGCTTTTATTTTCCTGGAGAAGCCTCTCTTTATTTTTAAATATCCTTAATAGAATATGCCTCTTTTCTTTCCTTGGCTTACAGTTAGTGAGTTGTTTTTGGTTGCATTGTTATTTTAGTAAACATTTCCATTTCTTTCTTTTGTAGTTAATTATGTTTATGGTTGGTAATGTTTAACTGATGTCAATGCTCGCTATCATTTTTTAAATTTGTATTTACTATTGTAAAGCATAATTCATTACTCATTGGCTGAAGTATATATTCAAATAATTTTTTCAATAGTAGCTCATCTATTCTCCTAAAGCATTCTCTACTTAAATTTCTCTTCTTTACACCAAATAGAAAATTTGAATTAGTATACTTTTTTGTCACAGTTTTATTAGAATTTATGCCATTTATTGTTTAAAAAAGTATTCTAGATGTTTATTTGAAGCTTAAACTTTTTTTCTTTCTGTGTGCTCAAATTGTGTTGTATCTTTATTTTAAATTTTTACTTATTAATTTTAAGTTTTTATTTTTATTCCAGTTAGTTAACATATAGTGTTTTATTAGTTTTAGGTGTACAATGTAGTAATTCAACACTTCCATACATCACCCTGTGTTCATCACAGCAAATGCATTCCTTATATTTTATCTTTAAATTTAAACTTTAAAAATCATAGGATAATGAAAAGTAACACTTACTATATACTATATACTGGCAAGTGGCTATGCAAGTCAGAATCATTATGTTATAAATTCCTCCAGGCATTCTCTAAATCAAGTATAATTATAGATGAATGTATTTTATTTCTTTTGGGATATAGTAAGCCATTAAATGTTTTAATTTAAATTCAAACATTTTTTTTCTTACCATTGTTTTGAATATTGTTGATATCCCAGCTTTTAAAATGTGTTTCTTCAGGGGCACCTGGGTGTCTCAGTGGGTTGAGCGTCTGACTCTTGATTTCAGCTCAGGTCATGATCTCAGGGGCATGGGATTGAGCATCAGGCTCTGTTTTGCGCGCGGAGCCTGTTTAAGATTGTTTCCTTCTGCCCCTCTCCCCCACTTGCACTCTCTCTTTCTAGAGCAAAATAAATATATCAAAATAAAGTAAAATGTATTTCTCCAGAGCAACTTAAATTTTGCCAGGTTGATCATCTATCTTCATATCTCTCTTCTATTTTCACATCTCTTATGACTCCTCTGTTCTCTATATTTTAGAACAGCTTAGTAAATTTGTTCTATACATTACTGATTTGGGTTTTTCTATTACACATTCACTTTTTTTAAGTTTTCTTCGTTATGTATTGAAAATCTCCTATTGCCTTTTAACTTCCTTTTCAGTCTTCCCTTACTATATGTACCCCTCATTATATTTTATACTATAGTATTTTTCATTCACTTTCTCCCTTTTATCTTTTTCATTTCATTCTGCTTCAGTTTTTCCAAGAAACTTTTTCCCCCTATTAGGATAGTAGTTTCTTATACTTTCTTCTATTTAATTTGAGAAATACTTTAAGGATTTCTGCTCTAAATGTGAGGTTTTAGCATAAATTTTCTTCCTTGTATGACATTACTTTTGTTCCCTTTGTTTCTGTTACGGCATCCGAAGATGAGTAGAAGTCTAATGTGTCTCAATGGCTGCAGTGGGCAGAGGGGTACTTTCCTTCGGCCTTGTTCTGTCCACCCTGCCCTCCTTCCCTCCTGCCTGGATAGCATTGTCTACAGTTGCCAGTCCAATCTTCAATGTCTGAATGCATTTAGTTTGACTCTGCTAACTTTACATGAGGATGTGTTCTAATATTGTCGCTTAATTTGGAACTGAAAAAACTCAGGGACATAAACCACTGCAATCCCCAATTTCCTCAACTCTCAACTCATATCCCAAATTTATGCTTGTGCTTACTTCTTATGTGAAATATATAATATTTTATTGTTACTTCCCTACCTCTTCTTTTCTACTAAACTCCAAATTCATTTTATACCATATATTATCTAGATGTTCTATTCTCCAGCCTGTTATATCCAAAGTTCTGATAACAAGGAGGGAACATATTGCAATGGCTGTTTGAAAATGAAGCACCCACACTGGAAAAAGAACAGCTAGATATTTCCCACAGGGCTATAGAAACTGAAGATTGGCAAATGGTTCTTCTAATTTGCTTTCCTGCTGGATGTTTCCTTTCTGCCATGCCAGAGAGCCCAATGAGCACTCAGTCGTTTCTCAGTAAAGAAATTAAGTACATTTTCACCTTCCAGTAGATGCAAAGAGTTGATGTGTCTCAGCCAAATATTATAGTATATGTTTTTTTTTTTCCCTTTTTATCTGACTTCAAAGATTCTGTTGGAAGTTAGTGAGGACGTATCACACACTAATTATAAAACAAAATTATTACTTTCCAAGCATAATTTTAGCATTACTGGAAAAGTTTTGCTCTTTGAGAAAAAAGCCTAAGGGAAATAAATGTTGTCAATCTATTTGTAAATTATAGGATTGTGGTAGACATACCTTTAAAATGCCGCAATTTATCTTTCAGATTTAAAAATGAAAGTCAGCAGTGATCTATTTTTTGTGTGTGATTTTCATGTCTATTTTATTTTATTTTTTTTAATTTTTTTTTCAACGTTTATTTATTTTTGGGACAGAGAGAGACAGAGCATGAGCGGGAGAGGGGCAGAGAGAGAGGGAGACACAGAATCGGAAACTGGCTCCAGGCTCTGAGGCATCAGCCCAGAGCCTGACGCGGGGCTCGAACTCCCAGACCACGAGATCGTGACCTGGCTGAAGTCGGACGCTTAACCGACTGCGCCACCCAGGCGCCCCTTCATGTCTATTTTAAAGAAAGACACAGTATGAATATAAATGTGAATTTGGTTTTGCAAGGGCTATCTGTGAAATCTGAAGCAAACACTATGATGTACCTTATGTTTATTTTACTTACATGGTGGCCATTGACAGAGGAAGAAGTTCTGTATTTATAGAACTCAAAAGTGATGCTTCTAGCGGCAGCTCCACATGCACAATGTTGGTCTGCCCTCCACCCTGACTTTGGGGATTAAGACCTCTGACATGGAGAATGATGCTTACCGTTGCTGTTGCTAGGGGAAATACAAAAGGGTTTTTAGGGTGCTTCAAGTGAAGAGGGTGGAAAGTGAGACATTCTGTAATCTCAGGAAGACAAGCAAGCGTAATAGCGATGCCACATGAATTTGAAGTGCCTTACCAGTGTAACAATGTGAATGGGTGAGAGGATAAAATCAGACACTGGTTTTTTGCAAGGATTTCAGAAATATAGGGTTATCAGTGGAACAATAATCTGTAGCAGTAGTGGACCAGATTTTAGTTATAATCAATTTCAACCATGTCTAGTCATAGAATTTATGAGCCTAGGTCACTTCACTTAAGAATGATCTACGGGGCACCTGGGTGGCTCAGTCGGTTAAGCATCTGACTTCGGCTCAGGTCATGATCTCGCGGTCTGTGAGTTCGAGCCCCACGTCAGGCTCTGTGCTGACAGCTCAGATCCTGGAGCCTGTTTCAGATTCTGTGTCTCCCTCTCTCTCTGACCCTCCCCCATTCATGCTGTCTCTCCCTGTTTAAAAAAAAAAAAAAAAGAATGATCTAGACCATGTTCACAGTTTGAATACCTGCAAGCTCTCCGTGCAGCAGCTGAGCCTATTTAAAGTTTCTTAGAGAATAGAAAGAAAAAAAAATAGCTTATACAGCTTACATCTTAAGCCTAAGAATATTGCACAATACCAATTTTCATGCGATGTAATAATATTGCCTTTTCATTAGTGGTCTGAGTTCTCCAGTTTTAAAATGGGAAAGACCCAGGCTTTTTGAATGAGACCAAGTCATTAGCCTGAGCTTCTAACTCATTAATAATGACACAAATGACTGCCCCCCTAACCCTGGGGCATGAATAGAATGGACCTTCTTGCTTTAGGTTGAGAGAAAAATCAGATATATCAATATGATAACATATTTGTAAGGCACATTCTGACACTCTGATGTAATACTCACTTCTGATCCAGAAACACTAAATGGCTATGCTCATGAAATATGAAGTCACTATTTAAGCAGGAGGCATAGATGATAGATGATAGATAGATGGTAGATAGATAGATGAATGGTAAGGATAGGGATACAAGAAGAGATATAGACTGAATACTTGCAAAGGAGATAAAATTGGTAAAGGAGATAAAAGAATCCTCAGGAAAAAATGATCAATATAAAGAGATTGTGTCAGACAAGCCAAGATGAGTACAATAAAGAGAAAAATATGATGCTTGGATTTATATACTTGGAGGTCATTAATAGCCTGGTAATACAAGCTTTATTAAATGTAAGTTCACAAATCAAGACAAGATTAAAGAGTGAATGGAAGGTAAAGACGTATAAACTTCACAGGTATAAAAAACTTCAAAAGAGGAGAATAAAAATAATTTTTATATATAAATATTATATATGACTACTTTGTATATCTCCAAAATGTATAATAATTGATAGAAGACTAGGACTATTTATGATGTAAGATACTCCATAAGATATTACACTCTTTACATGCTAGCTGGAAGTATTCAGAAAAGAATTAACTATTAATAATACAAGGGAAAGGCAAAATTTTAAAAGGGAGCCTACTTTTTTAGAAAGATCTAAATGTGTGCAGAACATGCTCTTTGGTAGGAGAAAGGACTCTTCCTAGTTCATATAAAAAATGGAAAGAGACCATAGGAGTATTTTAGAATACTCAATAGAAATAGGCATTTTTACACTATTCAATAGAAATATCTAACCTGGAGATTCAGAAATACCTGATTATTCTGTTTGAAATGAGAAATACAAGAAAATTTAAAATAATTAGGAAGCATGAGAAAATAGAAGAGCATTAGCATAGAACTACTAACAACCACCATCATGATCACAGGTTTTGGAATGATAATGAGGGAAAGAGAGCAATGGATAAGGGGGAGTAAGACATTTATATTATGAAAGCTAGAATTTATTGTCATTGACAGCTCCCTCATTCTCAGAAGTTCGATAGAGAACACAAGAGTTGGGTGATCCCATGTAAGAAAATCCTTTACTAGCTGAAATTCCATTGCCTGTATGGGGTAATCATCACCCTCCCCCAACTTCAGATGCTCACTTATTGAAGTGTGGACTTCAATAAAAGCAAGGGGACTTAACAACTCTAAATTTTGTATGGAATAAATATAGTTTTAAGCAAGTTGAACAAATGTAAGAATTGGAGTAAAAATAAAATACTGCTGTATTAAATGTACCACCATTCGCTGAAACACTTTTTACCAGTAAATAGCTATATTTCATATGACTATACAAATATTTTATTATGACTAAATTATTTTACTTAGTGGAAATATATTTTTTCTCTTAAAAAAAGAGTTATAAATAGAACAAAATTAATAAGGATTTAGGACCTACTACTTCCAATAACATGTTCATTTCCTGGAAAAGATGCTTAAGTTGTTCATCATATTCACTGATAAAGTATTTCAAGCTCTCAGAGTTTCAGGAATACGATATTGTTTCACTGAGCTACCCTACTGTACCCAGATTCTTTACTGTGTAAATTAATTGATCAATTAATCCAGTTGATTTGATCCAGTTGATCAATTTTCATGCTTGATACCTAAGAATCAATAAAAAACACATTACGAGTGCTTCCAAATATTAGAGCAAATTAGCTATGTTTTCTTTTACTTTCACTTTTCCAAAAGGGTATCAGTTAACTTAAATGGCCATTGGTTTTTCTTTTTCCCAGGGCTTATAGAGGGAATCACCTCTGAGGGAAACACACATATTCATTACCAGATGTGTAAAAAACACACTGACACTTTAAGCTCAGTTGCATAATGTACTCTATATACATTATTTCTTCCCATTTTCCTTTGCTTATTTTATTATTTCAAAACGGAAGACTTGGGGTTAATTCATCCTGAATTGTATTTCTTCAAGCCAATATAAATAACAATTTTAGACTTATTTCAATGATTAAAAAACTACTAAACTTCACCGTTCATCTATCGCAATAGTCTTTGCATAAGAAATGACCAAAATATGTATTGTAATAATACAGACAAAATAACATAAAATAGTACATTATTACTCCATTTTTCATCAAATGTTAATATAGGCTGTTCAAACAATAATATTTTTTTATTATTTCATTTCTACAGAAAAATAATTGATTCAGTTTAAATATAAAAATGCTTAGGTCTTTCAAAGAAGAAATTTCAGCAAGTTATCATGAAGACTGTCAAATATATTTACTGTGCCTTAGAGTTGTTGCAATAAAATGGTTGGCACATAAAAACTGGTGCTTGTACTTTTTACCAGATATTGCTTGAGAGGCAACATGGAGCATTGAAAAGAAAATTACAAATCTGATCCTCTAGCTTTCTAATTTGGCCCTATATAAATGAACTTGTGATGTTAGACAAAATACTTTTAACACTTTGATTTAATCTTCTTGCTTTTAAAATAAACACAATACTCAGGTTTTTATTAAAAAATATATTAAAAAATCCAAAGTGATAAAATATAAAATGTCATTATAATAAAAGTTTTATTTTATGTGATATATGTATTTATTTATTTCTTCACACATATTTTTATTTGTTACCATGTTAAATTAGCATCTTAAATCCTTCCATCTTTCACACTATTGAAAATGACAGCTAATAGGGGTGCCTGGGTGGCTTAGTCGTTGGACATCTGACTTCAGCTCAGGTCATGATCGCACGGTTTGTGAGTTCGAGCCCCCTATCGGGATCTGTGCTGACAGCTCAGAACCTGGAATCTGTTTCAGATTCTGTGTCTCCCTCTCTCTCTCTGCCCCTCCCCTGCTCACACACTGTCGCTCTGTATCTCTCAAAAGAAATAAACATTAATTTTTTTTAAACGACAGCTAGTAATAATGAGGCTGACATGACATTTTGAGAAAAAATATATTTTCACTTACATAACTCACAATGTTTAATGAGTGAGTAGGACTTTACCACTTACTAATTAAATTAGTCTGCCTTAAATAAACCACAGTAGTTGTCAGTATTGTTTTCATGGGTTAGGATGATTATTTTCACTCATAAAACTGTTATTTTAAATTTGTATTCGTAAGCCATAGAGGAACTAGGTACCTAAAAATATTTGTATAGATTACTGTGATATATCACTTAAAATAATTGTTGTTAAAGAAATATAAAATTGGAAACACACCAAATATTATGATTTTAGCTCAGAAACAAATTCTTAAAAATACACACACACACACACACACACACAAACTACAAATACTGTCAAATATTAAATCCTGGTTTCCACAGATGATAAAAAAAAATCTTATTCCTATTACTTTCAACTGAATATTAGAAGTATATGATTATCTCCTCATTGGACTACAGTTTTGAATAAATAAAATTATATGATATTATGGGAGAAAAGCAATAATAAAACACATTGCAGCCATTAAGTTGTAGTTTCATTCTCTTGCCAAGTAAAATATGGATGATTAGACTCCATATACTATTGTTTCACATAGAATTCTGTTTGGAAAATCTATTTGCCTCAAAATCGATTTGTTATATATATTTTTCTTCAATTAATTACTAATGTTGGAGTTAAAATACAAGATGTTACTAATGGGAGTGAAAACATGACTGGATGTTTGTGTAAAAACGTTTTCAAAGTTTGATCACCAGCTCCAATCTAATTTAAATGATAATAACATTTTCAGAGTTTTCTGGTGCCTTATGCAAGTTTTATCTCATGTTATCAGAAATAATTCTGATATTTTGAGTATATAATATACAGTGTATTTAAATTCTCATGTGCCCTGTGAATTTTTTTCATGTCAAAATTGACTTTGGATTTTTATAAGAGCCAAATTTCTACAGAATTAATTTTGTCCTTGGAAAAGAGAAATAAACTTATTAAGCTAGTTAAGAAATGTTAAACAGTACCATTTATAATGTGTACTGCAGTTAAAGCAATTATTTAGTGTAGTAACTTACTAAAAAGGATATTAGTAATATAAAATAGCTAATGTTGTTTTTAAGTAGGTTTCCTAACCCCTCATATGTAAATCAGAAATACAGAAGACATGGCTTTTTAAAAAATCTTTAAATATATTTCATACAATAGTGTTCTCTCAGAAGATGGCATTCACAATGATCTTGACATAGCAGGAAAATTGATCCATATTCTAAAAGTGTAGAATTCCCATGATGCTTCCTTTTCTCTTCCAATGAAAAGAGTATACCTCAACCAATTGGGGAATTTGTGAAAATGCTTTGTGGTTAGTCTATTGACTTAACTAAATGTCATCAGAGACCTCCATACATCCTTCATTAGTGCCTAGTAAGAGAAAGTCAGAGTGTGACTTTCCAATATCTTTAACTCATAAACTTTCTCTAAACTTCTATGGGGTATACATCCTTAATGCCTAGAAATGCCAGTTGTTATCATGGATTCTGATCATGCCATCCTTCAAATGTTAAGGATTTTGATGGATTTTTGGCAGTAAAACCCTACTGTTCAGCACTTTTCCCTTTCAGATCTTCAAAAGATTACACATCATGAAACAATATGCAAATAGGTAATTATAGTATTTCATGACTGAGAAAATATCTGACAACCCCAAAGATATGGATTATGTAGATTTTAAAAATGAGATTTAAGCTCAAGATTAAAGTAGGGTGGCATGAGTGTGAGGAGATGGGCACATCTAAGCAGTGAAAGTCTTTTAAAGAGTAAAACAAAGCAAGACAAACAAAACAAAACAAAAACAAGCAGTGAAAGCCTCTGGAAATGGCCCTAATAGCCTACACAAATAAACAGTTTTTCAATAAAATCTATGAAAAAATTGGTAAGAACTATGAGAGTCTGTAGAATTTGAATCAATACCTCTGTGCTCTATCCTGTCCCAGTGAGATGGAAATTTCACTCCAGAGAGGTACAGCTAAGAACATAGGCCTCCCTCCCTCTGCCCCTAGTTCCCAAATGAATGTATCTCCCTGGAAGAAGCAGGACAAAAGCATTTTTCATCTTGCCCACCGCTGCCTGTCACTGAATTAAAGATCCACAGGAGTGCAGCGGAGAAGTAGGGGCTCTGTTCTTCCTCATAACCCCCCAGCCATGAGACAGAGGATCTACCTTAACTTCAGTGTCATCAGGAATACTGCGGGCTCATTTATTTTTGCCTTGGCTTGTGGCTTGGGGTGTTTCACACCAAGAGAAGTAAGCAGGAGAGACCTAGGGTTCTTGTACCACCAAACACTGTGCCCTCAGCTCCCAAAACAAGGGTGTCACTCAAATAGAAGCCTATCATTGTCCCTACTACTGCACCAGAGCTGTGTCTCAGAGATGTTTTCCCCAGGTGAATAGCATGCTGTGGAACAGAGAGATACAATCCTTCCCTTAGGAACTGACTTCATTCGCAACAGAACGTGGAAAGGTCAACCTCACAGTGCTCTTGAATATAGTAAAAATTGTGTTGAAAGATAAAAAGGAAATGATTCACTGGCTAAACTGTAGGCTTTTTAAAATTAAATGAATCCAGCTTCCTATATGTCATCTCACTTTTTCAAAGGGCCAGTTGGTGCATAATAGTATCACAAATCCTGCCCCACACAGACAAAATGTTTCAACTGACTCTGACTACTCTAGTGATATAATTTTCCAGGCCTGTGAGGCCCTTTCCAATAAGACACCATATTTCTGCTGCTAGCAATTGACCAGCAGAAAACTAAGATATAATAATTGTAAATATTCAGTGCTTAAAATGTTCTATACTATGCTGGGAGAATATACGTGTGTATACTATATTTATATGCATATAAAATAACTATGTGTGCTAATTAATTTTGTAAGAAGGTTATGAGACTAGTACTACAATTATAGATGAGAAAATTGAGCCATGGAGAAGTTACCCAAATTATTCATCTTCCCATTACTAGCAAGTAGTATAATTTAACTTTAGTCTCAAGTAGTCTAGCTACAGAAAACTCTTTTAGTAAATTGTAAAAGTTCGCTGTAGCTGATAAAACTGCAGCACTGGTTAAGAGCTATTATTTGAAGGAATAAATACAGCAGAGAACTATTATGGACACAATCACAATGAGTATAACCACAAATGTAAGAGCAGGTAGAGAATCTCCTTACTTTCATTTTTAACTTGAAAAATCTATAGCTACATCTCCAACTGAATATTCCCCCATGTCTCAATGCAAAGTATTTAAAACCTAACTAATTAATTTCATCGCTAAACATGTATGTCCTTTATGCTTCCCTCTCTGTGAATGGCATCACCAATCAACTGACTGCCGAAGTCAAAATCCCTAGTGTTTTGTTGAATCTCATCTCTATGTCTAAAGACCCACCCAGCAGTCAAAGGGTGCCACTAAAATTCTTTTCATATAAAGTCCTTTCTAAATACATTACTCATTTTCTTTTACCTAAACAATTACAAATCTCTCCTACCCAATCTTCTTACACCTCTATAATCCACCCTTCAATTGTTCCCCAAATCTTCTGCTTAAAATCTTATTCTGTTTGAGTTATCAGCTTATCAGTAGACAGAATGCAATAAAATACAAATGTTTATTACTACATGCAGTCTAATTCTGTAAATGATCCTGAACTAATACAGAGGACTGACTTGTTAAGTCAGACTAACTCAGAATCGAATTTTACAAGTATTTTCACCAACATGAGAATCTTAACACTCTCCAAGAAATGTCTCTCTGGTACAGGATGAAAATATATTGAAATCTAACCACAAAATATTTTCCTTCTCAGTTTCCAAGCTACTTTTCTAACCTCATCTCAACATACTCTCCTCAAACATACACTTTAGCTTATATTACTTTGTAATATAACCTCAGCATGCCATGTCCTTTTTCATGAATTATCACATGGTTGTCTTTTAGTTTGATATACTCTTTCTGCTTCCCTAACACAAAAGCCATCTTTTTTGAAGATGTTTCAGTGTTCCTTGGAAATGAGCTAGTCTTTCCCCCTTTCCCCCGTCAGCTTTGCATTTCCTGATTGTGTGACTACACAGACCTCTGAATTTTAAGTACTTTATATGCTTGGACCATTTTATATACTTTTTAATACTCAAGCCTATGCAAATACATGACACATAATAGAGCCTTTTTTTAATGAATGTATGTCTCCATTGAGAAATTTGCAAGTTTCAATAAGTTCTTGTAAAGTCTATGTTGTTTCATTCAAGCCTACAAGTAGGTAGAAATAAAGTTTAGTCATTAAATTGTCAGACTCATTTCACTGTAAATTAAAAATTAGAGAAATTATCTGTCATTAGAAATTATTGAACTATTGAACTATTATTGAACTCTAGAATGATATTCTGCTGCTCTTAATCTTTTATTTTTTTTTGTCCATGACTTAACAGTCAAGAATTCACTTAGAAAGTCAAGAAATATTTGAACAAGCTCATCCACTTTATATTTCCGTAATTGATGTGGTTTTTAAAAATTCTCAGCTGAAATGAAGTTTCTATCAGTACTGGCTATATTAGAACATTTCTGGGGCACCTGGGTGGCGCAGTCGGTTAAGCGTCCGACTTCAGCCAGGTCACGATCTCGCGGTCTGTGAGTTCGAGCCCCGCGTCAGGCTCTGGGCTGATGGCTCAGAGCCTGGAGCCTGTTTCCGATTCTGTGTCTCCCTCTCTCTCTGACCCTCCCCCGTTCATGCTCTGTCTCTCTCTGTCCCAAAAATAAATAAACGTTGAAAAAAAAAAATTTAAAAAAAAAAAAAAAAAAAAAAAAAAAAAGAACATTTCTTCTAATCAGGGCCAGAAGCCAGCGCTGTAGCTTTTAAAAAATCCTATGGATGGTGTTCTCCAGTTGTAGTTTTAACTACCAGCTTCTCTTAATCATCATTATTATAAACTAATGACATTGGTAGTGATGACCTTTAAGGTCTTTTGTAGAAAAAAATAAATTATTATATTACTAAGTCCAAAGTACTTTTTGCTTCCTCATAGCATAGAACGATGATTATATTTCCTTATAAGACAACAAATCTTACATCACATGAAAACCAGCCATGAATCTGAACACATAGCTGATATTTCCTTGAACAAACGTTATGTATGACAGATAAATATATTTCCCTAGCAATTATTGCATTAACAGTCTCTCTCTTCCCGACCTTCTCTTTCCTCTTCCCCTGCTACTCCGCCTCCATCTTTCCCCCTGTCCCTCTCTTTCCCTCTCTGCATTTATTGTATAATAGTTTCTGGGGACAGGATCATATTCACGTGATCATCCAGTTCACTGAACAGTTTAACATTTTGTAAAGATTATTTTCCCAACTAACATTATTGTTATTATTTTACTTATTTTTATATCAGAGATATTTTATGAAATGATGTGCAGCTCATATACAAATATGTGAAATGTTAAGTCTGTAGAGTTGTCACATGGCTTAATTTACACGTACATAATTTGTTTATATCTATTCTGTTGTTTTCACCTTCCATAGAATTTTTTAAAAGCTACAGCGCTGGCTTCTGGCCCTGATTAGAAGAAATGTTCTAATATAGCCAGTACTGATAGAAACTTCATTTCAGCTGAGAATTTTTAAAAACCACATCAATTATGGAAATATAAAGTGCATGAGCTTATTCAAATATTTTTGACTTTCTAAGTGAATTCTTGACGCTTTTCTTAGAAAACTTGAGGGGCGCCTGGGTGGCTCAGTCGGTTAAGCGTCCGACTTCAGCTCAGGTCATGATCTCATGGTCCGAGAGTTCGAGCCCAGGGTCGGGCTGTGGGCTGATGGCTCAGAGCCTGGAGCCTGCTTCCGATTCTGTGTCTCCCTATCTCTCTGCCCCTCCCCCGTTCATGCTCTGTCTCTCTCTGTCTCGAAAATAAATAAACGTTAAAGAAAAAAAAAAAGAAAACTTGAGTTAAGTTCAGCTAAAGACAGAAATATACTAACCATTGCATTTATTTTAGAATTGGTTTACTTTCAATGTTTTTATACCTAAGAATTGGTTTTGAATAGTGTTACTTTTTTATACATAAGAACTTTTTAAAAAGTGTATTAAGGGGCGCTTGGGTGGCGCAGTCGGTTAAGCGTCCGACTTCAGCCAGGTCACGATCTCGCCATCCGGGAGTTCGAGCCCTGCGTCGGGCTCTGGGCTGATGGCTCAGAGCCTGGAGCCTGTTTCCTATTCTGTGTCTCCCTCTCTCTCTGCCCTTCCCCCGTTCATGCTCTGTCTCTCTCTGTCCGAAAAATAAATAAACGTTGAAAAAAAAAAGTGTATTAAAAATCATTTGAGATTAACAAATGATCTATTATGTAATAAGAGATTATGGCAGTTAAGGGAAAAAAAGAAGTCTTATGTCAAAAGGAAAATTTTTATGCCATATTAATTTATAATTTAGAGGATTTTTGGTGAATTAACTGTAGCTTTAATTTTATTAGTATGTAAAGACTCTTAGATAATAGGCAGGCTAATAAGTCATTTATGAAGTAAAAATTATCTTTTTTGCCACTGTGAATCATAAATATTTATACAGTATTTTCAATATACACTTTCAGTGATCATTAAGCTGTAATTATTCAATTTTCTACATTGCTGTTATTAGTTTCATCTTTCACTCATTCATTTTTCCTTTTGCTACTTCCTTTATGACAGTAACAGTATACAACCATAAGCAAATATAAACCACAAGTTAAAAACTATAATCACAATTCTCTCTAGAGCAGTCTCCAAGTAACCTTTTGTTATGCCAAAATTGAACTTGATATGTTCACACCAAATAAAATCTCTCTATTTTTTGAGTATCCATTGCTTTAAAGAGGAATCAGAAGCAATCAATCATTCTTGGTGTGATGTTAGAAAAAAATCACGCCTTATCTGAAAAAATATGTGAAAATATGAGGGAAAGGTTGGTGAATCCACAGTATGAGAAGAGATAATAGGCTAGGTCAGGACTGAACACATAGAATTGGGCAGCCCTGTAGTGATAGGAAATCACAAAGCAAAATGAGAAATAAAGCAACAGTACAAGGGAGGGAGATTTAGGAGAGTGATTTGAAGTTTCTTCATGTACAGGCTACTCTTAATGATCACAGATGGAAAAATGGCACCAAATGAATTGTGAATATTGGCACCAGCATCCCAGCACTGCCTTTATAAGTATTTCAGTTAGTTTTTCTCAACATTTAAAGATACCCTTTTGTGTCTTCCTGAGGTACTTAAAAGAGAGAGTCCTATGTAGGGAGAATGTCCTTGTCCAGGAAGAATACATAATTTTACTGAGAGGACAACATTTCAGTTCAGAAACACATAAATATTTAACAGAGAACATGGTCAAATTCTAAATCGTGTAGCTCTTATTGTAAATTCAGTTTAAGTTTAGAGGACAATTTCAACAATGGAATTTAAGAGAGACTCTAAACAGTTCCTACAATTTTGCTATTGGAGAGGGAGGAGAAGGACCTTAGAGTAGAGGTGGATTGAGTAATTTGAGGTGACTGTCTTTGTTTTCTGTATTCAATGACTAATCATGCCCCTTTGTGTTAGGGTTCTATTGTTTCCATAATATAGTACCATAAATTTAGCCGCTGAAAACAACATAATTATCTCACTGCTCACATATCAATTCAGGTAGCTCAACTGATGTCTCTGCTTCATGTCTTCCAAGGCTAGATTCAAAACATTGGCCACACTGGGGTCTCATCTGGAAGCTCTGGAAGAGAATTTCCTCCTTCCTAGATCTTTTAGGTTGATGGCAAAACTTAATTCCTGCAGCATAGGGCTGAGGTCCTTGTTTTCTTGCTGACTGTTGTTCAAGAGCCTCTCTCAACTCCTTAATGTCTCCTGCATTCCTTGGTTTATGGCCCCATATATCTTCAAGAACAGTAATGGTGGCTTGATTTCTCCCATTTGAATATCTCTGACCTCCCATCATGGTCTCAGCCTGAGAATGGTCTCTGCTCTTAAAGGAATCATGTGATTATATTCGACCAAGCTAGATAATCCAATATACTCTATTTTAATCTCCGTACAATTAATCACATCTGCACAATCCCTTCTGCAATATAACCTAACTTATCCAAGGCTACAAGAATTAGGACACTGGTATATTTGGGGGACTTTTATCATTTGATAATGTGCTGATGAGATAGTCAATAACTTTACCTTTTGCTTGAGGACATTTCTGCCTTCCAGAATCTGTTAAATTACATGGGTAAGAAGTACCAGGGAATTAACACTCCAGAGCTGCAGCCTCAACTAATGACTAAAGTGATTAAGGCATTAAAAACAAAATGGTTCCTCATACCTAAGTTGGGATACTAGTAACACATGTTCTACATTATTTCCCAGAGTTCCCCAAAGCCAAAGATTAAGGCCCCTTTGCCAGCAGTAGTCACTTGTTTAAAAAAGTACTCTCCCTATTGTCTTCCTTTTTCTCTCACTTCCCTACTTCCTACCAATGTCTACTGAAATTAAATCCAAAATAAATTTTAAAAACTACTGGTACGTAAGTCATTGTCCCAGGATGTGCTTCTGGAATTTTTAAAAAGAGTCAGACAAAATAATCATTTCTTACTTTTACTCACTGTTTTATTGTTCAGAATATTTTTAGCATACGAAAGAGTAACTATCAATAAAAACACAGTATAATAATTTAGAAGGATCTATTCCCACCTATTCCTTTAGTTAATATTCACAACAACTCTGTGAGATGGGAATTTCTCCATAGCCTATTTTAAAGACAAAAATTAAAATCACAGAGACTGGGTAACTAAGAAAGTCATAGATTTTAAGTGATATAAATTGTGTATTCAAATCCCAACTCATATCCAGTGACACGAAATCCTGTATTTTTCCTCTTCTTTCATGAACACACTGGTAAACAAGGTAAATGTTCCCTGTTTTACCATGTGTGCATATTTATTTACAGAGAGCGTATATAATTTTCTAAGGTCACAAGGTCAGAGAGGAACATAATCAAGCCTAGAATCAGGACTTGTGTGTTCTCATTCCCAATTGTGTTCTTTCCACTATATTTCCAGACAATGATATTTAGGCAAGCCGAGGCCAGCTTACTGAATGTGGAGCATTAACCAAAAGGTTTGGAAATAACCCCTTTGGCAATTAAATTCCACAAGAGACTTTTAGAGAGTAAAATAATATAAAAATTATTTTATATCAAGACTTTTTCTAGTGGTTTTGGTCCAAAGTCTGGAAAATGGTGTTTTAAGAACATTAATCTGCAAGGGCATACAGGATGAGTTGAGGGAATACAAGATTGAGGTCAGAAAATCTAAAGGTAAAGTCATTTCTAGTAATCCAGGAGTT
The DNA here is from genome assembly GCF_016509475.1 of Prionailurus bengalensis. Classification (NCBI taxonomy): domain Eukaryota; kingdom Metazoa; phylum Chordata; class Mammalia; order Carnivora; family Felidae; genus Prionailurus; species Prionailurus bengalensis. Next base: position 58,938,827 of record NC_057353.1, read on the forward strand.
AGGTGATTAGGGCCTAAAGTAGGGTGGTGGCAAGGAGACTAGAAGTGGATAAATATCAAAGGCAATTTTAGAAGAACTGATAGAAAGGAGAGCTTGATTGCAAGAGAGACATGATACCACGTTATAATGATAGCACGTCTCTTTTTCCTCTTTAAAATATAGAAAACTATTCTCTTTGCCTATTGATATGAATGTGTGTGTGTATTTCTTATTTATTATAGAAAATTAAAATGAGTTCTTACTCAAATTGTCTGAGTGTACGAAGTCACCTACTATTCCACCACCCCAAAATCCTTCTTTCACACATATACAGGCCTATAGATTCATTTTCCAAAAAGAAACAGGATTGTAAGTCTTTTTTTTTTTTTCAAAACTATGTGTTTGGGTAATAATAGTATTAACACACTTATTAGGGCTAGTTATTTATCTGGATTGAATTAAGAAAATTCCATTTTGTATGGTATTACCTAATCCCTAGTAAGGCTACAAGACCATATTATAACAGATTCTTGAGTCTGTATGAAAAGAAAAGCCAAGTTAATAAGTTAATATCCTTTGTTTTAGAACTATACAGTTTAATAGTCTGTTTTTAAATGTTTGTTTATTTTTAGAGAGAGAGAGAGTGCAAGCTGGGGAGAGGGGCAGAAGGAGAGAGAGAATTTTAAGCAGGCTCCATGGTCAGTGCAGAGCCCAGTGCGGGGCTCAGTCTCAATCATGACCTGAACTGAAATCAAGAGTCAGATGCTGAACTGACTGAGCCACCGAGGCACCCCTAGAACTACACAATTTAGGACTGCATACCTTTTTATGTAGTGTATAACTCTGTACATGGTCATATCAAATTATAAATGTAACACATCATGCTTTATCATGAGTATTATCCTAATCTTTACATAATGAAAGAAAGGAACTAACTTGCTCTGTTTACCTGCAATGCAATATCATATCTCTTCTGGATGATTGCAACACAATTCCACAGAGTATCCAAGCTTCCATTTTACCTCTCTTTCTCGCTATCATACTCTATTCTCAATTTATAGCAGCCAGAGGGAAGTTAAAAGAAAAATAATCTGAAGCCATTTCATATCATTTCTCTACCTAAAACACTCCAGTAGTTTCTCTATGCAATTAGAATGACATGCAGATTCTTTATGGGGAGAAATTCCCTTCATACCCTGATATATACCATGTATCTTACTTCATCTATTTCTCTCTCTTTCATCAGGTTTTAGCCTCCTTAGCCTTTCTTTTTCCATTCCTTGAAGCTTGTTTCATCAATTGCCATTACTTTGACCCATGCCTGAAACATTCTTCCCAAAGGATTTCACATAACTGTTTCTCTTCATAATTCAGATCTAAAATCCAATATTCCTTTTTTAGAGAAGCCATCCCTAACCACCTGACCTAAAATAGACCCCGCATAGAAGTTATACCTATGAGAATTCATTTTTGTTTGATTGATTTCTATTGTTTACTTCTCACTACTGGAACATAATGCTACCATATACTGTGGTCACAATGTAGCCAAGCATATACTGAGCAGCCACTAAAAAGCTGTGAAATTCATTAATTGATTGAATAATAGCAGGCACTAAACAATAAATGATTATATAATTATTTTAATTCTTACAATAAACTTCTGGCAGACATTTTAGTATCTGTAGAACTTAGGTATGGATTGTGTCTGATTTTATTTGATCATTGAAAGAATTTGATATTTTGAAAACTATGAAATTAGTTATCTGCATATAAAATTGTTGTAACTAATCATTACACTAGAGACGCTATGCAATATTTTGTGCTTTCCTAAGAGTTTATGTTTACCTAGATATTTATAAAATGAACTTATAGATATGAGAAAAATAGAATGGATTTTAATCAAGCGTGTTAATATTATGATTGATATATTTCTCAAATGACTAAATTTTGATAAGAAATAAATGATGAAAGGAAATAGAAAAGAAAGAGAAAAGAAGAAGAGAGAGGAGAGAAAGAGGTAGAAGGAGAGGAAGAGGGAGCAAGAGAGAAAGAGAAAGATTGAGGAGGGGACATAGGATGAATGGACATAAAACAAGTATACTACTAAACTAGCATTTTTATTTTTAAATGAAGTACTGTTAATTTAAAGGCATCATTAATCAGTGTAGTTTCATCAATTTCAGCACAAATTTTTTCTGATAAAGCACTGTTAAGATCAGTTCAAACTATTAAAAAGATCAGTGTGGAATAAACAACAAAGAGGCTGTTGCTTTATTGGAACTGAGCAACTGGAATCAATTGTAACAGCAGGCACCTAGGTTATAGCGGCATATGAGGAGAACTGTCAAAAGTTCAGTTCCATGGTCTACCTCCTAAGTACCATCACTTGCCAGGTTATTGACATATGGTTTTGGCCACAATATAGGACATGGCTGTTTTCTTCTAACTTTACTAGGATATAGTTGACAACTTAAATGTGTATATATTTATGTTGTACGACTTGATGATTTGGTACACATTTACATTGTAAAATATTCACCTAGGCATATTCACGTCGCATTCGTCACCTAACCTTTATCTGCACACCACATACACATCCTACATGCAGGCAGATACACACCATGCATAGCCTTGGGAAATTCTTTGATGTCATTCTAGATGTTCTAATTTGGGTTTATCTTTGAAAGGACAGACTAGGGGTGCCTGGGTGGCTCAGTTGGTTAGGCATCCAACTCTCGATTTTGGCTCAGGTCATGATCTCAAGGTTTGTGAGATTGAGCCTTACATCAGCTCCTACTCAGTGTGGAGCCCACTTGCGATTCTTTCCTCTCCCTTCTCTCTGTCCCTATCCCACTCCTGCCCTCTCTCTCTAAAAATAAATAAATAAACATTAAAAAAAAGAAAGAAGAGGCTACTTGATGCATTTGATAGTGCCTTATCTGTCAGGTTAATAGTATCTATAGTATTTTTAGATGTAATTACTTATTAGCAGATGCTACAATCTGATTATAGACAATATCAAGATTCATATGGGGCACCTGGGTGGCTCAGTTGGTTAAGCGGCCCACTTCGGCTCAGGTCATGATCTCATGGTCCGTGATTTTGAGCCCCGCGTCGGGCTCTGTGCTGACAGCTCAGAGCCTGGAGCCTGTTTCAGATTCTGTGTCTCCCTCTCTCTGACCCTCCCCCATTCATGCTCTGTCTCTCTCTGTCTCAAAAATAAATAAACGTTAAAAAAAATTTAAAAAAAATTAAAAATTTAAAAAAGATTCATAATGTTTATGTTGACATGTTCTTCTTTTGCTCATCAAATTAAATGTTTTTTAAATAAATATTATAAGAGTACACTGTTGATACATGTATTTGGATTTCAGTTTTCTGAAAACTATTTTTTAAAGGTGAATATAGTTTATGTTTCTCTCCATTTTTGTTTCAGTACTATTTTTAAAATATTACTCGAAGTCATGTGGTCCTTAAAGCATGCATGTATTTCAACTTTCATTAGTATTATGAAATAAATTCTGTTTCTGAAACTTTTAATATGAGTACCAACCAGGCGAGTTCCAACGTCATTTACAAAATAATTAGTTACTACACTGATTTAACAAATATATTTTAGGACACTGGTCTGTGCAGTGCATTATGTGAGGCATTAAGGACAACGTGGTGGCAAGTATGGATTTAAATTTTGCCATCATCCTGCTTTCACTCTACCTAGTAGGACCAAAGAAATATCAACACTCAACAAACCATATCATAAAATGTGCTAAAGCGACATACTGCGAGATAACAATCATATACTTGCTTATCTGAATTGCATATGAAAAGAAAGTTTTTGTCAGGAATGATTTCTTAGAAATTTTGTAGTTAAACTGAAACCTAGAATTATGGAGAACCAGAAAGAACTGTATATACCAAGACCTGAAAGGCAAGGGATAGCATGGTAGGAGTAAAAAATGATAGCTTATTGATTCTTAAGACTGTTAGTAATAAAGTAGGAGTTCCACCAAAAAAAAATAAAAATAAAGTCTATTTTGTCTGATAAAAAAATGATAGTTCAGAATGGCTACAGAATGCATTTCTGGTAGTGGAAAATAAAGGGAAAACATAAAGTCACAAGAAAAGGTAAAGGGACAGGCGAAATAGGGTTTTGCCAGCTATGTTAAGTTGTCTGGATTTTGAGTTCAAGTTCGTTGGAAAAGTCATTGAAATGTTAATGCAAAGGCTTATATGAACAAAGTTGCACATAAATTCTAATTTTAGAAAGGTCACTGGGGGTGGAGGAAACTAGAAGCACAGAGACCTTTATAAAGTTACTGCAGGTGTCTTGTTGGGATAATAGTGGTGTAAAGGCAGAGATACTGAAGTTGAGACAATAATCATTCTCTTACCATGGAATAATAAACCAAAAATCTTACCAAGACTCTGAGAGGAGGGACAAGTTTAAAATAATATAAAACTCAGGTTATGTTATTATTTTATTAGTCATAAATATTAGAATATTAAAAATAAAGCTTTTAAAATGTGAGCAAATTGTTTGTCTATGTTATTGCACCATGCATGTGATGTTAATAGCAAAGTGTGTTTTTTAGGCTAATGGCTTTCGAACCGTGTTGCAGACTATGAGTCAGGACTTCTCTCTTGTCCACCAAGAGAGTGGATGCAGATTGAATATGAGAGAGGCTAACGTCTGGGAGGAGACAAGAGACCCAAACAGGGGTTTCGTCTCCATATTTATTGAGCTCACAAGATATTACCCACGTGGTGAATGTGAAGAAAACAAGATCTTACACATGTGAACATGGAGAAAACAATCAGACAGTAATCATTAACTTGTGTGTGTAAGCAAATGGTCTTGGGGGCAAGTGGAGTTTGTGATCAAAGTAGGATAGTATATTGGCACCAGATGGAAAGTAATTTCCTGCAGGTGATTTAAGTTACTCGTGATAATTGTAATGGTACAATATCTCGCTAGCTAACCTCGGGTGCTTTCACCCTGTGGTGGCAGCTTTCCACCCTAAGCTTTTTTCCCAACCAATGATGTAAGTAGAACCTATTTCCCCACAAAACTATAGACCTTTAACAGAATCAGCATCACCTAAGATCTTGATGGAACTGAATTCTTGGCTTCTAGGCCAGTTCTACTGAGTCAAACACTGAGACTGGGGACAAGCAATCTGGTTTTAAACACACCTTAGTGGTTGATTTGAATACATTCTAACATTTGAAATCACTGCTACAGTTAAGTCTGCTTTTCCTGTTTTGTTCATTTGATTTGGTTTTGCTTTTAAAAGAGTCACTCATTTACTTCTTTATACATATGTCAAAATAGGGTGTCAAAATCTCCATTTGCAAAGTGAGGAATTTTCAAAATAATAAGGGATGCAAAGACTTTACACAAATAAACTTGATAAATAATCATGGGTACAAGGGCCTGATGATATGATTCTGTGTGAATCAACTAAAATATCTTGTAATGAACAAAAGCTAAGGTTTGACTGGCATCAGTAATGTGAAATTGTGGCAACTTTGACATTTTTCAGGTTCATTTTTGAGTTGCTTATAAAGGGCAGTATCCTCAGGCAAACTAGTCCTATTTGTGTTAGTTTCCTAGGGCTTCCACTAAAAAGTGCCACACACTAAGTGGCTTCAAACAGCAGAGATGTATATGCACTTCTTGCTAGAATCAAGATGTCAGCAGGGTTGGTTCCTGCCACAGGCTCTAAGGCAGAAAGCATTCCGTGTTTTTGGTGGTTGTAGGCAATCCTTCGTATCCTCTAACTTAAATAATGTGCTGTAAAGTTAATTATTAGTAGTACAACTTACGTTAAGATGGTAAGGAGATAAGAGAGGGAAGTAAACAAAAGATTCATTTTGTAAATTTATCTATAAAATATGAATATGTGTTCATAAAAACAAAAAAGAAATTCTCATAGCAATTAGAGTTCATTCTGCAACTGGTCACTAATATTTACAACTACCTTTTTCCACTTACCCATTCAACATTCCATTCGCTTTCATCAAGCACCGCAGCTGGTTACATATGTCTTTGTTTTGTGGGTTGAATAAAACATTTGTTCATATCATTAAGCCAATTCACTGAGAGACAGAGGAAATTGGCAGGTAAGCAGTGACAAAATGGTAGGTTGCAATGTTGTAGAAATTTGATTTTAACACAAAACTGATGTTTAAAATCAATAATATTCAATAAACATAATAATTATAGTTAAATTTCATGGCATGTGAAACTATGAATGTTATATATTCTCTTATTTGGGTCGCACAGTAAACTGTAAATTAAGTACTACTTTTATCTAAATTTAGGAGGAAACTCAAGTTCAGGTAGTGAGATGATGTGTCCATTTTGCACACCAATTGTTGACTTGAACATAGGATTTGGACCCAAGTACTCCACTGACATGGTCTTTAACCCATAATATCTACAGTATATGAGGAGGAACATCATCTAATGTGAAGTTAGGGTTGGTTAATGTGGAAGGAGACACTATTCAATATTTAATCAATCACTAAACAATATGTGTTGACTGTAGCACTAGCTTATTCTGTGATATCCTATGACTTTCTCCCACATCTTCTTCAAACATTTACTTAAATTCTCCTTCCCAATGAGGTAAACCTTTCCACCCTATGCAGTATCGCTGCTGTCATATTTCTACTCCCCTCCCCACCTCTCATCTCTTCATTTTTTCCCATAATATTTATCACCTTCTAACATACTACATATCTTATATGCCCTTTAACAGAGATAAAAAATGTTAACACAATTCAAGCTTATCAGGTAAAGCAGCAAGTAGCTAGTATCTATTACAGTTTTGGCTCTCAAACGTGGTGAGTCTTCCCAGTAAAGAATTCTTTCTGTGTCCCAACTGATGCTAGGCCCCAGTGAGCATTTCATACTCCATTACTTCAAGATTGAGAGTTTCTTTGCTGGAGATTGTTCTCATTGTTCTCTGGATACATTCAGCCCTCAAAAAATCTCTGCACATTTTTTGTAATATATGAACATGGTCTCAAAATATGTCCAATGACATGACATTATGTCCTTTATTTGACAAATAAAAACAAATGAACATCAAGTGTTAGTTAATATGTAAACTCTCATCGGTGAAACTGTTTGCTGCAACCTTCAAAGATTATCTTAATCGATCATGATATTTTGACCATGAAGGCAGAGGTTCAGTTCATTCAGGATTCTAATAATGTCATTTGGACATATGCTTGGGGGGAAGAGAAATAAAAACATCATTATAACTCTATTCTGGTATTATCTGCGTCTTAAATGTATATTTTAATTTCTTTTTTTCCCAAAATTTTTAAAATTTATTATTTATTTTGAGAGAGGAAGAGAGAGCATGTTCACCAGCAAGGGAGGGGCAGAGACACAATCCCAAGCAGGCTCCACTCTGCCAATGCAGAGCCCTACGCAGGGCTTGAACTCATGAACCATGAGATCATGATCTGAGCTGAGATCAAGAGTTGGATGCTTAAACTACTGAGCCACCAAGTGGCCCCTTAAATGTATATCATTAATCTCTCATTTCAGCAGCTCATGTGAACACCATTCTACTTAACAGCTGCTATACTTCATAATGTCAAAGCAGGTTCATTTACCCAGTTCTCATTTTTTAGGAATACATTGTAAACACTCAGTGATTGTGAAGTGCCCACACTATTCATCTTCATTATTTTTTCAAACTGAATAAATAACAAGAACATTGTTGCCAGCAGACTATTTTTTCTGCAACTGCAGTAAATGTATACTTGCATTTTAGGACCACCCATCCTTAAAAATGGATTTTTTTCTTTTTTAAGAGAGCATAAGCAGAGGAGAAGGGCAGGAGAGAGAGAGAGAGAGAGAGAGAGAGAGAGAGAGAGAGAGAGAGAGAAACCCAAGCAGGCTCCATGTTCAGTCAGCGTGGAGCATAACACAGGGCTCAATCCTACGACTCTGGGATCTTGACCTGAGCCAAAAACAAGAGTCAGATACTTAACCAGCTCAGCCACCCAGGCACCCCAGGAATAATTATTTTATCATCTAAATTATGGTGCACAAAATAATCACTAAGTAAATTTAAAAAAATCTCTTTTATGACTAGCACTGAATTTAGGGAAAAGAAAAAAATCTAAGCACATTTGCTTTTTATATGAACTACTCATGGCAAAAGCTAATTTATACTCTCTAAATCCATTTTTGTCTAAATGAAAATTAATCTTCTAGCAAACATACATAATAAAATTGCTTTTCCACAATAGATGCATTAATATTATATGAAGTCTAATTGTCACTTGACAGAGGAATTTTACCAAAGTTTAATCCACTTTCTCTGTATTATATTTTCATTAACATTATATCTAATTTTACTAACTCCTCAAAAGTAGTTGACTTAGGCATGTTTCAGCTGTAAGTGGGACAACTTTGATGTTTCTGTTGGGGGGTACCTTTTTGCTTTTAGCAAAAAATTAATCATTTTTACATTTTTTTAGTTTTGTTCTAGAAAATGCACTCTTTGTTTTTTGGAGTATTAGCTTTGCTTCGTTTGAAAAAAAGAAAAATACTAACATATTTGATATTTTATGATGCTACTTGATGATTCTTAAAAGACAGCTTACTGGGCAGTATTTTAATATGTCTAAGAAATTTCATGTTTCAGATATTCATTGTCACACTTCTAATTCTCATTTCTTTCATTTTGTTTTGTCTTAGTTGCTTGTTTTAAATCACCAGCTTTATAAATTAACTTGGCACACCACTCAAAATAAAATGTTTTACATTAAAATTTGGTCTTCCTTTTAATTTAACAATATCATCTTGAATTATATATATTTTGATGATTTACCCTCTCATAATAATTTATGAGCTATTGCCCTAATTTATTGTAGCTCAAGAGTAAGAAAATTGAAAATATCGCAACTTAAAATAGCAAAACTAGAAATACATGTGAACTACATGGTTTTTTAATCTTGCTAACTACATGTTAGTAGAGACAAACTAACCATCTTTGCCCAAATTGTGCATGAATAAGTTTTACCTTCCTGTTTAGTAAGAGAAGCATGGCATTTTACTAAAAGTCATAATTCGTCATATTTTTAGTTTGTGAAATGTTTATTACTGAAATTGTTTCATTGTTTTTTTGTTTTAAACCTACAGAATAACTTGAGAATCATTCAATAGAAAAACTGCAAATGATTCTCACACTAAATTCTTTAATGCCTACCCTCATCATAATTATTATAACCTTATTAAATTAAATCTAGAACAATTTAATCAACTAAATATTTATTGAGCCACATTTGTGCTAGGCATTGTACCTGGATCTTGAGATTCAAAAAAGTAATAATAAAATAAGAATCTTCTAGTTAAATATGATGAGGTGAGCACTTTTGAAACCTGTAATTGAATAAACTCATTTTAAAAGACAACATGTATTTAAAAATATGTGTTTAGTTCTCAAGGACTTCACAATGTATGAGGGGTAAATATATTGATTTATTATGATTTTGTTGTTCTTTTATTATGTCTGAAGTACACAGAATGATATCCGGCATATAGTAACAGTCTATAAATATATGTGAAATGAATATATAAATAAATGCATTAATGATAAATATCAGCTAATAAAGTCAGGGAAAATTCATGTTATGGCCATGCCAGTAAACTATGGCATAAAACAATTGAGGAGAAAAGTTTCAGGTCAGAGATTTATATACAGTCAGAATGTCAATGTGGAACATTCTGAACGAATCTTACGAAAGAATAACTTCACAAATGTATATTGTTTTTATCCTTTTTAGGCAGTCTTGAAACATATACAATTGGCCACATTCATTGACGATTCTAGACTTTTACTAATTTTATCTATTCCATTATCTAAAGATTCAATGATTTAAGCTACATGAGTGGTTTTCAGTGACACAAAATAACTTCCACTTAAAATATCACTGATGCTGCTGGATCACTTAAAATAGTGCATCTAGCTTGATATTTGTATTTTTTTAGCATTCCAATCCCTCCACCACTTTTACATTTGCAGAGCCAATGTGTGAGCAGATATGTCTATTACGCTAAAATTATAGCTTTATTGAGTATAAATTATATACTCAATGTAGTATAAATTATATACTCGATATATATAAATTGAGTAAAATTATAGCTTTATTGAGTATACTTTATTAAGTATAAGTAATTATACTTGAATTGAATGATAATGTTGGCTGTGGGCAACAGAGATCACGATAGCAGTTGTTTATTATGTTTTGTTGCTGAGTTTTGTGACCAGCTACATACTAAACTATATTATTTGAAATTCTAATTCCACATTTAAATTGCCCTATGCCATCATATATGAAGGAAGTCATTAGAAAATATGATTACATTTAAAAACATATTGTGAAATTATATACTACTCATTCTAATATTTCCTAATTGCAGGTTTATAATTTTACTATACTTTAGCATATTTTTAGATTTGATAAAAATGGTGTCCATGAAAATCTTTAGTATTAATATTATAAATTTGTAAGTTTAGATAATTCCATTATATCTTTAACTTGTACTTTCCCTATTTTATGTCTTTGTAGTGCATAGAAGCTCTGAAACCACTCTTGCAGGAAAACCTAATTTTTTTTTAAAATTTGCTTTCCCTATATTTTAAAATTAAAACAAAAGTAAAAAATTATTACAAATAAATTAAGTTTTAGAAAATATATTTAGTTATATTTGGACAAATTTCTACTAGAGATGGAAAAAATACTTGAAAATTTCTATATCCACTGTAAAGACAAATTTTGTACTGGATAAGGACTCAGTATGCACACCATATCTTTGAGTTTATTTTTGCACAATTTAGTCAAGTTAGTCTAACAGCATATATTTAGTAAGCACTCACAAGATTTATGCTTCAAATGATTCAATACATATTAATCAGTAAAAACTGAAGTCTAGCACACAAAACAATGAACATAATTTTTGCCTCCCATATTTGATAATTTTGTTTGTTGATAACTAATCCATTAGTATCCAGTTGGTTTAATTGATTTCATTTTCTCACTACTCTTCTGTATTCTGCTATAAGATCATTACATAAATTTTCATAAAAATTGGGAATGCTTACGAAGTTGGCCTGCTTTATAACTCATCTACATAAATATTAAAAATGTTATTGAAATGGGGCGCCTGGGTGGCTCAGTCAGTTAAGTGTCTGACTGGCTCAGATCATGGTCTCATGGCTCATGAGTTCAAGCCCCACATCGGGCTGTGTGCTGACAGCTCAGAGCCTGGAGCCTGCTTTGGATTCTGTGTCTCCCTCTCTCTCTGCTCCTGCCCTGCTTGTGCTCACTCTCTCTCTCTCTCTCTCTCCCTCTCTCTCTCTCTCTCTGTGTATTAAAAATAAATTAAAACATTAAACAATTAAAAAATATATTATTGAAATATTGTGAAAATTAATGAGATGTTTTGAGTGATGGCATGCTAGATAATTTTCACTGAACTTTACGACTTGTACTACAAGTTTAATTTTTAAGTACTTATTGTTTTCTAATTTTAACTCATTTAGTGATTATTTGTCTTACTAAATATTTTTGTAGTCATATCTAAATGAATTATTAGGTAATGTGTCCTTAGTGTGGTTTCCTGTACCCTCCACATCTCAAATTTATCTGAAACTGAAATAGGTCTGAAAAGTAGATATTTCTATAGACATGTATTTACCAAAATTAATTTTAACTTAGTATATAGCTTGTGTTTATAAATTCAGTAAGTACAACCTATCTAATATAGCTTTCAATTTTCCAACAATTTTAACCTTTTTCTTCCAGTGTACTATCGTACTGATCCTCTTCAGACCCTGAATTTTCATTCTAACTAGATTTTTTTTTCAATCTCTGTCTTTGCTTATTTTATCTACTCTGCTGAGAATATTGTTTCTTTACATTTACAAAATATAGCAAGTGTCGTAAAATATTCCTTAACCACACAAGTTACATTTGAATTCCCTCTTTTCTGAGGATCAATTTCTACTTACTAATACATGACCACTTTTTAAAAAGTATTTATTTAATTATTTGTTTGTTTGTTTGTTTGTTTGTTTGTTTTGAGAAAGAGAGAGAGTGCAAGCAGGAGAGGGGCAGAGAGAGAGGGAGAGAATCCCAAGCAGGCTCTGTACTGTCAGCACAGAGCCCCACACAGAGTTCAAACTCAGGAACCATGAGATCATGACCTGAACTGATATCGAGTTGGATGCTCAACCAACTGAGCCACCCAGGTGTGCCAGTAGTTTGAAATAAAATAATCACCATTTGGAAAATGGTGAGGTATTTTGTAATATGTCCAGCAATATATTTTATGTACTTTCATGAGAAGATGGGTATTTTTTGGAAACACCAAAAGAGGTGAAGTGACCTTATCATTGTAAGATATCAGAAGCCAAATGACACCAACATACACTATTATGATAATAGTGTTTGATCACTTTTTCAGCTTATATCAATCAGTTTTTTTCTACTATAAAGTTACCTTTTTGGTTTTTTTTTGTTTTTTTTTTTTTTTTTTTTTTTTTTTTTTTTAGTTTTCTATACTCTATTCTTTAGAAGTCAGTCACTAAGTCCAGCCCACACTGAAGAGGAGAGAAATTAAGATCTGTACCTGGAGCAGAGAGTATTTATAAATATTAATTGGAGTTCTGTAAGAAAGATGTATCTTTTCTAAACCTCATGTTTTAACTAACCATTGGTTCTGTTTTCTATAGTCTGAGTAACAAGTACTTTATTTAAAAAAAATTTTAATGTTTATTTTTGAAAGGTAGGGAGGGGCAGAGAAAGACAGGGAAACAGAATCCAAAGCAGGCTCCAGGCTCTGAATTGTCAGCACAGAGCCCCACGTGGGGCTCGAACCCACAAAATGTGAGATCACAACCTGAGTTGAAGTTGGATGCTTAACTGAGTCACCCAGATACCCCTACAAGTACTTTAGAATGGTATATAAAACCTTTTTTAAATAAGGAACTTGCTTGAATAGCTAATTTCATTAATGAATTATTCCCCCTATTAACCTGTGATGACCAATTATATTTGATGTGAATTTAACATGATGTTCTTAACCACTGTTTTTTGTTTGCATGCATCTTGGAATAACTCACACATCTTGGAATAACTCGCCCATCTTGTGACTACCCATTAAGACATTTCCTATCATATACTCTCAACAATCTCAAAGGAAATTGACCAGTTATTTGTTTGTGCTATTATGCTAGGACTGTGCGCTAAAAGTATGTTTACCAGTTCCTTTAATAGCTTTTTAGTAATTTACTCATTCAATACAACATTCTAACCTTTAATTTTCTTGGACACTGAAGACATTTCTTTTCTTACTTTCATTGCCATATCCCAGATTCCTTCCATAATTGTACACAATGTTTGTTCAAATGTTCAGATGGTCAAATCCTCTAGGTTTTCAAAAATGTGATTTAACTGCATTGTGATGTGTTTGTGAATAAAGCTGTATAACATTCATTACTAGATGAAAATGATGATGAAGCATAAAGTGGGGAGGAATAGGTTGAAGGTTAGAAAATAAACAGGAAGAAGGGGAGTAAAGAAGGAGAAAAAAAGGAGGAAGGAAGAAGGAAGAAGGGAAAGGGGATAGATGGATGGAGGGAAAATTTAATGCAAAGAAAAATCAAATTCAAATTCTACCTTTCTGTGAGATAACAACCTACAATCCTCAAACAACTCTCATTGCTTTCCACTTGGATTTCTGTATTATTTTGTATGTATTGCTCCACTTTAAGCAAGAATTCCATGTATAAAAATTTCTTTTGCCAAATGCCATTTACAACGGAATAAGTCAAGTGTAAGGTTTGTGCCCAGAGCGTTTTTCATTAGCATTTCTGTTTGAGGATATTTGTGACTTTCACTTTCAAGGCATTTCTGGACTATACACGGTTTGTGTCAGCATTTTTCTCATTTTTTAATAGTATGTATATCACTGATTATTAACCTGAGAGAAATATTTTATTTAAGTTTCCTTGTATCAAAATAATTCATTTTATTAAATAATATAAGAAATGTCACTGCCATTGATTTTCTATCTGACATATTTTACACTTCTTAGATTGCATATATCTCTTCTTAATAATGCTGTATTATTTTGCTTTTGAAAACTGCATTTGTTTTTATAGCCAAAAAATCTTCTTTGCAGTTTTGAAGTTTAAATGAGGGCTTATTAAATATAACTCTTTCATAATACATACAACATACTTTGCCCTGGCTCACTATGTATCATGGTAATTGATCGTTTTGTTTCAGTGATTTTAATTGTTTTGAAAAACTATTGCTACATGGGTGGGTATCTTTTATTTCTTCATTAAAAGCAGAGATAAGTGAATATTCATTTTATAATAATTAGTTATAAAAGCAAAATCTATATAACAGGTGTTTCAAAGAAAAATTGTATAACAGGTATGAATGCAAATGTTCAAAGGTGCCATCTTTTCCCAAAAGGTGCCATTTTCATTGAATCCTCTCATTATAACAATTCATTTTCCTATTATTTATGTGAAGCTGCATATTATTGTGCACACTCTTGTAAGTAAGTAGGTGCCTCAAAATTATTTTATTATTATATATTTATGTTAAAATTGCAGTATCACTATTCTATAAATTACAAAGACTGTACTAATGAGTATCTTCAATTTTCATTCACTGGAAGTACAAAGTAATATAAGAATTATGACATTAAGAATTATGACTATATGAATTATGACTTTAAATGAGACATTTTTATCTATGAAATTAGTAGATAAGTGTTGATAAGGATTATCAATGAACCTTCAATGTTTATAATCATTTCAATGTTTATAAGGAATATTTGAGACTCTAGACAATGCTATCTATATAAGCATTATTGAAGACACAAATATGTAAATAGAAAACTATGGGATTTTTCCTAAATTATGTTTACCTACCAAAATGGCACTTATGTCACTTTAGATTTATAATCTCTCTCCCTCTTTATCTGTCTATCTACCTATCATCTATCTATCGTGTATCTATCTATCTATCTATCTATCTATCATCTTAAAGCACAAACAGGCTGAAAAGGCTATTTCAAAAGGCTTTTGTTTACTTTTGGTGGCTACCAGGAAATTCTGTATGTGTTTGAAATTCAATATCACAGAGCATTTGTCAGTGGCCTCCGGAATATTTTAGTTTAATAGCAAACTTTTAATGTTTAGAATTTCTAAAATTTTAAGTTACCAATGGTGGTTAAAGAGCAATATGCAATATTTAACTCAATATTATATAGTGAAATATTCATATTGTATGTGGTTTCTCGTTTCTGTATGTGGCTTTATTATAGTAGTATACACAAGTATACTGAATTCTACTATTGATAGAATTTTAACTTATTTCAAGTTTGAGTCATTTATAGTGTTTCTCAATTTTTTCTTCATGTCTTTGGTAAATGGGTGTGTTCCTGTATATACAATTGTCTATATTAATTACTGAATCACAGAGTATTCATACTCTTCAGGTTTAGTAGCAACTGTCAAAAAGTTTCAAATATTGAGAAAAAATCACCTGTAAAAGAACATATAAATATGATTTAATTTATATATAGTAGAAAAATAGTAAAACTAATCAAAGTGTTAGAAGTCAGAATATTATTTATCCTAGAAAAAGGAAATTGGCAGAAAGGGGTCACGTGGAAACAATCCATCTCTTAATTGTGTTTTAATTTACGGGTATATTAAAGTTTTAAAATTTATTAATTTGAGCAAATATAAGTGCATTTATGAGTTTTGCACTTCTATATACATACATATTAATTCAGTAGAATTCAGTAGAATAATTCAGTAGAATTTGCACTTTTATATACATATATCATAATTCAGTACATAACAAAATATGGAAAGTTATCCCAAATAAGGCAAGAATGGTTCCTTAGACAGCCCTAAGTTTTTGTCTATTACATATGCCAAACACTTGCTAGCTTTTCTGCAATATCAATCAATGTGCATTTACATGAAGTAACTAATTCTACATTGTATTTAAGGTATTTGAATCTACAAATTTCTATATGTTTATTCAAAAATATTTAGACACAATTATGTGTCTAACTATGAAGATACAAATACTATAATATAAATACAAAATAGTAAGATACAAGTATTGACCAAACCCAGTAACATACCACAAAGATAATCATGGAATAATAGGAAAAGCAAGCAAACAAGCAATTGCCTATTAGCTGCTACAGTCAGACTGGCCATACATTGCAGTTTGCTCCAATTTAGATTAATTTCAGTATTCAATTATTAACTTCCTCTTAAATTAAAAAAAAATCCCATTGCACAATAATTTGTATGATCAACCTAGCTATACTTGAGTTTAAGATCAAAATGTTATGAACATCTGCAAAGGGAGTTAGCAAACTCTTCTACAAAGTGGGTGTTTTTGTTTTGTTTTGTTTTGTTTTGTTTTGTTTTGTTTTGTTTGTCTTGAGTTGGTTCAGTGGGAGCAAGAACAAAAGCATTGGGATGTATCTTTAAGGAATGCTACAGTGTGTGTATGGTTAAGAAAGAGCAGAAGTAGAAAAGAGTAAAAAGCTAAGTCCAAGGGAGTAGAAATGGTATGTAAAAGTCCAACAACCCTGACATAACTGGGTATACTTAGAGAATAGAAAATTCAATGGAACTAAAATTTTAGCACAGATAGGAGGTAGCAGTGGAAGATTCAACTGGATGTGTGGGTTGAGGATACATTGCAAGATACCTTGCACGTTACGTTGAGCAATAGGAAGCCAATTAAGTTTGGTATGAAAAAAAGTTGGCACGTTATTTTTTGGTGGTTTTTAAAAATGACAGTTCAGCCAACTATGGGTTTGATCAATTGGAATGTAGGGAAAACTGATGTTCATGCAATATAAGAGAAAAGACTCATAAAATTCCAGGAAAAAGATGATGATTTTATGACCTCACAAAAGCAGTGCCTCTGGAGGAAAAAAAGCTCCAATTTAAAGACATTTCTAATGTATAATTGATGGAATAAATTTGATGTCACATTGATTGGAGGTGGGGAAAATGTGGAAAGGTGCGTGAAGGAAAAGAGATGTTAGTAATGACTGGTGTTTCTAGCTTGATAGTGCTCTATGGTAGTGACTTTCAGACTAGGTTATTCATGCCCCGGAGGTGCTCATAATCTTTTCATAAATAATTATAAGTCAATCACTTTCTAGATCTGCAATATTTATTTGTTATATTCTTGAATAGATGTTTAAAGAGAAGGTGTCTGTGGCTCCTTTTTCTTCTACAATTTTAAGGAAGCAGAGGCACAACCATATGGCACCTGTTGGGTTATTACTCTGGTACATCATCCAGCTTGAAGACTGTCTTTTTGCCAACATAAAAGGAGAAATTATAAAGATTATTGCCTGATTTTGCACTTATTAATAACAATAAAAATATATATTTTTGGGTAGAATTATTTTAAATATTTTCTGTTCAGTAATATTTAAAGAGGAATAATAGAGTGATAAATAATTGAAAATATTTTTGATGACAAACTTGATTTTTATTTTTATTTATTAAGTTTATTTTTGAGAAAGAGTGCAAGTGGGGGAGGGTCAGAGAGAGAGAGAGAGAGAGAGAGAGAGAGAGAGAATCTCAAGCAGGCCCTTTACTGTCAGTGCAGAGCCCTATGTAGGGCTCAAACCCACAAACCATGAGATTATAACCAGAGCTGAAATCAAGAATAGGACACTTAACTGATTGAGCTACCCAGGTGCCCTGACAAACATAATTTTTAAAGTAAAACTTGGGATAAACTTAAAGTATCAAGTGACATTTCTTCAAGAATTCTCATTGTATTCTTAAATACCTAGTTATGTGAATGTTCTCAATATCTTAACCTATAAAAAAGATAGGATGTAGAAAAGCCATGTCTTTCTAGCTGTAACTAAACCATCCACGAAATATAACAGTGGCATAAGCATAAAAGATAAGACCCTTGAATTCATACAGCTTAACAACAAAAAACAAATAATACAGTTAAAAAATGGGCAGTAGATCTGAATAGACATTTTTCCAAAGAAGAACTACAGATGCCAGCAGACAAATGAAAAGATGCTCAACATCACTGATCATCAGGGAAACGCAAATCCAAACCTCACACAAGTCACAATAGCTAGTATCAAAATGACAAGAAATAACAAGAGATAGCAAGGATGTGGAGAAGGGGAACCTATGTGCACTTTGGTGGGAATGTAAATTGGTGAAACCACTGTGAAACCCAGTATGAAATTTCCTCAAAAATTAAAATTAGGACTACCATGTGATCCAGTAATTGCACTTCTGGGTATTTACCTAAAGAAAACAAAAGCACTAATTTGAAAAGATATCTGTACCCCTATGTTTACTGCAGAATTCTTTACAACAGCTAAGACATGGAATCAACCTGTGTCTGTCAATAGATAAATGGATAAAGAAGATATGGTGTGTATATACAATGGAATATTACTCAGCCATAAGAACAAATGAAATATTTCCATTTGTAACAACACAGATGGAATTAGAGGGTGTTATGCTAACTGAAATGTCAGAGAAAGAAAAAATGCCATATGATCTCATTTATATGTAGAATATAAAAAACAAAACAAAAAAAAAACCAGATAAACAACATAAACAGAGACTCCTGAATACAGAGAACTGCTGGATGCCAGAGAGGAGGGGGGTGGGGAAGTGAAACAGATAAAAGGAATTAAGAGGTACAGATTTCCAGTGTTAAAATAGATAAATCATGGAAATGAAACTATAGCATAGGGGTTTCAGTCAGTAATATTATAATCACTCTGTAAGGTAAAGACACTTAACATGGTGAACATTTTGTAACGTATATATAATTGTTGAATCACTAACTTGTACATTCAAAACTAATATAATATTATAAAAATCAAAAGCACACCATCTAATCCATTAGACTACATATTTTCAATTAAGTGTTTATGTCTTATATTGTTATCAATAAAATTGTTACATATTTATGTTATTTTGTTCAATGATAAAATGCTAATATTTGTCATGACTGCCTAATCCAGATGATTTTTCTTAATATTTAGATTGTTATAGTTGCAGAATATTTTCTAAAAATTAAGTTCTTTGTACAAATAAGTTTTTATGCAGAGAAGTATGAAAAATGAGCATAACATTTATTATATTGAGAAAATTGATTTAGTATGTATAAATCTATTATATTAAGAGAAAAGAATATGAGGTTATTATAATGGAAATCTGAGTCAAAATGGAAATAGAGTTATTTAAAGTTCTGCCTATTAAACAAGAGATTTTTAACTTTATTTTTAAGGTATTATCATAATACCTCCCACTTATAAGGTGCTTACTTTGTTCGAGAAAATTTTCTAAGTGCTTTTCTTATATTAATCATTTTAATTCTCATAATAACTCTACAAAATTTGTCTTATTTTTATCTTCGCTTAAAGAAGGGAAACTGAAGCATAAGAGAATTAGATTGCTTGCCTGTAGTCATACAAGCAATTAGGGAAGAACCAAGGGTGAAACCAGACAGTCTGGCCCCATAAACCTTGCTGTTAACCACTGTGCTAAACTAACAGAGTATCAGTTGATGTGGTTTTCATATTCCTTCACATAAATTTAATTTTGAGACTGTTACTTTTTTAATAATTCAATATTTATAGAAATTTCCCCAAAGCATGTACTTTTTAGTTGTTCAAAATTATAGGATATCTTAGATGCCATCTTAAGCCTATGTAAAGAGGGAATATTTTTTCTAAATTATTAATGGCATGTAGGGAAAACATATTTGAAGCCCTCTGAGTTAATAGCGTTGTGTTAAGCATGCATGATCTGAAGCCAAAATGAAAGTACAGATTTGTCACCGGGTTTATGTACTAGCTGTAGCCACGTCCTACTCATGAGTCTTTTGTAAATTGTCGATTTCTTCTTTTTAAAATGTTTATTTAGGGGCGCCTGGGTGGCGCAGTCGGTTAAGCGTCCGACTTCAGCCAGGTCACGATCTCACGGTCCGTGAGTTCGAGCCCCGCGTCAGGCTCTGGGCTGATGGCTCAGAGCCTGGAGCCTGTTTCCGATTCTGTGTCTCCCTCTCTCTCTGCCCCTCCCCCGTTCATGCTCTGTCTCTCTCTGTCCCAAAAATAAAATAAAAACGCTGAAAAAAAAATGTTTATTTAAAGGGGGACAGAGGATCTGAAGTGGGCTCCACTCTGACAGCAGTGAGCCCAATACAGGGCCCAATCCCACAAACCATGAGATCATGACCTCAGCCAAAGTTGGACACTCAACTGAGCCACCCATGTGCCCCCCAAAATTGGCAATTTCTTACAGAAGAAAAAGAACAAAAAGAAAAACTGATCTGTGGTGAAAGAAGAGTTCAAATTTAGATATACCCAATTTGATAAGCCTAAATAATATCTCAATATCATGTCTTTAATGTATTTAAAAACATGGACTGACACATTTGGTGACAGATTCCTTCCAGTGGAATTCAGATATCACTCTTTGAGGACTCCTTTTTCTGTCCCCATTAAATCGATCAAATTTTCTTCTAGTTGCCAACATATCCCCAATGTTTCTTATGCTTGAAATGTTATTATTCATTTAATCCTTGTCTTAAGCAGACAGGGTCCCTTAAGACAGGAAATGTATCTTGATTCACCTCTACAACCCCAGTTGCTGATACAGAAGCCATCAGAAATTACCTCCACCATAATTTACAGTAGATTACATAAATTTACATAAATTGCAGATGTTGTTGATCTACAGGGATTTATGACGCTAACCAGTGGAACACTATGGAACTGAGAATAAATAAAAATAAATATATGAATGAATGAACGAATGAATGATGAACAACAGATTGTATCTGAGGAAACCTTATATAGCAATTTAAAGCTTGTGTGCTAAATGCATAAAAATAATAACAGATATATTCAATTTTTACAATATTAGTGAAATAGCAATATTATCACTTTAAGCTGGTACCTGAAATCTGCCTTTGTATCTAATATGGAAATAAGAAAAAATTGCATTTACGTTAGATGTGTATAAGAACATAATGATTTGCAGGAGCAGATGGTAAAGTCCACCAAGGCAGCACAGGAACAGTTAAAAGCAGAAGCTCTTGGGTGCCTGGGTGGCTCAGTTGGTTAAGCGTCAGACTTCGGCTCAGGCCATGATCTGGCAGTTCATGAGTTCAAGCCCCACATCTGGCTCTGTGCTGATACCTTGGAGCCTGGAACCTGCTTCAGATTCTATATCTCCTGCTCTTTTTGTCCCTAACTCACTCGCATTCTTTCTCTGTCTCTCACAAAAATAAACATTTAAAAAAAAAAAAAAAAAAGAAGCAGCAGCAGCTCTGGGCTTCCGATTTACACACCACTTCCTCCAAACTGTGCGACTTTGGGCATTTTTTCTCTATCTCTCCTTTTCTAGGTTATTGTCTTTAAACTGTTATCCTAACAGTACATAGCTTATAAGGAGAGTGAAAGGATCAAATTAGGCACCTGTTGAAGTATAGAACACAGAGGCAAGCACACGCTTGTTAGTGTCCACAAAAGTGAAAACTTGCAGAAAGGAAGAGAGAATAGAGATGCTAAATCTCCTACCAAATTATATTTTAATATGTGTCCAGTGTGGATTAGTTTAATGGCTACTTGTTATTAAACATGTTGAATTTCAAGAACTTTCTATTTTTTTTTTAACATTTATTTTATGAGAGAGAGAGAGAGAGACAGAGACAGAGACAGAGACAGAGACAGAGAATCTGAAGCAGGCTCCAGGCTCCGAGGTGTCACCACCGAGCCTGTTTCGGGGCTTGAACCCACCAACCGTGAGATCATGACCTAAGCTGAAGCCGGACACTTATCCACCTGAACCACCCAGGTGCCCCTAGAATTTCAAAAGCTTTCTAAACTCCTTTTTTTGAACCCCTTTCCTTTCAATGAAAAGCGCTTATGATTGCAAATTCTAAAATCCCAAATTGATCAAATATCTAGTATTTAGCTCTTCAGTGTTTTGCTTTTTTTTTTATTGATTGTATGCCTCCTTCAAATCAGTAAACTGCAGGTATAGGCATATTTCACTAATAAATATGTATAGATCAGCACTGCATCGCTTGGAGAAAATTGAACTTAAAGATTATCTTGCCTTAGGATTGTTGTCCATGCTGCCTCTGTGGACTGGCTATGTAGCTGCAAACCCAGTGGTGTGAAGGGAGGAAGCGTAATTATTTAGTGCCTCCCTCTGTATTGCTCAGAAAGATTAGTGTTTTTAAGTCAGAGTTAGGTTCACAGTAACTTATGCTGCCAAAGAACAACAGCGAACAACCTTTTATTCTACTACTGACTGGGGAGTTGTCATGCAGCAGATTTGATTTCTAACGTGGTTCCTGAATATATGTTATTTTCGTGATCATTTTATTTCTCTCATAAACATAGTCAAAGTATGTTTAATTCATATTTATTATTTCTTATTTATTACAGTTTACTTATTTATTTTTGAGAGAGGCAGAACACAAGTGGGAGAGGGGCACAGAGGGAGGGAAAGAGAGAGTATCCCAAGCAGGTCCCACATTGTCAGTGAGGAGCCCTATGCAGAGCTTGAACCCATAAACCATGAGATCATGACCTGAACCGAAGTCAGATGCTTAACCAACTGAGCCGTCCAGGTGCCCCTAATTTGTATTGGTGAATATGTCATCACATAGAAGATACATTTTCTTCTCATGGAACATGGATGTCTTACTTTCTTTAAGCTTTTATATCAACAGATTTCTCTAGCACATACCAAACAACTAAATGCAGTCAAACCTCTTTCATGTGTGGGGCATTAATTTGGAATTTATCATAATTTAGATAAAACTTTTTTTGGTTTCAGTATTGAAAGGATGAATATATGTCTACATCTCTAAACTTTACTGAATCTATGGGAGCAAACATTTTTCCAAGAAAATTAATTTGTAAAATATTAGAGAATATATTTAAGCTATTTAAGTGTTTTTAAATACTTTTATTTTCTAGGTATTTTATATACAAATTAGAAATAACACTTTATATTTTTATAATAATAATATTTTACATTGATTTTAGATATGCTGAATGCTTTATATGATTGCTTTATTTAATCCTCCCTCAGACAAACTCATTATGTCCCATGTACCACACAGCAAGCTACGTGAGGACCAGGACTGTATTTCTATTCCTCACTTTACTCATCTCCAAACTTAGCACCTAAATTTTCATTGAATAAAACATTATTCTTCCTAGCGTCTGTATACAATAAGTCCCCAAGACCAAGAAATGATAAGAAAAAGAATATGCTTCTTGTCAAATATCATGCCTTTAATAAAATATTTGTCTGGATTTGTCTCAAGCAATCTAACCAAGAGCCTGAACACTTAAGTACTTATATCTAACAAACTATGGACACCTCTAAATGCTACTAATTTATTTACCCGAGTAAATTCCTCCTTGTTTTAAAATAAAAAGTTCTTTAAGCAAACTCTTAGAGATAGGAGGCAAATGTGAAATGAGGCGATTATTAGTTTTGCTCTTACTCTACCTTGAGTTAGACTAGCACATGTTACACATGGAATGCTGAGAGAAACATAAAAGAATATTCAGATTATGACCAAGCAAAATAGGTATGTGGCAAGACAGTTGTCTGCAAACTATACTGTGCAGAGACAATATTCAAATTGTAATAGTTTTTAATTCCCTTGCCTTTGGGGATGTGTCAAGTAAGAAATTGCTGTGGCTGAGGTCAGAGAGGTTTTCCCCTGCTTTCTCCTCTAGGGTTTTGATGGTTTCCTGTCTCACATTCAGGTCCTTTATCCATTTTGAGTTTATTTTTGTGAATGGTGTAAGAAAGTGGTGTAGTTTCATCCTTCTGCATGTCGCTGTCCAGTTCTCCCAGCACCATTTGTTAAAGAGACTGTGTTTTCTCCACTGGATATTCTTTCCTGCTTTGTCAAAGATTAGTTGGACATAGTTTTGTGGATCTAGTTCTGGGGTTTCTATTCTATTCCATTGGTCTACGTGTCTGTTTCTGTGCCACTACCATGCTGTCTTGATGATTACAGCTTTGTAGTAGAGGCTAAAGTCTGGGATTGTGATGCCTCCCACTTTGGTCTTCTTCTTCAAAATTACTTTGGCTATTCGGGGTCTTTAGTGGTTCCATAAAATTTTAAGATTGCTTGTTCTAGCTTCAAGAAGAATGCTGGTGCAATTTTGATTGGGATTGCTTTGAATGTGTAGATAGCTTTGGGTAGTATTGACATTTTAACAATATTCATTCTTCCAATCCATGAGCACAGAATGTTTTTCCATTTCTTTATATCTTCTTCAATTTCCTTCATAAGCTTTCTATAGTTTCAGCATACATATCTTTTACATCTTTGGTTAGGTCTATTCCTAGGTATTTTATGATTCTTGGTGAAATTGTGAATGGGATCCGTTTCTTTATTTGTCTTTCTGTTGCTTCATTATTAGTGTATAAGAATGCAACTGATTTCTGTACGTTGATTTTGTATCCTGCGACTTTGCTGAATTCATCTATCATTTCAAGCAGACTTTTGGTGGAGTCTATCAGGTTTTCCATGTAGAATATCATGTCATCTGCAAAAAGTGAAAGCTTGACTTCATCTTTGCCCATTTTGATGCCTTTGATTTCCTTTTGTTGTCTGATTGCCAATGCTAGAACTTCCAACACTATGTTAAACAACAGGGGTGAAAGTGGACATCCCTGTCATGCTCCCGATCTCAGGGGGAAAGCTCTCAGTTTTTCCCCATTGAGGATGATATTAGCTGTGGCTTTTCATAAATGCCTTTTATGATGTTTAAGTATATTCCTTCTATCCCGACTTTCTCAAGGGTTTTTATTAAGAAAGGATGCTGAATTTTATCAAATGCTTTTTCTGCATTGATTGACAGAATCATATGGTTCTTATCTTTTCTTTTATTAATGTGATGTATCACATTGATTGATTTGCGAATGTTGAGCCAGCCCTGCAGCCCAGGAATGAATCCACTTGATCATGGTAAGGCAGGAAAATTAAAAGCAAAAATGAACTATTGGGACCTCATGAAGATAAAAAGCTTCTGCACAGCAAAGGAAACAACCAACAAAACTAAAAGGCAACCAACGGAATGGGAAAAGATATTTGCAAATGACATATCGGACAAAGGGCTAGTATCCAAAATCTATAAAGAACTCACGAAATTCCACACCTGAAAAACAAATAATCCAGTGAAGAAATGGGCAGAAAACATGAGTAGACACTTCTCTGAGGACATCCAGATGGACAACAGGCACATGAAAAGGTGCTCAACATCACTCCTCATCAGGGAAATACAAATCAAAACCACACTCAGATACCGCCTCACACCAGTCCGAGTGGCTAAAATGAACAAATCTGGAGACTATAGATGCTGGCGAGGATGTGGAGAAACGGGAACCCTCTTGCACTGTTGGTGGGAATGCAAATTGGTGCAGCCACTCTGGAACAGTGTGGATGTTCCTCAAAAAATTAAAAATAGATCTACCCTGTGACCCAGCAATAGCACTGCTAGGAATTTACCCAAGGGATACAGGAGTGCTGATGCATAGGGGCACTTGTACCCCAATGTTTATAGCAGCACTTTCAACAATAGCCAAATTATGGAAAGAGCCTAAATGTCCATCAACTGATGAATGGATAAAGAAATTGTGGTTTATATACACAATGGAATACTAGGTGGCAATGAGAAAGAATGGAATCTGGCCCTTTGTAGCAACGTGGATGGAACTGGAGAGTATTATGCTACATGAAATAAGTCATACAGAGAAAGAAAGATACCGTATGTTTTCACTCCTATGTGGATCCTGAGAAACTCAACAGAAGACCATGGGTGAGGGGAAGGAAAAAAAAAAAAGGTTAGAGAAGGAGGGAGCCAAAGCATAAGAGACTCTTAAAAACTGAGAACAAATTGAGGGTTGATGGGGGGTGGGAGGGACGTGAGGGTGGTTGAGGGGTATTGAGGAGGGCGCCTGTTGGGATGAGCACTGGGTGTTGTATGGAAACCAATTTGACAACAAATTTCTTATTGAAAAAATAAAAATAAATAAATAAAATCTTCTGATTCTAAAAAAAATTGTAATAGTTTCCCTCAGTCATGTCTGCACAATCTACTATACATAGCTTATTCATCATAAAGAACACCTCCCCTTTTGCCTATGATAGTTATGCATACTCTACGTTTTAGGAAGATATGACTGTCAGGAAAAAAATCTAAAACATGGAAATCAATAAAGAATACAGCATGCCATCCAATGTCACCTAGAAACACTGTTTTAGAAAGCTCATTCAAAAATTATTTCATTCTCTCAGAAACTTTAAGTGTAATTGATTTTGTAATTTAACATTTAAATAAACTGAATTTACAGGATAACTTGTAAATTTCTGTTTAGAAGAAAAGATACCATCAAAGTTGGTTTTTTTTGTTTATTTTGTTAAATTCTCTGTGATGCAAGTTTTATATCTAACTATTGTTTTAACAGTTGTTTTGTTTCAAAATGAATATGAAGAGCCAGTTCTTCAAAATACTTTATTTTTAACCATCTACTAATTCTTTCATTAGTTAATGGGTTGAGTAAAATATTTGTTGTGCTTTTTCTATATTTGTATGAGAGTCATTTTTTAACTGAACATTATATTAAATATATGCAAGGTGACAATTCCCTTAGCCAAAGATTACCAGGTATATTTTTGTGTTTGAAAAATTGGACTTATTATTCATTACAGTGAGGGATCATGTACATATTGGGTATTTGAGTATTTCAGTGACAGAGTGATAGAAAGAACTTATTATAAGATTTGGGCTTTTATGAAGTGGTATTAGAAAAGTTTAAGGGAGCAGGGCTTTACTTTGGATTGGATGCTGTCAGGAAGCAGGAATAATTTTATGATTGGGTACCTAAATGGATCGTATCCAGAAGGAGGTAAAAATAGAATGAAACTAAAACTATGATTGGAAAAGAAGCAGCAATCATTCACATTTCTCTTTCTTGAAATAAAACAATAACAACAATAACAACGACAATAATAATAACACACTCCTCTGATTCAAGGATTGTGGGAAGGAGAAGGAAGACAGGCCAGAAGGGAGAGATGTCAGATGTGTACTTCCCAAATTGTTGCTAGGGGACGTGGCACATTTAGATCAGGAGCTAGGCATTTCTCACCTTGCCATATCATGCTAAAAAGTTTACTAGATTAGAATCCCTTGAAGGAAAGGGTATCTCTGCACTGAGCGCTGGGGAACAGACCTCCTGGGGGTCACAAGGAGAAGAGGTGAGACAGGGTCAGCCAGGGATTGCTAACAGGTTCTGAACAAACCTGAGACCCAGACCACAGAGCTCATCAGCCACAGATTCAGATTCCTTCCATTCATGTGGGCAGAACAGACATTCCCAAGTTGACAAAAGGTAAGATTCTTGAAACAAGTCATGGATACCTTGTTCAAGGACATAATTCTTCCCTCCAGCTGTGGAATTGAATAATCAACACCACACATCCATACTTTTGTGCACACACACACACACACACACACACATCACAGACTGAGGGATTAACCTGAGACACTGAGTCTTTGCTTCATAGGACACCAAAGTAACTACCTGAATGAACTACTTATGTTACCAGATTAAGCTATACTAAATATTCCAGTCAACACTGAGCTGCTACTCTTTTTACAAAAAGCTGATGTTTAGAGGGAAGGCAAGATAGCTACAGAAAAAAAATCAATAGACTATGCATTTGAGATAGAGTGTGAAATAAAAATTTGACCCATAAAATGGACTTATGACACTCAATTCATATCAACTATTGGTATATTTATTGTATTTAATTAGTCACCTATTAAATATATAATTATAGTGAGTACTAATCAATCCCTATGTTGAAAATAATGTTGTTGGATTAAGGTTAAAAAGGGAAATCGTGTTTTAGTATTCATTTTTGTACCAAACTGGATATACAAAAACTGTTTTTAAATTTTTCAGTAAACCAAATTAATCACAGCCAAATGGCAGAACATTACTAAGCAGCTTTTAAGTCATTAGGTATATATCATGAATAGATAGCAATAGTTTATCATGTATTCTTTTTACTACAAATGACTTATTTTGCAGTGTTATAAATTATGAGACAAAATATAACAGGGTTAATGTATTAAACCTATGAACCAACCCAACAGCTCAGGAAATAAATAAAATAGAACCATTTATACTACTGTGTGAAATTACCAGACCCTTATATTTTAGTAAACATCTATCATCTATTTATCAATAATTATTTCAGAACGATATTCAATATAGAGGTATCAATATATGCTCAGCCCATAACTTGCCTTTATTGTTGAGCATTTCTTCTTTTTTAAAAAGGTTTATGTATGTTGATTCGTGGATCTGGGTAATTTTTAATAGAAATACAGTATTCCTTTTCACAATATTGCAACTTTCATACCCACCCCCTTCCTGATGAATAGGACACTTCTATGGTTAGTTATTATAAATTATTTGTGATAAACTCTTAGATTTTTCTCTTAGCACCCAAGTAAAAAAGTTATATGTCATGCATATCCATGCATGTCTTCAAATTTACTAGAAATTTCCAAATTACTTTCCAAAGTGCTTTTATTATTTTGAATCCCATCGTAGTGTTGCAGTGTCTATGTTTCATTCTACCAGACATTTAAAGTTTTTGTTTCAATCTGATTCTATCTTAAAGACTTCCCCTAAAGTCTTTACAGAAAGTTTGCTTTTCTACATGTAGGAAAAAGAAATAGGAAAAGGATGCACTTCATCTACCTCTGTTTCATAGCCTCCAAAGCAGGTACTTTCATGGGCTGCATCTTCCTGAGCTTTATTTCAAGGCAAACTATTTTTTCTCGAGTATCGAAACTTATGGTCAAATTCTGAGGCAGTCTTTGTAACTCAATACAAAGTAAATAAGAATTTTGTTTGATATTTACTTAGGTGGGGTGGGGCTGGTATTTTTCATCCACCCTAAATGAATGTATTTCAGATAAACAGAGTGGATCTAAATGTTGTGGAAACCTAAATATGAAATAAATAGAACCAGTTTTGATACTTTAACTAAAAAGGAAAATGTTTAAAACACCTGTTCGCAAATTTGTGCATAACTACCTGTAATTTCTTGTGTTTAAAACAATGAAAATCATGACGTTAAATTCAGTTCCATTTGTTTTTCCATAATGTTTTTTAAAAATATCTTATCAAAAATGCTTTACACTGAAGAAAACAAGATGAATTATTACCAGATGTAAATGAAACCAAATATGGTAACAATTTTGCTCAGAAAGTATGATTAGAAAGATTGTCTTTTTACATTATTCATTTACTTCTCCTTTGCCTCAAAGTTTTTTGAACATGGAAAACTTAAGTTTCCTAGTGGAAGTAAACTCTGATAATGGCATCTTTAGATCTATGATGTTTAGATTTTCAATTTTTTTTTCGATTTTTTCCCATATCACATAGAATAATAGACAAAGTTCTCAGCATAGCCTTTAGAGCTCAAGTTGATTTGGTCTCTGCCTAGCCCTCACACTTCATTTCATAGATTTCTCCCCCTTCATAAAAAGCTCCACCACATTCCACATTTTTAATTGTTTTCCATTCCTTCACTTTGACAATATTTCTTCCAGGAAAAGGACTTTGCTTTTATCAAGGTGTATCTACAAGTGCTTTCCCACTTAGCTTTTGCATAGCTGTTTCTTTTTATATAGATCTTTGGAAAACTATTATATCCCCTCATAGAGACATTTCCTGGCCCCTCTAGTCAAATTAACAGTCACGATTTAGCTTGCCATCTGGTTTATTTTAGTTATAGTATAACGTATTTCACTGTTCCATTATGTCAATAAGAGTAAGAAACAATGTTATTTTATAAAACATTGAGAAAGAAAAAAATTGCTGCCAATTTATATTACAATGCAATAATATAGTATTGCTTAGACATTTTATTTATATCTTTTAAAAGAGATTCCTTAGAATTGATTACATAAATATTTTTCACATTAATGCTTCTTTTCACATTATTATATATTGAAGTCAAATATGCATGCACTTACCGAAATCTGTAATGAGTTTTTCCCAGCCATACAATTTCCCACATAAAAGTTGGAACAAGCCATTGAAGATAGGAGTATAATAGATGCCAAATAAATTTGAGACACAGGGTACTGAGTGAAGACAAGTTTCAGATACGTAAATAATTTCTATCCATATTTTTTACCCAGATTCATTGAAGAATTATGGACAAATAAAGGCTGTATATATATTTAAGGTATACAACATGATGTTGTGGAACCATGTAAATTGATTACCCTAATCAAATTCATTACCATACCCATTACCTCATATACCACTTTTTTTTTGTCCAAGTTGTGAAAATAATTGCAATTTACTCTCTGAGCAAATTTCAAGTATGCAGTGCATTACTATAGAAAATGTAGTTAATAAAGATGTATATTCCACATATTTGAATGTTTTCACGATCTGTGTCCTAGAGGAAAATACTAAAATAATCATGAGACTCCAACCAGTTTACAGTCAAAGGAATGATTAAAAATACAATTTATTGTTCATGAAAAAATATGATGTATATAGGATATTTACAAAGGAAATTTAAATACATTGCCAAATAATGTCTTTATACTCGCTGTAAAAAATGTTAAAACAAAACAAAAGAAGATATTTATATACACGGCAGAGGGAGAAGATTTACATCTGGACTTTGATTAGAATGTTTGTATTATGGGGCGCCTGGGTGGCTCAGTTGGTTAAGCGTTTAACTTAGGCTCGGGGCACGATCTTACGGTTTGTGGGTTCAAAACCCACATCCAGCTCTGTGCTGACAGCTGGGAGCCTGGAACCTGCTTCGGATTCTGTGTTTCCCTCTCTTCACTCCTCCCCCACTCGCACTCAGCTTCTCTCTCTTTCTCTCTCTCTCTCTCTTTCAAAAACAAATAAACATTAAAAACATTTAAAAAAGAATGTTTATGTTACTATTCAGGCTCTATAACTTACAGTTAATCCCACATATATTACTTGATGATATGAGCACTCATCTAATATTTATTTATTTATTTATGAGGATTAATGAGACAGCACATTCAATAAATTTAGCAAAGTGGCATGGCATTAATTGTAATAATAAAAATAAGCACTCCATAAAAGAATAGATTATTATGTTTCATGTTTTCACAGTTTGAGATAAGTATAAAAATAGTGACTTTTAAAATTTTTTATATAAAATATGTTGTGTTTAGCAACAAAGATTTTAATGAGATTTAAACCTTTATTTTAATGTATTGGGAAATTATCCTTTGGCAATAATGGCAAGATCACCATCTAGTGGCCAGTCATCCTGAATTACAGACACGTGGTCCCAATAAAACTGGAAAGGCTCTCAGAAATAACAAACTCAGTCCTGGTAAGCACAGACTAGATTTAATATACTTATTTTAAATCTGAAAGAGGATGGTGTGTTTAGAGTGGAACCCAACAGATACCATATTCACACAAAGGGTGTGATAGAACATAGAAGTTTGTTAAAAATACTTTTAAAAGATACACACAAACTACAACATATTTGATGAAGTATATAGGAGGTAACCTTTGTCAGACACAATATGGAGTATGTATGTAAGAGACAATATATTTTAGAGTAGAGATAAGGGACATGGGCCCTTGATATAATCACTTTTTTTTTTTTCATAAATTTCAGCTCTGTCACTGTCCAACTTTAGGGCTTTGGCAAGTTTTTTAAAGTCAAGTTATTTAACCTAATTATTTTCATATATTTGTAAATCATAACAATATTATGAGGATAATAGTGGTTTTATTTCCTTTGGATATATTCCCAGAAATGGAATTCCTGGATCATACAGTAGTTCTATTTTATCCTTTGAGTATTGTCAATACTGTTTTCCACAATGGCTATACCAATTTACAGTTCAATCCGTACATAATACACAATGGTTCCCCTTTCTTCACATCTATGTCACCATTTGTTATCTGCCTTTTGGATAATGAGCATTCTAATAGACATGAAGTAATATCTCACTGTAGTTTTGATTTTTATTTACCTAATGGCTAGTAATGTTGACCATCTTTTCTTGTATCCATTGGCCTTTCATATCTCTTCTTTGGATAAATATTTGTTCAGATCCTTTGCCCATTTTTCAATTAGGTGTGTGTGGCTTTGTTATTGGGTTGTAGTCTTTATGTATTTTGTATATTAACCCCTATTTCAGATATATAGTTTCCAACTATTTTTCCCATTACAAAGGTTGTCTTTTTACTTTATTAATGGTTTATTTTGCTGTGCAGAAGCATTTTAGCTTGATGTAGTTCCAAGTGCTTAGTTTTGATTTTGTTGGTTATGCCTAGGTGTCACATCCAAAATATCATTATCAAGACCCAGAGGCCTTATTCCTATGATTTCTTCCTGGAATTTCATGGTTTCAGGTCTTATATTTCAGTCTTTAATGCATTTTGAGTTTCTTTTTGTGAGTGATGTAAGTTATGGGCCTGGTTATATTCTCTTACATGTGAAATTCAGTTATCTCAGCATCATTTATTGAAAAGTCTGTCATTTCTCCATTGAGTATTCTTGGTTCTCTTGTCAAATATTAGTTGATTACATGTGCTTTGATTTATTTTTGGGCTCTTGATTCTGTTCCGTTGCTCTTTTTGTCTGTTTTTATGCCAATACCATCCTGTTTTGCTGACTATACCTTTCTAGTATAGCTTGAAATGAGGAAGTGTGATGCCCACGGCTATATTTTTATTTCTCAGGATTTCTTTGACTTTTTGGAGTCCTGTGGTTCTATATAAATGTTAGGAGTGTTTTTTCTAATGCTGTGAAAAATGTCATTGGAATATTGGTAGGCATTGTATTAAATCTATGCTTTTGGTACTGTTGACATTTTAACACTATTAATTCTTTCAACTATGAACACGGATACCTTTCCATTTACTTGTATCTTCTTTTATTCCTTAATCAGAGTCTTCTGATTTTTGGAGTTTAGCTCTCTCATCTCCATAGTTAAATTTATTACTAAATATTTTATTCTTTGGATGTTGTAGTAAATGGGATCAATTTCTTTATTTCTTTTTCATAAAACTTGTTGTTAGTGTACAGAAGTGCTACTGATTTTTGGAAGTTAATTTCATATCTTGCAACTTTACTGAATTCATTGATTAGATCTAACAGCTTTTTGTTTCAGTCTTTAGGATTGTCTCTCTATAAAATCACGCCATCTGCAAATAGGAGCCATTTAATTCTCCTTTCCAATTCTGAAACTTTTTATTTCTTTTTCTCACCTACTTGCTCTTGCTAGGACTCCTAGTACTATAATGAGCAGGAGTGGAAAGAGTGGACAGCCTTGTCTTGTTTCTGATCTTAGAGGAAAAGCTTTCAACATTTCAGCATTGACTATGATGTTAGCTTTGGCCTCTCATGTACAGTATTTATTATGTTGAGTTATGTTCCTTCTATGCCTCATTTGTTAACAGTTTTTTGTCATGAACGATTGTTGAGAAATGTCATGGTTTTTTTTCTGTGCCTATTGAGATGATCATATGATTCTTTTCTTTCATTCTATTAAAGTGATACATCATATTGACTTACTTGCACATGTTGAAATATCTTGCAGCACAGATATAAATCCCACTCGATCATGGTGAATGATCCTTTGTGCTGCTAAACTCAGTTTGCCAGGTTTTTTTTTTTTTTTTTTGAGAATTCATCCTTTTATTCATTAAGAATATAAGCCTGTAGTTTTCTTTTTATAGTAGGTTTTTCTGGTTTTATTATCGGGATAATGCTGACCTCATAAGATGAGTTTGAGAGTGTTCCTCCTCTTTGATTTTTTAGAAGAGTTTGAGAGGCATTGGTGTTAATTCTTCTTTAGATGTTTGGTAAAATTCACCAGTGAAGCCATCTAGTCCTTGGCTTTTCTTCAGCGGGAGATTTTTTATTACTAATTTAATCTCTCTACTAATAATTTGTCTATTCATATTTTCTATTTCTTCCTGGTTCAGTCTGGATAAGTTGTGTGTTTCTAAAAATTTTTCCATTTTTCTCTAGGTTGTCCAGATTGTTGGCATTTAGTTGTTCATAGTAGCTTTTTATGATCCTTTGATCATATGATCATATGATCTATGGCATCAGTTGTAGTAACCTTTTTCATGGAAAATTTTGTTGATTTGGGTCCTTTCTTTTTAAGATTCTTTTATCCCATACTTAAGATTTATTAATTCAATTTATTAGTTACTTGAGATTTATTTATTAACAGTCTTTGCTGTTAAATTTGCTTAGGATAACAGTAGCAACAAAAATTAGTACAATATGTACACATGGAAATCACAAATAGTATGTATTAATTTAATAAAATGTTGTTATAGTATAATTTTAAATTTTCCAAGCAGGCATATGTCCATATTATTAAATTTTATGTTTTTATTTAAAATACTTGTTTTATTCACACATAGGATTATTCTTCTGAAAAGGTAATTTAAAAATTTTTTCTCTATTTTTAAGTTATTTTATTTTTGTATTTTGAATCCAGCAGTAAACTGTTGTATCCTAAGAAGTATTAAAAGTTTCGATAAAACATTAAATCTGATGTCTACAAATAGAAAACTTATGTTGTATTAAGGTCTAATGAATCTATTATGGTTGACTATTGCACATTACTATGGGCATGTGATAAGAATGAGTTTGACATACAAATATGAAACTGGCATATGTTCGTGAGCATAGCTCAGCATCTTTGTTTAATTGTTCAGATCTGATTGAAATTGTGATGTTTTTTCAGCACTAGGGAGACTTTTTTGTCTAAATTGTATTAATTATGAACTAGTCCAAGTAAACCGTAAGTGCCATTATATATCTTATGTTCTTCCTAGATTGCTGTTTTAAAATCTACTTCAGGTGGTAGGAGAAATAACCTACTTTGATTTAAGATAAAGGGTGGGGATGTGAAAACAGTAGCATTGTAAGGAAAGAAGCTCAAAGCTTCAAATCAGAATATATATGCAGGACTAAGGTTATCAAAAGACTTACGAAAAAAATCACTAAAATTGAAAACAATGATTTTTCAAGTTTCCTTTTTTATTTATTTTTAAGCTGTATGGAGTGAATATATACAACTCAATGAGTTTGGAGATACTTATATACCCATAAAACCATCACCCACCACCATCAAGGCCATAAACATATCTGTCACCTGCTAAAGTTTCTTCCATCCCTTCACTGGTAATATTATTTTTTGTGGTGAGAACACCTAACGTAAGATTTACAATCTTAGCAAATTTTATGTGTACAAATACAGTATTGTTACCTACAGGCACTGTGCTACATAGCAGGTCTTCAGAATTGATCTTGCAAAACTGAAATTTTGCACCCTTTAACCAGCACCTTCTAATTTCCTCTTCCCCTCAGCTGTTGGTAACCACTATTCTACTCTGCTTTTATAAGAGAAACTATTTGACTTTTTTTTCAATTCTGAATGTAAATTCCCATACATAGTATTTTCTATTTGTGTCCACTTTCCTTCACTTAGTGCCCTTAGGAACCCCTCTAAGTCCATCCATTTTGTGACAAGAGTAGAAAGATAATCTGTGTTCATGGATTGAAGAATTTACATGATAAAATGTCCATAATGCCCCCCAAAAATCTACAGATTCAATACAAGTTTTATCAAAACCTCAATTGCATTTTTCACAAAAATAGAAAAGAAAAATCCTAAAACCCAAAGGGAATTTCAAAAGACTCGAAGAGTCAATGCATTCTTGAAAAAGAACAAAGCTTGATGCATCACACTTTCTGATATCAAATTATACTACAAAGTTACAGTAGTTAAAATAGTATGGTACTGGCATAAACATAAACATATAGACCAAGGGAACAGAATAGAGAGCCCAGAAATAAATCCATGTATCTAGGGTCAATTGATTTTCAATAAGGGTACCAAGAATACACAATGTGAAAAGAATGGTTCCAGGTTTTCTCAAAGCACACATTATTCAAGCAACACTTTTGCCATGGAAAAGCAGTTCTTTATTTTAGGAACTATTTTCCAAAGTGCAGTACTAGTGAATAGGAGATTGAGTTTTGGTTTCAGCTATAATATTGAATGGCTACTTGACTTAGGACAAATGAGTCCACTTTAATGAAATCACTTAATCTTGCATTGCCATATATTAGCAATGTTCTGAATTATCTGTTAACTATAAATTTTCTCTGAATTACTACAATTAAGATGTATTTCTTTCGGGATGCCTGGGTGGCTCAGTTGGTTAAGCATCTGACTATAGGTTTGGGCTCGGGTCATGATCTCACAGTTCATGGGTTTGAGCCCCACATCAGGCTCTGTGCTGATAGCATGGGGCCTGCTTGGGATTCTCTCTCTCCCCACCCTTCTCTCTGCTCCTCCCTAACTCATGCTATTTCTCTATCTCAAAGTAAATAAATACACTTTTTTTAAAAAGGTGTATTTTTTTTTTTGATTGAACTAGACTCAATTAAAATAATAAAATTCCAGGGGCGCCCAGGTGGCTCACTCGGTTAAGCTTCTGATTTCAACCCATGATCTCATGGTTTCTGGGTTCAAGCGCCTGCTTGGGATTCTCTCTCTCTGCCTCTCCCCCACTCATACTTTTTCTCTCTATCAAAAATAAATAAATGAGATTTTAAAACTAAAAAGAGATAAAATACAATAAAATCCCATGTAGACTTGTTCAGCATGTATGCATTGGCAGAGAAATGTTGCTATAGATGGCAACTTTGGTGGTTCACAAGGTATCAACCACATTTTGAATTTCCTGTAAATCTGAGTTACTTTTAGCCTATAAAGTTACAAAGTTACGGCACACTCAGATTAACCTAATCAGACCAATCAGTTCAATACCGTAGCCTATAAACAAAGTTTCTTATTATGTAACAATTTCAAATGACCCTATATAGTTAGGAGCAATTTAGTTTATTAAAAGAAGAAAGAACAGAAGGAAGAAAGTAATATGTAAAAAATAAACCATGGCTAAAAATTTCTTTTATTCTAGAAGCTTAAAAAAAAATAACTATCTCTACTATATTAGGTCAGGTAGAACCCTGTCTTGTGTTCATAAACACCCTAAACGTATCACTATATTTGTTCTTGCTTAATAATTTTGTAGCTGTAGATTTACCAGTTTCTCACAAGTTTGTGAACTCTTTTGAAGGTAAAATACTTATTCTCAAGAACCAGACCAGAATCTGGGGCACAGATGCTATTAAATGCTGTTTGACTAAATAAATGGTAGGTGAATAGATGAATTGATTCATACTACACTATTAAATTGCTATAATTACAACTGTGTATGCATTTCTTTTTTTTTTAATTTGTTAATATTTATTTATTTTTGAGAGACACAGAAAGACAGATCATGGACAAGGGAGGGGCCGAGAGAGAGGGAGACAGAGAATCTGAAGCAGGCTCCAGGCTCTAAGCTGTCAGCACAGAGTCCAGCGCAAGGCTTGAACCCAGGAACCATGAGATTGTGACCTGAGCCAAAGTCGGGTGCTTAACTGACTGAGCCACCCAGGTGCCCCTGTGTATGCATTTCTTCACTGATGTAATGCCCGGCATCGAACTGACATAGTAAGAAGGATATGACTAAGCTAAAAGTGTTTGTTGTTTGTAGATATTTACATCTTACAACAAATCTTCAAGACAAAAACATCTTCTGGCAATGCGTATGAATGTGAACATATTTATTGGTTACCTATGGGGATGAAGTAAAGAAAATCAGTGGTGTTGGGCATTAAATGATTTTGAGTAATTTCAAGAGCATGTTAGAAGAAGAGTTAATTACTCTCTATCTTATTAGTATGTTTAAAAAAAATGTTAGAGGAAAGATGTGAATAAATTCTATACCCAAAAGCTGGTTTAGGAAATTTGAAATAGTATTCTCCATTGCTTTGGATGAAAGTTTGAGGGTGGTCAAATACAACAAAAAGAAGTTTTGTTGTAAGCAGAGGCATTCTGACTGGGACCATGAGTTATTCATTTTCAAAAACACGCGTTGTTGCATCTACATTAATAAGGATTAGAGGTTGGGAGGGTCAAGGATGTACTTGATAAACCTCTCTTGTTGATTTTCTTTTCTTCTTCCTTTATTGAAAGTTTTTGTTTTAATTCCAGGTAGTGAACATACACTGTTATATTAGTGTCAGGTGATTTAATTCCCTGCAACACTGGATGCTCATCACAAGTGCACTCTTTAATCCCCATCACCTGTTTCACTTATCCCTCCACCCACTTCCGCTCTGGTAACCATCAGTTTGTTCTCTATAATTAAGAGCCTGTTTTTCGGTTCTTGGTTTCTCTCTCTGTGTCTCTCTCTCCCTCTCCCTCTCTCTCCCTCTCCCTCTCTCTCCCTCTCCGTCTCCCTCTCTCTCCCTCTCTCCCCCCACTCCTTGTTTTTTCCTTTTCTTCTTTCTTTTCCCTGACTTGATAACAGTAAAGGAAATATTAATAAGAAGTCACCTTAACTCAGTTAAGCATCTGACTTCAGCTCAGGTCGTGATCTCATGGTTCCTGAGCTAGAGCCCAGTTTCTGGTGAGCTCAAGCCCCACTTTGGGTGAACAGGAGCCCTGCTTTGAGTGAGCACTGCCTCTCTCTCTCTCTCTCTCTCTCTCTCTCTCTCTCTCTCTCACTGCCCCTTGCTCACTTGCACTCTCTCTCTTTCTCTAAAAACAAAAACAAAAACTAACAAACAGAAAAAACACAGCTTGGGGTACCTGGGTGACTGAGTAGGTTGAGTGTCTGACTTCGGCTCAGGTCATGATCTCATGGCACTTGAGTTTGAGCCCAGTGTCAGGTTTGTGCTGACAGCTCAGAGCCTGGAACCTGCTTCGGATTCTGTGTGTGTCTCTCTCTCTCTGCCCCTCCCCTGCTCGCTCTCTCTCTCTCTCTCTCTCTCTAAAAATAAATAGATATAAAATTTTTTTAATTAAACATTTTTTAAAGAAAATTTAAAAGCAAGATTTAACATACTGAAGCTCAAGAGGGACAACAAAAATATTTTACTTTATAGACCTTGAAAAATGGATTCTGCTTTCTATGGACCACTGGTATCAGTAAGTTCTCAAAAACTCAATCATAGAACAGTTTACTACATCTGATCCCCACTACACTGAATGATTTGCAAGGTCCACTAACATGAGAAATTCTGCTCCTGAAATAATTAAAATGTAGATGTGATTGTATTATATTTTTAAATGACATTTTCAGTACACTAAAATTTCTATTGCAAAAAGTTTACTAAAGGGAAAATAGTAATTGTAGCTATTTAACAAGGATGTAAACATTGAAATATATTTTAGTGTGAATCTCAATATTTTTTGTGTGTTTGCTTACTAATTTCTTATAAAGATCATTTGTCTCTCTCATCCTACAGCATCATTGCATCCAAAAAGCTGTGTGACCTTATGATGATCCTCCAGTGGTCAAGGTAGAGAAAAAATTTAAATATTTTTTTTTCTTTGTGGATTTAAATACTTATATATGTATATCTATATCTACCTACCAATACACAAAGATACTTTAAAGTTTTAGATAATGTCTATAAGCCTCTAATTTCCTTCTTGTTCCATGTCCCCACGAATCTTATAAATATGCACCAGGGAAACTTCTACCTACACTTTTTCAGTATATGCAAGGCTCAAAATGCTTGGGGCTGGGTGGGGTGCGACCTGATTTCTTGCCTGGGTTTAATTTGCTAAAAACGATGCCCTGCTCTTGATACAATTTAGCCTGGAGGAAAATGTGAGGTTTATAATTATTATGTCTGCAATTCACACAAAGGTGCCTTGGTAAATTTAGGAGTCGATAAGTAGCTAAATCTGACAGTAATGGTGACTTGTATCTGAGTGAATTGTATAAATTACAGTAAGAGAGATATGTTGTACCTAGGGTATATTGAATATCAAGACAGCAAAGTGCTATTACATTCCAGACCTAGCTTAGAGTAGCAGACCATTTATTAAAATATTATCGATCCATTCCCAGTAAGTTATTGCCTTTTATAAGTTCTAAAAGTCATGCATTTATATAGAAGCCATTCTCTGTATCAAAATATCTAATTGTTGTTAAGCTTTAAAGAGATGAGTTCCACAAAGGGGCAAGGGTCTGAATCCCCACATGCCTGAGCCATTTAAATATTTACCTGACTTTGAAATTTAAAGGTAATGAGTGTCACTGATTTTCAAATAAATGCAGAAATTTGTAAGCAAAACATGTCCCAATGCCCCAAAGTGTGTTGAATGGATTTTATTTTAACATACCTTATATGTAAGATGACTGTTAGAAAATAAGATAAAATTCTCAGGGCAACTTTGAGATAGCTTAGTGGTTAAGACTACAAAACAACCTACTGGAAAGGAACACATAACAATGGTTCTGTTGACTTTAGAAACTATCCTGAAAACAGGACAAAAGAAATCAGCATTGAAAATGATGCAAAATCTGTGTTCTGCCTGATAAACTAGTCACTCCCAGTCATGTTCTATTGGGTCAGTAGTAGCATGCTGATTTATGATCATCACTGAGTAAGAGACAACACGGATGTGTTTATCCACACTGATTCTGATTTAAAGCTACCAGATGTTGTTGGCACCTTGTACCATGAGATTTGGTTCATTTAGTCAAAACGATTAGTAGAAAAGCCCATGCTAGAGTGCATCTACTATCCTGTAAGCAAAGCTGAGGCAGCGATGGAGCAAAATAGCTTATCCACAGTAAGTCAGCGGGAAGTTTTATCCTGTCACCCCTCTTCATTAATCTGTACACATGACTGCTTGGAGAGACAGTGAGTTGATTAGGTCTGCAGCACCATCAGCATGCAGATACTCATCACTACTTCTCATTTTCATATGACCCAGATGGTGTAGCTGCTTGACTGCAATTTTCCTTTATATGTGTTTTTAATAGGTTCCTTTTTTAGATATTGACTTTACACCCTCTTATGGATATTTAAAGCCAAGCTGAATATAATTCTCTTTTAGTAACAACTTAAAGTAACCACATATTGAAAAAAAACTCATTCATAATTTTTTTAAAAAATGATTGTTTTCTAATTTTCTCTTTGCCTAAAGGAACCTCCTATGTCAAAATTATTAGTTGATTGATTTTTGCAACGTCCTAGGAAGCATAGTTGACATACGTTCCCAGTATACCTGTTGAAGAAATGGAGGTTAATGAGCACTCGAAGAGGAGTTAAAGCAATCAAATTGAAATTTAGACATGATCTTAGTATTAACCTGATCCAATTAACCAATCTTATGAGGAAAACACATGAGTGAGAAGAATTAGAATACTTGTCAGTGGTTACATCGGGAGTGATTTGGTTGCTTGAGTTAGGTTTCTGCCTTACCTTCTTGCTCAAAAGGTAAGATTGTGTGTCCTAGATATCTGTGGGACACCTTGTGCCTTGAGACTTAGTGCTATGAATCCACTTTATGAGGAAAATCCATTGCCTTCTCCATAAAGTCTGTAAATTCCCAAGGGTAAAGCTACCCTCAGACTGTGTGCATCTCAATACAAATATTTTTTTTTCATGTATTTATGTATAAGAAGTTTGATTACACGGGGTTGCCTGGGTAGCTCAGTCAGTTAGGCGTACAGACTCTTGATTTCGGCTCAGGTCATGATCTCATGGTTCATGAGATGGAGCCTCAAGTCGGGCTCTGAACTGACAACACAGAGCCTGCTTGGGACATTCTGTCTCCCTCTCTCTTTCTTCCCCTCCCCCACTCATTCTCTCTCTGTCTCTGTCTCTCCATCGCTCTCCAAAAGAAATAATAAAACATATATTACAAAAAAAATTGACTATCTGAAGTATAGTGATTTATTGATGAAAGCTTGGAGTAATGAGTAGAGAAGAGATACTTACATGTTTGTTTATTATCCAATCAGTGCATGTGAGGATTCTTCATACTGTTCGGGGAACATCTTTGCCTTGTTTTATGAGTCCAGGAAACGTTATTTTATTGTTAAATGTGCCCTTTCTAGTTAACTTAATTTATCCCACTATAAAAGGGAGCAATGATCTTTCTACTCAGAATAGCGTGGCTCTTTAGAACATATTTTTATTGAAACATAGTAGATATTTTTGCCTCTGTAGTTCCTTAATACCATTTATTTCATGGCAGTTACATCATTATTATAACACTGTTGTTATTATTATCATCCATGATGCTGCTTGTGAATGTTGATTTCCATTGACTCTCTCAAGGATTATTACCATGCTTCCCTGAAGATGACCATAAATGCAAGAAAATGTGCATATTAATTGTTCTCTAGTCATGTTGAAATACTATTCTAATTCATAACATAAATGAAGAATGGCATATGATACAACCATGATTTACCTTGAAATCTTTGGCTGTATATATAACTGTTGTTTCTAGAATTTAATCTCTTTCAATGATGGCATACCAGCCTTCTACATCCCACCACCAGTAGAGAAGTTGGGTGGCATGCCAATGGAAGAGCAGAAGAGCAGTTGTCTTCTGTTTGTATCATACCTGGCATGGCATACAATCAACCTGGGAGAACACAGAATAACAACATCAATAATAGAAAAGACACAGCATTGATTGGAATACTCCACTGACATTGCAAGTGTGGTCACCCCTAGACTCTCTGCCTGAGATATGGTGTGGAGTATATAAAAGGGTGAGGTGACCATCCTGAGTTCTGACTGAGGGGCTTCAGGGTAATTGTATGTATGCCACCACCACAGCCACTTTGGAATATGTTAGACTGGAAATGGCACCATATTCAAAATACTGACTGGTGGGGACGTGTGCATAGAGCTCAAATCCAAAGGTCACCATTGGACCATTGGGAGCCCACAGCCCTGAGGTTTTCTTATGTTTAACATAAGTGAGAGACACACAGAATAGTGCATAAGCACCATTCTGGGGGCCCATTCTCACACAATCTCATGAAAAACATATCACACAACCAACAGGGAATCTCCACTCCCTGGACTATTCCCCAGAACTGAGGTTCACACTCTTGAAAGGGAGAGCTAGGACTCAAAAAATTACAGGACTTAAAAGTTTTAACAAAAAATGTGACAAATCATGCTGGGGGGCTCCTGAGACATGGAATCCAAGGTGAATGGCATGGAATCCCACTACCTAGTGTCTGAAGACAATACTACCCAAGAACTTCTATTTGTCCTAGCTACCTCTCTTTCTGCCTAAAATTTATGCTGTTGTTGAATGTTTGATCCCCCTATTATTTTGTTTCTGGCTATTGTTTTCCTTGTTGTTTATTTAATGTAATTCCATTTTAGCATTGACCCAAATATAAGACATTAATTACTTATTTATCAAATATTTATTGGTCATCTTGTATTTGTCACTAATAATTCTAAGACCCTAGAGAAATAGTCCAATTTTAAGTCCAATTTTAAGAAGGACAGTCAGGAAGGACCTTGCTGAGATAACACTGAGGAAGCCCTGCAGATGTCTGCCAAA
The DNA here is from genome assembly GCF_016509475.1 of Prionailurus bengalensis. Lineage (NCBI taxonomy): Eukaryota > Metazoa > Chordata > Mammalia > Carnivora > Felidae > Prionailurus > Prionailurus bengalensis. The sequence continues at coordinate 58,982,472 of NC_057353.1, forward strand.
GATAAGTTTTCCATATTCAGGGAACAGTGAGAAAGCCAAACTGCTACAACAGTGTATGAGGGGAGGAACAATAAAGGATGAAGTCTGAGAAGTCTGCTTCATGGACACGCAGCTCATGCAGTCACATAGGATCCCATACTCAGAAGGGTATCATGCTTATCTTATTAATGCTCTGCTGTTGCCATCTTGAAATACTTACCAATTTTGTTGTTGAACTTGTGTTTTGTAAGTGAAGTCTGATGGGAAAAAGGAACAAGGCATGTGGACATAGGAGATACATATAATATGCACGTTCACAATTGTTTGCAGCCACATTTACATATAGCATTCACCATGTCCCATGAACACAAATTTCTAGTGGACTTACAACACTTGGGAATTTAGCAAGACTCGAAGCAAATATAAAGTAGAGGTGAAATATCAATAACTTAGTAAGTGTGGCACTGATAGCCTTGAGAAGCCAAAGTTTCTTCCTAATATTTGTTTAATGTTTATTTTTGAGAGAGATACATAACACTAATGGGGGAGGGGCAGAGAGAGAGGGAGACACAGAACTCAAAGCAGACTCCAGGCTCTGAGCTCTCAGCACAGAGCCTGACACAGGGCTTGAACTTACAAACCATGAGATCATGACCTGAGCCGAAGTCTGATGCTTAACTGACTGAGCCACCCAGGCAACCCAACTTCCTTCTTTTTTTTAAATGTTTACTCATTTATTTTGAAAGAGGGAGAGAGAGTGTGAGCCGGGGAGGGGTAGAAATAGAGAGGGAGAGAGAGAATCCCAAGCTCTCTCCTCGCTCAGCACAGAGCCTGACATGAGGATTGATACCATGACCGTGAGATCATGACTGAGCCCAAATTCAGAGTCAGGCACTTAACTGACTGGGCCATCCAGCCACCCCTAGAAACCAAACTGTCTTCTTAAACTAGAACTTTCTTTGAATATAAAAGAAGAGAGTGGTGTTCTAGAAGACGCAAGCAACCATTCAACTGTATATCTTACTCATTTCATTTCCCTGTATCAGCCAACTATTTGCCTGACAAGGATGACATAGAAAGGAAAGAAAAATTGAGCAATCGATAGGTCCTTTCCTTTCAGTCTTTCTTTATTGACTTAATTTTCCAGTGCTTTCACTATCTGATAAGAATGAAATACAACTCAAGTAACAAGCTATAAAATATGAATTGTATAATTTTAGTGTTTCTGCACATGATTTAAATATTCATATTTGCATTAAAACTGACATTTGCAATATAAAACTGGACAGTAAAACATAAGCAATAATTAAAAATTTTAATTATTATTTTCTTAGAATGACATGAACTAACAAATTGTAATAAGTTGAGATACTGACAGATGAAGAAAGATTAAAGCTTTATATTCAGGTACTTTTTTTAGAAATAGCTTTTTTCCTGATTTTGAACATATTCATTTTGCACTGGGCCTCCCAAACTAAGTAGATGATGACCCTGCTGAAAAGTTAGAATTTTCAAGCCATATGGAAACTTTTCAGTAAATGCATTAAATTTCACTGTCACTCTGAGATAAGTAGTAAACATTACAGTTTTGAGAAAAGAAATGACAATCTGTTTTATGTTTTAGGAAAGTCCTCTGGTAGCTCAGAATACTTTTCTTAGGGACAAGAATGGAAGCAGGAAGACCGAGCAGGAGTCTCTTGCAGTAATTCAGACAAGGGATGGTGGTGGCTGGAATTGGGTGATATGGGTAGAGGTGGTGAGAGAGGTTGTCAAAATCTCTGTGTATGTTGTACATAGTAAACACTATAGGCTATAGAATTGGATGAAGTTGTCAAAGAAGAGATCGATAAAACTTCAAGGATGTTAGCCTAAGCAGCTGGAAGCAAGCAGGTGCAAATTACTGAGAAGTAGAAAACTGATGTATAAGTAGGTTGTTACGTACATATTTATTTTATATATATTAAAGTACACATGTATGTATATTTAATATAGATAAATATACATTGTGTGTGTGTGTGTGTATATATATATATATATATATATATATATATATATATAGTGTGTGTGTGTGTAGTTTGTGTGTATGAGAAAGTGAGAGTAGGATGTCAGCAACTCTTTGTGAATGTCTTAAGTTTTTGATATCCCTTAGATGGTCAAGGGGAGATATCTGACAAGTAGATGGATGTTGAGTCTGGATTTGGGAAATCTGGACAGGAAATGTACATTTGTGAACCATTAGCCCACAGATTGGGTTTAATGTCATGTGGCTGGAGAAGCATACCAAGAAGTGAGTGTACGTCCTTTAGGCCAGAGGCCTATGGACCAAGCCCTGGACCTCTCCAGTGTTTAAAGATAGGTCAGATAAGGAAGAAATAACTAGAAAAGTAGGAGGAAGACCAAGATGTTGATGTCACTACAACCATTGAAAAATAAATTGATTTATCTGTTGATATGCTTCTTCTCACCTCAGGTACAGGGGTTTGAATTAATCACATTCATCAGCACATTAAAGCACATTATTATGATTAGTTTTTGCAAAGTCCTATTGTTTAATTAATTCATTATTTTATTTCATTACCTTACCCTCATTCCTCTGCTCCAATGTCTGTATATATACGTTCTATGTTGTTATTTCTTCGTATTCTAAAGTGGGTATCAAATATCTGTGTTCATTGCATTTGTAACATGAACAACATTATGTAACTAGGCAGTTCTATAGCTCTTTCAGTCTTAAATTTTTTTCAATAAGCTTTATGCTTTGAAAACCTGACCATCTTAAATGAAAATCTTGCCTACTGTTCCTAACTGCTGCATCATACTCCATAGTATGCATTGTCAAAGAAAGATTGTCAACAAAAAGGAAAGTCTATTGACTCTACTGCAGTAGTGGAAAGAGATCAAGCTCAACTCCCCTGGAGCTAAAGGCAGGGAGGTTTTAAGCCCCCTGAAGTGAGCTAGTGGGAAACTACTGGAGGCTGTTAGAAGGGAGATTGATCAATGCAATTAGGTCATCTGTGTTTGCTAATTGTCCCTTATCCAAATTAGGCTCCTATCCTCCTGAAGATACTGGGAGATAGGGGCATGGTCTTCTTTTACTATTACATTTTAGAAAGAAAGACATTTCTGGATTGTAAAACTGGCAAGAGCATGGGAGAAGATTTACATCTCAAAGGAGCAGAGAATTTACTATTGCAAGTTTTCTAAAGTAAATAATCTAGGAAAAGGGAAGTGAGGAACCTATAATCATGAGGAAATCTCCCTGAAGGTTAGTCAAAGGAAGGAGAAAATTAAGGTTTATTGATCAGCATCCATCACATTTCAGCCCTCCATTATTCAGAGGTAGACAGTAGGGTTCTTCCCTCTCCTACCACAAGTAACTGAAAAAACACTCAGTTCCTGATGCATGCATCCCTCAACTTCACATTCCTAACACTTTCCTTTACCTGATTTGCTAGTTTACATTTGCATTTATCTAAATGCTAATGATTACTAGGATCTTTTGTTATTGTGTTAGTTTCCTATGTTTTCTATAAACTATCTGTTATAGTGTTTGATCATTTTCTTTTCTCTTTTTTAAAAGTTTATTTTTGAGAGAGAGAGAGAGAGAACATGAGTGGGAGAGGGGCAGAGAGAGAGAAGGAATATATTTGTCTTGATGTATTCTTTTCAGGTTTTTCTATAAAACTTTCCCCATCCCTACATCAAAGCAATATTATTCTACATTTTCCGTAGCTTGTTGATATCCCCTTAAGCATTTGTTTCCTTAATCTGCCTAGAATATAAATACAGATGGTGTTTTAGGGAGAAATCCATTTTATTTTCCTTCATATAGTGTGCCATTCCTTCTATACCATAACGAAAACTACCATTCTTCTGTCACTTGGTTTGTGTTTTATCAGGCTGCTGAATTTTTATGGAGTTTTTTAGCTCATTATATTTTATCACAGTTCAACTGTTTTTCTTGCACTAATTACATATTTGTAATGCAATAATTTGTTCTGTATCTTAATGTCCAATAGAGCATACTTAGTCTATTCATTCAATTTTGTAAGGTTTGCTTGGCTATTTGGGAATGTTACATTCTTCATATATACTTTCAAATCAATTTACAGAATTTCTCAAAAATTATAAAATGAGTTATTCTTTTTGCTTATCTTTCATAACCTTGACACTCCTCAAAGGAGCACAGATTAGTTTCGATAAATGTACCTTAATTAGGTTTGTCCACTGTTTTCCTATAATTGGAGTTAGGTTCTGCAGTTTTTTGGCACAAAAACCATATAGGTGATGTATTTTCAGTGTATTATACTAACAAGTTAAGATATTGAGTCTTGTTATTACTGGTGATGTTTACCTTGATCATTTGGTTAAGTTACTGTTTGACAATTTTTTCCACTGTAATTCATTATCTCTATTTTTGTAATTGATAACTATCTTGTAGGAGATACTTTGAGACTATATAATTCCTGTTTCTCCTCAAACTTCCAGCCATTACTTTTAGTATCAGGTGGTGAATCTTTTCAACACCATTTTTACCATGAAATTTGCCTACTGATGATAATTTCCAGTTCTTGATAATTATTTCATAAGTATGTATAATGCTAATGTTAGGAAAGTGAGGTAAGGATATAAGGGAACTCTTTGTACTATTGTTGCAATTTTTCTATAAGGCTAATATTAGTTTAAAATTTTAAAACAATATAAAATAAAAAGATGGCGTTTTATTTGGGATTATATTGAATTCATAGGGTAATAGGTTAATCGGGGGCCTATTAATATCTTACAATTTAGCTGCCGACTAACAGCTTATACATTCAGTTGTCCCATTCAATAGCACAATCAGACCATCTCCTATGAGTAAACTGTTTTGTGGATAAGAAAATGATAAACTTTATCAACTGCCATTTTTTTGTTTATTTATTTTTGAGAGAGAGACAGAGTACAAGAGGGGGAGGGCCAGAGAGAGAGGGAGACACACAATCTGAAGCAGGCTCCTGGCTCTGAGCTGTCAGCACAGAGCCCTACCCGGGGTTCGAACCCACAAACCATGAGATCATGACCTGAGCCGAAGTTGGACATTCAACCGACTCAGCCTCCCAGGCGCCCCTATCAACCACCATTTCTGTGACAAAACAGGTGAAAATTTATGTCTGGTAATTTTACTTAGCAATGTGGAAATTATTGGTGACATTCCTAAGAGAAATGTTGGTGGAATAATAGGGTTGACAGTTAATTAGAACAAGTTCCTTAGGGAATAGGGGAAGAGGAATTGAAAACAGCACACACACAATTATTTCAAGAAAAATTTGTGTAAAGGAAGAGTTATAGATTAGTAGCTTCAAAGATACACAGATTTAAGATGTTTATTTCTTTTTTATCTATCTTTTATTGCAGCCAAAATAATTATATATATATATAATATATATGTGTATACATATATATACATGTGTATATATATATGTGTGTATACACATATATATACACACATGTATATATATATGTATATATATATATGTGTGTGTGTGTGTATGTGTGTGTGTGTGTGTGTGTATATATATATATATATATATATATATATATATATATTTAGGACCAGTATTGGTCCAATACTGATGATAACCATCTAGAGGAGAGGGAAAAATCAATATGGGATATAAATGGCAGAATTAGTCACAGCACTTTCTTGAATGAGATCCAGTATAAAGTGAAAGCTTGGCTAACTAAAGAAAGAAGAATGAGAACAGTTAGTATTGTTCAAGGCTTTATTTCAGCCACATTCTATTATCCTGGTGCAGCCATAGACTACATAAAAATATGGACTTGGCAGGAATTTAGGGTTTGTTTGTTCATTTGTTTAAAGGAGCGCAATAAACTAATAGAGTATTCAAATTCTTGTTGGTAAACACTAGTAAGTAATTACAATGGCTTACTACAAAATTTAAGCTTAGAAGATGAGAAGTGAGAGCATGGAAGGGTTTGGGGACAGTGAAGAGAGAGTGATATCAGTGGTGAGATCAGTGTGTTATAAATACGAGTAAAGTCGAAGGTTTATGGTAATTAGAGTATTAAAAGGAGAATTTTCATGGCTTTGAGTTTTATTTATAGAGTGTAATTTTCCCCAATCATCTGATCTAAGCCACTGCCCAGGAATGTGGAATCAATTGCAATTAGTTCTTGTTCAAAATACCAATTCTCGGGGCGCCTGGGTGGCTCAGTCGGTTAAGCGTCTGACTTCAGCTCAGGTCACGATCTCGCGGTCCGTGATTTCGAGCCCCGCGTGGGGCTCTGGGCTGATGGCTCGGAGCCTGGAGCCGGTTTCCGATTCTGTGTCTCCCTCTCTCTCTGCCCCTCCCCCGTTCATGCTCTGTCTATCTCTGTCTCAAAAATAAATAAACGTTAAATAAAATTTAAAAAAATAAAATACCAATTCTCTTTCATAATATAACACTTCTGTATTTCTTCTACCAAGTCAGTCTTTGTATCAGATATCATCAGAGAGATGATAGATAGGAAGACAGGTAGATAGGTAGCTAGTAAACTAGCTAGATAGACAAAATATATAGATATGTATCACATAGATCACTTCTACTTTAAAACATTATAGGAAAAGTTATCTTTATAACTTTCAACATTATATATCTACCAACCCATCTACCTACCTCTAGGGTTTTTTTTTTTTTTTTGGTGTTTTTTTTTTTTTTTTGGAAGTGGTTGTGCTTTATGTCATTACAGAGAATAACTATTACTGCCCAAGTTTCTTTCTCATATATTTTACGAAAGGATTAACATTTGTTGAATAAAAATTTTCTGGTGAACTAAAATTTGTAAACACACATACACCTTGGAAGATAGAATACTCAAGAATAAATGTATCATGGAATCATTCTAAAATATCAATTTTTACCGTGTGTCCACATAATAATATTTTCATATCATAAACATTATTACTGCCGTGAATTCTAATTATGTATTTAGCTGCCTCCCCATACCCATCTTACTCCTATTCGTTGTATGATAGTATTGCAACATTTGTAGTTCCATCATTAGGCCAGTACTGGGCACATGAGAGGTGCTGAATATTTATTTGCTGGATAAATAAATCCATGAATAAATGTGAATCAATTGAAAAAATGAACCCAAGAAATATTCTGAAGGAATACCCTAAAATTAATATGAAGTATTTTATGCTTGTAAAACACTAAGGTGTGATACACTAATGATGGCATTTGCCCTATTAAATGAATTAGTTTGACTAAAAGTAGAAGTAATATAGTTTTATGATAGATTTCATGAATTCAGTTGAGCCCTTCATTATATGAGAAAGTATCAAATTAGCAGTTAGAGATCTCAACTAACAACTTGAAAAAAAAACCAAGTGATTTGCTTTACAAAGTATGTAACAGTGACAAGTAATGTTTAAACAGTGTATCAGATCTTCTGTGATAATAAACTAATTTTTGGTCTGTTAGCCCTCGCCCTACTTAATTCCTCACGTGAGATAGTTTGTTGTAAAGTTAAGCTGGTTACTCTGAAATTCTAGGATCCTGTCTCCTAATGCTAAAGATTTATTCTTCTAAATACAGGCCAGGAAATCATTCAAAAATGTATAGTAAGAAAAAGGTGTATGCCTGTATGTGCCTACATAGGATATAGTCATAAAGCTAGCACGCACTTGTCAGTCCAAATTCTTCAATGGGAGGTTGAATACCCCCCAATATTTGGCCATTTAGCTTCTATCTTTGAGACATAAAATGGAGAGAAAATAAAATAGCTAAATGAGTTTGGATATGTTTTCATAATTATAGAAATAAGGAAACTGACTTAAAAATTATTAAATCGATGGTACCATTTACCTATGGAGGGCAAGAACCAATTATATACTACTGGTGAACTAAAATCAGTGATAGAGGAAGTATTTACACATGGGAATTTATGAATGATTCAACTCCTACCTGACTCTGCTCTGCAGATCCAGTTAAAAAAATTTCCATCAGGGCACTGGTTAAATTAGTCATTTGTGCAGAAACATTATAGTAAGTGGCAGACTAGCAATCTGAAGCTAGAACTGTCCCTACAACAACCATGCTTTTAAGCTATCACTAGTTTATAGTTACTAGAATTCTAGTAAACCAATGTGGCTGTGTTTGTCACAAATGAGGGATTGAAAGTTGAGTCCTTTAAAGACAGAACAAAAACACTAGGTGATTGACTTGAAAGATAATAATTTTTCCAATGTGTTGATATTAGGAATGATGAAGTTGAAGTACACAGTTTCAATGACAGAACTGAACTCTTAATGTGGGTCTGGCATTACTTGAATTTCATCTTCCAGACAATTGTCAAATCGATCTCCTTAAAAAAAGAAGTCCACATACCTCTCATTTCACAACTTTTGGGTGTCTTTTAATTCTTTGCTTATTGAATCCTAAGATTTTTCATAAATAGACATGCAGTATTCTTTGTCTCACACTTCTCTTAACCCGGAAGTCTAAAACTTGCTTAGTTTGTTTGTTTGTTTAATTATTTATATATGTCAGCCTTAGCCTCATATCTTCCATTCTAGTAGCAGAAAACACTAAGTTACTATGATCATGCTGTCCCTACCTGTAGTGATTCTCTGCTAACATCATTTTCTATGTTCTATTTATTTTTTATTTTTTATTCTTTTAAAATTTTTATTCATTTAAATTCAAGTTAGTTAACATACAGTATAGTATTAGTTTCAGGAATAGAACCCGGTGATTCGTCCCTTACATATAACACCCAGTGCTCTTCCCAACAAGTGCCCTCCTTAATGCCCATCACCCATTTAGCCCATCCCCCCACCCACCTCCCCTCTAGGAATCTTCAATTTTGTTCTCTGTATTTAAGAGCTTCTTATGGGGGTGCCTGGCTGGCTCAGTCCGTAGAGCATGCAACTCTTGATCTTGGGGTTGTAAGTTCAAACTCCATAGTGGGTATAGAAGTTACTTAAAAATGAAATATTTAAGGGCACATGTATGGCTCAGTCGATGGAACATCTGAGATTTCATAATGGCTCAGGTCATAATCCTAGAGTTGGGGGATTGAGCCCCGTGCTGCGCTCAGTGTGGAGCCTGCTTGAGATTCTCCCTCTGCCTCTCTCCCCTCGTCTCACTCTCTCTCTCTCTCTCTCTGAAATAAAAATAAATAGATAAATAAAATAAAATCTTAAAAAAATTAAGTTTTGTCCTTATATGGCAATACTTCATGATCTTATTCAAGGATTCTAGCTTAGATGACATAATCCCATACATATTGTCAAATAAACTGCTTCATTAATGATGCCACAATATTCACATTTTTTTACTGAATATTTTATAGGATACATGTAAAAATATATTATTTTTCACTCTCAAAAAAACTTCTCTTACATTTTCTTCCTATTAGGCTGCCTGCAGAATATCTCATCTGTTCATTGTAACATATGTTGATATATGCATATGTTAGATTACCCCTAAATCTACTCTTTCATCATGTATGGCTGATTAAGGTGTACTTAGCTTAGATATTCTGTATCCTATCCTTTAGTATCTTGTTTCTTTCCTTTTAGCCTATATCAGAATTTATATTCTGCTTTAGGCCACATTTTCAATATTTCTATTTTTTCAGTGCATATAAATTGTACATATAAGATCTTTATATAATCTTTTTCATATCTATTCCATATCTCAACTATCAAGTTGCTGTTAATTGCTCATTATCTTAATGAAATGAAATACATGACAAAAATGTAATTTTCTTTTATTTGCAATTTAGTCTTGCATTAAAGTCGTACAAAGATGATTTGTGTTATATACTCAGAAGATGCAAACATCACTCCATGAAAGGTTGTAAAAAGGAGGAAAAAAAGAAACAAGCACTAAACTGTTACATAAAATGTAAAATAAATTTTATCAATATATGTGCTAAACTTTGGAGGAGAGTCATAGAATCAAACATATGTAGAGTTATTAGTAGCACACATCTACTCTTAAAATTAATGTACTAATATTAGTTTATATGTCATTATAATTTCTCTTATATCTGATAAAAAGCTAAACATTACCTAATCAGTTATTTCTCCTTAATTGTTTCCATAAACTTCTAGATCTTTCCCTTAAAACAAATACACTGTTTATGGTGATTTATTAATCTAAGGCCTTTTGGTCATATTTAATCCCACCTTTGCTATAAAGATCACACAATAAGAATTCACATTATACAACGTGCAAATTTGGGGGAAAAAGTTTTATGATAACAATTCTAAAAAATATTTCAGCTTGCATCACCTATCTCTTCCCAAACTGCCACAAATAGCAGTATTTTGGGAGGTAGTTTTAGTAAATCAGAAAACATTGCCACATGGAAACTGCTATCCAATTCCACAGATCTGATAAAGTGCCCTCCATTACCAAGCTTCTAATCATCCAGGTACACTGTCAAAAAACCAACATCACTCTTCCTTATAATTAAGTTTGGAGAATTTGCTAAAAATGCAAGAGTCATCCAGTCTCATTGTCCTTTACCAACTGAATGACTTGTTGTAAGTCACGGTACGAAAATTACTAATGTTGAATAAATTGTATTCAGCTTTCACTAGCTTATGCTATAGTAACAAACCTCAAAACTTGGTGAATTACATTCACAAAGCTTACTTTTCATTGACTCTACATGTTGGCTGCAGATCTGCTCTCCTATGTGTCTTCTCAAATCTGAGAAGAAGGCAAAGGTTTCCACAGAAGAGGAAAAGCAAAATTGCATAAACATGTGAGTGCTCTTAAGCTTTTGCTTAGAAGTAACAAACATCATTTCAGCTCATGTTTTATTGGCCAAAGCTATCGCATGGTGAAGGCTGATCACAATGGGGGAGAGAAAAAAGCAATCTTGTTGGGATGCACATTCATTATGTAGAAATAATAAAATCCATGACTAAAACATTATATCAAATGAATAATTATTGTTTGTTAGGTATACACATAAACAAACCCTAACATTTCATTCATATACTAAGTCAAAAGATTTTTAAAAATAAACCGTAGAGTCTTCTAGGTATTGTAATAAAAATGAAAATATAACAGATTAAAAATTATTACAGTTTTAAGAATCTCACAAATCATAAAACTTTCAATAATGAAGAAGCATATGTAAAAACTTTTAGAAATATAGATAATATACATATATAAATGATAATTATAACTTTAGAAATGGTTCATCATCATTTTGATATTTAATTTGCCAATTGTCCTATTTCATACTGAAATATATTTAACATATAACATTATGTAAATTTAAGGTGCAAAACATGTTGATTTATATATTGCCATTTGATTGCCATGGTAGTAATAGCTGGCACCTCTATCTTGTCACAGAATTATAATTTCCTTATTACAGTGAGAAAAATTAAAATCTAGTTCCCAAGCACGTTCAATGATTGGTTATATCGGTCTATATTCACTATACCATGCAGTAAATCTCCAGAATTTACTTGTATGCTAGTTGTAAGTTTGTTCCCTTAAACAACATCTCTCCTATTTTCCCATCCTCAGCCCCTGTTTAAACACCATATTACTCTATTTTTGCAAGTTTGCCTTATTTTTTTGTTTGTTTATTTATTTATTTAATCATGCTTTTATTAAAGCGTTCAATATGAGAAAACAATCTTCATTCTTATGATATTTTTTTCTGTGGTATCAACTTAGCAATAAAGCACTAATTCCGAAACCAGACTGCCAGGGTTCAAACCTCAACTTTTCCATTTACTATCTGTATGACTTTAGACAAGTATTTAGCCTACTAACAGCTCAGGTTTTCTACTTGTAAAATAGGAAGAGTAAGAGAACCTCCTTAATATGGTTACAGTAGTGATTAAATGATGTTGTATATGTGAAATTCGTCCAACAGTGCTTGCCGTATAGTGATAGCTTATAGCTGTATGAAAGTTCAATGTGATTTTTTTTTGTTTCAAGTTTTTATTTAAATTCCAGTTGGTTAGCATACAGTGTAAATTAGTTTCAGGTGTAGCATTCAATGGTTCATCACTTACATACAACGCCCAGTACTCAACACAAGAGTCCTCCTTAATACCCATCACCCATCTAGCCCATCCCCCACCTACCTCTCCCCCACTGTAATCTCCCTTCTTCTTCTTGTGATGATGAGAGATGATAAAATGCCTACATGATGAGATGAATTGTGGTGAATGATATAGGCATTGTGACTTAGATTTAAGTTACTATTCACCTTCTGATTATGTGTCAAAAGGAGGATCATCCACTTCCAGACCATGGCTGGCTGTGAGTCACTGAAATCACAGAACGCAAATGTGTGGATTCATCAGCTGATAGCATCTTACGTTGTTTCTCTATCTTGGCTATTGCGAATAATGCTGCAATAAGCATAGAAAGCATATATCTCTTTATTATCCTGTTTTCATTTCCTTTGGTGTATACCCAGAAGTGGAATTTCTAGATCATATGGTACATCTGTATTAATCTCTTGAGAAACCCCTATATTGTTTTCCATAGTGGCTGAAGCAAGTTATATTCCCACCAATGGTGTGCAAGTGTTCCCTTTTCTCCGTCTCCTTTCCAACAGTTTTCATCACTTGTCTTTTTTTTTTTTTTTTTAAGAGTGAAGCTCTCTTATTTTGATGATAGCCATTCTAACAGGCATAAGGCGATATCTCACTGGGGTTTTGATTTGTATTTCCTTGATGACTAGTGAAGTTGAGCATTTTTTCACATACCGGTAGGCCCTTTGGATGTCTTCTTTAGAAAAATGTCTACTTAATTCCTCTGCCCATTTGTTAAATTGGATTATTTTTTTTGTTATTGAGTTACATGAGTTATTTATATATTTTGGGTATTAACCTCTATCAGATGTATGGTTTACAAATATTTTCTTCCATTCTTTAGGCATATTTCCTTTTCCTTTTCACACACTTGCAGTTGTTTTCTCTATATATTATGTATGTATGTTTTATTTATCCCAAAATACATGTATGGTGGACATCCAGTCATGTATTTAACCCTCTATTTAAACATTTAAGTTTAATTCGAGCATCTGATCTATTCATAATGCTCTTCTATAAATTCTTCTGATAATGGAAATATTTTATAATAAAAGTCAAATCCATGATTTTCAAAAAGTGTTGAGCTGAATAGGTTCTATTTGCAGCTACAGATCTTTTTCTCTTCAACATGCTATTCAATCTAGGAGCCCGACTAGTAAGAACTTTATCAATGGGCACTGTTGTCCTCTAACTTCCAATTTGGTTCAGCCAGTGGGAAGCACCATCTGGAGATAAATGTTGAGGAGAGTAAAGTTGGATTATTTTCTGCAGAACTCTTTCCTGTTGTGCTCCGGTAGAGTGGCTGTCTTCCCCATCAGAGGCTCTTATCAGGTTGCCTTTTCCAACCAGCTCTTTTTGTCTTTCAGTAACCCCTGTCCTCTTGCAAATGTTGGCACAGTGGTGGTAATTCTATGACCAGCCTTGTGGTCTTCCATGATCTCAAGTTAGCAGTTTCATTACCCCTGCCCACACATTTGCAGAATTATATGTTATTAAATTTTCCTTAATAACCACTTCTGACTGTTACTTCTGTTTCTGGCCAGGATCCTCCATGATATATTCATTCACAATTGAATGATGCATCACTTTTAATTTTTTTAAAGCCGTAAGTGATGGTAAAAAGAAGAAAAACAGAGCCTATTATTGAAAATCTATCTTCTTTATTTCTAACCTTTATTCCAATTTCAGCAAAGTTTGCTAAGTGGTTACACAGAGAGTATATGAAAATGTAACATTTGGTAGCAACTCTCCACATAGATTTCATAGTACTCATTCTGTAATATAAAATTACTGATTCATAATCACTTCTTATTACTCATTCTGTGGATAACCATGTACTTCTCTCTCAGAGATATGCTATAAATATTATTCACTATAGTCTCTTTGCTGTTTATTAGAGGGGAAAATGAGAAATTAGTGAGAAGGAAAAGATGTTTATGAAGTATCCCCCACTTTCTGAAAGTTCTCTTTATGCCACGTCGCTTTTTAAAAAGACCTACCTTAGCACCTGTTTTCTCCAACCAAAGGATATCTGAAGAGGATTTTCACTTTTACAAAAGAAGGCAAAAATGAAAATGGTGTTCAGTGTTTGTGTGTTTTGCTGCTCCAGAAGTAGCACCACACCCTAAGTAGCAAGAGTGGTGCAGTCGACCTCCTTTCTCCAGAACTCCACTCAGCATCTCAGTATCAAGCCACCAAAGCTCTGAACTGTGTCTGTGAGCACCTGTGCTTTATCTCAATTTATGTTGTCCATCTGTTAGCAAGATCTGTCCTAAAGTACCAGAAAAGCCTAAGAAAGGTTATTTTGGGGGTATGGAAATCCTCAAAAATTTTTCTATATAAATTAATCATAGTCGCTTCTTTGCTTTGTGCTATTCTGGCTTATGACAGGTTTTATAAATATTCTACTTTTGGATGGGGATGTGCGGGGAACTTATACATATTAGGTACTATGTTCAACACTTTTCAAAGTCTATTTTATTAGTACACACTTTGCACAGTGAAATCTTTATTCAGCAAGTGCAACCTGCTTCTGAAATTGAGTAAAGATACAAAGAAAAAGGATTAATTTGTTTATTGATTTCACTTAGAGTAATAAAAAGACCTTCAAACCTTATGGGATATCTTTGTTGAAGCTACACTAGAAATGGGCCATCAGGCACAATTATTACTCTTATTCCTGTTGACATGCACCATCAAGAAGAGTAATTTAGGACACCCTCAAGGTCGCTAAGAAAGAGAATTATTTCATCAAGCTATCAAACTTCTCTTAACCATTTGTTTCTCATTACATTCTAACATGCTCTTCTTTAACTCAAATAAAACTAAAATTTAAATCTACATGTGCTTACTAGTACATAATTCTTAGGAAATGCAACCAATACACAATAATTTTCCCAACACAGTACTATGTAAAAAAGAAGTGCTATGATAAAAATTAAAAATGTATATATAGAAATATTATAGGTGGCATGTTCATATAATATTTTTAATTTTATTCATAAAGTTTGAGATAATTAATCTAAATGCTATGTATTCTTGTCCCACTATGTGATTTTAAATGATACTAAACAAGGGAGGTAGACTACCCAATATCACTTTCTCAATTAAACTTAAATTGAATCTGGTTGAAACTATAAAAGAAATGCCAAATACATAGAAAAGTGTTCATTGTTTAATGAACTGATCCCTTTTTTATTTTGCAAACTTAGCTTATTTTTACTTCAAGTATCTTTAAAAAATATGAAATACTTAGAAAATACAAAGGAAAATTCAGTATTCTTACTTTAAATAAGGAAATAGCTGAAGGGTACCTGGTTGTTTGGCTAGTATGATGCTTCTTAGTGAGAACAGCTTTAAAACAAGAAATAATTACTGGATGATCTATTTCTAGATGTTTTTTGTATTACAAGTGGAAATTGTACATCACTGAGGTAGAATGAAAATCTGGATAAATGCAAATCTGTCAAGCTGTAGAACTACAATAACCAGGTGACATTTGTTGCTTATGCTTGGATCCTTAAGATTAAAATGAAGAAATTGTGAAAAATATTTTAAGATATTTTTAAAAAATAAAAGTAAATCGCCCCTTTAAGGAAGAAATTATTACAATTCTCTGAAATCTCTTTCAGAGGATAGAAGCAAAAGGAACAAATCCTAACTCATTCTATTAAGCCAACATTACCCTAATATTAAAGCCAGACAAAGACATTCTAGGAAAAGTATAAACAATATTCCTCCTAAAAACACATACAAAATCATCAACAACATATTCACAAATTAAGTAAAAATGTATGAAAGGATTATACACCATTACCAAGTGGGATTTATCCCAGGCATGAAAGGCTGGCTCAACATTTGAATATCAGTTAATGTAATGGATCGCATTACCATTCACATTAGTACTCAAAAAAAAAAAGAAATACTTAGATATAACAAAATGTATGCAACATCTGTATGAAGAAAACTACAGAACTGTGATGAACAAAATCCAAGAAGAACTAAATAAATGGAGAGTGATTCCAAATTAATTGAGAGGAAGACTCGAAATTACCCAAATGTCAGATCCTTCCAACTCGATCTATAAATTTAATACAATCAGTAAAACTCCCAGTAAGTAATTTTATGGATATCAACAAACTGATTCTAAAGTTTATGCAGAGAGGCAAAAGCCCCAGAAAAGCTGACACAGTATTGAAGAACAAAGTTGAAGACTGATGCTACCCAACTTCAAGGGTTATTATAAAACTACAGTAATCAAGAAAGGATACTATTGGTGAAAGAATAAACAAATAGATCAGTGGAACAGAATAGAGAGCTGAGAAATAAACCTCATAGATATAGTCATCTCATCTTTTTACAGAAGATCAAAGGCAATAAAATAGAGCAAAGATAGTATTTTAAACAATTAGTGCTACAACAATTTCACATCCACATGCAGAAAAATTAATCTAGATGCAAACTTTATACCCTTTATAAAAATTAATTCTAATTGGATCAAAGACCTAAAAATAAAATCCAGTACTGTAAAATTTCTAGGAGATAACAGGAGAAAACCTGGATGACCTTGGATAAGGTAATGTCTTTTCAGATACAAGTCCAAAGACTTAGTGTATGAAAAGAATAATTGATAAGCTGGAATTCATTAAAATTAAAAACTTCTGCTCTGTGATAGACACTATCAAGAGAATGAGAAAAAGCCACAGACAGGGAGAAAACAATTGCAAAAGACAGATCTGATAAAGCATTTTTATCCAAATATATAAAAAATTCTTAAAATTCAACAATTAGAAAACAAACAATCTGGTTTAAAAGTGGGCCAAAGATCTTAAACACCTCACCAAAGAAGATATACAGATGGCAAACACACATATGAAAAGATGGTCTACAGTACTGGTTCTTCAATACATGTTTTTCTCAGTCATAATTGTGTGTAACATACTACTTGGGAACTTTCATCTTTAGCATTAAGTAAGATTTTCATGCCATCTTTAAATGTTCTAGGCCAATTTTGTCCTTTATAATTGTAATGAAAATTCAAAATCTGCTATTCCTTTTTTACTTTTCTTAAAATTTTGTCCTTAACCTATTTTTTTTAACCAATGATGAACGTACATTGAGACATCATAATCACCTAATGTCTATAGTTTACCTTAGGATATCATGACATTTATCCATCGTTAAAATATTACACAGGGAAATGCAAATTTATAAAAAATGTGACACCACCACACATCTATTAAAATGGCCAAAATCTGCAACACTGACAGAACTAAACACTGGCAAGGAGCATGATTGCTGGATCATATGTTAAGTGTTATGTTTTTAGTTTTTTAAGATACCACCAAACTCTTTCAATGCAGCTGTACCATTTTTCATTTCCATCAGCAATATATGACAGTTCCTGTAGCTCCACATCCTTACCAGCATTTTGTTTTTGATGTATTTTAACATATTTTATTTTTATTTTTATTTAGTTATTTAGTTCATTTCAAGTTTTTATTTAAAGTATAGTTAGTTAACATACAGTGCATATTAGTTTCAGGTTCATCACTTTTATACAACACCCAGAGCACATCACAATCAGTGCCCTCCTGAACACCCATCACCCATTTAACCTATTCCCATACCAACCTCCCCTTTAGCAACCCTCAGTTTATTCTCTAAAGAGTCTTGGTTTGCCTCTCTCTTTTCCCCCTGCTATGTTCTTTTGTTTTGTCTCTTAAAGTACTCTGAGTGAAATCATATGGTGTTTGTCTGTCTTTGACTTATTTTGCTTAGCATAATAGTCTCTAGCTCCATCCACGCTGTATTTTTATAAACATTTGTGGCAATGACAGATTAACAAAAGTTGTTACATGCACTTTCCCTTATATTTGCCTTGAGTATAAATCCATTCTCTTTCAAAGCGATTATTTAAAAGATCTTAAGCATGACCAGACACTCAGACACAAAGAAAACTACTTTCACAAAGTCAATGATGATTATATATTTTTTCTTGCAGTAATAGACATATATCAACTGATCGACAGAATTTCTATGTAATAATCAATAAGGTAATTTTTATCCCAAGTTATTGTTATGTCCAGAATTCGTGATCCCCAAAGACCACTAGGGAGCCGAGTCTGATGCAAAAGCAAAGAGCCTTTATTCGAGCTAGCTCGAGCTCAATCCCCTACCTGCACCGACGCAGCGGTGAGATCCCTGAGAGAGAGAGCAAGTTTCAAAAGGACAAAGGTTTTATTGGGGCCTAGGGGCAGTTGGTGAGGTAATGGCTGTGGCCTCAGCCTATTGGCTGGGGAAGGGTCCAAGTCATGTTAGGCAGGTGAGCGGGAGGTTACTCAAGGGGAGGAGGCGTGGTCAAGGTGAAGGACACAGAACAAGATGGAGTCAGCCAGCAGAGGCCCACCCTTTCATTCCCCCCTTGACATGTAGCTTACAGACCCAATCATGGGACTGGCTGCATTTATGGTGACAAGGGGAACAGAGTTTGGAGGTTTATGCAAAGTTCTGGGAGCCAAGTGTCCCTGGGGTGGCTCTGGGAGTTCTGATTAAGTATTGTCCCTGAGCTGGTGTCTATGATCTGCCAGGTGATGTTTTGGGGGGTGTGGGAACTCCTGGCAGCATGAGCAATGACAAGCAGAGTTAACAGAGTTACCACTATTAGGTGGGTCGAATGCGCTGTAGCTTGAGCTTGAGCGGGTTGTTTTGGTCCCCATTGATGGCCCATCACGTGACAAAGTCCTTCCGGATTGAGGAGGGGTCCACTTGCCGAACGTGGATGTGATGGACCCAGGTCGCGATGCCGTCTACTTTGAGAACAGTGGCGGTTGTCAGCACCACGATGTAGGGTCCCTTCCAGCACGGCTCGAGGGTCTCTCAGTGGTGCCTTTTGATGTAGACCCAGTCTCCTGGCCTGTACTGATGAGGTGTCGGGGTCGAGCCAGCCTGGTAGATGGCATGGAGGCACAGCCAAATGTCCTCGTGCGCCCTCTGTAGCCCTCTCAAGGAAAGAAAAAGTTCTTGATCTTTAAACTTAGCAAGAAGTTTGGGAATAATAGGGGATGGCCTGCCAAACATGATATCTTAGGGAGTAAAACTCAAGGTGTAAGGAGTGTTCCTAACCTGGTAAAGGGCATACGGTAGGAGAGTCACCCAGTCCCTGCCAGTCTCCATGGTTAATTTGGTAAGGGTCTCTTTTAGGGTTCTATTCATTCCTTCTACCTGTCCTGAGCTCTGGGGCCTATAAGCACAATGTAATTTCCAGTTTGCCCCCACCGCCTTGGCTACTGCCTGTGTTACCTGTGAGATAAAAGCTGGTCCATTGTCTGATCCTACCATGGCAGGAAAACCATACCTGGGTAAGATGTCTTCTAGTAGCTTCTTAGCCACGGTCTGAGCCATTTCATGCTTGGCTGGGTATGCCTCCACCCAGCCAGAGAAGGTGTCTGTAAATACTAAAAGATATTTATAACCATATTTTCCTGGTTTGACTTCAGTGAAGTCGACTTCCCATTGGGCTCCCGGTCTGGTGCCTCTGAGCCTGGTTCCTTTTTTATTTGATGTGGCTCTCGCGTTGGTGAGTTGGCAGGTCTTGCAGGCAGATACAACTTGCTCTATTTTGATGTCCTGTTGGT
This sequence comes from Prionailurus bengalensis, assembly GCF_016509475.1. Classification (NCBI taxonomy): domain Eukaryota; kingdom Metazoa; phylum Chordata; class Mammalia; order Carnivora; family Felidae; genus Prionailurus; species Prionailurus bengalensis. Next base: position 59,002,158 of record NC_057353.1, read on the forward strand.
GAATCTTGATTCTGGCATGTCGGACTAAGTCTTTTAATTTTTGGGCCCCCATGTGAGTAGACCAATGCATGTGCTCTAATATTGAGACTCCAAGCTGGTCTGGCAGCACAAGCTCCTTGTTAGGTGTATACCACCATCCCTTTATATCCTGGGCCATGGGGAGTTTCTTGATCCGCTGTAACTCCTCCTGGGAGTATTTGGGCTGGTCTGGTAAAACTGGGTCTTCCGGGTCCGGTAGTTGTATGGTCATGGTGGGTACTGAAGTAAGGGCTACTGACTTGGCTGCCTGGTCAGCCTTTTGATTACCTCTAGCTACTGGGTTATCAGCTTTTTGGTGCCCTTGGCAGTGGATAATGGCTAGGTTGGCAGGAAGCCATAAGGCCGTAAGCAGGTTAAGTATCTCCTGCTTATTTTTTATAGTCCATCCTTCTGCCCTCAGTAACCCCCTCTCCTGATAAATTGCCCCAGGAATATGAGCTGTGGCAAACACATCATACGTGTGTTGCTCATCCATCTATCAGGAGGCTGTTTCAGGACCCCTTCAATGGTGTGTGGGGTCGTGATCCAGATCTCCTGTCCTAGGCTCAGTTTGTCTGTGTCCTTGACTAGGAGTGCTGTCGCCGCCGCAATAATTCTCAGGCATGGCACCCAGCCGGCAGCCACTGGGTCTAGTTTCTTGGACAGGTAAGCCACCAGGCGGTTCCAGGGGCCTAAGGCTTGAGTTAGAACCCCTTTTGCTATTCCCTTATGTTTGTCTGCAAAGAGGTGGAAGGGCTTCGTAATGTCTGGTAGGCCCAGGGCTGGGGCACCTAGGAGGGCCTTTTTTAACTGATTAAAGGCAGTTTCTTCTTTTTCAGCCCATTTAAATATTTTCCCCTCTTTGGTAGCTTCATATAGGGGCCTGGCGATCTCAGCAAAACCTAGAACCCAGAGGCGGCAGTAGCCGGCTGATCCTAGGAATTCCCTTACTTCTCTTCTGGAGGTGGGAGTAGGGATCTTTAGGACAGTTTCTTTTCTGGCATCTGATAACCACCACTGTCCACCCTCCAGGATATATCCCAGGTAACTTACCCTCTCCCTGCATATCTGAGCCTTCTTCATGGATGCCCGGTACCCTAAGGCCCCCAGGGTAGCCAGCAGGTCCTGGGTCCCTCGCTCACAGTCTTTGGCCGTGTCGGCAGCAATCAGGATGTCATCTACGTACCGTAGGAGGGTGAGGCCAGGGTGCCCCCTTCTGTACTCACCCAGGTCCTCATGTAGTGCCTTGTCGAAGATGATGGGCGAATTTTTGAATCCCTGAGGTAGCCGTGTCCAGGTGAGTTGCCCACTGTAGCCCTCCTCCAGATCATGCCACTCCAAGGTGAACAAGGGTTGGCTCTGGGGTGCCAGCGGCAGAATGAAGAAGGCGTCCTTTAAATTTAGTACAGTATATCAGACCCTGGAGGGCGCCAAGGAGCTCAAGAGAGTATATGGGTTGGGAACAGTTGGGTGTATGTCCGTGACCCTCTTATTTACTTCCCAGAGGTCTTGTACTGGTCAGTAGTCATTTGTGTGAGGCTTTTTGACTGGCAGTAGGGGGGTGTTCCAGTGAGACTGGCAAGGAACTAGTACCCCTAGGCTTCGTAGTCTCCGGATGTGTGGCTGGATCCCCTTCCGGGCCTCCTGAGACATGGGGTATTGTTTGATCCTTACTGGACTCTCTCCTGGCTTGAGCTCTACTAGGACCGGGGTCCTGTAAGCGGCTAGTCCTATCCCCCCCATCTCTGCCCAAACCGAGGGGAATTCTTGTAGCCATCTGTCTATATTATCCTCTCTCGGGAGCGCCTCCTGGTGGAGGCAGTATTCATCCTCCAGTTTCATGGTCAGGACCTGGATGGGGTGGGCCTTGCCATCGGTGACCTGAGGCCCCCCTCGTCTGAAAGTTATCTGAGCTCCAATCTTGGTCAGTAAGTCCCGCCCTAACAGCGGGTAGGGGCATTCTGGTATTACCATAAAGGAGTGGGATACCTGGCCCATTCCCAAATCTACTGTTCTTCGGGTAGTCCATGAATACTGGCTCATACCAGTTGCCCCTTGTACCCAGGACTTCTTGCTGGCTAGTTTTCCTTGTGGGGTGCGGAGGACCGAATGTTGTGCTCCGGTGTCGACAAGGAAGTCAACAGGGGTCCCCTCCACTTTAAGGTATACTCTGGGTTCGGGGAGAGGGTTGGAACCCCGACTCCCCTAATCACTTAGTTCATCTAGCTCTAGGACTTTTACTCGATCAGTCTTGCTTCCCTTCCCGCCAGCCCTTTTCAGACAATCTCGGGCCCAATGCCCTATCTCCTTGCAGTATGCGCACTGATCTTTCTGCAGCCTCTGCTTCCCCCCCCCCCGCCTTGGTGGTTCCTTTACCTTTTCTTGCGTCGTCTGCCAGCTGCCGGAGATGGTGGTCTTGTTCCTTGGGAAAGTCAGCAGTGGTAGCTAGTAGTATTCTCGCCAGGTCTCGAGTCTGCTTACTGCTGGCAGCCGCCATGGCATGAGCCTGCTTGTCCTCAGGAGGCTCCCGGTTATTATATACCTTTTCGGCTACCACCAGTATGTCCTGCAGACTTTTTTCTCCTAGTCTATCTATTTTCTGTAATTTTCTCCTAATGTCTGTGGCCGATTGGTTTACAAAGGCCATGATAACAGCTGCTTTGCTTTCCGGAGCCTCTGGATCCATGGGGGTATAGGTACGGAATGCCTCCATGATCCGTTCTAAAAAGGCAGCCGGAGATTCATCTTTTACCTGTTGTACATTTCCTACCTTGGCCAAATTGGTTGACTTTCTAGCAGCCATTCGGAGACCCCCCATTAGAGTCTGGCGGTAGACCCGGAGCCTCTCCTTACCTTCTGCCGTGTTGAAATCCCACTGGGGCCGAGTTAAGGGGAAAGAGGCATCTATCTGAGCCTGGTTGGTGGGGGGATTCCCATCTGTGCCTGGAACTAGTTTTCAGGCCTCATTGAGGATTCTTTCTCTTTATTCAGTCATGAACAGGACCTGCAAAAGCTGCTGGCAATCGTCCCACGTGGGCTGATGAGTAAAAAGAACAGAGTCTAATAAATCAATAAGCCCTGCCAGTTTCTCGGAAAACTTAGGATTCTAAGCTTTCCAATTGTAGAGGTCACTAGTGGCTAAAGGCCAATAGTGATGAGGCTGATTCCCCTCCACGTCTGGGGGTCCGGTGGCTCGCAGGGGCAGAATAGTGGAGGCGGCGGAGGCAGATTGCTCCCTCTGAGCCCTTTGTCTGGTAAAGGGCGGGCTTCCCACTGGAGCGTTTCTGCCTCCCCTGGAGGGGGAGGATGGTGTTCTTCCAGCATCCTAGAGGGGTTATATGGGGGAGGAAAATTAATTCTTCTTCAGTCCCCCCTTGTAGGACAGGGTAGAGAGGTGCTGAAGGCTGGGTAAGACTTTTCTTCTTCTTTGTCCCCTGCAAAGCAAGAATGGATTTTGGCTCCGGAGGGAGTGGGGCTAGGAAGGGCTTAAGCCAAGAGGGTGGGTCTTCTACAAGGTCCTGCCAAGTGATAATGTAAGGGAGCTGATCAAGATGGCCCATCTTAGGCCGAGAGATGATACTTCTGACTCCGTGGATGGTAGGGAGGTCGAAGGTCCCCTCTGGTGGCCATCCAACATTGAAAGTTGGCCACTCACTAGAACAAAAAACCTGCCACCGACCCTGTCGGACTTCCACACTGAGGTTGTTAGCTCTTCCCCTCACATCCTTAAAGCGATCAATCATAATACTTAGAAGAGTAGTCTGAGTCTGTCCCATAATGTCCGTCCCATAAGTCCAGTAAGTCCACAGAACAAAACAGAGAAACACAAAAACAGACAAACAGAGGACCCCTAGAAAGTCTTCCAACTCCATGGAAGCAAAACTGAAAGCTAGCTTAGACCTTTGAGGGGATTCCACGTCCCTCCAAAACCAATTAGGGGATTCCACATCCCTCCAAAACTGAAAGCTAGACGACGGCCTCACACCAACCAGCCGGAGCGACCCGCCTCGTCTCAGACCTTTGAGGGGATTCCACATCCCTCCAAAACCAATGAGGGGATTCCACGTCCCTCCAAAAGGGAGGATCAGACTGTCTCCTGAAACTCCCGGCCCGTGGTCCCCCAGTGCATCCACTTAGACTGCGTCGGGCACTACCAGAATTTCAGAAATGAGCTCACACAGAAAAGACAGAACGAACAGACACTAACCGTGACCAGTCAGGCTCTCCGGGTCAGGGGTCCCTCGGGGGTCTTGGGGATCCCAGACGAGCCCCCAAATGTTATGCCCAGGATTCATGATCCCCAAAGACCGCCAGGGAGCTGAGTCCGATGTAAAAGCAAAAGAGCCTTTATTCGAGCTAGCTCGAGCTCAATCCCCCTACCTGCACTGACCAGTAGTGAGATACCAGGGAGAGAGCAAGTTTCAAAAGGACAAAGGTTTTATTGGGGCCTAGGGGCAGTTGGTGAGGTAATGGCTGTGGCCTCAGCCTATTGGCTGGGGAAGGGTCCAAGTCGTGTTAGGCAGGTGAGCGGGAGGTTACTCAAGGGGAGGAGGCGTGGTCAAGGTGAAGGACACAGAACAAGATGGAGTCTGCAGGCGTAGGCCCGCCCTTTCAGTTATATCTATAATCCCTTCTTGGAATTGAAAGTGAATACATATGTGAATACGTACATACAATATAAATAACATGTCTTGTTCTTTTTACTAACATTACTGACATTGCTAATTAGATAGAATAGCAATTGAAAAAATCACATGGTCATTGATGATTTATTAATTGAGGGCTTCCAGAAATAATGTTGAAACATCCTTCTCTTTGACCTTGCAAAGGTCAAGGGCAAAGCCAACACCAAATGACAGGTCCCAGTCTAATAAAAAGGTATAAAATGAACTTCACAACCCGTATCACCAATTCTATTTTCTGCACCATTACTTCTGCTTTACGTTGCTTCTGTGAAAGATTATATTCTCCTGAATACTTGTCTACTTCCATCATTTCTCTATCTACTAATTCTCCAAGTGGTTATCCTTTCATTTTAAATTTTTATTTTACCTTCTGATTATTTTTCAAGTTTGTGTCTTCTTAAATTTTTCCTTATTTACCCATTCATGAATACAATTTCAGGCCTGTAGTGTGTCTATAAATGGGGCAAAGATGCTTCTTTATTTGCCCATTTAGTTCCAGGTTACCTATTCAAAGCCTTCTTTCAAATTTAAACTTGGATATGTATTTCATATAATGAATATCACTGCCAAGTATCCCTGTGGGGAATGGGGAGAAATCTAGAACTATGAGCAATTTTACTTATAGAACTTAATTTCTGTGTATTTCTTCAAATGGTTATATAAGATGACAACAAGAATTCAGTTAAAAACAGATTAAGCAATTTAGTAAAATCTATTTTATAGTCTCAACAAGTCTGTTTCTTGGTTTGCCTCTCTTCCCCTCTCCCCTTCATTTGTTTTATTACCTAAATTCCACATATGAATGAAATCATACGTTATCTGTTTCTCTGATGGACTTATTTTGCTTAGTTTTAAATGCTTAGGTATATCCTTTTGTTTTTATTTACTTGCTTATTCTAATGGGATTATAGAAGATGGATAATGCACATTTACTGGAAGACAGGTAACTGGTATTTTGATAGATACTCCTACCAAGCAAATGAAAAAAGCTCCTATTAAAATATTTTTAATTGGATAGGAAAAGACCTAGAAAATATTGCACAGATTATATGAAAGTCCAAGATAATAAAATTAGTAATTTTTAAAGGTAACTTAATTAGAATATTCCTTTTATAGATATTAATTTTCTATATTTTTACAGCTTTGATTTTTCAAGTTTGACTCTGCCTGGTGGACACTAGTTTTCTTAGTCTTGATTTAAGAGCATAAAATTGATTAACTTATTATTAAACTATTAACTATTTTTAACTATTATTAAACTATTAAACTAGTTTCACTATGTCTGAGTAAAACAAACAGTAGTAGTCCCTGGAAGTAGTTTATGTTTGTCTTTGACGGACTTATTTTGCTTTGCATAATACTCTCTAGGTCCATCCATGTCATTGTGGCTGAGTAATATTCCATTGGATATAATTAGGGCCAGGATTAGGGTTAAAGTTGGGGTTTAAAACAGGGTGAGTGTTTATGCCTGATATTCTGCTGTTCAGAGACCTCTCTAGAGTGTTAGGGTTAGGGTTAGGGTTATGGGATAGTGATTAGCACTTAGTGTTAAGTTTGGGGACAGGGCCAGGTTAGGGTTTGGGTTAGGTTATGTGTCTGGCGTTCTGCAGTTCAGAGACTTCTCCAGAGAATAAAACCCAAGTCTTCTGCTGAGATGAGAAAAGAAATGGCAGCCATTACCCAGCTAAGGCAAGGAGGGGATTTGTGGCTCTAAATACTTTTTAAATTGATATTCATTTTTTCATTCTGTATTTATCTCTACCTTCAAACCCATTTTTGGAATACTTCACCGGAATAACTAGACTGCTCTCAGCTTTTCTTATCGTGTGTTCTGAACCCACTTTCTCAGATCTAGGTTAGAGTTAGGGTTAGGGTGAGATTATTTGCCTGATATCCTGCAGTTCAGAGGCCTCTCCAGAGGGTTAGGGTTAGGGTTAGGGGTTACAGTTTGGAATAGGTTGAGGGTTATGTTTAGGGTTAGAGTTAGTGTTAAGTGTTAAGGTTGTATTTAGGGTTAAGGTTGTTATTAGTGTTACAGTTAGTGTTTGTGCCTATTATCCTGCTTTTGAGAGATCTCACCAGAGATTATTGACCGAGACTTCTGCTTGGGTAAGAAAACAAGACAGCCATCCACTAAGCTGAGGCTATGAGGAGATTGGGGCTGTAAACATTATTTAAATCAATATTCAATTGGCTGTTCTGTGTTTAATCTCTATCTTCACAATGATTTTTAGAAATATTACTAATTCTCTTTTTCTTTCTTCTAAGTTTTTATTTAAATACCATTTAGTTAACCCACAATGTAATGTTTATTTCAGGTGTAGTATGTAGCAATTTACCACCCACATACAATAGCCTGTGCTCATCACAAGTGTTCTTTTTAATACCCATCACCCATTTAACCCATCCCCCCTGTCCACCTCCTCTCCTGCACCCCTTAGTTTGTTCTCTATAGTTGAGTGTGTTTTATGACTTGCTTCTCTCTCTCTTTTTTCCCTATATTTATCTGTTTTGTTCTTAAATTCCCCATTTGAATGAAATCATATGTTATGTGTCTTTCCCTGACTGATTTATTTTGCCTGGCATAATACACTCTAGTTCCATCCATGTCATTGCAAATGGAAAGTTTTTCATTCCATTATATGGTTCAGTAATAGTCCATTGTAAATACACACGCACACACACACACACACACACACACACACAGACACACACAACTTCTTTATCCATTCATCAGCTCTTTCTATAATTTGACTATTGATAATGCTGCTGTAAACATTGGGGTGCATGTGTCCCTTAAAATCAGTAATTTGTATCCTTTGGGTCAATACCTAGTAGTGCAATTTCTGGGTCTTAAGGTAGTTCTGTTTTCAATTTTTTGAGGAACCTCCAAACTGTTTTCTAGAGTGGCTGTACCAGTTTGCATTCTCACCAACAGCATAAGAGCATTCCTCTTTCTCCTATCCTTGCTAACATCTGTTGTTTCCTGTGTTGTTAATTTTAGCCATTCTGTGATGTGTGAGGTGATATCTCATTGTAGTTTTCATTTGTTTTTTCCTTATGATGATGTTCTTGAGTATCTTTTCATAAATTCTAGTTAGTGAACATACAATGTAATATCAGATTCAGGTGTAGAATATACTGATTCAGCACTTCCAAACAACACCCGGTATTCATCATAAGTACAATCCTTAATCTTCATCGCCAATTTAGTCCCTGCCCCCACCATCCACCTCCCCTCTGGTAACCATCAATTTGTTCTTTATAGTTAAGAATTTGTTTCTTGATTTCCCTTTCTGTGTCTTTTTCTTTGTTCCTTTTGCTAGGTTGTTTTGTTTCTTAAATTCCACATATGAGTAAAATCATATGATATTTGTCTTTGACTGACTTATTTCACTTAGCATGATACACTCTACCTCCATCCATGTCTTTGCAAATGGCACAGTTCATTCTTTTGTTATGGCTGAGTAATATTCCAATTGCATATATGTACCCCATCTTCTTCTCCCCCCCCCAGATCTAGATTTAGGTTTAGGGTTATGGTTAGGGTTACAGTGAGAGTATATGCCTGGTATCCTGCAATTCATAGGCCTCTCCAGAGAGTTAGGTTTAGGGTTAGGAATAGGAATTAGGCATGAGGGGTTAGGGGTTGGATTAGGGTTAGGGTAATGTGGGGTTAGTGTTAGGGTTAGAGGGAGGGTATGTGCCTGGTATCCTGCAGCTTAGAGACTTTTCCAGATGGTTAGGTTTAGGGTTAGGGTTAGGGGAATTCTAAAAAGCATTTAAAGAAGAGTTAATGCCTATTCTTCTCAAACTGTTTCAAAAAAAATAGAAATGTAAGGAAATTTTCCAAACTCATTCTATAGGGCCAGCATTACCCTGCTCCCAAAACCAGACAAAGACTCCCATAAAAAAGAGAACTACAGGCCAATATTCCTGATAAACATGGATGCAAAAATTCTCAACAAAATATTAGCAAATCCAATCCAACAGTACATTAAAAAAATCTTTCTCCACGATTAAATGGGATTTACTCCTGAGTTGCAAGAGTGGGTCAATATTCACATGTCAATCAACGTGGTATACTATGTTAATAAAAGAAAAGGGAAGAACCCATATGATCTTCTCAACAGATGCAAGAAAAGCATTTGACAAAGTACAGCATCCATTTTGTTAAAAATCCTCAACAAAGTAGGGATAGAGGGAACATGCCACAATATCATAAAGGTATTTTACAAAAAATCCATAACTAATATCATCCTCAATGGGGAAAAACTGAGAGCTTTTCCTCCATGGTTAGGAAGAAGACAGGATATCCTCTCTGACCATGGTTATTTAACATCTCTCGGTCAGAGAAAGACAACAAATACCAAAAGATTTCCATCATATGTGGAATCTAAGAAACAAAAGAAACAAGAAAGGGAAAATAAAGACAGAGACAAATCAAGGAACAGTTTTAATTATAAAATATCTTCTCATTACCATTGAGGACACATAAAATTAATTCTCTGACAAGAAGACCTTTTAGGGCATGTAATCTCTGGAGACTGGAACTATTTCTGAGTAGAACTATTTTATTTCTGTAAAGTTGAAAATTAAACCAAACGTGCTTCAAGGATTCTCTTATCATTTGGTGCTAACTAAACTTTTGTTAACATTTATTTATTTTTGAGACAGAGAGCATGAACAGGGGAGGGTCAGAGAGAGGGGGACACAGAATCCAAAGCAGGCTCCAGGCTCCGAGCTGTCAGCACAGAGCTTGACACGGGGCTTGAAGTCACGGACCACGAGATCATGAACTGAGCCGAAGTCGGACACTTAACCGACTGAGCCACCCAGGCGCCCCTGGAGCTAACTATATACCACAGTTTATCGATATAACTTGAGAATCACAGTGTTCATCACATTCATCACATTACTATTACTAAGTAACTTAATACTTAGGTATTACTATATTATAAAAACTTTAACCGGTTATATTCTCTAGTTTCGAAGGAACTTATGAAAGTTTAATAATCTAAAATTAAATGATCAATCCCAGAGGAATTGAGAAATTTAATATAATTAGAGATTTTAGATGGGTTAATTATCAATTTTAAAATCTAAACCCAACTCTATTTTATTTTCTTTAGTGTTATTCAGAATTCATTGTATGTCATACAGGCTCAAAAATCAAGTGCACTTTTCTCTGAAGATTTTTTGACAAGAATTCCTTTTTAAAGGATGTTATTACATGTATATTGTTTAAAACTCATTGGAGTACCATAGTAGATAAGGACTACAATACATTTTTCAAAAGACATAAAAACTCCATGTTGTGTAGAAAATTAGTTTATTGATCTGTGCCAAGGCTGAAGAAAATGATAGTATTGGTCAGTTATGTATGAAAATATTAACAGCACAGTGTTTTAGTCAGATTTATATATGAGTTTGCAATAACTAACAATACACAGTTAGTCACAAAATGCTGGCCTAGCATGAAAGTCTTTCAGCAATATACTTTAAAATTCCTTGTTATATTTTAAAAGCTGATTATATCTACATTTTTATTCCAGTTGAAAGCAAATTATAGTGGATAGGACATACAGTGGATAGGAAAGAAATGTTTGGAGTTTATTTTCGATCTATTGTCATGTGATATGTTTCCAAAAATTTCCCTTCTCAGAAGTCTTTTACATACATTCTGTGAATTTGCCTTTTCCTCAGAGTTTAATTACTATTCTGAACTAAGCATTAGTCTCACTTCAGTCACTATATACCTGGGTAGTTAAAGAGAATACTGTTTATTTGAAAACAAAACAATTTAGTGTAATAATAATCTTGAGCTTTTATCATACTGAGAATACATTTAATGTTATGTACTTATAAATATTATTAATCCAAAAGAAATAGCATATTAAATTGTGACATCAAACACAGAATCTGCATTGGAATCTGAAAAGCAGTGTAAAAAGATGTGATTTTGCTGATTCTTATTATAATAAACAATTCCTTGAGTGATCATATAAAGATGAAAAGATAAAACAGTGTCTGTGAAATTGCCTAGAATAATGCTTTGCCCATAGTAGGTAGATAATAAACTTTGAATCTGTAGAAAATGTTGCCTAGAAATTAGGGATAGAAAGTAGATAACACAGGGGCTCCTGGGTGGCTCAGTCAATTAGGCGTTTGATTTTGGCTCATGTCATGATCTCACTGTTCCATTCGTGAATTCGAGGCTCACATCGGGCTCTGTGCTGACAGCTTGGAGCCTGAAGCCTACTTCAGATTCGGTGTCTCCCTCTCTCTCTGCCCCTCCCCCATTCGTACTCTGTCTCTCTCAAAAATAAACAAACATTAAAAAAAATTAAAAACAAAAAAAAAACAAAAAAGAAAGTAGATAACACTGTTCCCCTCTATGGAGAAGACAATTTAATTAACAAAGCAAGAGTTATGTACAAATTTAAATTGATTACTTATGTAAGCTAGTCTTTGCTATTATGCTACGTAATTTAGACCAAATTGTGCTATGTTTGAATGATAATTGTCCTTTTTTTACCCTGTTTACGTTTTGTATCTAAGTCTTAAATCTGAAATGTGCATGTGTGTATTATATTTTAGCACCTCCTCACAAACACTTGGCATCACACTAATCTGTATAATGTTTGTTGTACAAGTGCTCGGTGGTGATGACAGTGATAGAAAATTTGGAAAGAGTGGTAAGTGCTTGCTTACGCCTGGCCACGGAGATTGGGTGCCATTGAAATAAAACATTCAGAGAAAAAGTGTAAGAGCATTCCAAAGAATAAAACAATGTGACAGATAAGGGAAGCAGGTGTGTATGTGGCATGCCTGGGAAACAGTGATTGCATAGATTTTTATGAATTTAAGACAACTAAAAGATAAACTGGAAGAAGTGCTTCTTTTATAACTCTAGAATACAAAAAAATGTTCAAATGTTCATACTATAGATAAAATGTATAGAAGTCTTTTTCTGATGAATGAACAGGGATGGTACCGACTAGACTTGGCAGAGGAACTACGCAATTGGATTCACTCATTAATTCTCAACCATTCTTTTTTGGCATGCAGTAGAGAATGAAATGATTATGTAACTCTATAATGTTAAAATCTGACAGCTCTCCTAAAAGTCTTTCTGGGACTGTATTTTTAAATGGTTCTGCTTCACCAACTAGGAAAGGCATCAGAAATCTTTCTAAAATATAACCATTCTCATTTTTTCAAATCATTAGGGTTTGTTTGTTTGTTTGTTTGTTTTTTGGTGAAAGTCATGGCAAGCCCAGAACTCATGCTGAAGACATCTGCATCTGAACATCATAAAGCAGCCTTGAACCACAGCAAACCTTAGTTCTAAATTGGCTACAGCGTTGATTTGAATGAGTGCACTGTATTGGTTTTCTTTTTTCTTCTGGTTTTTATTAATCTCCAAAAAAATGGATCTGAGGACCATTTGAAGCTGTATTACAAAGTTGATGAAGTGTAATTATTCAGAGCCATATGTAAAAACTAAATTTACAAATAAAATAAAGGATGGGATTGAGAGAGACAATCTTCATGTAATCTCCCCACTCTCATTTAGTGCATCTATTATACAGAAGCAAATTTTATAGAAAATGTAGATAGCATACGAAGGGATTTAAAAGGAGGATACTGCAAAAGGATTAAAATCACATGTTAACATCTTATCTTGAGTCGTAAGTTACATATCTGAATGTCAAGCCCTTAGATATATTTATCTTACTTTTAGGTATATGTATTATTGAAGAAATTTTACATCATAAAATTACTCTCTATTGTATTTTTGCCCTCTTTCCAGACTAAATAAGGTTCTTTATATAGACACTGCATAAAACTCTTGTAAGATATATTATTTACATAATCTATAAACAATGCTTAGGAATATGAGATCCCTTCTTTCTTTCTTTTTTGTTTCTTTTAATTTGATAGAGAGAGCATGAATTGGGGAGAAGGGCAGAGGAAGAGAGACAGAATCTCAAGCAGGCCCCCTGCACAGCACAGAGCCCAACACAAGGCTCATTCTCACCACCGTGAGATCATGACCTGAGCCAAAATCAAGACTGGGGGGCTTAACCTAATGAGGCACCCAGTCGCCCCATCCTTCTATTATATTTTATCTTATCTTTCCAAGGATCTTCTACCCACAATCTGGTCACTATTAAATGAAAAGTTTTAAAGATAACTCTAAAGACTTCTAGAATTAAATAAAGTCATCCAACACTTAATTTTAGAGACCATTTCCTTCTGAAACTTGTGATATCATGATGATAGTGTTTTCTCCTGATTTTCTAGCTATTTCTTCTATGTCTTTATCCTTGTCATTTCTTCTGCTTCAGATCTCTCAAATGGGGACATGTCTGGACATATTCGGGCTATGTTTACTGTTTTGTGTAGATATGTCTATCTCTTGTTCTGTACTTAAAAAAAAGTCCATCTCTTTAATTTCTTCCCATCTATTTCTATTATTTCAACTGTCAATTCTGATACATGAGTTTTTTAATCTAAATATCTAATCTAATTTTAAGGCTTCAATCCTGAGTTTCAAAATTGTCAGGAGACAATTTTACCTCCCTGATATGCTATAATGTTAAAATTAAATGGTTAAAAAAAATAAGACACAATGATGGAGGATATGTAGAACATGAATAGAGAAGGGCTGAAGGCACAATTCTGGGGATTATCAACATTTCCATGTGGAGAGAGTGCAGATTGTAAAGGAGCTAAAAATAAACTAATACGGAGTAATATGGAAAACCTGAGGAGTCATGTTAGGGAAAGTAAGGGAGGAGAAAACTATCAGAAAGAGCAAATATATCTTTCATCTTTCTGTCTCTATCTATCTATCTATCTTTCTATCTATTATGTATCTATTTAATCTATCATCCACCTTTAATTTTATTATTAAGAAGGGTTTCCATTAGCTTTAACAAATAGAGCATTATGTGTGATCATGAGGAAGGCTTCTAAAGAGCACTGGTAGTATGGAATCAGAATGTGTCAAGCTAAGAAGTAAATAGATGAGGAAATCTGAAGACAGAATAAATTATTCCAGGAAGTTTGTCTTTGAGGTTCCTTTGATAGAATTATAAACAAAAAAATTAAGAAATAAATTCAATTTTGAGCCTTGCCTTTCCTAAAGAGGAGCACGTGAATTGCATGTTAAAGGATATATAGGACATATCACATTTTCAAGATGACAAGAGTGATCATAGTGGTGTTATAGAGTACTAAAACAAAAACCACAAGTTATCATGGAGAAATTACAATACAGCAGAGCAGGACCAATGCAGATAAAGAGGAGGTGGAGAAGTAATTAAAGGGCCAGATCATAAAAGATCTTATATGCTTTACCAAGGCCTTTAAATTTAATAATAAAAATATTAATATAAATCAACATGTAATTACTTTGTGTCAGACACTATTTTAATTTTTTTACCCATGCTATTTATTCATGTCTTAAAAATATTTTAAGACGTATGCTGAGATGTATGCCAAGGGTATAGATCCTGAAAACAGACTGCCTGGACATTTTAATTACCCTCTCTGTGTCTAAGTTACCTCATCTTTAAGACTAAAATAATTTTATGTACTTTGTAAAATTGATATAAGACTTAGTTGAGAAAATACATGTAAATAAAGCACCTAGAAGAGCATCTAACAGTAAATACTCAAGTATTTTCAGTTATAAGCACACCAGTTTTATTAATTCTTTTTTTTAATATATGAAATTTATTGTCAAATTGGTTTCCATACAACACCCAGTGCTCATCCCAAAAGGTGCCCTCCTCAATACCCATCACCCACCGTCCCCTCCCTCCCACCCCCCATCAACCCTCAGTTTGTTCTCAGTTTTTAACAGTCTCTTATGCTTTGGCTCTCTCCCACTCTAACCTCTTTTTTTTTTTTTTCCTTCCCCTCCCCCATGGGTTTCTGTTAAGTTTCTCAGGATCCACATAAGAGTGAAACCATATGGTATCTGTCTTTCTCTGTATGGCTTATTTCACTTAGCATCACACTCTCCAGTTCCATCCATGTTGCTACAAAGGGCCGTATTTCATTTTTTCTCATTGCCACGTAGTACTCCATTGTGTATATAAGCCACGATTTCTTTATCCATTCATCAGTTGATGGACATTTAGGCTTTTTCCATAATTTGGCTATTGTTGAGACTGCTGCTATAAACATTGGGGTACAAGTGGCCCTATGCATCAGTACTCCTGTATCCCTTGGATAAATTCCTAGCAGTGCTATTGCTGGGTCATAGGGTAGGTCTATTTTTAATTTTCCGAGGAACCTCCACACTGCTTTCCAGAGCAGCTGCACCAATTTGCATTCCCACCAACAGTGCAAGAGGGTTCCCGTTTCTCCACATCCTCTCCAGCATCTATAGTCTCCTGATTTGTTCATTTTGGCCACTCTGACTGGCGTGAGGTGACATCTGAGTGTGGTTTTGATTTGTATTTCCCTGATAAGGAGCGACGTTGAACATCTTTTCATGTGCCTGTTGGCCATCCGGATGTCTTCTTTAGAGAAGTGTCTATTCATGTTTTCTGCCCATTTCTTCACTGGGTTATTTGTTTTTCGGGTGTGGAGTTTGGTGAGCTCTTTATAGATTTTGGATACTAGCCCTTTGTCCGATATGTCATTTGCAAATATCTTTTCCCATTCCGTTGGTTGCCTTTTAGTTTTGTTAGTTGTTTCCTTTGCTGTGCAGAAGCTTTTTATCTTCATAAGGTCCCAGTAATTCACTTTTGCTTTTAATTCCCTTGCCTTTGGGGATGTGTCGAGTAAGAGATTGCTACGGCTGAGGTCAGAGAGGTCTTTTCCTGCTTTCTCCTCTAAGGTTTTGATGGTTTCCTGTCTCACATTCAGGTCCTTTATCCATTAGTTTTATTAATTCTTTACATTAATTAATTAATTGACTGATGAAGTTTATTTATAAAGTAGCTGAAAGAATGTATAAACATAAGGGTATGTCTAGTCCTAAGGACCATATTCTTAATATATGAAATTCATGTTAAAATGAGTGATATAAGAAGAAGCACATTTATAGGAAATACAAATTGCTTAGTTGTGGACATGGTAATTTTGAGATACCTCTGTGACTACAAAGTATTATCTGTTAGACACTTAGATGTTCAGGTCTCCTATTCAAGACAGTGATCTGGGATAATAATAGAAATTTTGGAGTTGTCAGCATATGGATGCTAATGTTAATACATCTATGTTCTGGGCAAGATTGACCACAGACTTTATTTCGCACTGATGGGAAGTAAGTGAAATGGAGGTTCATGGGACACCAATATTGTGGAAGAAAGAAAAGACATCAATAAAGAGCCCAGAAAGAGGTAGCCCAAACATTGAAAGTAGTTCTGTCAAATAGTTCTTCTGAGTTTGGTCATTTCTCTAGATTCAAGCACTCACTTATAGGAAATACAGGTGATAGGATGCTGTCAACAATATCCAACATCCAGGCTGTGGGAAACTGTAGGTGCAGATTCCCCAATTACTTCTCCAAACTAATTGCCAGGGTTGGAATGGTGAGAGAGAGACAGAGAGAAGGAAGACTATACATCAAAAGAACCATAGAAACAGTAATCAATTACAAACTATAAATCTTATCTGGATCCAGCTTTAAGTCAATATTTGTAAATTTTTAAAGTTCATATGTAAAACAATTGAAAATTTGAATACTGACTGGAGATACTAATCTTAAATATTACTAATTTTATAGGTGTCCCAATTGCTTTATCATTTTATTTTTAAAGAGCATTTATCTTTTAGAGAAACATATTGATGAAATACTATCCAATACATGCCATATGGGATTTACTTTAATAACATGGGGAAGCAATTTGGGGATATAATGAGATAAGATTGGCTGTAATTAATGATCATAGAAGCTGGGTGTTGGATACACAGATGTCCAGTGCACTGTTGTCAGTTGTTGTATATGCTTATATTTTCCTAATATATGTATTAAACATAATGTGTGTGTGTATATATATATATATATATATATATATGTGTGTGTGTGTGTGTGTATATATATATATATATATATATATATATATATATCATATATTTTATGTAATCTGTCCAAAGTAAAAATTTAAACAAAAATCAAATAACAACACTTTACAGAGAAGTAAACATAACTCAAAATATAAACTTAGGGAGGAAAA
Source organism: Prionailurus bengalensis (assembly GCF_016509475.1). Classification (NCBI taxonomy): domain Eukaryota; kingdom Metazoa; phylum Chordata; class Mammalia; order Carnivora; family Felidae; genus Prionailurus; species Prionailurus bengalensis. The sequence goes on from NC_057353.1 coordinate 59,019,064, forward strand.
TATTTCAAGAAGATGAGCAAGGCTGTGTCAGAATCAAGTTAAAGGGTCAGGCTGGAATTCAGTGAATTTGACAATATTGAAATGATTGATGGCTTTCCTATTTTTTGTTAACACAATTCTCCCAATTGCATAAAATCACACATTGATATCATGATCTTCAATTTCTAATTTTCCCTCCAATCTCACATTCATTACTCCCACCCTCAAGTTCAAAATTATATAGAGGATAGCTTTTCTTTCACATATCAAATACATTTCACAGTGTTCTTTTCTTTCATGCATCTTCTTCTCTTCCTGTTATGATTGTCGTTAGAGCTTGCGTTTGTGGTTATGAAAGCTCAGTAATTCATCTTAAGCCTTCTTCCCCTCTAATGTATGTATGCTGCAGCCATTCTATCTACTAACCATGGTACCAGTTATTTCACTGTGGGGATTCAAACCCCTTAATTTCTCTCATTAGTAGTCCATCAATAAATAATTAAGCCTTCTACACTACATCCTTCTGTGACTCTTTTGTAATATTTCTAGACTGAATCTTAAACGCGCGTGAATAAAATGATTTATTGATTACAATTCGAGTTTTTATTTCTTTGAATTTTGTTAGGAAATAACTCTACTCATTAGGGATTTTTTAAAGTTTTTATTTAAATTCCAGTTAGTTATCCGTGTAATTTTAGTTTCAAGTGCACGATTTAGTGATTCAGCACTTACATACAGAACCCAGTTCTCTCCCCATTAGTTTTCGAAAGTCATCAATCTGTACCCTATCATAGTTCAAAGCTATAGAACTATTTCCATCCCCACTCTTAAAAAAATAAAACCCTCCCTAATATCAAATTATTGCCTTCATGCTGACCCAGATAAAAATTCTGCTGTGATATAAGAAATGTAAGTTAAGAATAATAAGTATTTAAGTTCAAAGGCAACATAAATTTTGAAATGCTACAAAGGATAGCATTTTCCCAGAAACTTCAATGAGTTTAATTAAACATTCTTGATTGGTTTAAATTTTTGACTTTGTATTTATATTCTAAGGTAATTTATTATGTATTACACATAGACAAGTTGAGAACAGAACATTTAGTACATATTTTTTACCAACTCTGATCCACAGAATTTTGACTGTTCAGGTAGCCTGAGGTGACTACTGTAGCAATAACTAAAGGTCATTTTTATTGATGACAGATGTACTTTCACTTAGTTCTGAGTTTCTCCTCTCATCATCTCATATATTTCTCACTGATATTTCATCCACTCTCTGTCACTTGGACATATATTTAAGCTCTTGAACCTCTTACATCTTCTGTCAAATGGAGTTATTTCTGGTGCCCTCATCAATGAATTGATATGACCATAAGTGATTTGTACATAGTATATGCTCGACAAATTATAACTATAATTATTGCTAATTAGCATTTTTCCTTAATAGTTACTTCAGCAAATGCTCAATATTCTTTTATATTTTAATATTTACAGATACTGGTTCTGTTAGTTCTCTACTGCTATTATAATAAATTACCAGAAACTTCATGGCTTAAAACAGTAGAATTTTATTATCTTACAATTCTGGAGCTCAGATGTCTAAAATTGTCTCCATTGAGCTAATATCAATGTGCCTGCAGGTTTAAATTCCTTTCTGGAGATCCACAGGAGGTATCTACTTCCTTGCCTTTTCCAGATTCCAGAGACTACTCATCTTCCTTACTTGTGGCCCTCGTCTTCTATCTTTGCTGAGGCAGTGTGGCATCTTCACATTTCTCCTGCCTCTGACCCTTAAAAAAGTGACCACTTTCAGAAAGACCCTTGTGATTACATTGGACCTATGCCAGGATCACTCCAGTATCTCAAAATTCGAAATTTAATCACATTTGCAAAATCCCTTGTGCCATGCAAGTAACATATTCACAGATTCCAGGGATTAGAATGGAACATCTTGGGGCATCACAATTCTTCATACCACATGAGTTTTCCATCTAATAATTTGGAAAAACAAAAACAAAAACACTTCTGACTGCTGATTTACCTTATAAATCAAGTATCTAGATTACTGCTTAAGACTCTCTATCTGCATATACTAGTTAAACTGAGCTCTGTATGCTATATTCTTTCTTTTAAGTTTTTATTTAAACTCCAGTTAGTTAACATATAGTATAATATTAGTTTCAGGTGTACAGTATAGTAATTCAATGCTTCCATACATCACCCGGTGCTCATCACAAGTGCACTCCTTAATCCCCATCACCTCTTTCACCCATCCCCCAACCTACCTCCCCTCTGGTAACCATCAGTTCCATTCTCTCTGGTTAAGAGTTTGTTTCTTGGTTTGCCTGTCTCCCCCCCCACCCCATCATGGTTTGTTTTGTTTTTTAAATTCCACATATGAGTGAAATCATATGGTATTTGTCTTTTTCTGACTTATTTCACGTAGCATAATACTCTCCAGCTCTATCCATGTTGTTGCAAATGGCAAGATTTCATTCTTTTTTCTTATGGCTAAGTAACATTCCATTGACATGCACATCAACTTTATCCATTCACCAGTTGATGGACATGCGGGCTCTTTCCATAAGTTGGCTATGGTAGATAATGCTGCTATAAATATCAGAGTGTATGTTACCATTTGAATTTGTATTTTTTTTCCTTTGAGTAAATACCTAGTAGTACAGTTGCTGAATTGTAAGGTAGTTCTATTTTTAACTTTTTCAAAAAATTAAAAAAAAATTTTTTTGACATTTATTTATTTTTGAGAGACAGAGCGAGATAGAGCATGAGTGGGGGAGGGGCAGAGAGAGGGGGCTACACAGAATCCAAAACAGGCTCCAGGCCCTGAGTTGTCAGCACAGAGCCCGATGTGGGGCTACAACTCAGAGACTGCTAGATCATGACCTGAGCTGAAGTCGGATGCTTAACTGACTGAGCCACCCAGGTGCCCCTACATTTTTTTTTAAATGTTTATTTCTTTATTTTGAGAGAGAGAGAGAGAGAGAGAGAGAGAGATTGACAGCATGTGAGCAGGTGAGGGGCAGAAAGAGAATCCCAAGCAGGCTTCTCGTGGACAGCATGGAGCCCAATGTATGGCTCCATCACATGAACCACGAGATCATGACCTGAGCCAAAATCAAGAGCTGGATGCTTAACCAGCTAAACCACCCAGGCACCCCTATTCTCAACTTTTTAAGGAACTTCCATACTAATTTCTGTAGTAGCTGCACCAGTTTGCATTCCCACCAACAGCGTTAGAGGCTTCTCCTTTATCCACATCCTTGCCAACACCTGTTGTTTCTTGTATTGTTAATTCTATGTCACTTTAATATTTTTCTCCAATAGAGGCAATCTCATGCCATTGTAACTTCTATTCGATCATTTAATAGCTATTTGATATTATGCAAGTATTTTAACTTTCCTGAGACTCATTTTACTTATATGTAAAATAGAAAAAATATTAGTGGATAATATATGTAAATCATTGTCTTACCTTGAAAGAAAAGTGCTTAATAAGAATTAACTGTGAATATTATTGTAATTGCCTCGAATGAAAAGTGCTTAATAAAACTTAACTGTGAATATTATTGTAATATTATTGTAATTGCTAGAGTCCAGTAAGTAAACAGGTTCCTGTATTGTTTAATTCCATTAAGCTCTGTTAGAAGATTAAACAATTTCTTGGCCCCTAGGGTATTATTGATATTCTACTTTATTTCCATTTTATTTGAACCATAATCTTCTATGTATTAAAAGAACATTTTATTTTTCCTTAAAGACAAGACATTTATATCATTCTGTAAATAGACAAGGGTCAGAATTAAGTTAGATAATTTTGATTCTATCCAGAGTTATAACTAAATATGTTGATATCAATTTTACATCCTCCAGGCCCCAGTGGTAGAAGGCTCTTCTTCTCTTTCCTCCTCCTCCTCTTCCTCCTCCTCCTCTTCCTCCTCCTCCTCTTCCTCCTCCTCTTCTTCTTCTTCTTCTTCTTCTTCTTCTTCTTCTTCTTCTTCTTCCTCACCATCATCATCATCATCATTTACACCCTCTACAACTTTATTTATTTGGGTGTTATACATATAACAATGAGACACCTATGTATTACAAGATGGTCTTCTAAAATATGAAAGTGACATATGGGCCAACACATACATTATTTCATTCTATTTGTGCCTCCATTGTAGTGTCCATGATATCTGACATGGTAGCTTCTTAAATGAATGTGTGGAATTTCTTGTGGATAGCTGAAAATATGAAGTAAATTAATAGGTGGATGGTGATGGAAGGAATTGCTAAAGAAATTGGCATAGGATCAATGAAAAAAGCACTAACATTTACTGGGCCCTGAATATATAACATGTGCTGCTACATGCTTTATATATGAAGATAAATAAGCAAATGTTCATATATTTTTAATCCTCGTCTCCTCATGATCACCTACCTCATTCTTTCCTCCTATCCCTGAAGGTGAAATTTTGTCACCAACATGCATGAACCATGGGACCTTAGCTAATTCATTTGAATTTACTCAGTCTCAGAGTAATATGGAAATGAGAAAAAAATTCCATCTCAGAAGTTTCCTAGAAAGACTAAATGCAATTCAATATTTATACAGTTTCCATCACAATGTCTGGCATTTATTACCCATTACTTTTCTTCTCTCTTTGTATTTGAATTTCACCAATTTAATTTTGCCTGGCTGTCTGGAGGTGGTGTGAATTATAAAAAGGTTGCGTCACTATATAAAAAGACTATAAGTATTATAGTATGATAAGTATAAGTATAGTATGATAAGTATTAAATCTTGATGATGGTACCAACTACTTTTTCTAAGTTTAATAAGATTTTCAACACCAGGTGTTCAATCAGCACAGAAATATAAATCTAACACTGTTTTGTTTTGTTTTTTTTTTAACTCTTACCAGGTATTGTAAGAGGTATTGTATTGTTGACGTCAATTTTTAGAATGTAGTACTAGGATTATGCTACCTTTTTTTTGTGCTTACTTTTGTGAATTAATATTTTTTAAAGAGGAAAATTAGGGGCGCCTGGGTGGCTCAGTCGGTTGAGCGTCCGACTTCAGCTCAGGTCACGATCTCGCGGTCCGGTCCGTGAGTTCGAGCCCCGCATCAGGCTCTGTGCTGACAGCTCAGAGCCTGGAGCCTGCTTCAGATTCTGTGTCTCCCTCTCTCTCTGGCCCTCCCCCCGTTCATGCTCTGTCTCTCTCTGTCTCAAAAATAAATAAATATTTAAAAAAAAAAAGAGGAAAATTAAATATTATAAAAATCTTAAGTGTACTTACTATTTTACCCATAGGCTCTCTCTCTCTCTCTTAGAGCAAGAATCCCAAGCATGCTCTGTGCTATCAGCATAGAGCCAGATGTGGGGCTCAGTTTTCACAAATCCATGAGATCATGACCTGAGCTGATATCAGGAGTCAGATACTTAACTGACTGAGCCACCCAAGCCACCCGTAGGCTATATTTTTTTTAACATACTGAATCAAAGTAGATATGCTTGAATTTATTACACATATTAAAGTTAATGTCTTTGGGGAGGTGTATTATGGCTGGATTTTTTTTCATATCCTCAAAGTCTCCATGTTTATCACATTTGTGTATAAGCAACATAATCCATGTTCTGTCATAAATTCATTTTGTGTTGGTTGAATATTCTTGAGACAAGAATTTCTCTCTTTGTCCTATAAATGTAAAATACTTTTATATTTAACAACTGCGTATTTCCAATGTGGTTTGCATATTACAAATTTGTCATTATTACAATGTGATTGTTTTTTACTTTTCATATAAATGTCTCCCCACCAATAATACACCTGTACATTTACTTTATTTAAAATAAATTAGATGGGCACTTAGGGAATATTGAGTTAAGTGCTTAAGCAATTTTCAGAGTGTGAAGTAAAGTATCTCTGAGTCAATAACATGCATATTTTTTCATGGTCAGATGGCTAGATAATTTGATACTCTTTCCTCTGTGGCTTTTTTTGTAGATCAAATTTGGCAAACATTTAGGATAACATGTAGATTTCAGTCTACATGATTTTACATGTAGATTTTACATGTAGATTTTAGTCTGTAACTTATAGTTACAGAGTCAGTAAACCTAGGGATAAGATCTTATTCAGCATTAGGCCCATTTTTTTTACAGTATCCACCACTGCAAACTCTTATAAAAATCTATTTTAAGGCTATCAAACTGTATCAGTGGGACATTTTTGAGCCAAAAAAATTATACGCCCAACATCTTAAGCATGTCATAATAATAAAATACAGGCTCTGGCTGTTTCCATTTTTTAAAATCTTATTTTGATCATATAAATAAGTAAAGCAAAAGATTGCCATGAACCATTTTGGTTTTCTCTCTTGCGGTTAAAATCTCCTACTCATTTCTGCCACCTGACTCTTCTTATTCATTTAGCAAGAGAATGGCTGGCGTCATTTTGAATTACTTTTCTCTGAAGTAAACAAAACGCAACATCTTCTACAGAAGCTAATAGTTTGCCTACAAAATGATATAGCTGTTATTTGCAGCAGTTGTTTGCAGCTGGTGAGCTCATTAATATTTGCTTATCATTTATGTTCTCAACTACTCTATTCTTCCTCTCTCTCACACACACATGCAATGTAAATAATACTACTGTGAGATAAAAGTCAGTTTAGGTATTGTATCAGTTCTGCCATTCACTGTTTGGAGGCTGTAGACTAGTTATTTAATAACTCAAAATCGTTTTCCTCATCTGTGAATTAGGGATAAAAATGTTCATCTTATATACTTGCTGTATCTAATGAAGGAGTATCTATAAATGCACAGTATTTGAGTTCATGTTATATAAACTGGTATAAATTGCATAAAAACTACTATATGTAATCAGAGCATCCAGATTATTAACTTTTTTGGAAGTTATTTCAATAGTGCAAACATATTTTTGTTCAGCAGATCTGCAACTTATAAACATGTATTTAAACCTCCACAAAAATATATTAACTATTGCCAAAAAAATTGGAATATTACATCTAAGAAAGGAGGAGTTAAGAAGAGGAAAGCATGAACAAGTAACTCACTCCAGCTGTATTTGGGGGATGGCAGCTGAGTAAAGGACCTCAATCAGATCTCCATGAAACTTTCTTTAAATTAACCCTTTATAAACCTGTTAGTGCCATTATTAGTGGGAAAAGGAGGGTTTTATCTATAATTTAACAGGATGTTTCTCATCAGAAATTGTTTATTTATAAACTAACTAAAATTTATTTCTTTGAGGGGCACATTGGTTGAAGAGTAGGAGGTGGCCACAAAAACATGTTCTTTTGGGGAATTAATGGTGTGCAAAATAGGGCAGTACTCAAAACGAAATTGCTCAATTTAGTGAACTTGTTGGCAGATGACCTGGATCAAGATCCTTCATCACTGTTCTCAGTGGCCTTGAGCATAATAAATTAATAAATTTTAATAATAATTAATAATAATAATAATTAATAAATTTCTCTGAGACTTTCAAGGGTTTTTTTGAGTATTCAAAACTACATATATGAAACATCTATTATATGGTAGATTCTCAAAAAATAACACTGATTACTATGATAAACTCTATTAAACACAACCCAAAAAGAGATGTTTTGCTGGAAACTTCACCTGATGGATTTAAGCCCTTCTAGAAAATAGTATGTCCTCTATGACTTGTGCTTGCTTATAATCTTTGAGTCTTTAGGGAAGTTTAATGCCTCTGTGATGTGTGTTGAAACTTGACAATTCAATTATTTGTGTTAACACAGTATCCAATTTATCTATCTATCTATCTATCTATCTATATCTGTCCTTCTGCCTATCATCTCTCTCTCTCTCTCTCTCTCCCTCCCTCCCCCACTTCTATCTCTATCTTAAAAATCCCTTGGCATTAATCACAATAAAATACTGACAATAATATATTGTTTCTCAATTTCCCATGTCATTCTTGTCAAAATTACTAGGAAAATGAAAGTCTTCATGTGCAATCAACTCCACTCCATAAGTCCATGAGTTATGAATCTTTTGTTACCATATGAATCATATAATTAGCCTCTGAAGAGATAGCACTGAACATTCCCAAATAATAGCTGTATGACCATTAAATTAAGGAATTTCTGTAACCCTTTCTATGCATCCTACTAGATTTTTAAAGATGTAATTTAAAAAACACACACAAACACTCCTTTCTTCTCTATAGTAACTGCTCACTTGTGTGAGTGATTGAAACTTTCTCACAGCTCCCAAATGCACCCCTATGGTAATGAGCTCTCTTTTATTTCAGTTTATGTTTAGAAAAGTCAAAACACATGATTGGCATGGGTAAGATTGTCCTTTCCTCTTGTGTACTATGGTTGATGGAAAGGAAGGGAGTAGAGGGAGGAAAAGGAACTTCACAGAGAATCTACTATGTTCTCGGTTGGCGCTATGTGATAGGGCAGCCAGTGGCCAACCACTTGAGGCCAATAGAGAACACTTGAAATGTAGCGAGTACAAACTATGATGTGCTGTAAGGATAAAACAGACATTGTATTTTGAAGACAGTACAAAACCAGAATGTATAATAACTCACCAATGTTTTATGTTTATTGCATTTGGGTGATAATATTTTGGATATATTGGATTAAATATATTGTTATATATAATTATACCTGTTTCTTTTCACCATTTATTTTTTATTTTTTTTTAAGGTTTATTAATTTTTGAGAGGGAGAGAATGAGCAGGGGAGGGGCAGAGAGAGACCGGGACAGAGGATCTGAGGCAGGCTAGGACTAATAGCAGTGAGCTCGATGCAGGCTCATGAACCGTGAGATCATGACTTGAGCCAAAGTTGGAGGCTCAACTGACTGAGCCACCCAGGTGCTCCTTCAATATTTATAATATAATTATAGGAAAAGTAAAAATTACCTATGAGTCTTGAATTTATAGTGTATGTTTTATTTCTTTTGGACAGCACCATTCTACATATTTCACAACAACACTCTGAGTTATGAATGATTATTTTGTTTCCTACCTGTGTCAGGGGTCTTGAGGTTTGACACTTAAGATCCAGTTTGTATTACTTTTGTGTTGCTACATAGCAAAATGTCACAGACCTAGTGATTTTTTTTAAACTTGCTTTATTTTTTATTTTTTTTAAATTTACATCCAAATTAGTTAGCATATAGTGCAACAATGATTTCAGGAGTAGTTTCCTTAGTCCCCCTTACCCATTTAGCCCATCCCCCCTCCCACAACCCCTCCAGCAACCCTCAGTTTGTTCTCCATATTTATGAGTCTCTTCTGTTTTGTCCCCCTCCCTGTTTTTATATCATTTTTGTTTCCCTTCCCTTATGTTCATCTGTTTTGTCTCTTAAAGTCCTCATATGAGTGAACGCATATGATTTTTGTCTTTCTCTGACTAATTTCACTTAGCATAGTGCCCTCCAGTTCCATCCATGTAGTTGCAAATGCCAAGATTTCATTCTTTTTGATTGCTGAGTAACACTCCATTGTGTGTGTGTGTGTGTGTGTGTGTGTGTATACCCCATCTTCTTTATCCATTCATCCATAAATGGACATTTGGTCTCTTTCCATACTTTGGCTATTGTTTATAGTGCTGCTATAAACATGGGGGTGCATGTGTCCCTTCAAAACAGCATACCTGTATCCCATGGATAAATGCCTAGTAGTGCAATTGCTGGGTCTTAAGGTAGTTCTATTTTTAGTTTTTTGAGGAACCTCCATACTGTTTTCCAGAGTGGCTGCACCAGCTTGCATTTCCACCAACAATGCAAAAGAGATCCTCTTTCTCCGCATCCTCACCAATATCTGTTGTTGCCTGAGTTGTTAATGTTAGCCATTCTGACAGGTGTCAGGTGGTATCTCATTGTGGTTTTGATTTGTATTTCCCTGATGGTAAGTGATGTTGAGTATTTCTTCATGTGTCCGTTGGCCATCTGGATGTCTTCTGTGGAGAAGTGTCTATTCATTCCTTGCCCCATTATTTCACTAGATTATTTGTTTTTTGGGTGTTGAGTTTGATAAGTTCTTTATAGATTTTGGATACTAACCCTTTATCTGATATGTCGTTTGCAAATATAATCTCCCATTCTGTCAGTTGCCTTTTAGTTTTGCTGATTGTGTCCTTCACTGTGCAGAAGCTTTTTATTTTGATGAGGTCCCAGTAGTTCATTTTTGCTTTTGTTTCTCTTGCCTCCGGAGACGTGTTGAGTAAGAAGTTGCTGCGGCCAAGATCGAAGAGTTTTTTGCCTGCTTTCTCCTCGAGGATTTTGATGGCTTCCTGTCTTACATTTAGGTCTTTCATCCATTTTGAGTTTTTTTTGTGTGTGTCTGGTGTAAGAAAGAGTTTATTTGAGTTTATTTTTGTGTCTGGTCCAGGTTCATTCTTCTGCATGTCACTGTCCAGTTTTCCCAGCACCACTTGCTGAAGAGACTGTTTTATTCCATTGGATATTCTTTCCTGCTTTGTCAAAGATTAGTTGGCCATACGTTTGTGGGTCCATTTCTGGGTTCTCTATTCTGTTCCATTGATCTGAGTGTCTGTTCTTGTGCTAGTGCCATACTGTCTTGATGATTACAGCTTTGTAGTATAGCTTGAAGTCTGGGATTGTGATGCCTCCTTCTTTGGTTTTCTTTTTCAAGATTGCTTTGGCTATTCAGGGTCTTTTCTGGTTCCATACAAATTTTAGGGTTATTTGTTCTAGCTCTGTGAAGAATGCTGATGTTATTTTGATAGGGATTGCATTGAATATGTAGATTGCTTTGGGTAGTATCAACATTTTAACAATATTTGTTCTTCCTATCCATGAGCATGGAATCTTTTTCCATTTTTTTGTGTCTTCTTCAATTTCTTTCATAAGCTTTCTATAATTTTCAGCATATGGATTTTTTACCTCCTGGTTAGATTTATTCATAGACATTTTATGATTTTTTGTGCAACTGTAAATGGGACCGACTCCTTGATTTTTATTTCTGTTGCTTCATTGTTGGTGTATAGGTAGGAATGCAACCGATTTCTGTGCATTGATTTTGTATCCTGCAACTTTGCTGAATTCATGAATCAATTCTAGCAGTTTTTTGGTGGAATCTTTTGGGTTTTCCATATAGAGTATCATGTCATCTGTGAAGAGTGAAAGTTTGACCTGCTCCTGGCTGATTTGGATGCCTTTTATTTTTTGTGTTGTCTGATTGCAGAGGCTAAGGCTTCCAATACTATGTTGAATAACTGTGGCGAGAGTGGACATCCCTGTCTTGTTCCTGACTTTAGCGGGAAAGCTCTCAATTTTTCTGCTTGAGAATGATATTAGCGTTGGTTCGTTCATATATGGCTTTTATGATCTCGAAGTATGCTCCTTCTATCCCTACTTTCTTGAGAGTTTTCATCAAGAAAGGATGCTGTATTTTGTAAAATGCTTTCTCTGCATCTATTGAGAGGATCATATGGTTCTTGTCCTTTCTTTTATTGATGTGATGAATCATGTTAATTGTTTTGTGGATATTGAACCAGCCCTGCATCCCAGGTATAAATCCCACTTGGTCGTGGTGAATAATTTTTTAAAGGTATTATTGGAGCCAGTTGGCTAATATCTTGTTGAAGATTTTTGCATCCATGTTCATCAGGGAAATCAGTCTAAAGTTCTCCTTTTTAGTGGGGTCCCTGTCTGGTTTTGGAATCAAGGTAATGCTGGCTTCATAGAAAGAGTTTGGAAGTTTTCCTTCCATTTCTATTTTGGAACACCTTCAAGAGAATAGGTGTTAACTCTTCCTTAAATGCTTGGTAGAATTCCCCTGGAAAGCCATCTGGCCCTGGGCTCTTGTTTTTTGGCAGATTTTTGATTACTAAGTCGATTTCTTACTGGTTATGGGTCTGTTCAAATTTTCTATTTCTTCCTGTTTCAGTTTTGGTAGTGTATATGTTTCTAGGAATTTGTCCATTTCTTCCAGATTGCCCATTTTATTGGCATATAATTGCTCATAATATTCTCTTGTTATTGTTTTATTTCTGCTGTGTTGGTTGTGATCTCTCCTCTTACATTCTTGATTTTATTTATTTGGGTTCTTTCCTTTTCTTCTTGATCAAACTGGCTAGTGGTTTATCAATTTTGTTAATTCTTTCAAAGAACCAACTTGTGGTTTCATTGATCTGTTCTACTGTTTTTTTGCTTTCAGTAGCATTAATTTCTGCTCTAATCTTTATTATTTCCTGTCTTCTGCTGGTTTGGGGTTTTATTTGCTGTTCTTTTTCCAGCTCCTTAAGGTATAAGCTTAGGTTGTATATCTGAGATCTTTCTTCATTCTTTAGGAAGGCCTGGATTGGTATATACTTTCCTCTTATGACCACTTTGCTGCATCCCAGAGGTTTTGGGTTGTGGTGCTATCATTTTCATTGACTTCCATCTACTTTTTAATTTCCTCTTTAACTTCTTGGTTAGCCCATTCATTCTTCAGTAAGGTGTTCTTCAGTCTCCAAGTTTTCGTTGCCTTTCCAAATTTTTTCTTGTGGTTGATTTTGAGTTTCATAGTGTTGTGGTCTGAAAATATGCACAGTATTATCTTGATCTTTTTGTACTTACTTAGGGCTGATTTGTGTCCCACTATATGGTCTATTCTGGGGAATGTTCCATGTGCACTGGAGAGGAATGTATATTCTGATATTTTAGGATGAAATGTTCTGAATACACCTGTTAAGTCCATCTGGTCCAGTGTGTCATTCAAAGCCATTGTTTCCTTGTTGATATTTTGATTAGATGATCTGTCCATTGCTGTGAGTGGGGTGTTGAAGTCTCCTACTATTATGGTATTACTATCGATGAGTTTCTTTATGTTTGTGATTAATTGATTTATATATTTGGGTGCCACCACATTTGGCGCATAAATGTTTACAATTGTTAGGTCTTCTTGGTGGATAGACCCCTTGATTATGATATAATGCCCTTCTGCATCTCTTTACACAGTCTTCATTTTAAAGTCTAGATTGTCTGATATAAGTATGTCTACTCCGGCTTACTTTTGTTGACCATTAGTATGATAGATGGTTTTCCATCCCCTTATTTCCAATCTGAAGGTGTCTTTAGGTCTAAAATGCGTCTCTTGTAAACAGCATATGGGTGAATCTTGTTTCTTATCCATTCTGTTACCCTATGTCTTTTGATGGGAGTATTGAGTTCATTGACATTAGAGTGAGTACTGAAAGATATGATGCTTGTAGAGTTGGAGTTTCTGCTGCTGTTCTCTGGTACTTTCTAATTTTTGTTGCTTTTGGTATTTATTTATATAAATAATAAATATTAAATAATTAAATAAATATAAAATAATTAAAATTTCTTGCAGGGCTGGTTTAGTGGTCACAAACTAATTTTTGTTTGGGAAACTTTTTATATATCCTTCTATTTTGAATGACAGCCTTGTTGGTTAAAGCATTCTTGGCTGCATATTTTTCTGATTCAGCACATTGAATATATCCTGCCACTCCTCTCTGGCCTGCCAAGTTTCTGTGGACAGGTCTGCTGCATACCTAATCTGTCTTCCCTTGTAGGTTAGGGACTTTTTTTTCCCTTGCTGCTTTCATGATTCTCTCCTTGCCTGACTATTTTGTGAATTTGACTATGATATGCCTTGTTGATAGTTGGTTTTTCTTGAATCTAATGGGGATCCTCTGTGCTTCCTGGATTTTGATGTCTGTGTCTTTCCCCAGGTTAGGAAAGTTTTCTGCTATGATTTGCTCACATAGCCCTTCTAACCCTATTTCTCTCTCTTCCTCTTCTGGAACCCCCATGATTCTGATGTTGTTCCTGTTTGATGAGTCACTGATTTCTCTAATTCTTAAATTGTGTTCTTTTGCCTTAATCTCCCTCTTTTTTTCTGCTTCATTATTCTCTATAAGTTTGTCCTGTATATTGCTGATTCTCTGTTCTGCCTCATCCATCCTTGCCGCCGCTGCATCCATCTGTTATTGCAGCTCAGTTATAACATTTTTTATTTCATTCTATTTTTACTTTTTTTATCTCTGCAGAAAGGGATTCTAATCTATTTTTGACTCCAGTCAGTATTCTAATTATTGTGATATTAAATTCTGGTTCAGACATCTTGCTTGTATTTGTGTTGGTTAAATCCCTGGCTGTCATTTCTTCGTCCTCTTTCTTTTGGGGTGAATTCCATCATTTTGTCATTGTGAAGGGAGAAAATGAATTAATGAGGTAGAAAAATTGAAATTGAAAAAAATTAAAATAAAAAAATCAAAAACACACACAAAAAATCTAATAAAAGATGCTAGATCCTAGGTGTGTTTTGGTCATGGTGTTGAAAGTGGTTTCACAGATTAGAGAAATAAAAGGGAGGGAGGGAAGAAAAGGGAAATTGTTTGAGAATTTGAAAAAATGAATACACTGAAGTAGACTAAAATGAGATTATGGGAGTAAAATAGAATTTGAAAAAATTTACACAGAAGTATATAGTAGAAAAAATTAAAGAAAATATTTTTAATAAAATTAAAAATAAAAATGATTTTTTTCTCTTTCTGTATTCAAGAAAAAGAAAATAAATGAAAAAGAGATAAAAGAAAAAAAGAAATTGTTTGAAAATTTGAAAAAGTGAATACGTTGTAGTAGACTAAAATAAAATGATGGAAATAAAATAGAATTTGAAAAAATTTACATAAAAGCAAAAAATACAGTAAAATATTTTTATAGACCTGCTAACAGATTGAAATAGGATCTAAATTACTTTGTTTTCCCCTGGAAGTCAGACTATGTAGAACTTTATAGTCCATAAACTAACTAGGTGGTGAGACTTGTGTTCCTGAAGAGCAAAGTTGGCCCAGTTGGGTGCGGCTCAGTGTAACAGCTCCATTCTCCACTAGATGGCGTTGCTAGCCTACTGGGGTGGATTGTTGTGGCTCCCCTAGGTGCATGCCCGGGAGCGGTGAAAATGGCATCACCCAGGTACCTAGTCTCTAGTTTTGGAACTCTGTTCTGGTACAGCAATCGCACACCTGTCCTCCATCTTCAGCTTTCATCCACTCCCTGCTTCTTCACTGTCCGTGACCAGGCCTCAGGCAGTACCTCTCTACTGAGTTTTGTCTCAGATGTGACTGTATTCCCTGGCCCCTTACTTCTGAAGGACTGCAGCTTTGACCCATTCTGCCCCTCTGTGGGAGGGTCTCACTGAGCAATAGCCAAATGCCGGCTGCACCCAAGAATGCTTGCTGGACCCTGCTGCTTCTGGTGCCCCGAGACTGCAGCCAGATACCAGCCTGCCCCAGAAAAAAGTTGGCGAGGTAGTGTAGCAGCATCTTTTCAGGGATTATGGAAATCACAGTACACATCTGGCACCAGCCTTCACCTTTAATGACCTTGTTCTAGCACCAGCAAATGTGCCTGTTTTCTGGGGTCTGCTGGGCCCTGGTGGCTTCAACAGTCTCTACCAAATTTCCTTCCAGCAGTGGAACCACTTTTTCCCGTGTGGTCTGAGAACCTCCTGGACCCCACTCTGTTCCTGGGGATTCACCCTTCCCACCAGAGCACTGCCAGGTATTTTGCTGCAGAGTTGCAGCCTTTGTGCTCCCCTTGTTTACAGTTTTAATGGAATTTAAACCCTCTCCTTTCTCACTTTTTAGTTTAGTCCCTGCAGCTGTTTCCAATTTTCCACTTTCTCTCCAGCTGCTTTTGGGGAGGGGTGCTTTTCCCATATTCTACCACCCTCCCCCAGTCTTCATCCTCTCACTGCCTGCAGAAGCAGCTCCCTGCCCACCATCGACTTCTCTGTCCCCAAGTTCATCTCTCTGCACCACATTCCTGCTGAATTCTGCAGTTCAGGTTGTGCAGATTGTTGTGTTAATCCTCCAAGCAGTTTTCTAGGAGTGTAGTATGGTTTAGTGTTGATCTGGCTGTATTTCATGGACACAAGACACACAAAATACTTCCATGCAGTTCCACCATCTTGGCTCCTTTTCCCCACGGACTTAGTGATTTAACCAACACCCATCTATTATCTCATTAGGCAGGAAGCTAGGTATGAATGATAGGAAGATGGACCCTAGATGTCCTGATGGAGAGCCCTATGTTGTGATTTCCTACCCCCATGCAGATATTTTGAATACATTTGGGAAAGGATATATGTAGTTGGCTAATTATTCAATAATCCAGGCTTTAACTCAAATGTTGTGAACTTAGGACCCACCCAAAAGAAAAAAATATATAGAAGCCCATACCCTGGAGTTTCCCAGAGTTGTCTGTCTTGACTAGCCCACTCCTCCCTTGGAGTATACTTTGATAAAACTTTGCTCTGCTTTACTTTCATTTTGCTGTCCTATAATTCCTTACTGTGGGAGCAAAAAGAACCTAGACTTCTTTCCTTTTTCATCTCACTCTTGGTAACAATCTCACATCATCACAAGTCACAACTCTAGGTGTGGTTCAACTTGATTCTCTAAAAAGGTCTCACACCGAAGAAAACACCTACATGAGGCACTAATCTGGAGGCTCTGAAGAAGAATCCATTTCAAGTTCATTTAGTTGTTGACAGAGTCCAGTCTGCTGAAGGTCATTCTCAGCTGTTAGAAGCTACATGTTTTTCCCTGACATGTATCCCTCTACATCTTCAAAGCCAGGAATGGGAAGTTGAATCCTTCTTGTGTTTTGAATAATGTTTTCTCCCTCTATCTCTGACTTGTAGAAACAGACTTGAAGAGCTCACGAGACTAAGTCAGGTATACCTGTATAATCTCCCTTTTGGTTAACTCTAATCAATTTATTAGTAACCTCAATTATAATTGCAAATTCCTATTTGTCAGGTAACATAATCATAAGAGTATGTATCAGAAGTCTTCCTACGTTCAAAAGGAGAGAAATGTACAAGAATGAGTGGGGGAAGGGTGTGCATGCTAGAATCCTAACACTTAGGTCAAATTGAGGTGATGCAATGTGTATAAGTAAGTCATATACATGCATATGAGTAGGTTTTTCTTTTCCATGTTTTATAATTCCTGTGGTGAAAATTAAAAAGAAAGTATTAGAGCCCCTGTCCATGTAACTCATCCACCTTTCCTGGCAACATCCACAGGTGCTTATTATCACTGTAGCATTTTTGCAGATGAGAAACTGATAAGTAAAACTAACTATGATTTCAAGGTGCAACAGATAATTTGGGAAATGACAACTGAGAGAATGTGGGAGTTCCCTGCAAAGCAGATAGAACTGCTGATCAAGTCATTTGGTGTAGCTGACAGTTCTCAAGTTGAATGGGGTCAGGTGGGTGGTTTGTGAAAGAGAAAGGAAGTGGCTTTCTACAATATCTTCAAACGTCCCCAGGAAGAGGCAGGGCCAGAATACACTATCTTATATCGTTATTCTTTTATTATAGCATGCCATGTACAATCATAGAGCCATCTAAATCTGCTTATTCATTAGGTTGCGTAACTTAAAAAGATGGTGGACAAGACCAAAGTGGAGCAGGTTGATTTCATCCCAGAACTTTATTTAAAAAGAGGTTTATGAGTAGCAGATCTCTTTGTTTTCATTGATCTTACTCTTCTTTTGCTTAATAGCTTTACAATTCTAAATTTTCGCTTTGATCAATAAGCTCATATAGTATGTTCTTGGCATTCACTAAATGTTCTGCAGATAGCTGTCTATTGTGTTTTTTTTTTTTGACATGCAACTTTTTTAATTGGAGTATAGTTTACATAGAATATTGTATTAATTTTAGGTGTACAACATAGTGATTTGACATTTCTATACAATACCAAATGCCCACCATGATAAGTGTAGTTATCATTCGTACATTACAAAATTATTGGGCTTTATTCCCTATGCTGTACTTCACATCCCTTTAACTTATTTATTTTATAATTGGAAGCTTATATCTCTTAATCCTCTTCATCTATTTTGCTTATCCCCCCATTCCCTCCTCTCTGGCAACTAAGAGTTTGTTCTCTGTATATATTAGTCTGTTTTGGTTTTGTTTTATTTGTTCATTTGTTTTTTGTTTTTTGTTTTTTTTTAGATTCCATATGTAAGTGAAGTCATGTGGCATTTGTCTTTCTTTGTCTGGCTTATTTCACTTACATAATACCCTCTAGGTCCATTCATGTTATCACAGATGTCAAGTTTTCGTTCTTTTTTTTATGGCTGAGCAATATCCCACTATATATATAT
Organism: Prionailurus bengalensis; assembly: GCF_016509475.1. Taxonomy (NCBI): domain Eukaryota; kingdom Metazoa; phylum Chordata; class Mammalia; order Carnivora; family Felidae; genus Prionailurus; species Prionailurus bengalensis. The sequence continues at coordinate 59,037,229 of NC_057353.1, forward strand.
ATATATATATATATATATATATATATATACACACACACACATACACACCATAGATGGCTAGATAAAGAATATATATGTATACATGCATACATACATATACATATATATTCTTTATCTAGCCATCTATACTATTGATGGATGCTTAAGATACAGAGAAAAAGGAACCTTTGGACACTGGTGGTGGAAATGTAAATCAGTGTAGCCACTATGGAAAAGAGTATGGAAATTCCTTAAAAATTAAAAAAATAGAAATTCCATACAATCCAGCCATTCCATTCCCAAGCATTTAGCAGAGAAAAGGAAAACACTAATTTGAAAAGATATATGTCCTGCTTTATTTACTGCAGCATCTCTACAATAGCCAAGAGGTGGTGGTTATTCTTCTGCTGACAATCCTTGTGCATCAGAAGTTTGCATGTCTAGCCCTTCTTCTAATCAAGTAAATAGTGAACACCTCATTCTTGTTTGCCCCCAAATTCCCACTTTTAAAACCAAAATCTCTGTCTTCTAGGAACCTCCTCAGTCCTGAGCAAACTGGAATAGTTAGCCTCACTAAGTCTCCTGTCAAAAGTCACCTTCATGGAGATCAATTTCTTTTCTATTCATCCAAAATCATTTCCCCAGCCTACAGCCAGCTGTTCTTAATCATGAGCCAATTCACTTTATTCAAAGAAACTACCACCATGTGACATTAACTTATGCAGCTGTGTATTGCATTTCTTTACTTCCTAGAATTTAAGGATATGGGGAAAGGGCAAGTTTTTGTTTATAACTAGAACCCCAGGACCTTAAAAATATATTATACATTAGATGCTTGGCAAATATTTATAGATTGAATTAAGTAGAAATTCCAGTGATCTGTTTTTAATTTTGAATTTCTTACTATTTTATATGGGGTGATTGGGGAACTAAATAATATCTTTTGGCTTGCAAGCACTCATTTTCTTCTAGGAAACTCTTTCATAACAATGAAGAATGTGATAAAATGTTGATAAGTACAAAAGTATTGCTCCAGTGCATGAAGTTTCCTAAGGATCTAAGCTTCCATATTGGGGTAAAATTTCAATTTGTAGTCCCCCAATCCTCGTGTTACTTATGATGACAAACCCATGTTAGTAATGGGAATTTTTCTGAGATGATTAAATTAGTCTGAAAGGACTATTTTCGTTCTGCGTCTCTTACTAATTATTATCATCATATCCCTTACCCTGTCATTATCACATTGGTACCAATAAAAGAATAAGTCTGTCATATTGTATTCTTAAACATTTTATATTGGGAATTAATTCTATTCACCAAAATATGAATTTTTTTTTCTCCTAATACTATTCCATATATATGGCAAACTTAAGAGTTTTTAACTAATATACCTGGTATTTCTTTTAGGCACATGGTAGAGTTGTACTTCTCACTGAATTTCCCATGTGACTTGTTTTGTGAAAGGAAGGAAGGAAAGAAAGGAGCGAAGGAAGGAAGAAGGAAGGAAGGAAGGAAAGAAGGAAGGAAGAAGAAAAAAAGGAAATTTTTTTTGCACAAATACTTTTTGTTTTCAACTTAGATGGATGCCATAAGAGCCAACACCTACTTTATTATTGTCTCTTCTTTCTACCAGAGTCATTATGGAAGCACACGATGAGATAAAGCCCCAGTTCCCTTTTCAAGAGTGATAGAATTAGCAACTCTTCCACATTACTGGCCCACACTGATCATGTGCCATAAGAACCCTAATTATTAAGCATGTGGTGGATTTGTTGCCTCAATATAGATATTGACTTATACATTTTGTTACAAATTCTATTGTGTCTTCAAATATAGATTTTAGTGTTGAAGAGACATGCATGCGTATTACATAACTTATTTTATACTAGATGACAAACAAGTACATTAAAAATAAACATGAGGGGTGCCCGGGTGGCTCAGTCGGTTGGGCGTCTGACTTCGGCTCAGGTCATGATCTCACAGTTTGTGAGTTCGAGCCCCGCATCAGGTTCTGTGCTGACAGCTAGGAGCCTAGAGCCTGCTTCAGATTCTGTGTCTCCCTTCTCTCTCTGCCCCTCCCCAGCTTGTACTCTGTCTCTCTATGTCTCTCAAAAAAATAAATGTATAAAAAATTTAAAAAAATAAACATGAGAGTGAAGAATAAATAATCTGCTCAAAATTAAAAATAGATATTCCAGGGGCCCCTGGGTGGCTCAGCCAGTTAAGTGTCCGACTTCGGCTCAGGTCACGATCTCATGGTCCATGAGTTTGAGCCCCGCATCGGGCTCTGTGCTGACAGCTCAGAGCCTGGAGCCTGCTTCGGATTCTGTGTCTCCCTCTCTCTCTCTGCTCCTCCCCCATTCATGCCCTGTCTCTCTCTGTCTCAAAAATAAATAAACATTTAAAAAAATAAAAATAAAAATAGATATTCCACAGGCATGTGGGCTAAGGAAAAGAGAACTTCACCAAGAGTCTAAAGAATTCCTTCTGCTTTGCTTTTCTCCGATTGTACCCTATGGTAAATTCCTCATTCTCATTGACATGTTTTGTTTTGTTTTTTGGTTTTTTGTGGGTTTTTTTTGAGGGGGGGGGGAAGGGCAGAGAGAGAGGGACACAGAATCCCAAGAAGGTTCTGCACTGTCAGTGCAGAGCTTGATGCAGCACTCAGACTCCCAAACTGCGAGATCATGACCTGAGCTGAAATCCAAAGTCAGACACTTAACTGACTGGGCCACCAGGTGCCACTAATTCATTATTTTTTATCTGAAAAAAATGTTTCTCGTGGCAGTATTTTAAAGTAATATGAAAATGAATATTGCTTATTAAGGCATACAGTTTTAGAAGAAAATATATATGAATATATAACCATCATTGTTTCCATTCCTCTAAACAATTTAACAGATATTTATCAAGCACTGGGGGTATGCTTGGCACCATCTAGTTGTTGGATATACTGTAAAAATTAAGAAAGATAAATTTCTTATCTTGCCTTCATAGACTTACATTCTAGCTAAGCAACTAAACAAATAATAAATGGTGGTAATAAATGGTATGGACAAAGTAAAAACGGGTGAAATAGATACTGAGCATCAGGGTAGGGAACTGTTATTTTAATAAGATCTGGGAGCAATCCCTGTATATGGTGACATTTGAGCAGATAACTAAAAGGAGTGAAGTGACCCATGTAGGTACATGGAGAAAGAATGTAATAAGCAAAAGTAAAAGGGAGAAAAACCCAAGAGGAAGGGTTGTTCATGGCCTAGATTTTGAACAAGTAGCAAGAAGCCGATAATGGTTGGAAATAGATGAGTGTTCATCACAGAAAGAGAAGGTGAGTTTAGAGAGCTAGAACTATTGCTATAATCCAGTCAACAGACAAGAGACCTGAGAAATTTGTCATTATACCTACTGTGTAGCTTACATTTTATTTATTATTTTATTACAATTATTTTTCCTTTTGAATTTTTGTCAGCTATATTTTGTAGTTTCAGGTCTTATATATTTTTTAAGTTTTTTTAATCCCTGAGAATATCATACTTCTATCACTATTGTAAATGGCACTTTTACTTCAATTCTTAGTATTTAAGTTGAATATAAAAAGTACAGTTAGTTTTGTTAATTAATTTTGTGTCCTACAACCAAGTAATAAGTTATTAGTTCTAGAAGCTTCTCCCTTTTTCTGTAAAATCATAGGATTTTGCACATACATGATAATGCCATCTGTGATAAAGTTTTACTTCTTCCTTTCTAATCTTGGTTACTTTTGTTTTGGCTTATTTCACTAACTCCAGCCTCTATTATAATGATTATAATATTGAATAGAATTGGTAGAGCAGACAGCCTTGACTTGCTGCTGTTAAAGGAGCAATATTTAACTTTAATATTAACTCCAATGTTAGCCAGAGGTTTCTCTAAAATGCTGTTTCTCGGGTTGAGGAAATTCACAACTATTTCTGGGTTTTTAAGACTTTTCAATCAAGGATGGTTATTAGATTTGACAGTTGTTATAATACATGTATTGAAATGATTGTGTGTGTGTGTGTGTGTGTGTGTGTGTTCCCCCTTGAGTCTCTTAAATATATTGATTAACATTGACCTTAAAAGGTAGGGTCTGGCTGACTCAGACAGATCTTGATCTGGTTCTTGATCTCAGGGTCGTGAACTCAAGCTTCATGTTGGGGGTAGAGGTTCCTTAAAAAATATAAATAAAATTAAAAGGTTACAAGAACCTAACTTTCTTGGAATAAACCTGCATTTATTTATTTATTTATTTATTTATTTATTTATTTATTTATTTATTAATATATTCTGGTTGTGTTTTTATTTTTTTAAAGTTTTTTTTTTTTTAATTCTGGTTTGCTAACATATAGTGTAATACTGGTTTCAGGAATAGAATTTAATGATTCATCACTTACGTATAACACCCAGTGCTCATCACAAGTGCCCTCCTTAATGCCCATTATCCATTTAGCCCTTATCCTTTCCACCTCCTCTCCAGCAATCCTGTGTGTTTTCTATAGTTAAGAGTTTCTTATGGTTTGCCTCCCTCTCATTTTTTTCCCTTCCCCTATGTTCATCTGTTTTGTTTCTTAAATTCCACATATGAGTGAAATCATATGGTATTTGTCTTTCTCTGAGTTGTTTCTCTTAGCATAGTACACTCTAGTTCCATCCATGTCATCACAAATGGAAAAATTTCATTATTTTTTAAGGTTTATTTATTTATTGCATGTGTGTGAGAAAGAGCATGTGCAAGCAAGAAGGGGGAGAGAGGCAGAGACAGAGAGGGAAGAGAGAATCCCAAGCAGGCTCCTTGCTGTCAGCTCAGAGCCTGACATGGTACTTTGTCTCAGAAACCCAGAGATCATGACCTAAGCCAAGATCAAGAGTTGGTCACCTGACCATCTGAGCCACCCAGGTGCCCCTCAGGTGCTGTGTGTGTATATAAAAATATACATGTGTATGTATATGTATATGTATATGTATATGTATATGTATATGTATATGTATTCATATATGTATTCGTATATGTATATGTATACTTCTTTATCCATTCCTCAGTCGATGGACATTGGGACCCTTTCCATAGTTTGGTTGTTGATAATACTGCTATAAACATTGGGGTGAATTTATCCTTTTGAATCGGTATTTTTGTATCCTTTGTGTAAAAACCTAGTAATGCAGTTGCTGGGTCATTAGAATAAATCTATTTTTAACTTTTGAAGAAACTCCATGCTGTTTTCCAGAGAGGCTGTACCAGTTTGCATTCCCACGAACAGTGTAAGAGGGTTCCCCTTTCTCTGCATCCTCACCAACGTCTGTTGTCTCCCGTATTGTTAATTTTAGCCATTCGGACAGATTTGAGGTGGTATCTTATCATAAACCCAGTTTAATATGATATATTAATACCTGATTTTCTCAAAGTGTCAGATTTTAGTTTCATTCATTTTGCTGTTTTTTATTTTTATTTTATTGATTTTTTATCTTTATTATTTTTCTGCTTGCTATGTATCTTCTTTAGCTTTCTTAAACATGTGAGGTGAGGACGTTATTTGAGAACTTCTTGCCTATCATATATCTTTGTGTAGTACTAAAACTTTTCATCTGCTTACTGACTTAGATGACTCTCATAAAGTTTGATATGCTGTTTCCATTTTCTTTCAGTTCAAATTTTAATATTCAGTTGTGTATTCTTTTAGACTCATGATTTATTTAGCTGTGCATTATTTAATTTCCCAGTATTTATGTGGGTTTTTTGAAAATATTCCTTTTTTCTAATTTAATTCAAAAAACTTAAGGCTAATATAAATTAATTTTATTTTGGTGATTATCTGAAATGTTTAATTATCTTTAAATTTACTGAGACTGACTTTAAATCCAGAATATTATTTTCTTGATATATAATCTCTGTGTATTTGGGGAAAACATGTGTATTCTGCTATTGTTGAGTGAAGTGTTCTACAAATGTCAGTTAAGTAGTGTTGGTTGATGATGTAGTTCAAGTCATTGCCTTTATTTATGCATCAGTCAATTACCTTTAACCACTTTTAAGTAATAAAGTATTTTATAATTGTACACATATTGACTATCTCCAGGGATATTAATTTATTTTGAATAGATAGAGATTTCCATATTGTATCATACCTTTCATGTGAAGGACTTTTGATAGTACTATTCTATAGTTTATTATTTCTTTTACCATTGGTATATTTGAAAAAAGTCTGTTACTTTTAAAAGATAAAAGATATGTTTGTTGGTTATAGTAATCTGGTTTAACAGTTTTATTCTTTAGTAGTTGAAACCTGTCATGTCATGATTCTCTCCCTTGATTTGATTTTAAAAGAAGTCTGCAATAATTATTTTCTTTGTTTCTTCCTGCAATATTTTTTTGATTGATTGATATATTTATTTATTGGGGGGGGGGAGTTCAGAGAGAGAGAGAGACAGAGAATCCCAAGCAGGCACTGTGCTGCCAGTGCAGAACCCAACGGGGGGCTTGAACCCACAAACTGCAAGATCATGACCTGAGCCAAAATGAAGAGTAGGATGCTGAACCAACTGAGCCACCCAGGCTCCCCTCTTTCTACAATATTTATTTTTCCCTGAAGTTGCTGTTAACATTCTCTATTTATCACTGGTTTTAAGGAATTTAATTTTATATAACTGGTGTAGTTTGCACTTGGGCTTGTAGTTTCTTGCACTTGGGCTGTGCTGAATTTGGCTGTATTGGTTTATGGTTTTCATAAAATATGAAAAGATGTTGACCATGAATTCTTCAGTATTTTTATTTCCCTTTTGATTCTCATTTGGAAATCCAAATTATACATCTATTTGACCATTTAAAGTAGTCCCATGACTCCTTGATAGTATATTAACTCATTCTCAGCTTATTTTCCATTTCATTTTAGATAGTGTTTATTGGTTAACTTCAAGTTCACTAATCTTGCTTTGTTTTTGTTTCCTACAGTTTTTAATCTTCTATTTATTTCATACAGTATATATTACTCAGATCTTGTACTTCCCATCTCTAAAATTTAATTTCATTTAGTTTTTATTTTTCAATATTTATTAATATGCTCAATTTGTCATTTACCTTGCCTAAGATATGGATTTTAATTATAATAAATCTTTGAATATCTTTGTCTAGTAAATCCATAATGTTAATTCTACGTATGATTCTATTGATTTTTCTCTTCATTAGGGTTTATATTTCTCTGCTTTCTGAATGCCCAGTTAATTTTGACTAGGAGTCAGATATTGTGAATTTTTGAATTTTACCCTACTGGCTGTTAGGTGCTTGTGTATTTCCAAAAGTGTTATTGAGTTTTGATCTGAGATACACTGAATTTCTTGGAGACAGTTTGCTTCTTTCAAAGCTTGTTTTTGGGTTTCATTTTATAGAACCCAAGTAGCTATCAGCTTGTTACTCATTTTTGGCCACTACTGAGTCAATATCATTCTGTGATTTATATATTTTTTCCTCCAAACAATAGGAACAGGTTGTTTCCTTTGCTCCTTTTGAGTGGTTAGTTTCCTGGCCTTGTGTCTCTTTTTCACACACAGATGCTGATCAATCCTTAGCTAATATCTTGAGAGAGGTCTCTCCCCCCCACCCTCTCCCTCTCTGTCTTTCTGTAACTTTCTATTCCAGTATACTTCCCTACAAATTCTATATGCCTGGGATTTTACAGACTAGTAAGATTTCTGAGCTCCACTTTCCTTCCCTTTCCCCATACTGCAGCCCAGAAGCAATTTCCTAACCAAATGCCCAAATTATGGAACTAGTACCATTTGTTTCTGCTTTCCCCAAAATCAGTCTCCTGCATTGTCTACTCCCTAATGTAACAAAACCAAAGTCATTTTATTTTTAATATTTTGCCTGAATATTTAGGACTTCCAAGCAGCAAGGTTAATCCTATCCCTCTTATTCTATCTGCATCAGCCTGAAGTAGAAGTCCTCTTTTATTTGTAATCTCGAGAACTAAATTTAGAGGCACAAGCTGTTTCAGATTCCATGTATTCATGAGGAATGTAAAAGAGTAAAACTGTTGACAATGTCTCATGCTTACCATATCAATGATGTACTAGTATTCCACATATATATGTAATTAGTTAATATTTTTATATGGTACTATTTAATAGCACTGCATTTTACAGAAATTTGTACATATAATATGTAAAGGAAAACTAAAAATAACTTGTAACTTAAAAATATATCAAAATTCAGTCACCTGGTTAAGACTAATATAAAACCAATTAAAACGACCAAACAATTTCTTTGAAGATATGCATGAAAGTTCAGCAGATGCTGAAATTAGAAACAATTTCTTTTAAAACTCACTGAAAGAAAATGGAAAGAAGAAAAAGTTCACTTTGATTCCACTGGGTAACATAAAAATACATTTTACTGTCAGATTATTTGCAAGTTTATTTAAAGATACCATCTCTGTGAATATTTATGTCCTGTGAACATGACTCCTCTTCTGGTAGTCAGAAATTTGTGTTCAGCTGTCACTCAGAGTGGCTACTTCAAGATATCTTGCTCAAAAAAAAAGACATTGAAAGTTTTAAATTCTTTCCTCAAGGGCATCCTTTTATAGAATGCCAAAGGGCACCCTGGAAAAAACACACAAGTTATTTCTTTATGTTTTCGCTTTCGAGGATAGTAACCTAATAAGCTTCCAAGCAAAGTTCAATTACTATTTGCATGTTACATTTTGGAGGAAGAGTAGGGACTTGACCCTGGTTGATATTTCAAAATGCAGAGTATCTTTTCACATAATGAACCTTGTCTCATATTGCTTTGTTTGACTAAAAGTAAAATATTAAGAATAATAAAAATCAAAGGAAATTTCTAGTGCTATGTTTTACTCTTGAATTAATATCTTTGGGATCTAGATTGTGCATCTATCTACCACACAGGTTTTCCTCTGACAAGTTTTTCAACATTTACTATTTTAAAATTTTAGAATGGCTTTAGATTTACAGAAAAGTTGCAGAGATAGATTCCTTCATGTTCTCCACACCCCAGTTTCCCTATTTTTAGCATCTTAAATTAGCATTGTATATTACAGTTAATGAAATAACATTGAAGCACAATTACTAACTAAAGTTTATGATATATTCATATTTACTTAGTTTTTAATTAATCTCCTTGTTATGTTCCAAATTCCTACATAGAATACCATGTTACATTTAGTTGTCATGTCTCCTTAGGGTCCTCTTGGCTATGATACATTTTCAGAAATTTCTGGTTTTTGATGACCTTGACATTGAGGACTGATCATATATTTGTAGATAGACCTCTTTTGGATTTTTTCTGATGTTTTCTCATGATTAGACTTATTTTATGTTTTTTTTATTCATCACATGATATCAGATATACACTATCAACATGGCTTATCACTGATAATCTTGACTTTGATCAATTGGCTAAGATAATGCTTTCTAGATTTCTCCACTAGAATGTTATAATTTTTCACCTTCTCATACTGGACCCCATGGAAGGAAGTCATAACATGAAGCCCAACTTAAGGAATGGAGTTATAAACTCATTATGCTTGTGAATGAGGGCATCTGCACAAATTATTTATTATTTTATATGAGAGATTGACCCTTCTCCAAATGTATTTATTTAATCATTTATTTATATTGGTATGGACCCATGGGTATGTATTTTATAATTTGATTAGAATTCATTGCTACATTATTTATCGTATTTCTTAAGTTGTTATGGCTTTGATCATTGGAAGTTCTTTCATTTGGCTCCGATGTGCCTTTGACATAAATAACCTCATCATACCTGTGGGTTCATTTGTTTGTTGAACACTTTTTAACTATCTGGAACTACACATTTCTCTGGGATCCTCTTATATATTTATTGCTCCAGTCCTTAATTCATACATTTCACCATGGAGTCTTCATACTTGTTTCTTGGCATTTTATTGGTATTAGTTGATACTTGTGTCTCCAACTCTATTACTACATGCATCATTCTAGTGTTCTCATGTTGCTTGTCTATAACCTCTCACTCTTAACTGTGAGAATCCTGGTTCCTTCCACCCATCCATGTACTTAATTTTTCAATTCAAGTGTGTGTGTGTGTGTGTGTGTGTGTGTGTGTGTGTGTATACATGTATATATATATATATATATATATATACACACACACACATATATATATATACATGTATATATATACACACACATATATACATGTATATATATATATACACACACATATAGTCTTCAGAATCATTAACCCAGACTCTTTGGAAACAACTTTATGAGTATAGTGCTTATACTGTGCTTAAATACAGCTCCTTTTGCCTTTCATATTAGAGATGCTACTCATTTCCAAAGTTATTTAGGTCAGTGCCATTTTGTCCACTCTTCAGGTAGGTTGCATCATACATGGGTAAATACAGTTAGATTCTTTTTTCTTTAATGTTTATTTATTTTGAGAGAGAGAACATGAGGAGGGGAGGGGCAGAGAGAAAGAGAGAGAGAGAGAGAGAGAGAGAGAGAATCCCAAGCAGGCTTTGCACTGTCAGCACAGATCCTGATGCAGGCTCGAACCTACAAATTGTGAGATCATGACCTGAGCAGAAACCAAGAGTTAGATGCTTAACTGACTGAGCCACTCAGGAACCTCAAATACAGTTAGATTCTTTAGTCACGGTCTGAATTCCATCCTGAAATTTCTTGACCTCTCATTTTTTTTTAATTTGCATACATTGATTTTGGCACCTTATGCTATGAAGTGCCATAAGTTTTGACGAATGCATACTGCCCCATACTCACCAACATTGAATCATACAAAATAGTTTCAGTACCTAAAAACACTTGAAAATTTTTTCTATGCTTCCGCCCCCCTGCTGAACCCTTGACAACCACTGACCTATTTATAATCTCTATAGTTTTACTTTTTCCAGAATGACCTATAATTGGAATCATGCAGTATATGACTTGTGTGGAATGGCTTTTTTCACTTAGCAATATGCATTTAAGATTCATACCTGACTTTGAATGGCTTGAAGTTAATTCCTTTTAATTCTTGAATAATATTTTATTATGTGGGTATACCACAATTTATATAGCTATTCCCCTATTAAAAGGCATCCTAATCATTTCCAGTTTCTCATGATAATGAATAAAATTGGTGTAAACATCCACATGAAAACTCTTGTGTGGAGATAATTATCCAAATCACTGGGTAAATAAGTAGGATCACATTGGATGGACTGTTCAGTACCAGTTCATATTCCCATGAGCAATGAATGAGAGTTCTAGTTGCTCTGTATCCTTGCACAATTGCTGCTATCAGTTTTCTTCTTAATTTTAGCCATTCTAATAGGTTTGTAATGATACATCATTGTTTTAATCTGCATTTTCTAATGACAAATAATGTTAACCATATTTTCATGTGTTTATCTTTCACTTAGTATCGTCTTTAAAAAAATGTTTGTTTATTTGTTTTGAGAGAAAGAGATAGGGAGTCAGTGGAGGAGAGGCAGAGAGAGAGAGGGAGACAAAATCTCAAGCAGGCTCAGAGCAGTCAGTGCAGAGACTGATGCAGGGTTCGAATTCAGGAACCATGAGATCATGACCTGAGGCAAAATCAAGAGTCAGACACTTAACTGACTGAGACACCCAGACACCCCTCACTTAGTATCTTCTTTAGTGAAGTGTTTATTCAGATCTTTTGTCTATTTTTTTAATTGAATTGTTTTTTTTATTATTATTGAGTTTTAGTGGTTCTCTATATATTTTGGGCACAAGTCCTTTTGCAAATATTTTCTCTCTCTCTATGTCTAGTTGAAGGGTCCAGCTCCTGTTTAAAAACCTATATGTGATATCTCAGGCCTTATCATAGGCAATTACCAAGGCTCAACCTAGCAGAGCTGATGGGGAAAAGCTGCCTCCCCACCCCAGACTCAGTACACAGCCAGTGCATTACAGTCTCTAAAAGGAATTTAGTCAAGTACTCAGACACCGCTGACCTTTCATATTCTTTACATATTTACATTCCTAGCCCTTGAACCTGCATTCATGGGTGTCTTCATCTGAAACCTTGGGCTGAGTTCTACTTAGGCACCTTTGCTGAGACCTCCTTATGTAGGAAAAAGGAGGAAACCCTGAAGACACTTCCCCACTCTGACTCTGTCCCAGTAGTTTTCCACTTTGAGACCTTTCCCCTTATGCTCTCCCCAATCCCCGAGTCCATAAAACTGTCAAGGCCCTTTGTTCAGGGCTTACTCACCAATGAGATGACCCCTACATCTGCACTGATTCAGCAGATCCTCAACAATGTGCTGTTCCAGGGGGAAAATGGGACAGGGAGCATGAGTTGGTGCTTCCTCTGGCTTTAGAGCACAGGACAGCTCCCCAACAACAAAGCATTTAATGAGCACTAAACATCTATCTAAACTATCTAGCACTAAACATCAATAGTGCTGAGTTTGAGAAACTCTGCTGGAGTGTTCATTGTGAAATGTAAATTTATTGTTGTTGTTTATCTTCGTTAAATGGTCTAAACTTGTATTTTCTAGAGCCTCTAGGGTTCTGTGGAGGTGCCTCAATAATTTGACCAGGACACCTCTTCTGTCTACCCTTTGATAAATTGGGATTATTAATGAGATATAGTGAAAAGATTGTTAATCATTCCCAAGTTCCCCCACTTAACTTTTAGGAGCAATATGATTAGAGACACATTTCCTAGCTGTTGATATATTCACAAATGATTAGGTTTGGTCAATAGATTGTGATCATAGGTTATTTATTCAAAACCACCTGCCCTGAGATACTTGTTCTCACCATCCAGTTGGACGGAAACAATCTTTGAAACTATGTTTTGAGGGTGGCGGAACCAACCTACAATTGTGACCAGTCCCCTTATCACTGTTAATTTGAGAAAGAAACTTAATTTTGAGTCATCAGCAAATTAATTTAAACTCTCACAAATACAAATGAAATGCATGCTTCTTGATAAGGTGACTGTCTCTTAAGATCATTTTTGTACTGTGAGATAAAGCTTGACAGCATAACATGATGTACAAGGCACTTTGTGGCACAGCCCTGCTTGCAAGTCTTGTTCACCCTCATTACACTTTGCTCCTCTACATGTCTGAAACACCAAATCAACAAGCTGCCTCAGCTCTGTCCATTTCCATCCTGTTCATAAACTTAAATTGTCCAATCACCTCATCCTCATAGTCTCATTGCTTAAAACTAATTTTTTAAAAAATTTTTTCATGTTTATTTTTGAGAAAAAGAGAGCACGCAAGCAGGGGAGGGGTAGAGAGAGAGGGAGAAAGAATCTGAAGCAGTCTCCAGGCTCTGAGCTGTCAGCACAGAGCCCGACACGGGGCTCGAACTCACAAACCTGAAATCATGACCTGAGCCGAGGTCGGGTGCTTAACCAACTGAGCACCCAGGTGCCCCAGCTTAAAACTACTTTAAAATCAAATACAAACTCAACACATTTTTGTAAATAATTACCCACACAAGGTTTCCAAAATTATACAACTAATGGCCCAAGCAAACAATGCTTAACAGTTTAGACATTTGAAAAGAATAAATGATCAGTTTTATGTTCCTGAATTCTTATCATAGAAAGTATCAGTGAATGAATAGCTAATTAATAGATTAACTATGGTATTATTTAATCATAATGTTTATAAATAAAACTGAACTTCAATTACAATATACATCTGGATTTTGACTCCTATTACTTGACTCTACTTTTTTTTTTTCAGTTTACTACTAATGGTGATTGATATACTTCTAATTTGATCTAGTAATCCAATATGCAATACCCCTAGATCAAAAAGTTATTTTCCTTTTTAATTAGTCAGTTTGGATAACACAAGAAAGCAAGATTAGAGTGCTTTTGAGGCCTCATGTATTCAATTTACTGTGACTATTTTAGTCAAATAACTGTTTTATCAATTATGGATTTTTTGCCTGAGACTTTATGCATCTCGTGTGCTATTCAGCAAGTATAAATCTTCTAAGTGAAAAATTATACATTAGGAAAAAATATAGGAAATGGGTTCATAATGCCTACACTCTGGGAGAAATTTATTAGTGATTTTTTTAAACTGGTAAAATTTTTAGAAAATAAAATTCCTTCAATGTGATGACAAAAAGACAAGCTCTTGATAAATATACTGATATCTGTGTTGAGCCTGATTATCAACCAAATATGCATAGCTTCTGCATAATCATTTAAAAGAAGGTAACTTGTAGAGTGCCTGGGTGGCTCAGTCACTTGAGTGTCCAACTTGTGATTTTGGTTTAGGTCATGATTTCAGGGTCATGGGATCAAGCCCTACTTTGGGCTCCGTGCTGAGTGTGGAACCTGCTTGGGATTTTCTCTATCTTTCCCTGTGCCCCTCTCCCTTGCTCACATGCTCTCTCTCTCTCTCTCTAAAATATAAATAAAGAGATAAATAAACAAACAAACAAATTAAGGTAACTTGTATTCTTTTCATAGGAAGTATCTCATGATTTGTGATTCTACAAGGATTATTTCTATAATTATACCCATATTTCTTCAAGGAGCTTCATAGTAAATAAAAACAATAAGCAAACACAGCATATCACACACACACACACACACACACACAGTAACAACAGAAGAATAAATATGTAGATTTTGGTGTTATTTATACTTGATTTAAATCCCAGTTCTAGTTATTTATTAATTATATGATATTGAGTATGATATTCAACATTTCTTACCTTTATTTTCCTCATTAGTATAATAGGAAAAATGATACAAGGCTAATATAATTAAAAGTCTAGTGAATTTTTGGTTAATTATTAATTTTCTACCCTCCTCTAATAATAAAAATATGACAATCATGTTTTCTTAACCAAAACTTAGATCATGTGTTCTGACAACATTTACTCTAAATTGTTATTTTATTAATATGAAAATACTAAAAAAAAGTTGAAATGTTAATTTGTAAGGTGTTGTTAAAAAGTGATTGAATTTTTTTGAGATACTGATAATTTTTAATTATTAGAGGTACAGCAGGATTAGTCACTCCGAGATAATGGAAATTATGGATTCATTACCAGTATTAAGGAAAGAAAACTCAGACTGTTTCCTGCCATATCTAAGTCATTTATAAGCAGAGAAGCAGAAATTTTTTTTATATCTACTTCTCTCATCTAGAATAAAATCTTACCTATTTATTTTTTTATTTATGGAGCTCTAAAACACCCTCCTTGGAAAAGCTCAGCTGAAGTGTATGATAAAAGACTATAGAGGTAGCATTAACCTGGCCAACTCTACAGACTCAGGTGAACTGTCTATACCATGGTTGAACTCAGAGCCATTTAGGAATCAAGTCCAGGATAAGCATCCCTTAGTATTACTTTGACCCTTGTTAAAATGGTAAAGGTGACTTTATTAGGCAACATCAGTATCCATCAGTATCAAGACTACCACAATAAGGGGATTAAGATTGGGCTCGACTTCTCATGTAACAACAAGTTGGATTTTATAGACAAGGAGGAGCACATTGGGTGACGGGAGGTCAGTGAATGGAAAATGGAACAGGAAACATCTAGGGAAGGGGGAATTCTTATTAAATTGACTTAATAGGATTCTTGCTGAAGGCCGGCCAGGGCGATCAAATACCACTTGGAGGATAGTAAAGGATATGGCATTTGATCTGATACCGAGAATGCTCAGATATCAAGGGCAAGGGTTCTTGCTAATTAACTTAGCAGAATTCTTGCTACAACTGGAGTATGGAGGCCCAGCAAGAACAGGGACCAAGGTTGAGGCCTAGTAGATAAAAGGATTCTGAGGAGCCTAAGTTTTAGTCAAGGAGACAGTCTTTGTCAATTTAGTGAAGGTTCAGTTGTCCCAAATATGCAAGACTGTGGAAATTCTATAAACCACTTTTAACAAAACGCATAACTTTAAAACTAATAGTTTTACCAATGGGAATCCAACTTCTAACATCCGTTTCTGTAATTAGTAAACTCTCGATGTTGACTCAAGATATAGATTGTAGAAATGCTTGAAGAAGACACCTCTGGAGTGTAGACATTCTGATTAAATGCTAGCCGACCATACCTATCCTGGGAGAATGAATTCTTGATTAGTCTAACTGAATGTTCTGAGGCTACCAATTAACACAAATGCACACACACTTATTACATACATGGTTAATTCTGAAATGTCTTCCTGTAAGTATATAAATTACACAATTGTATTTTTATTCATCCTGTTTTGAAAATAATAAAAGTAGGTAATCAGAACTGGATTAGAAAGTCCAGAGTATATGTTCATTCGATATACAGAATTTATAAAGAAGAATTGATTGATCTTAATCCTATGTCTGAATGTAAATACAAGACTAATAGAGAACTAGGATAAGGTAAATGTGGGAATCTGAAGTGTCTGTTTTGATCTTTGTGCGTATCAGTGCCTCTCAGAGTGGCATCAAAAAGGATTGTTGCCAAATATAAGATGCTATTTTATGGAAATTGTCTGGGAAGGGATTTTCCATAGGGGTTGACCCACCAGTTATATATTTTTTTCAAAAATAGTTCCTTCATATACAAGTACGATTAGCTAATATTGTTGAAATTCTTACTTATATCAGATACCATGCTTTGATCTTTTACATGTATTAATTCTTAAATACATGTGTATTCATTCTTAAATACACACACACACACACACACACAAATTAAATATTATTATCATTGAGGCAGAATAACTTGTCCAAAGTCAAATAGCTAGAAAATTGATAAAATAGAATTAAAATCTAGGCAAGAGGCCATGTGCTCAACCATTATAATATATTGATTCTGTCATAGTGTGTGGCCAGGGCCAGCTTCATTGACCTATGATCTGGGCAGCCACACAGGATCTCATGCTTAGAAGAGCATTGCTCTTTGTTTAACACTCTGTTCTTGCCATTTGGGAATCCTTAATAATTTGTGAACATGGGACCCCCATATTTTCAAGTTAGCATTAGACCCCACAAGTTATGTTATTGGCCCTGTGTGTGAACATTTTAAGCATGAAAGGGCATAACTGCTGACTGATATGCAGAGATAATCTGAAGAAGCCCCTCTTGTTACAGTTATCAGAAACCAGTGAAGAAAAATGAAGCTATTGGTAAACAAGAGACTAATCATCCTAGCCTTGTAGCAAATATGAACTGTTATTAAAAACAAATACACGTATGGAAATTTACTTATCTCATGCGTTTCTTATGAATACAAGCACAAGGATATGTTAATTTTTCTTCATGCTTACCATGAAAGGGTAGTTACAGGAAATTCAAATATATCTGGAGTTTCAAACACATTTCTGTAAGCCAAAAATGTTATTAGAAGAGTGAGTCTCTCATTAAAAACTTAGAAGATAAAGACATGGTGCTTGACAGTAAAATTGCAAATAAAATCTAATTAGTGAGTATGCTAATTTTTCTCCCCACCTGTTCACATTAACAGGAAATGATATTAATGTTTTCAATAGCTGAAAAGGGATACAATTAACTTTACATTATCATATCAAAAGAATTGAAATAACATTATAAATCTAGCTTTTCCTATATGCATGAAGAAAATGCAATCTTCACTGAAAAATGGCTTAAAATTTTAGAACTAAAGAACTGTCTGAAATTAGAAACAGTATTATTGCAAAACCATAAATGTTTCCTCTTTGTTGAGCAAAAAAAATGAGCAAAATGCAATTCTTGGTAAAAGAGTGATAGATTTCAGAGCACATTTAAGCGAGAAAGAAAGAAATAGCACAGAGACATAAATGTAATTTTCACACCCTCTGAAGAGCTTTGCACAGCATTTTTAGAACAGTTTCTGTATTTCATTTCCCTCATTAAAGCCATGTAGCTTACAATAGTGTCATTTTGAATAAATATATTTCCTTTACAACAACCTAATGCAGATTTTATGGATAATTTATTTATATAAATTTCCTTTGTGTCACCTTGTATTTATTAGAGTTTAATTTAACTTATATGATTATTTATATATGATAAATTAGATTTTTCTTTTAATGTAATTCACCTTATACTATATTGAGTTCCAATTTATCCTAGTAAGAAATAACGTTCAATGATGATATCTCTGGCATACAGAAAATCTATTTGGCATGCGCATGTATTCTCACTAAATCATCTCAGACATTCATTTACAGTTGAATCCAAAATTCTTGTACAAAATTTTAGAGAACAGACCAAAGTTCCTGTAAATATTTAATATCACTTTCTATCTTTTAAAACATTAACTGGTATCACAGGTTGTCATCTTGTGATGTATAAAAGTAATGAAGGATCAAAAAACTTTGTGAGGATATGCAGTTCAACCAAACTAAATTTTGTTCATCAACAGTGTGAAATAATAGTAGATATAAATCACTGAAATATGTCATTAAATCCTAAGAGCTTCTCTAATGATATTCACATTGTAATTCTGAACACATAACTCAAAAATATTAAAATAATTAAACTGGTATAGATGCCAAATCCCTTAGATGTGTTCAAGACTCATTAATTTCGGTAGAATACTATAGTCCTTTTAAGACTGTGTTTGATGTTTTAGCTATGAATTATTCTTAATGTAAATAATACTCTAAAGGAGAAAATGTGTTATTCTTTAAGGAAAATTGAGAATCATAGAAAATTAACTTATTTTGCTGGATAAGGAACAAAACAACAAAGTTTATTTTAAGCCCTAATCATATGCATAGTACTCTGGGAAAATTAAAAAGATTGGGGGAAAAAAGTAATGCTTATATTGCTGTTGAGATAATATTAAACTTCATGAATAAATTAATAAACAAGGCAAAAACTGTGTGATAGGCATTGAATAAAATATAAGCTTTCATTAAAATAAAGGAGGACAGAAGTGAGTAATGTAAGTGTTGGTATGGAAAACTAGAAAAATGTCTAGATAATGGCTTCTGAATGTGTCCTCATCTTTTATCCTTTTTGTTCATTACATCTGACTAAGCATTCCCTTTTCCCTCAAAACTAGTGGTTTCCCTCAAAACTAGTATCACCTACTATATCATGACTCCATTCTTATCTAAATCTCATTCCATTAGTGGTCAATTGTCATCCTTTATTCCTTTATTTTTATCACAATTTATTACTTTATTTTTATTTTCCTCTTTTTAGTATTGAACTACTATTATTGTCACACATTCATGAGGATCTTAAAATCTAAATACATCTTTTATTTAACCTGATAACTTTATGGTATAATTACTATACTATAAATCCCTTCTTACTGATTATCAAAGTTCCTTAAAGTTTGGGTAACTCCATTACTCTTATTTGAACTAGTTCATTAAAGCCTCACAATATGATTACCATATTTTCTCAATATTAATTACACCCAATCAACCATGCAGCAATCATTACAGATTGTGATGTTAGAAATTATGAACTACTCTCTGGCTCATCCACGTTGTTACAAATGGCAAGGTTTCATTCATTTTTATGACTGCATAATATTCCACCATCTTCTTTATCCATTCATCAGTTGATGGACATTTGGGCTTTTTCCATGATTTGGCTATTGTCGATAATGGTGCTACACACATTGTGGTGCATGTATCACTTTGAATTAGTATTTTTGTATTCTTTGGGTAAATACCAAGTAGTGTAATTGCTGGATCATAGGGTAGTTCTATTTTTAACTTTTTGAGAGAAACTCCATTCTGTTTTCCAGAGTGGCTGCACCAATTTCATTTCCACCAAGAGTGTAAGAGAGTTCCCCTTTCTCCACATTCTTGCCAACACCAGTTGTTACCTGTATTTTAGCCATTCTGACTGGTGTGATGTGATATCTCATTGTAATTTTGATTTTTATTTCCCTGATGATGAGTGATACTGAGCATTTTTCCTGTCTCTGTTGGCTGTCTGAATGTCGTCTTTGGAATTTAAGAAACAAAACAAACGATCATAGGGGGAAAAAGAGAGAGGAAAACCAAGAAACGGAGTGTTAACTAGAAAGCACAAACTAATGGTTCCTTGAGAGAAAGTGGGTGGGAGAAGGGTGAACTAGATGATAGGGATTAAGTAGTGCACTCATGATGAGCATTAGGTGATATATGGAAGTGCTGAATCCCTAAATTTTACACGAAACTAATATTGCACTATATGTTAACTAATTGGAACTTAAATAAAAACTTAAAGAAAGTATGACCTATACACAATTAGATAGATATGGGGAAAAATCAGAGGATTTTTAATTCTAGATATCAGTCATTTAAATATTTAAAGAAGTTGTGCAGACTTCTCTTATTTTTTATATGAAATTTATTGTCCAATTTGTTTCCATACAACACCCAGTGCTCATCCCAACAGTTGCCCTCCTCAATGCCCATCACCCACTCCCTCTCCATCCCATCCCCCATCAACCCTCAGTTTATTCTCAGTTTTTAAGAGTCTCTTATGGTTTGGCTCCCTCCCTCTCTAACTTTTTTTTTTCCCTTCCCCTCCCCCATGGTCTTAAGTTTCTCAGGATCCACATAAGAGTGAAAACATATGGTATTTGTCTTTCTCTGTATGACTTATTTTACTTAGCATAACACTCTCCAGTTCCATCCACATTGCTACAAAAGGCCAGATTTCATTCTTTCTCATTGTCAAGTAGTATTCCATTGTATATATATAAACCATAACTTCTTTATCCATTCATCAGTTGATGGACATTTAGGCTGTTTCCATAATTTGGCTAATGTTGAGAG
The DNA here is from genome assembly GCF_016509475.1 of Prionailurus bengalensis. NCBI lineage: Eukaryota > Metazoa > Chordata > Mammalia > Carnivora > Felidae > Prionailurus > Prionailurus bengalensis. The sequence continues at coordinate 59,057,960 of NC_057353.1, forward strand.
TGCTGCTATAAACATTGGGGTACAGGTGTCCCTATGCATCAGCACTCCTATATCCCTTGGGTGAATTCCTAGCAGTGCTATTGCTGGGTCACAGGATAGATATATTTTTAATTTTCTGAGGAACCTTCACACTATTTTCCAGAGTGGCTGCACCAGTTTGCATTCCCACCAAAAGTGCAAGAGGGTTCCAGTTTGTCCACATCCTCTCTAGCGAATATAGGCTGATTTGTTCATTTTAGCCACTCTGACTGGTGTGAGGTGGTATCTGAGTGTGGCTTTGATTTTTATTTCCCTGATGAGGAATGACGTTGAGCATCTTTTCATTTGCCTGTTGGCCATCTGGATGTCTTCTTTAGAGAAGTGTCTATTCATGTTTTCTGCCCATTTCTTCACTGGATTATTTGTTTTTTGGGTGTGGAGTTTGGTGAGTTCTTTGTAGATTTTGGATACTAGCCCTTTGTCCAATGTGTCATTTGCAAATATCTTTTCACATTCCATTGGTTGCCTTTTAGTTTTGTTGATTGTTTCCTTTGCAGTGCAGAAGCTTATTATCTTCATGAGGTCCCAATAGTTCATTTTTGCTTTTAATTCCCCTTACCTTTGGAGATGTGTCAAGTAAGAAATTGCTGCAGCTGAGGTCAGAGAGGTTTTCCCCTGATTTCTCCTCTAGGGTTTTGATGGTTTCCTGTCTCACATTCAGGTCCTTCATCCATTTTGAGTTTATTTTTGTGAATGGTGTAAGAAAGTGGTCTAGTTTTAATTCTTCTACATGTTGCTGTCCAGTTCTCCCAGCACCATTTGTTAAAGAGACTGTCTTTTGTTCCATTGGATATTCTTTCCTGCTTTTCAAAGATTAGTTGGCCATACTTTTGTGGGTCCAATTCTGTAGTCACTATTCTATTCCATTGGTCTATGGGTCTGTTTCTGTGCCAAACCATGCTGTCTTGATGATGACAGCTTTGTAGTAGAGGCTAAAGTCTGGGATTGTGATGCTTCCCACTTTGGTCTTCTTCTTCAATATTATTTTGGCTATTCAGGGTCTTTTGTGGTTCCATAAAATTTTAGGATTCCTTGTTCTAGCTTCAAGAAGAATGCTGGTACAATTTTGATTGGGATTGCATTGAATGTGTAGATTGCTTTGAGTAGTATTGACATTTTAACAATATTCATTCTTCCAAACAATGAGCATGGAATGTTTTTCCATTTCTTTGTATCTTCTTCAATTCCCTTCATAAGCTTTCTCTAGTTTTCAGCATACAGATCTTTGACATCTTTGGTTAGGTTTATTCCTAGGTATTTTACGATCCTTGGTGCAATTGTGAATGGGATCAGTTTCTTTATTTGTCTTTCTGTTGCTTCATTATTAGTGTATAAGAATGCAACTGGTTTCTGTATATTAATTTTGTATCCGGTGACTTTGCTGAATTCATGTATCCGTTCTAGCAGACTTTCGGTGGAGTCTATCAGGTTTTTCCATGTATAATATCATGTCATGATATTTTTCACTTGCAAAAAGTGAAAGCTTGACTTCATCTTTGCCCATTTTGATGCCTTTGATTTCCTTTTGTTGCCTGATTGCTGATGCTAGAATTTCCAACCCTTTGTTAAACAACAGTGGTGAGAGTGGACATCCCTGTCGTGTTCTTGATCTCAGGGGGAAAGCTCTCAGTTTTTCCCCATTGAAGATGATATTAACTGTGGCTCTTCGGTCAAGGGTTTTTATTAAGAAAGGCTGCTGAATTTTGTCAAATGTTTTTTCTGCATTGATTGCCAGGATCATATGGTTCTTATCTTTTCTTTTATTAATGTGATGTATCACATTGATTGATTTGCGAATGTTGAACCAGCCCTGCAGCCCAGGAATGAATTCCACTTGATCATGGTGAATAAATCGTTTTATATGCTGTTGAATTACATTTGCTCGCATCTTACTGAGAATTTTTGCATCCATATTCATCATGGATATTGGCCTGTAATTCTCTTTTTTTTTTGCACGGTCTCTGTCTGGTTTGGGAATCAAAGTAACACTGGCTTCATAGAATGAGTCTGGAAGATTTCCTTCCCTTTCTATTTTTTGGAACATCTTGAGAAGGATAGGTATTATTGCCGCTTTAAATGTCTGGGAGAATTCCCCTGGGAAACCATATGGTCCTGGACTCTTATTTGTTGTGAGATCTTTGATAACTGATTCAATTTCTTTGCTGGTTATGGGTCTATTCAAGTTTCCTATTTCGTCCTGTTTGAGTTTTGGAAGTGTGTGGGTACTTAGGAATTTGTCCATTTCTTCCAGGTTGTCCAGTTTGTTGGCATATAATTTTTCATAATATTGAGAATTGCTTGTATTTCTGAGGGATTGGTTGTAATAATTCCATTTTAATTCATGATTTTATCTATTTGGGTCATCTTCCTTTCCTTTTGAGAAGCCTGACTAGAGGCTTATCAATTTTCTTTAGTTTTTCAAAAAACCAACTCTTGGTTTCATTGATCTGCTCTACAGTTTTTTTAGATTCTATATGATTTATTTCTGCTCTGATCTTTATTATTTCTCTTCTTCTTCTGGGTTTGGGTGTCTTTGCTATTTTGCTTCCATTTCCTTTAGGTGTGCTATTAGATTTTGTATTTGGGATATTTCTTGTTTCTTGAGATAGGCCTGGATTGCAACGTATTTTCCTCTCAGCACTGCCTTTGCTGCATCCCAAAGCATTTGGATTGTTGTATTTTCATTTTCATTTGTTTCCATATATTTTTTAAATTTCTTCTCTAATTGCCTGGTTGACCCATTCATTCTATAGCAGGGTGTTCTTTAACCTCCATGCTTTTGGAGGTTTTCCAGACTTTTTCCTATGGTTGATTTCAAGTTTCATAGTATTGTGCTCTGAAAGTATGCACGGTATGATCTCAATTCTTTTATACTTATGAAGGGCTGTTTTGTGACCCAGTATGTGATCTATCTTGGAGAATGATCATGGGCACTTGAGAAAAAAGTATATTCTGTTGCTTTGGGATGCAGAGTTCTAAATATATCTGTCAAGTCCATCTGGCCAATGTATCATTCAGGGCCCTTGTTTCTTTGCTGATCCTGAAACTACATGATCTATCCGTTGTTGTAAGTGGAGTATTAAAGTCCCCTGCAATTACCACATTCTTATCAATAAGGTTGCTTATGTTTATGATTAATTGTTTTATATATTTGGGGGCTCCTGTATTCAGTGCATAGACATTTATAATTGTTAGCTCTTCCTGATGGATAGACCCTGTAATTACTATATAATGCCCCTCCTGCCCCGGTGCACCTTGAGGATCCACCCTAGCTAATATGCCCTTGGCCAGATCCCATCAAAGCAGAACACAAGCTGGCAGTATGCAAGTAGCCCAGACAGGGGCAGCACCACTCCACAGTGAGTCCTGCCCCTGGGAGAGGGGAAGATAAGGTACACACCAGTCTGACTGTGGCCCCAGCGGTGGGCTGGGGGCAGACATCAGGTCTGACTGTGGCCCCACCAACAACACAAGTTACTCCGGACAGCACAGTGGAAGTGCCCTGCAGTTTGGAGCCACCGCAGGGACTACCCAAAGTGACAAAATGGAAGACTTATCCTGAAAAGAAACTCCAAGAGGTAGTGACAGCTAACAAATTGATCAAAAATGATTTAAGCAATATAACAGAACAAGAATTTAGAATAATAGTCATAAAATTAATTGCTGGGCTTGAAAAAAGCATAAAGGACAGCAGAGAATCTATTGCTACAGAGATCAAGAGACCAAGAAATAGTCATGAGGAGCTAAAAAATGCTATAAATAAGGTGCAAAATAAAATGAAGGCTACCAAAGCTTGGATTGAAGAGGCAGAGGAGATAATAGGTGAATTAGAAGATAAAATTATGGAAAAAGAAGAAGCTGAGAAAAAGAGAGATAAAAAAATCTATGAGTATGAGGCGAGAATTAGAGAACTAAGTGATGCAATCAAATTCAACAATATCTGTATCATAGGAATTCCAGAAGAAGAAGAGAGAGCGAGAAAGGGGCTGAAGGTGTACTTGAACAAATCATAGCTGAGAACTTCCCTGATCTGGGGAGGGATAAAGGCATTAAAATCCAAGAGGCACAGAGAACTCCCTTTGGATGTAACTTGAATTGATCTTCTGCATGACATATCATAGTGAAACTGGCAAAATACAAGGATAAAGATAAAATTCTGAAAGTTGCTAGGGATAAACAGGCTATAACTTACAAAGGTAGACACATAAAAATAGTAGTATACCTATCTACTGAAACTTGGCAGGCCAGAAACGAATGGCAGGAAATCTTCAATGTGTTGAACAGAAAAAAAATATGCAGCTGAGAACCCTTTATCCAGCAAGTCTGTCATTCAGAATAGGAGAGATAAAGATCTTCCCAAACAAATGAAAACTGAAGGAAATCATCACCACTAAACCAGCCCTACATGAAATCCTAAGGGGGATTCTTTGAGTGAAATGTTGCAAGGACCACAAAGTACCAGAGACATCACTACAAGCATGAAACCTACAGACATCACAATGACTCTAAACCCATATCATTCCATAATAACACTGAATGTAAATGGACTAAATGCTCCAACCAAAAGACATAGGTCTTGTTTTTTTAATCCATTCTGATACCCTATCTATTTGCTGTCTACAAGAGACTTATTTTAGACCTAAGGACACCTTCACATTGAAAGCGAGAGGATGGAGAAGTGTATATCATGCTACTGGAAGTCAAAAGAAACCTGGAGTAGCCATACTTATATCAGACAAACTAGACTTTAAATTAAAGGCTGTGACATGAGACTTTCCTTATTAATAAAGATTTAAACAGTTATATAATCCCAAGGATATAAACTGTACCAGCAACTCCTATAAGTTATGGGTGTTCCTGTTCTATTTATATGAACACAAATAGAAATCAAAAGGTATTACCAATAGTGACCAAAAATCTGTATTGTCCTGGGTGGGAGTGGGAGTGTGGAGTCAGGGGGGTGGTTGCTTTCTCTAGTTACTGAGAAGTTCAGCTAGCTTGGTCAAATTATTGGTCAAATGATTGGGAAAGTAACTTTAAAATGAGAAAGTACTTCCTAACCCTAATAATATTCAGACTTAAATAGAGGTGATGAACTATTTCAAACAAAATGTTAAGAAATAACCTATGAATATTTGTTATTTTATGTGCATTCCTAATCTTCAAGAGAACTTATCTACTAGATAACATAGTATGCTTATGATTCCAATGAAAATTTTCATTAAATAAATGTAAAAGAGCTGTTAACATAAGTTTAAAGTTCACAAACATATAGATATAATTTCAGTAGTTAAGAATATCAAAGACATGTATTTATGAATCTAACATTCAAGTAGTTGGGAAGATCTTAGAGTCAAACAAGTGAAATATGTGAAAATCCAAATGTACTCATAAAGTAAATTTAAATTGAATAATAAAAAATAATTAATTGGGTTGTAAGGTTTTCTTAAAAGCTTTGAAAAATTTGTTAGAATTATAAATTAATATGATTTATAGTTTCACTCATACTAAAACTTAGAGAACTCACTTTCTTAATTTGTAATTAAAAAATCAAACACCAATAATTTAAAATAAATTTCTAATTAATTTACACCATGCAAAAAAAAATGTTGCTCTTAAAAACACCTCTAATTGCTCATTGTGAAAGACATTCACTTGACCTCCCTCTCCACTTATGCTTATTCTGTTCCCCTTGCCAAGAATTCTTGGATCAATACCTATTTCTATTTCTACCTATTGAAATATTAACCAAAATTCAAGAACTAAGATTAATCCCATCATCTCCATAAATATTTTCCAGATTCCTCTTTAAGAACAAGTATCCTTTTTTTTCCTTTTTCAAGTTTTTATTTGAATTCGGTAATTAACAGTGTAATATTAGTTTCATGTGTAGAAATTAGAAAAAAAATAAATATCCTTTTTCTCTGTTTTCTTTTGTTTTTACCCAATGATACTACTTACTTCATTACATTTGAAATGCTTGCACATGTCATCTTTCCTCTATGATGCCAGCTCTTTATATTATAGAAACTGTTACAAATTTGCTTTAGGTAGACAACTACTGGATTCTGATATCAAGAGCAACATAATCCTGCTCACGTAGCCAATTGACCTTTAGCTTTGGTCATAATATAAAGAATGTATGAAATTTTAGATGCGTAAGTAGAAAGTCATCAGTACTAGATAAACCAAATTTGAAGTACACATTTGCTTATGTCATAGTTAAAATTTCTGCCACTCCCAGATTATAATAAAAAATTCTTCAGTACTCATGAAGTTTTCTTACTAAATGAACTGCTGAATATCTCTACCAAGAGCTAATATTTGTGGCAGCAAAAGGCATACAATTTTGTTACTGATATTAACAATAGTTCTTTGATGTCGTCCCATTAAGAAGTTTGGGGGGCGCCTGAGTGGCTCAGACAGTTAAGCGTCCAACTTCAGCTCAGGTCATGATCTCATGGTTTGTGGGTTCAAGCCCTATATCCGGCTCACATCCCGGAGCCTGCTTCAGATTCTGTGTCTCCCTCTCTCTCTGCCCCTCCCCTGCTTGCCCTCTGTCTCTCTCTCAAAAATAAATAAACATTTAAAATTTTTTTTGAGAAGAAAGATTCTGGTTTGGGAGCTTTATGATATGTATCATACACATATACACATTCAAATGCATGTGTGTAGTATGTGTATATGTGTGTTGAGACCACCCACAGAAACTAGATGAACTCCACCCAAACTGTGCTTCAGATGCCCATACTTAGGACACCACAGGTGCACCAAAATGGTATAAAAAGGCTTTTTACTGGTTCCTTATTAACCTAGTGAGGGTTCTGAGGGTTCTGAGGGGAGAAAAGGATGACTTGGAGACCCATCTAAAAAAGAATTGAGAGAGAAACAGAGCAGAGGAAGGAAACTGGCTTGGCAGGGTTTTTAGGGTTTGGGGGATGGGTTCTGATAAGAGCTCCCTTGCCTACAGAGAAGGACTTTGTGGTTTGAACAACCTGCCATGTCAGAAGTAGCAGCCACACTTTCTAATCAGCATATCTAGATGTGGGACAGAAGGAGGAACCAGAGTGCTTACAAAGGGCTATGAGACTTAAAAGCTATCAGCAGTCAAACATTTAAAAAAAATGGAATAAGACACATTATTATAATGTAAATGTGTTGTTTTAGCTTGTTTCTACTGAAAAATTATATTTTCTGAGAAATTCACTTTATCTGATTTTCATATTTACTTGCTATAGATTATTTCATATTACTAATACATTTATTTGCAGTCATTGGTGACCTTTACATTTTCTTTGTTCTATAAACATTTTGAATCTGGAATCCTCTATTTTGTGCACATGCAAGTTTGCCCTCCTGATGTATGGAGGTTTTGTCTCATTTTTTACAGAACTTACTTTTTATTTCTTATACTATTCTTTTGTTGTATGTATGTTTTTTCTACTTCTATCATTTATTCTGTTTTATATTTAAGCATATTGAATTGTCTACTAAATTATTTTCTAATTCTTTTTGGTATTTTTAAATCTATGGGTTTTCCTCTACACAGAGCTAAATAAAATTAAGTGATTTATTTTACAAATCCATTACCAGTATGATTTTTAGCATATTAATGATATTCTCTTCTGTTACTGATTCCAAAATAATATGGCTGGCTTAGGAGAAACACTTTTATTATTTAAAATATCACTAAATTAAGCAATAAAACTTCACGATATAGAAGTTACAGAGTATCATAAAGTACTTATCAATTTTATTTTAAATTTTGGAACAGAATTGATAACAAAATTTGAAGTAATATGTAAAAACCTAATGACTAAGTGAATACTACAATATCAAAACATACACACATGTAAACCTTTCATGTATATGGAAGAAATAGGTCTAATCTGAATTTCTGGCAAAACCAAACAACAGGATGTTAATTTCTATATAAATAATCTACTTTTAACACTTTTCTGTGGCTAAAATTAGTACAAGTTTTTTTGGGCTTAATTCTCAGTAAGAGGTATTATTTTAACAGTTTCTTTATTAAAACATAAGAATATATACATATACAAGATTATGTAAAATTGATTTGCATTTATGACAAACCACTTCAAGCAATATGGTAGAACTTTGTTAAAATCAATAACTTTTTGTTATTTATCTAAATTAATTTAAAATTTTTACCTCCTTTTCTCTTATGTTCATACAACTGTATTACTGATAAAGCATTGGAGGGTTTCATACCATTGTTTGTTTGTTTTTTGTTTTTTGGGTTTTTTTTTACTTAAGATGTGTTTTTACTTAAGTATTTTGAAATAAGAAGTGTTGTATGATGACTGGAGAATTGGTCATTTGCCTTAGAAACAGGCCCATTTGCCTATTTGTCTGATAGAGATCATGTGAATGCTATACTCATGTGATCAGGCATGATACTTTCTCATCTTCAAATGAGTAGAAGAATAACTTAAATTAAATATTATTTCATTTAAATCATATTTTAACTTTTATTAAACAACTTTTAATTTTTACTGTTTAATATAATTTTTTTTTTGCCATCCTCCACCCCATTTCTTTTCCTTATACTCAAGTTTACTTCATTCACTAATCTTACCTGGTGTAACTGACAAATAATTTCTTTCTGAGTTCAGCCTTTCTTTCACCTTTGTCCCTTTGTCTCCTCATACAGGCTGTGCATTTTTTGGTCACCTCCCCTGTTATCCATAAGATTTATAATTTTTGCTGCTTGTTTATTTTTCATTGCAGTGCTTGATAATTTATTTTCCTTCAGACTCCCAATGTTTCTCAGATGCATACTCATGCATTTGCATTCTAATTACAATCATGTATTGATGTATTCTTGGATTCACTGGGTAGTACATTACTAAAGTGGAGAGTAATTTGGATAGTAAATGTTCCCAAAATATTTTATAAAATGTGTTTCTCCTTGGAATCTCTTCATTCACAGTGATGTTTGTTTGTATTCTATATTATAAACTGTAAAATGCCTAGGTGTATGAAACAGAAATAATTTTAACAGACAAATGAATATAAATAAACCCCAGTAATATTTTACTATCCTCAAACATGTATTGTTTTTTCATAATATGTATTAATTTCAAAATTTGCCCTGGAACAAAACTCTTCTTAAATCAGCTCACTCTCTCTCTCCCTCTCCCTCTCTCTCTCTCTCCTTTGTCTCTTTTTCCCTTATTATTGGTTAGTCTATGCATTGATGAAAACCAGGGATGGAAATTTGCATGGGTTTAGTAAGTCTTGAACAATTTCCTATCATTTTTGCTTTATAACAGTTATATTTGTTTCCAAATTAAAGATATTGAAGGTCACCATTAAATTAAACAAAATGTATTTAGAATGGCTTAGCTTTTCCTTGAAAGGTGTAAGCAATACGAGGCACAGGGCTCTATGTTGTGTGTGTGTGTGTGTGTGTGTGTGTGTGTGTGGTAAGGAAAGTCTGAGTGTAGTGGTGTGGCTCAGGAATAAGATTGTAAGCCTTTCCTTTTACAGTTACAAACACATTTTGGCTGGATTTTACACTGAAACCCTAATATTTGCTCAATTATTGTGAAATCAACATTTGGTTATTACCTTTATATTAATTCAAATTTCACTATGAATGCATAAGACATAACAGAACTATATACTGGAAACCAAATACCAGAAATGAAATAGGCCAAATATATGTTAATCAAATAAACAAAAAATTTCAGTAACCACTAAAAAGACATTACGTATATAAATGTGTGTGTGAATGAGATGAACTATATGTTTGTGCTTCTAAATTATCTGAAAATTAAGACAACTAAATTATGAAGAAAGAGTGACTTCTACAGAATAAATGAAAAATAATAATTTGATAATTTGGAGTTGGGAGAGAGTCCAAAATTGAGGGTTTGGAAGAAAGTGTAATATTGGATGATGAACCCAACATCAGAGCACCTAAATATATAAAGCAGAAACAGAATTAAAAAGAGAAATAAATGGGAATGCAATAATAGTTGGGGACTTTAGTACCCTTTTTCAACAATGGATAGATTATTCAGACAGAGAATCAATAAGGTAACAGCAGATTTTAACAACAGTATAGAGCAAATTAACCTAACACACATATACAGAACATTCTATCCAACAATAGCAGAATATATATTACTTTCAAGCAAACATGAAACATTTCCTAAGACAGACAGTGTTAGGCCGCAAAACAGTTCTTAGCAAATTCAAGTACATTGAAATCATACCAAATGTATTCTCTGACCACATAGCATTAAACTAGAAATCAATAACAAGACAAAAACTGGAAAATTTACAAATACGTGGAAATTAAGCAACATTATCCTGAGAAATCAATGGATCAAAGACAAAACTAAAGGGACAAAAAAAAAAAGTTTCTTGAGACAAATGAAACAGAACATATCAGAATTTATGGGATGTAGAAAAATCAGTTCTAAGAGAGAAGTACATAGCAATAAATGTCTACATTAAGAAGCAAGAAGGATCCCGATAAACTAGGGCACCTGGGTGGCTTAGTCAGTTGAGTGTCTGATTTCAGCTCAGGTCATGATCTTATGGTTCGTGGGTTTGAGTCCCGCATCAGGCCGTGTGCTGACAGCTCAGAGCCTGGAGCCTGCTTCAGAGTCTGTGTATACCCTTCTCTCTGCACCTCCCCTGCTTGTGCTCTCTCCCTCTTTCTCAAAAATAAACATTAAAAAAACTAGAAAAAAACACAAAAAACCCACAATCTAACACTATGCCCTAATGAACTAGAAACAAAGAAAACTGAGCCTACAATTAGCAGAAGAAAGGAAATAATAAATATTAGAGCAGAAATATGAAATGGGGAACAGAAAAACAATAGAAAAAATTAACCAAACTAAGAGTTTGTTTGTTGAAAAGATAAACAAGATTGACAAAACTTTAGCTAGACTAACCAAGAAAAAAGAGAAAGGATCCAAATAATAATAATAATAATAATAATAATATACAAATAAAAAGGAGAAATTACAACTGATAACACAGAAATTCAAAGGATTATAAGAGACTACTACGAACAATCATATACCAATAAACTGGACAACCTATAAGAAATAGAAAAATTTTTTTTAATTTTTTAAAAGTTTATTTGTTTTTTTGGCAGGGAGGGGGAAGGACAGAGAGAGGGTGAGAGAAAATCTCAAGCAGGCTCTGCTCTGTTAGCACAGAGTCTGGTAAGGAGCTCAATCTCATGAACTGTGAAATCATGACCTGAGCCAAAACCAAGAGTCAGACACTTAACCAACTGAGCCATCCAGGCACCCTAGAAATGGAAAATTGAAAACATTTTAGAAACATACAACTTTACCAAGACTGAATCAGGAAGAAATAAAAAATATAAATGAACCAATTTCTGTAAGGAAATTGAATTAGTAACCAAAAATCTACCAATGAAGACCAGATTGTTTCACTCATGAATTTTACCAAACATCTAAGGAAGTATTAACACCAGTCTTTCTCAAATTCTCCCCAAATACCAAAGATGAAGGAACACTCCCAAACTCATCTTATAAGACCAGCATTATCCCATTACCAAAACCAGAAAAGGACACTACTAGGAAAAAATAAACTATAGGGCAATATACCTAATGAATATGGGTGCAAATATTCTCTATGAAATGCTAGCAAACAGAAGTTAGAAGAATATTAATAGGCTCATTCACCATGATCAACTGTAATTTATTCCTGGGATGCAAGGATAGTTCAATATATACAAATTAATCAATGTGATATATCCCATTAGCAGAATAAAAGAAAAGAACCATATGATCGTCTCAACAGGCACAGAAAAAGCATGGACAAAATTCAACATCCTTCGTGACAAACACTCTTAACAAACTCAGTATATAAAGAACATATCTGAACATAGTAAAGGTCATATATGACAAGCCCACAGCTAACAGCACAGTCATAGTGAAAGGTTGAAAATTTGCCTTCTGAGATTAGGAACAAGACAAGGCTGTCCACTCTCATCATTTATATCCAACATAGTAATAAAAGTCTTAGCTAGAGCTATCAGGCCAAAAAAAAAAAAAAGGAATAAAAAGTATCAGAATTGGAAAGGAAGAAGTAGAATTGTCAATATTTGCAGATGACTGTATTATATATAGAGAAAGTCCTAAAGCCCTCACCAAAAAACTATTAGATCTAATCAATTAATTCATTAAAGTTATGCAACATGCAAAAAATCAATAGCATTTCTATGCACTAACAACAAAACTTCTGAAAAAGAAATAAAGTCAACCCCATTTATAATAGCATTGAAAACAACAAAATACTTAGAAATAAATTTAACTAACAAGGTGAAAGATCCATACACTGAAAATTATGAGACATGAAAAAAATTGAAGAAGACATACATAAATGGAAATGTATCTCATGTTCAGGAATTGGGAGAATTAATAGTATTAATGTCAATACTACCAAAAGCCATCTTTAGATTCACTACAATCTCTAACAAGATTCCAATGTCATTTTCCCAAAATTGAAAAAATAATTTTAAAATTTACACAGAACCACAAATGACCACAAATAGCTAAAGAAATTCTGAAAAAGAATAACAAAGCAGGAGGCATCACACCTCCTCATTTCTAGCTATACTATGAAGGTTATAGTAATCAAAACAGTATGGTGCTGCCATAAACATAGACAAAGAGACCAATGGATAAGAATCAAGGGCCCAGAAATAAACGGAATATATATGGTCAATAACATGTGATAAGGGAGCAAGAAAACTCAATGGAGATAAGACAGTATCTTCAATAAATGGTGCTGGCATAATTGACTATTCACATGTAAAAGAATGAAACTGGACCCATATCTATACCATGCAAAAACATTAACTCAAAATGGATTAAAGACTTAAATGTAAGATCTGAAACTCTGAATCTCCTAGGAGAAAACATAGGAACAAAGCTCCTGGGCATGTGCCTTGGTCATAAGTTTTTGGATATGAAAGCTGAAGACTGGCCACAAAATAAAAAATAAACAAGTGGGACTGTTTCAAATCTGAAAGTTTCGGCACAACAAAAGAAACCATCAACAGAGTGAAACGGCAACCTATGGAGTGGGAAAAAATATTTGGTAGCTGTGGAGTGGAAAATAGTATGGAGGATCCTTAAAAAATTAAAAATAGATCTACCATATGATGCAATAATTGCACTTTTGGGAATGTACCCAATGGTAATGAAAACACTAAATTGAAAATATATCTGCATCCTCATGTTCATAGCAGCATTATTTACAATAACCAAGACATGAAAACATCCTACCTCTCCATCAATGGATGGACAAAGAAATTGTGGTGTATATATGAAATGGGATATTATCCAGCCATAAAAAAAAACAAAAAACAAGAAAACCCTACCAGTTGTGACAACATGAATGGACCTTGAAGGTGTTGTGCTAAATGAAGTAAGTCAGAGACAAGTCAGAGTAATGTGCTAAATGAAGTAAGTCAGAGACTATAAGATCATACTTATATGTGGAATCCAAAAACAAACTAAAACTAAAAACAAATGCTTAGAAAAAGAGATCAGAATTGTGGTTATCAAAGACAGAGAGTTGTTGGAGGGGCAGTTGCAGGAAGATGGTCAAAAGGTACAAATTTTCAGTTATAGGATAAAGAAGTACTATGGATGTAACATATAACAACATAGGTTTTTGGAAGTCAGAGATAATACTGTTCCTTTTAAAGAAGCATTCAGTGAAGATTGATTGGTTTATTATAACATAACTCTAAAAGTTAAGCTTTTCTTGTTTAAAAGAAGCTTCATGAAGAAGGAAGTTTTAAATCTATTTTGTTCACTGCAATATTTTCACTAGTAAGAAGACAAGTTCTCCCCAAATGTACATTATATGAATGAGTGATGATGATGATGATGATGATGGTATTTTTACTAATACTCAACTGGTGGCCCAAATATTATAGTTTTATTTTGTATCTTGCATTGTGGTTAATAAAGCCTCCCTTTTTCTTTTTTTTAAATTTTGACATTTCTTACTGTTAAAAGTTACAAGTAGAATCATTCTTTTTTGATTATCATTATTTTGCAATCTGAAAATAACCTCTTTTATGTTAAAGAAAAACTTCAGAGTTTTGTTTTGCCTTGTTATGTATCCAGTTTTGTTGCCTTTTTTCATTCACAAATTATGATATTTGTTGTCAGCAAAGGTATAAAGAGGCATGGATTGGAATACTATTATTTCTATACTGGTGGGATCTCAGATTTTATTTGGCCTATTTAATGCACAGTTGTTGAGGCTTCTTTTCTCTGGGTATGACTTTGAAAATGATATTGTTGTGAACAGAATGTAATAATTACTTAGCATTTACTAACCAATCTAATGCTAATTCGGTATACATAGAGGAAGCAAAAATGTTTTGGTGTACATTTCAGAAAACTAAGTCTTTTATTAATCTAAGTCACATGATTACACTGAGTAAGAGGAAAATTAACTACTGTGTAGCTGTTGATATAATTTTTATATTTTACTAATATTGTTTTGATGATAGAAGTGGAATAATAATCCACAGCCTTTATAAAAAGAAGGCAGATGATACAATGAAAAGGAATAACCTCTAATGGAAATATTTAGGAAAATTTCACTTACATGTAATTTTTTTTTATCAGCACAAGTCTCTTCTCCATGCCAACCTAGAGCAAGACAATTGCCTTTTCAAAATATCTAACCTTCAGATATTTGCATTTAATTGGTTTTCTCCCAGCGGCTCCTCCTTTTTAATCAACACTTCCTCATTGCCTTTAACTATTCCTCTATGGCATCCTTAATTTTTAATTTACACTGATGCATATGTATGTGTATAAATTAAAATGTGCCCATCCTTATGTATTCATGTGCAATCTAGAAAATAGGAAAATTTGGGGGGAAAGATATTTTTTAGGAAGGGAAAGAGATGTCATTTGCAGCATCTTTAAGCCATGGTATTTTGGTTCTTTAATTTTTTTTTTTACATTTATTTATTTTTGAGAAACGGAGTGAGACAAAGTGTGAGCCAGGGAGGGGCAGAGAGACAAGGAGATACAGAATCTGAAGCAGGTTCCAGGCTCTGAGCAAGCGGTCAGCACAGGGCCTAATATGGGGCTCGAACCCACAAACTGTGAGATCATGACCTGAGCCAAAGTCGGATGCTCAACCTAGTGAGCCACCCAGGTGCCCCAGCTTCTTTTTAATAATGAACAGCAATGAAAACTGAATTTGATGACTTTTGCAATTTTCTGAGGGAATGAAATGAATTATATGAATTGTTGACTAGTTTCCAATATGTATTATTTCTAGTTTCTGTGGTATGTTTTGTAAAGTTACAACAATTTCCGATGATCATTCACCCACACTTTCTACTAGTGCATCACTGTTACCATTATATTTTAGTATTTTATCTTTGTTCTAGCTTAAAATAAATATTGTGGATTGGGGATCCAGTTTTGCTTTGTTCCATACGGCTATTCGTTGTTTCCAACTACATTTATTAAAGAAAACCTTTCCTTTCCATGAATCATCTTTACCCCGAATAGAATTGCCATACATAACAGGACCATGTTTATCAGTATTCTATTTCATTTTGAAGCCATCTATATCGGTTCCTCACTATGGGTTTTTGATAGGCATTTAACTGAATTTGACAATTTAGTTAAGAATAACTGACTCTTTAAGTCATTTTAATCTTCTCTTCAAAAACCCTATTCTAGCAGGTACTGTAGTGGCTCCACCCACATATTCTCACATCTTTCTGCCAAGGGCATTCTTTCACTTCTTTGAGTTTATCCCTGTTTCTTTGGTTGAAGAGCATCCCTTAGTTTGCCAGTATCTTTTGTGTTTGTATGTTTTATGCAAGTGACCAGGAACTTATGTCACAGGTGGCGGGTTATAACTAAAGCCTGAGAGGTAGAGGGAGTATTGAGACTCCAGCTCCCTGACTGCTGATTAGGGTAATTTTAAGGTATGGCCTGCACTGTTTCCAGATTCATCCACAGTCAAATCATGGGTACCCTCTCAGGACTTTAGCTGGTATTATTTCCTCTTTTCCTCTTTCCCATTCTAGTCCTTTCTCCACACTCCCCCTCCTCCCCATACTAAGTTTTCCTGGAAACTAATACATTGCTTCTGCACAAATCACCCCTCCACTGTTAGCTTCCAGGTGGCTCAACTCAATACATAATTATTAAGGAATTCAGTTGTGGTGATACTGATATCAGACAAAATGTCAAGGTAAGTAAGAGTCTTGTACTAACATAAGTTATTATCACCATTATGTCACTTGATACCAAGCACACATTGTCAGACTTCTAGGGTCCTGGTCATATTCTTTGAAATGGGAAATAATAGTAAAGACAATAGATGGATATTTCACTGTTACAGATTTTCCATTACAATCTGGAAAAACATAAAAATAAATAAATACATACATACATACATACATACATACATACATACTTCATAAATGCATAAATTAATAAGACAGAAAAATACCCTAGTGAAAATAAAATCAAAGTAGAATGTCATGGAAAGGAGATGGAAAGATGCTTCTAATTTAGTAGTCAGAAAGGACCTTACTCTGTTAGGTAAGGGGCACCTGGGTGGCTTAGTCAGTTAAGCATCCAACTCTTGATTTCAGCTCAGATCATGATTTCATCATTCGAGAGATCAAGTCCCATGTCTGGCTCTGTGCTGACAGTGGGGAGCCTACTTGGGATTCTCTCTATCTGCATCTCCCCTGCTTGTGTGCTCGTGCTCTCTCTCTCTCTCTCTCTCTCTCTCTCTCTCTCTCAAAAATAAATGAATACACTTAAAAAAAAAGAATGGAGTTGGAAGACTGGTGGTAATCTAGGTAGGACATGATGGTTAACTGGCTAGGGTCAGTGTAAAGGTTAGTGGGAGACAACTGCTAGATTTTATATATATTTTGAACTAAATTCTAATTTGCTAATAGATTTTGGGGAGTAGTATGGAAAAGGAAAGAGATAAGAGTGACTCCTAGTTTTTTCTCTCTTATTTCTGAACGATTGAGTAAATGGTGATAGGATGTGATAAGATCGGAAAAAGAAAACAAGAGTAAATCAAAAGTTTGCTGTTGGATATGAAGTTGTTGTGGTTGTGATGCCCATTATAAATCTGGTGTCAAGTGTGCAGTGCATTATGCAAATCTAGAACTAGGGAACTAGGGTAGTTAGAGATATATATGTGCAAGTCACCATGTACAAATGGTATTTAAAATCATGGGACTGTATACAATGACCTAAGGCAATGCCTCTGAAGCTTTTCTTAATCCACAGCAAAAAGCATTTGTCTTCTTAACCCCTGTTCACGGATACATACTGAAATAAAATTTTCACAGAATTGCTAGCATTGATTACACAGGATTGAATATTTGAAAGAACTCACAAGACTTCACAGGCTGAATACTTATTAAAGCTTTAATACAGCTTAAAAATGCAGTACAACAGGAGAAAGGATGTACAGGCAATTATTGGTCGCCTGACAGATTTCTAGGCACAGCTTCCCAGAGTCCTTTTGAAGCTGCACAAGATGTACTTCCTCTTTAGTTTATGAACCACCAAACCACGCACACGGTATCTTGTTTTAGGGGAGCCCAGGAAATAGTTTCCATTCCCAAGCATCTCTTATACCTCACTGATCACATTCCCAACACAGATTAGATAAGCAGTTAAGCCAAATGTAATCAATGTATATATTGGTAAATAATGTAAATCAGCTTGTATGGGGTGCTTTCAGGGAATTTGTTACCGTAAATAACACAGTATATATTATTACTTAATACAACTCATCCTGATCTTGACCATGAGTCAATGCAAGATTCCAGGCATACCCAGAGATAAGCATGGAGCTGTCCCAGTCTAGCTGTAAAACAACTTTTTCTCATGCTCTTACTATGTGTGATACTCACTGACATTTTCAATGCAATTCTTATTTTATTCCATTACAAGCAAAATCTGGTCATGATTCATTAAATTTATTTCATGACTGTTTTTAGACCTCCATTTAAAAACAAAAAGCAAAACACAAAAAAGCACTAACCTAGGGAGACTGTAAAGGGAGAAAGGAAAAGGGCTTACGGACAGGAACCTTGGAAATACCAACATATTAAGGTTGGAAAGAAGAAGAGAAAAAAGGGACAACTGTTGAGAGAAAACTAAGATAGGAAGAAATACAAGAAGACTGTGGTATCCTGGAAACTAGGAGAAGAAAAAAAAAACTCTACAAGGAAAAATGATCAACTGTGTTGAATGTTACTGAGAGACATAAGAATTTGTAAATTAAAAAATAAGCATTAACATAGGTGAGAAAGATGACATTGATGATCTGAACAATAACTGTGGGAATGGATGCCTGTTTGGAATGGATTGAAGTGAGAAATCAAAGACTGGGCCAGAGGGCAACATCTTTAAAAGTGATTTGCCCCTGAGAGGAGCAAGGAACAAGGCAGTAATTGGATTAGGTCATGAGGATCAGAGCGTGTTTTTAATAGACTAAATAACAGCATGCTCATATGACAAGTGTTAACGATCCAGTAGGGAGGAAAAATGTGATGATTTAAGAGATAGAGGAGTATTACAGAAAGAACTAGAGAAAGCAAGAGGGAGTGTTGCCCAGAGAACATGGGGGCTTCTAACCCATGTGGAGCAAAGATAGTTTATGCATTTCTTTTTTTTTTAACGTTTATTTATTTATTATGTGAGAAAGAGAACACAAGCTAGACAGGAACAGAAAGAGAGGGAGAGAGAGAGAATCCCAAGCAGCCACACTGTCAGCACGGAATCCGATGCAGGTGTCAAACTCACAAAAGGTGAGATCATGACCTGAGCCCAAATCAAGAGTAGGATGCTTAACCAACTGAGCCACCCAGACTCTCTAAGATAGTTTATGTATTTCAAAGGGAAGCAGGCAGACTATAGGGCAGCAGAGGTAAAACAGTAAAATGTGTGGTGTGAAAGTGAGAGCTTCTCTGGTTACTGTTAATTTCACGGGTGGATTCTTTCTATGAGATATGTAGAGTCAAGAGCATTAGATCTGAAGAAAGAATTAAGATGCAAAATATTTATCTGAGAGAGTGGAATAACAAATTAATAGGGAAATGTAATAGGTTTTCTGAGTATTGCTGAGGGTGCACTTCAGATTTCTCAAAGTTGAACCAGATGGTTGTATGTTTTCCATAATATCTTCAACTGTTTGGCCATAGGCAGAGAGTTAGTCAAGGGCTGGTTGTAACTTGGGTTGAAAATCTTCTGGTTAAGCATAGTGGGAAGAGAGAAAAGTAAGTTGAGGATGTAGATATAAAAACAAATAGAAATCCCCAATCTAAATTGAGTTAAGTAGGCAAAAGAGGATATGAGTGCAGTGTGGAAATTGAAAAAAATGATGATGTACAAATTTGATTACATAATACACAAGCTCATTATTTTAGAACAAGTGAACTTTGAAAGTAAGAGTAAGCAGAGACTAGAACTCTCAAAATAGATATCTGGGGACATGGTACAGCTATTAATGACAAGAGTAACAATATTATTACTATGGGTGTCATTGGGTGAGACAGGTGAAGAAAGAGATATTTGGAATTGAGGATATTAGACATGAGAGCTCAGAGTGCTAGAAAGATTATCTACATGGGTTTTGACAATTCCGTGAATGAAGACTGAGATTAGAAGGTGGAAAAGAATGAGAAATGACTTTTGCTCTTATAGCAGTGGTGAACCCTGACTTTTATGGAACAGGTGTGAGATTTCGCCAGCCTCTGTATATGGAATCCTGCTGACTACAACTTGAAATTAAAACTCTGTGAATGGACACACAAGTTACATGATTATCAATGTCCATCCCACTTTTCCACCTATATCTCTTCTATCCCTTCCGCTCCATTCTTCTGATTGCCAGTGTGGTGAGATTCTTTCTACATTGACCTAATTCACCAGCCTAACTTATGTCTCCTTTCTTTCAGACATATTTTTCACCCTAAAATATTACTTCACTTTGTTACCTGACCAGTTTCTACCATTTTGTAAGATCCAGTTCAAATACCATCTCATCAATTAAATTTACCCAAATTTCTCTAATTTCTTTATATGTACCTAAAAATGTATTAATATTCTAACTTTTGAAATGACTGACTTTCAACATGACATATTTGTATTTACATATTTGTATTTTTGTCTAGCTTGCAATTTTATCAATGAGAAACTTTTTTTTGTCTTTTTGATCATTTTTATATCACATAATATAGTTCCTAAAATATAGGAAATGCTTAGTAAAATGATCGCTGAGTATGTGAGTGAGTTTAAATGGTCATTTAGCTTTATGGCAAATGTCATATGGCCAGAATAACATCATGGTATATATAAACCTGAAAGACTTAACTAACATGTGTAAATTTGAGGTCTTTTAAGAACATATGTTTTGCTTTTATTTTTCAACAGGTGGTATCAAATTCAATAAACAAATATATCAGCTCTCAAATACAGTATTTATAGAGACATTGGCAATTAGGCAGCCATTCTTTTTATAAGATGGAATCATTGAAATTGCCCTTTTCATGGTTGCAAATGGTTGAATACCAGCACTTTTATAGATTTCAAACTAAATATCTTTTAGTACAGAAAAAAATCTGCAAGTGCAATAAATCTTTAACATGCTTAGGAAACTATTCACAATCTTTAGCAAACTTTAAGTGTGCACATCTGATTTATGTCAAATAGCCTTTTGATGGGGGTGATATAAATATCCTATTGCCTTTTTTTTTTATCAAATTTTGCATTGTAAGGATCTCACATTTGAACAATGCTGAAACAGCATAATATCAGTGTAATTGCATTGACATCATAACAGTTCCTTGGCAGCAATTGTGCTCTCAATAATGCAAATATAGTGCATAATTAAGGTAGAGGATACCACCATGATCAGCAGAACGCCTACTCTGGAGCCTATACAATGTCCCTGTATTATTGCTATGAGAGCAATGATTGCATCCTGTGCCTTCTGAGGACCGCATATAATGGGCAATATGTGAGTATCATAAATGATGGAAACTGACATTTGCAGCAGCTGTGTATCTTGGTTTCTTCAGATGTTTATTCATAAAATACATATTGCTCTTGTCAGTCTGCCCAGATACTGTGAATACACAGCACAGAAGAATAGATTAGGTGGAAAAAAAGTCAGTTAAACAATTTGCTGTGTTTGAAACTGTTTTAAAGTATAAGCTATTCTCAGTCTTATGAACTATTTGTCAATTTATAGTGCATAAAATGGTAAAATATTTTATTAATGTTCTAAATGCCTTCTTTAATACTTTAATCCCACAAAACAAATCCACCTCATATTCATTTACTAACAACCTCCTTTTTGAGAGACATAATCTAAGTTAGTTAATTTTTTATGTTTCTGTTTTGTCCTCTATAAACTGAGGGAGATGTGCTATGTAATTAATATGTTTGTTTGTTTTATTTAAGTAAGATAATGAAGTTAGTGTTGGTTTATCTCAGTGCCTATTATGGTGCAGATAATCAATTTTAGTTTTTATTATTGTCGCTATAATTTTTTGCCAATCCTGACCTCTTCTCTTATAAAAATATTTACAATTAAATGATACCAGTTAATTTTTTAAATGCTTATTTATTTTTGAGAGAGAGAGAGAGAGCACAAGTGGAAGAGGAGCAGAGAGAGAAGGGGACAGAGGATCCAAAGCAGACTCTGTGCTGATAGCAGAGAGCCCAATGTGGGGCTTGAACTCACAAACTGAAATCATGACCTGAGCCAAAGTTGGACATTTAAATGACTGAACCACCCAGGCGCCCCTTGATATCAGTCAATTTGACATGCATATCAGTATTTTAAAATGTAATGTTGATAACCGGCAGGACCTTTGTCTGCATTGTTCATCACTGAATCTCCAATATCTAAAAGAATTCCTGCCTTACAAACAGTATTTATTTGCTATCTGTTGAATGGGTTAATACATTCTATGTGACATGTATAATTTTTAACAAAATGTCCAACAAGTGGTTTCAAGTTTCTAATTATACCTAGATCCTCATTTCTTGCACATACAACTCATAGGTACAAAGAAATCTATGAAGTGACAGAATTATATCTTTGTAAGAGAGGCACTGACAAATAAAGATCAATTTGTTAATTTTTCTAGTGACCTGTTTACTAGTGACTAATATTAATTGTCTTCAGTGACTTAAATTTCATAGATCTCCTTAATCATATTTTAAAAATAAGAGAATAAGAAGAAAACCTCAAAGACTTTATGTATAATACTGCATAATAGATTATAAATAATTCAGCTATGTTCCCAGGTACAAGATTTCTTATAGATACTTTTTTTACAATTTTTATTATTATTATTCTTTTGTGTAATTTCTGTAAACAGCGTAAACAGTGGCAAATTAGATTGGTTAGCGCATGTATTTGAATTGTGATTGCCCTGAGTGACATTTTCCAAGCTTGAAATTCTAAGTTGTTTCCTGTTCTGATATTTTAATGGTTCTTTGAGATATTAATTATAATAAGGTTTTTTTAATGTTTTTATTTATTTTTGGGAGAGAGGGAGAGACAGGGCACGAGCAGGGGAGGGGCAGAGAGAGAGGGAGACACGATCTGAAGCAGGCTCCAGGCTCTGAGCTGTCAGCACAGAGCCCGACACGGGGCTTGAACTCACAACCCCCTGAGATCATGACCTGAGCTGAAGTCAGACGTTCAACCAACTGAGCCACCCAGGCACCCCTAATTACAATAAGTTTTATTTGCCTTCTATCTAAATCTTAGTCATTTGTTTTTCATTTGATATTAATGTAGCATAATATCTTGATGATGTTTTTATTTGTTTCTAAAATTGCTTGTCCATGAGCAAGCAATTATTTCTGCATTGCAGAAGATAGTTGACAGCATCAGATGAATTAAAACCTAAAATCGTTTTTAGGTCTTTTTTTAAATTTCTTTTTTAGAGAGAGAGAGAGAGCATGAGTGGGGGAGTTGGCAGAGGGAGAAAGAGTGAATCTTAAGAACACTGCAAGCTCCACATGGAGGCTGACCCAGGGCTGGATCCCATAACTGTGGGATCATGACCTGAGCTGAAATTAAGAGTCAGATACTCAAGTGCACCTCGATATTTTAGAGTCTAGCAAATTTAATGTGTTCCTATTATAGTTAAATTCTCTATATAATATTCCTTATTAATCTTGACAATTCTCAAAAGATAAATTGTAGTATTGTAGTTTGTGTCATATAAAATTGTCCATCTTTGATTTTTAACATACATATATAAGTGATAATTTAATAAGATGAAATTATTCTTAGATTAACATGGAAAGTGAGAATTCAGATGCAAAGGGATTAAGAACTTTCTGTTATCACTTATTTTTGTGGTGGACTAGTTATTTAAAGCCAGTTCTTACTGGCTCAATATTCCTTACATTATTCATAGTTTATCACACTTACCATATTTTATCCCATGTATTTTTTCTTTACCATCAAAGATTCATTTCTTTGAATTAAGGATTTTCTTTTTCATCAGGATATTTTTCTCTTAAAGCAACTTTTACAGAAAATGGTTATGTAGGAACCCAGTATCAATAGTTACATAATATCTTTGGGATTTGTTCATCAAAATCCTTTTCCAGAAGTGTCTAAATAAATAATTCAAAGAAAAGAATAATAGATTTAAGAAGGTACATGGAAAGTAGATTATTTTAAAATATGTTTAAAGCACGGAAAACTTGCTTATGACTAATATCATGCACGGCCTTTAAGGGGAAATCTTCAGGAAGGAGGGCATTACTATATATCCTATAGTCTTCCCTGTGGCTTTTACCTTACTATTTACAATATCTCTGCTGATTGTTCCATGTCCCACTGAAAATCATTGTGTTAAAAGTGAATTTTTCTTCACTTCTAGCTCTCCAAAAGTAATAATAATAATACATTTATAATCACAATCATTGAAGTAAATAATTATAAAGTATGATAATTATGAAATAGATAATGGTTTAACCATTTACTCTGGCTTGAAGGGGAAAAACAATCACATTTTACAGTGAACAAATCAATGATAGCAGATATTCACCCAGCCATCTTCTTTCTTCCCCTTATTGGGAATTCTGAAAGTTGTATACCCACAAGTATGGAACTAACTACTCTCCTTTTAGCTTTTATATTACAAGATTCCTAAAATTCGAGTATCAGAACATATCATACTCAAAAGACATCTTGTGCTCCCTAAAAGGTTGACCATCATAGAAATCTTTAAAAGTATTACAGAAGCATAGGGGGCATTTTTCAGTTTGATTTTGATTTTCTCTCATGGAAAATAGTTACTGGTTTGTTCAATATCAGAAAGTAAGAAATTTGAAACACTACTACCTTTAAAAAAGATTCATTCCTTATATTAACCCATCTGATCTATATTTCTATGGAAATGGCCAGAATGTCAGGCAACAACTGAGTAAGGAAATTTTCAGATGCTGATTGCCTATGAAAAAATTCAAGTTTTAATGTACAGGAAGATATGAAATGTTCATAGACTTTTCCCAAAAGTCAGAGATCTTTTAACGATATTCAGTTTATAGAGAACATGAAAGACTGAGAAGTAAAGATATATTTGAATTTACATTGTATGTGTATTTTTAATTTTAAGTGGCTGTCTTTAATAAAATATTTTGTAATTGTGATTTTAATGTATAATTGAATTCAAAATAGCTGTATATTATATATGTTGCAGATATGTAAATATATATATATATATATATATATATATATATATATATAAAATTGTAGGTATATATAGATATACCTAAATATCCCTAAAATAATTTGATCTTATTTTATTTTTCCCTTATACCGTGTAATAATCAAATCTTTCTTCATGCTATATGTGTTGCATATCCATTAGGTAAAGGACATTGGTAATTTTTAAATTTCCACTTTTGTTCTCACATGGCATAATCTTACATCGACATGATATATGACAAATACACAGTCCCTGACCATAGTCACCTAAGCTGTCCTGGCTTGAACAGCTAAGTGATAGTATATTCCTGTTGACAATAAACAATTTTACAGAATACCAAAAGCAACAAGGTCATTCTGTGACCCTGATCGAGTGAGACAAAAACAAGATCACTCCATAACAATGAGCTCAAACAGAAACTGAAACTGTCCAAATTGCAGAAATTATCTAGGATCCACCCCTCCCTATTCCTGCAAATATAACTGCTGCTCCTTTGGCACATAACGTTCCATTCCTTCTGCCTTTTAGAAAAAAAATTGGTAAAATACTCAACCAAAGGATTACCGTATTGCATATCCTATGCATAGCAACACTGTACTTCCTTGAAGCCTCTCCAAAATCATATAACACAACTCAAAATATTCTAGCAAGTTCCTTACTCCCTTTTACTGAGACACCTCATAGACCCATATTGTTGGCTGTCTCCTTTGTTGCAATAAACAAACAGACTTGGCTTTATTCTACTATAGGTGTGTTCCAGGGGGTTATTGACTGAAATTAATTGACAAAGAAAACCTTCTATAGATATATGCAATTGTTATATACCATTAAGTATCTAGTAGTACTGTGCATTTTTCTTAGAAAAATAATATAAAGTCAAGAAATATATTGAACATCTATTTTCTGTCACATGTCTTCTTTGGCAATTTACATATTGAATCTTCTCAAGCATCCTGTGAAATTTTGCAATTTAAGAAACCAGGTCTGGGGGCGCCTGGGTGGCTCAGTCGGTTAAGCGGCTGACTTCGGCTCAGGTCATGATCTCGCGGTCCGTGAGTTCGAGCCCCACGTCAGGCTCTGTGCTGACAGCTCAGAGCCTGGAGCCTGTTTTGGATTCTGTGTCTCCCCCTCTCTCTGACCCTCCCCCGTTCATGCTCTGTCTCTCTCTGTCTCCAAAATAAATAAACGTTAAAAAAAATTAAAAAAAAAAAAAGAAACCAGGTCTATGTTAAACATAGAATCAGTATGTGAATTAGTGTCTTTATGGTAAAGAGTTTAATACAATGCAACACAGATGTATATTTCCTATTTTTATGTTCCTTGCATTTAATGGATACTTCAGAAAAGATATAACACAGAGAGAAACGTTTTCTATCTAACAGCATCTTTTTGGAATTTCTGTCCTACCCTACCTCTTTTCTTTTTAGATCACCTCACCTAATCCAGTTCTCAGCTTTTATTTCAGAGCAATATTGTCCCAAAGTGAAGTCTCTACATTTTGGAAGACCTTTGACAGATTTTGTTGTGGTTAATGATTGTTTACATTTCCTTTCTTTTATATGATCTAAAACACTTTACAAAACATGGCAGTATATCTTTTAAAATTTGAAATACCCGTTAACGAATAAATAAGTGTATTTCTTTATTATCTTCTTTTTCATCCAAGCAATGTCAATTTAATTATTTAATTTGCCTATCATTTCCCAGCTGAATTTATGTTTGAAATCTAGATGTATCAAATGCCAATATAGACTAGGATGCTTTCTGTTTTCTGTGAGCTTCCATTGATTACCATTCTATTCTTTGCCAATTATATTTATTTCTTTATATTTCTAAAAATTTTAAATTTCAATTTTGATGCAATGATATGCACATTTATACATTTATTTTATTAATTTGTATTATTGATTAATTCAAAGTGATTCTCAGAACACTGCTGCTTACATTTTAATTGAAGTTAATATTGTTACCCTATTTTATATATTAGATATTTGTATGATATTTTTGCTGAACTTAATTTTTAATATTGCTGGCATAACAAAAAAAGTTTAGATAATCTATTTTGAGAGTTTTAAAGTGTATTTATTTTTCAGATTTTTTGTAATAACCAATACATGTAGTCTTATAGATGATTTATCCCCAACTTTACAAATCTGTTGATCTATTTCAATCTTCTTAACTAATTTCTAAATAGCCTTTAATATGGCATCTCTCTCACTCTGGAAACACTTAAATTTTACCTTCATACATCTTACTCTTGGCCTTCCATTATTATATCATTTATTATATTTGTCCCATTACTGGCTTCACTTTTTCTTCTTAAACTGTTAAGTATTTGAACATTTTAGGAGTCACACATTATTTGTTTGTATTTTATGTATTTATTCCTTCAATAAACTCATCCAGGATCAGGACTTAAAAGTCAATGTGCTCATTTACTTTGAGATTTACATCTCTAATTCTTACTTTCTGCTGAGTGACTCTCTTGTACCCAAAAGTGTCTTTCTCTTTCTTTAATTCCTACTTGGGTGTGTAGTAAGCATCACAAACTTTTCAGGTTTTGAAAAAAACATCTTTATTCTTATTAATGATAAGCAGATTTCATTATAAATTAAATTACAGATATACTGTCCACTCTTTGGAGATTTGCAATACATAGTAACAGAGTAACTATATATATTTAACTTTGTTTAATCTATTCTTTTTTATTTAACTGAACAAGTTTAAACGTGTATTGCTTAGAGCATGTTAGAATATTGATGAGAATGATTTAGTAGAGTGGGTAAATTTTAATATTCAAGAAAAAGAAAAAAAGAAAGATTCTGAAAGGGATCCAGAATACAAGTAAAAGAATTAACCTTTGCAAGGAGGAATAATGCATTTTCTGTGTAACAGAAGAGAAGGATAAAGTGCAAATATATACAGGCATTATTTATGTTGGTTACCGTGGTGTTAGAATTTGAGGAAATTATCATTTGTTGGCTAACTATTATTAAATAGTTATGTACTTGTGAAGTGCAAAGTGAGGTCATTATCTGAGAACAAGTAAAGGAGAGTGAAAAGAAGCAAAGTATGAGAATGAGGTAGAAAAAATAGTTATTTCACAAAGTGAGCCTTTATAAATGTAAGAAAACAGGGGAGTAAAGAAGATTCAGTTTGATGTTTGCCATCATGTTTTGATAATGAACACAATGTGCATAACTTACACAGACCAAAAAAAGAACTTATACAAATAACACTGGGACAATGAGAATTATCTGATAATTTGTAGACTATAAGGTACTAATGGTTAATAAGTATGAGCAATGTTCAATCACAGTAATTAATATGAAAATCTAAGTTAAAATAGTTAATGAAATATTTTAATCACAATACTGTAAATGTATATGTATTTCCCTCTTCCTCTCCCTTTCCTTCTCTCTCTTTCTGTCCCTCCTTAACTATGTATTCACTTTGTTATACTATAATGAGACAGAATTTTGCATAAGTTATTTGTGGAAGTGTATATTGATAGAGTAATTCCAAAATGCATTAGATTACTTCTTAGATCCTGATCAAAATGTATAACCATATTCAAATGTTTTGTTTTTAAAGATATTCCTTTAAAATCATTTATGACAGAAAACCATTGAAATTCTATAGTACAACCATAAGGAAATGAGTAGAGTGTTGTGTAGTGTTGACATATACTGTTACTAAGTGCATACATGAGAAAATTCATTAAATTATTTGAGGTTATGGCATAATCTCAATCAAAAATAATTAAAATCCAGAGAAAAAATTTAAACTACTAATAAACCAGGAGAGAAATATAGTCATACACCATGAACTTAAAAGAAAAAGACCAGCCATTAAATATTTAAAATTTCTGGTGTTCTTCACTTCTCCCTAACAAAATCTTGATTTTGTCACTATTAGCCCTATTTAAGAGACAAATGAACTAAAAAGGAGCAGCCTCATGGTCTCTTTAAAATATTAGCTAGTCTCATAAAAGATTCAAGCACTAAAAGTAAACACTATCACTTCCCTTACCATTCTCACCCAAATATATAACCAGCTCATCACCATCATTAATGTATCTTTCCTAACATGTTTATGCTTTCATAGAATGCATCGTTCTATGCATTCTTTGAATATGGCTTTGAGCATATTTCAGTTCTGAGTCTTTACATTGTACAATGTTCTTAAGATGTGTGCATTTTGATTATACTGTACATCTTTTAACTTTACAACAAAAATTTGAAATACTGAATTATTTATACAATTCCAAACTTAAAGTCATGATACCTGATAGTCCTTACAGATTATCAAACTCAATTTCCATGAATTAAGACATAGAATATAATTTTGTCTCCCTACCTTAAAAACTTTGAATTGCTTCCCATTGCCCTTGAAATGAAATTCCAAAGTTTCGCTGTGACCTATGATACCCTGCATGCACTGCTCTCCTTATTTTATCAGTCGTGCCTGCTCTTCTTTATTCTCATTCAGAACAACCTAATCCTTGACTTTATCCAACTTCCCAAACTTCTTTCTGCCACAGAATATATGTCATTAATTCTGCCTAGAAACATCTATCTAACATCTATTCATTCCTTCATACCTCAGCGACAATAACCATTCCTTACAGAAATTCTCCCTGCCTTTATATCCTGTCCCTGTATTCCATCATAGAATTCTGTTTTTCCCCCTTTGTGCCATGCATCACACTGAAATTATAATTGCATGATGCACAATCTCCTCTAGTACATTATAAGCTCCAAGAAGCCAGGGATACTGACTCAAATACATAGGACTCTATCCCCATGGCATTGCAGAGATCCTGCCATATGGTATAAACCTAATAAATAACTGATTAAATATATGGATAAACTGAATTCTAAGGCTTTATTTTAAAGAGGAAATCCCTGTATGGTGAGACATTAGATTAGAATGTCAAACAAACAAATGAACACCTAGCTAAGTGATTTAACTAGAAATGCCATTATCATAAAGACTTCAAGCAAAAAGCAGGAACAGTGTTTTAAGATGTGTGAATTGTATTTTCTTTTTAAGACTGTCACATAACACCTAAATTCTTTTACTGTTTTTATAGAATGGGGAATATTTCTAACTTTGATATTTCATGTATCAATATTGAACTGGGAATTGGATGAAAGTAACTTCTGTTTTATAGTTTTATGGAGCTGGACAACAGTTTGAATAACCTGAATAACAGTTTTATTATGTATAAACTTTTTGACTCTATATTCAAGGAGAAATACTTCCTTGAATATAACTTCCATTATTATTATCTCTAATAAATTATTTTGTGAAATGCAAGGTTGTACAATGATACTTATCTCCCCAAATATTAATCTTTATGATACTAGCTCCGTAGGAACAATGGTTTTGTGAATGTAATGTGTATTTCAGTGGGAATATGGCTTTCACCATAAGTACAAAATTTATTTTATTGTTCATCATAGTAATTTTAAGTGTTCTTGGGCATACCTTTCTTGAAGCTTCCATTTTTGGAAGTCTCATCCTTCCCTAAATACTTCTCCCATCTTTATAAAAACAAATAAAATAATTTTTATAAGACTCTGAGAAATTTTCTGGTAGTTAGCTTAAAGTAATAAATCATAATAATATCATTTCATGTTAATTGTAGAGAAGTTCTAACACAGTGTCCTTACCCTCAACTCTTATTATCACCTCTGCTCCTAGAAATTAAAATTGCTTGGATCTGATCCTAACAGATTGAGCTAACACTTTCAGCTTTAACTTTTCCTGTCACACATCTTCACCTTCTGCAATGGCAAAGCTTGTGATTTCAATAACATATCCATTAAATATTTTAATCATTTTGTAGAATTGAACTGGGTAAAAATTGAACCATATCTGTGGCTTTTCCAACACTCACATAAACACACACATGTAGGCAAAGGCACAGATATCTACTCTTCTCTACGCCATGCCCCTTTCATTAGACAATTTTGATTTTAATTGGTTGTGTATGGACCTCATTATCTAATTATAATCTAATTTTAAAGAATAAAAACCATTGCATAGGGTATCTCCAATCTTAATCATGGACATTAATATACTGTTCTTTGAAATTCAATCTGACAGCCTCTTCAAATTCAGAAATTGGCTTGCTAGAGACCTTCAAGGTCATGATCCTTCAAAGCACTGTTTGTCAAATTGCCCTGACACACCTCCTGCAGGAAAAACTACTCTTTGATTATTAATGTGCAATGGAAAAGTGACATAGCCTTGCATACTGATCTTATAGATCAAGAAAAAGAAGGTACAAAGTGAGCTGGCAAAAATACCTTGAGTGAAACCTCATGTATATAATGAATACAAAAAAGCATGATTTGATACGTGAATCTTTATTTCTGAATAAAGAATTCCAAATTCAAAAAGGCATTGCAAATATGCTGGAAAATCATACATGATTTTCATATTGTCAATATAAAACATAGGGAATATATGTATACAGGTTCTTGGCTCCACAATGGAAATAGTATTAATAATATTGATTACACAACAAATTAAATTATATAAACTGCAAGTCACTTTACAAAAAAATAGTTCTACTCCCTTCTGCTGCATTTTAACTCAAATAAACACAAATACATTCATTTAGTATTTAGCATACATTAATAATTATTTTTAGTACAGTGGAGAATACAAATCAGAAACTCCTGGAAGATGTATTGTGGAGAAATAACATATATATATATATATCACATATGTTACATATATGCTATGTATATATACATACACACATGTGCTCATGAACACACAAATATGTAAATGCATAGATATATAGTGCGTATCATTAAGGGATATTGTTTTCATAAAAATATTTTTATAAATTGTTCTTTGATAAACTTCTTCATGATATTAAAATCTATGTAGTGATATTTATCAGCCACAGTATCTCATGTACATATGTGTGTATGTAAGAAAATACTAATAAAATTAATTAGTTTGCAAAATCAGAAGAATAACAAATCATAAGAAGATCATAATTATATATCAGAACTCCTAAGAATAAAGAAACAATTCCAAAAATTCTAGAAAAGAAATAGAAATCACCTGGCATCTGATCTCTCACCAGTAAAACTGTACCCAAGAAAACACTGGAAAATGGCTTCCAAGTTGTAAATTAGGGAGATAATTTTGATTCACCAATTTCATACCTTTAAAAGCTGTCTCTCAGGAAGCTATGTAAAATAAGATACATTTTCTGATATGTGACAAATCAAACAAGTTTCTCTCCCATGCATCATTTCTTAGGAAATCACCTCTAGCAAATGACAGTTAACATCAAAAAGGAAGACACAGTGAATATAAGATATTTTATAAGGTAAATGTTGTAACTCAGAATTTCTGTGAAAGTAAATTAATCAATCAATTATAATATTTCTATATCAAGCCCATAAAGCCATCACTCCAAACAACAATGGGAAGAGAGTAGGCTCTAAAGGAATATCTTTAAAGGAGTGTGTCATATTTTAAGAAATAGGTGAGGTGAATGGATAAAGAAATTGTGGTTTATATACACAATGGAGTACTACGTGGCAATGAGAAAAAATGAAATATGGCCTTTTGTAGCAACGTGGATGGAACTGGAGAGTGTGATGCTAAGTGAAATAAGCCATACAGAGAAAGACAGATACCATATGGTTTCACTCTTATGTGGATCCTGAGAAACTCAACAGAAACCCATGGAGGAGGGGAAGGAAAAAAAAAAAAAAAGAGGTTAGAGTGGGAGACAGCCAAAGCATAAGAGACTGTTAAAAACTGAGAACTGAGGGTTGATGGGGGGTGGGAGGGAGGGGAGGGTGGGTGATGGGTATTGAGGAGGGCACCTTTTGGGATGAGCACTGGGTGTTGTATGGAAACCAATTTGTCAATAAATTTCATATAAAAAAAATAGGTGAGGTGAAAAAGAGATGGGAGGTGGATGATTAAATTGAATAGTGGATAAATATTTTTAAGAATATATATGCAGAGTAGGTTCAGAATGAAACTTACCTGTTTTTGTTTTTCTGCATCTATGACTCTGCTTATAACATTACTCTCTAACTTGTGGTTTTTGTTTTTTTTATGAATAGCAAATTCCTTTCTGAGCCATCTCTTTTCAAAATTATCACAATTTGGCTGTAGAAGAAACATTAAGAACTGTGACTCTTTGTCATTGCCCTGTAACATCACTAGATACTTTGTACATGAATAGATCAGTAGTATTCAATAAGTATTTGTT
The DNA here is from genome assembly GCF_016509475.1 of Prionailurus bengalensis. Lineage (NCBI taxonomy): Eukaryota > Metazoa > Chordata > Mammalia > Carnivora > Felidae > Prionailurus > Prionailurus bengalensis. Next base: position 59,091,058 of record NC_057353.1, read on the forward strand.
GTATGAATTAATTAATTAGACTATTAAGACCTAGAATAATGTCCTTTCATTGGAATGATTAGTCAACAGCCACACCTAAGGGAAGAACAAGCAAACATATATATATATATATATATATATATATATATATATATACACACACACACACATATATATGTGTGTGTGTGTGCGCTCGCGCGTGTGTGTTTTTTGACAGACTTGATAAAAGTTGTAGAGTGTGGAGAGAAAGAGAGAGACAAAGATAATTGTTTTACAGCAATAATTGATCAAATTTTGTATCAATGATGTAATGAAGTCTAGAGTCAGTAGAGTTAATTTGGATATTTGAAGATAAAAGATGTTAATTTTAAGATATATTTTAATAGAACGCTCAATGGTGTATCCAGATAGAGATGTTAATATCATTATTTGTAAGGATAATTATTTTTCCTAGCCTCTGGAACTATTGTAATTACTTGTAGATTTTCACCTTTTGATGTGTTTCCATAGCACCTGGGATTGACGTATTGCTGCCTCGACACTTAATATAATGTACTGATACTGATCTTAGTATTAAATTCTTAATTTCAAAAGAGCAACAGACTATTTTTATTATTTTACCTATAAAAGCTTCATATATTGCCTGGCATGCAGACTTTCCACAGATGTATGTTAAACTGAGCAGACAAGTCCAGAAATAAATAAATAGGTTTTTAACCTGGAGAGACTCTTCTAAATAGAGTTTAAATTAAGTGATAGGTATTCAAAAGTCATCACTTATAGGAAAAACTTTTATTAACAGAATGTAAGGAAGTATTCATAATGGAAAATATTTAGTAGTAAACAAATCAAGCTATGTAAAAATAAATGCATCTGAAGTGGAACAGTCCTCAAAATATTCTACTGAACAGTTTTCCTAGAAGTTTGATATGGACATTTTCTTACAAAATAACATGAGAAAATGTTTTTAAATTAGTTTATTAATTTTGCCATAAGAAAGTAGCATTGAAACTATACTTACATTTTAGAAATTATAGACAGGGTAAAACTCATAAGTTGATGTTTTCTTGAATAGATTTTTTGAAAAATATGATAGCAAGATAAAAATTGTTTCATCTTATAAAGGAGTCTCTCCTAGAATGGACATGAAATTCATTTTTCAGTAATATTTGAAGATTCCTTATTTTTCCAAGGGTCTTCTTTAATTCCTTGATATCCAAAATAAATCCTACTGGAGTTCATATGACTACATCAGTTTTGCTCATTTTCTCATATTTTGATATGTACAGTACTAACTCTGTCAGAACCTCATTCTTCTGGCTTTGTGGGATATTGGGAAAGTTCTCCCAAGTCACTTTCATAAACTTCATTATATTAAACATTACTATAATATTTTTATTTTTTAACTTATTTTTATATATTTTCTTACTGTGAGATTTCCCAAATGCTGGACTTTCAGAAATAGAGAGGCCTATGCAGAATTGACAAGAGAAAGAAGTAGATCAGTTCTGGCTGTAAGGGAGAGAGATTTTGGAGTGGAACTAATTTTTTAAGTAGGCAGCTCTTTAATGAATATTATGCTGTTAGTATGATTGTTTCTTCCATGAGTAATGTGATTAATAAAATGCAGATCTAAAGGAAGAAGTCGCTGGATATGCACCAGTGTATCCCTTCCCCCTTTATAACTGCAGTATTACCCACAATGGACAAAACATAATCTATTTTGTGTCGCAATGCCAGTCCCTATGACATACACTTGATACATGCAAATATAGAGGTCTAGTGTCTACCCTCAAAGAGTCCAGACACCCTGGACTACCTCTGTGCATTTGCTTCCAGAGTCCTTGGAATAAAGCAAGATTGTTTCTAGTACTTATGAAAGGCTAATTTCCTACATTGCTTATAAAATCCCCATAAAAGTTCTACTTTTTTCATAAACTTTAATTCAGCTACTTAAAAGTTAATTTGTTCTTAATTGCTGATGTAGTGTTTATACAATACATGTTCATTTTATATTATATCCAACAATAGAAATAAGCACAGTGATACGCAGATAAAAATGAGAAAAGTATGGGTTAAATATGTTTATTGGTAACATGGGGAATAACTAATATATTCAAATTATTATGATACATCATATTTTTAAATCAGGCTAAATTTTAAAAACAGGTTATAAGCATCTAGAGGGTAAGTTTGCATTTCTGCTATGCTCTGTATAGCATTATGTAATGCTGATGTGCTTTTTAATACAATATATTTTGGATTGCTTATAGTAAATGCAAAGGTGCAGTGTTACATTTGTTATAAGCCACTGCTTTAAATAGTGCCTTATTGATCAAGGGGTTTGAAATGAGGGTTTAATATCCTAGACTGTCATTAAAACAAGAGAGAAAATATAGAAAGTCAAATCAAAGTCCTAAAGTGAATATCTCATGAAAGAGAACAGAAGCTTACAAAGTGAATCATCAACTAAAATATATATGATTGCTTTTGGGTATGTTTCATTGTTCAGCTGTAATCAATATGACAATCCAAGTCAGATAGTATAATAGCAATAACTTTTAAAAGTCTTTGAACATTTATTGCTCATCTCTCTTGCATTTTATTTGATTCGGGGTGCTTCAAATTTGAAACAATCTGAGTAGAATGCAGTCATTGTGTTTGAAATGGTTAGCGTAGGCAATCGAAAGAAATGTTCAGTTTTCTGTTTGATGTTACTGCTGGTATTTTATGCCTCGGAATAAGGCTAGAGGTAACTACACTTAGTAAAGGAAACTCTACTGACAATATATATATATATATATATATATATATATATATATATATATATATATTATTCCAATATATGATTATTTTCCATTTGTAAAATATGCTTCTGTAGGAAAATACATGCACACACACACACACACACACATGCATACACACACACTTTACAATTCTATAGATAACAGAGAACACAGTTCCTAATCTCCCAGTATAATAAAGAATAAGTAGATATTAGGTAAATGCCATTGGAAACTCAAAAGTTTGTTTGTTCTTTTGGTGGTTAGTTGGTTGGCTGGTTGTAATTTTACCAAAATTACAAAGAATATTCTGTACATGTCAACTTTCAAATCTGTTTCTTGAGATTTATATGGGGTTTTTCATTTCTAAGATCTTTCTAAAGAAACAGTATTGTTAACTGCAGCAACATGGGAATGATGTACCTTTCTTGAAATTTCCATAAAGGGCAATAGTGACCTAAAGATTATTGTCAAAACCAGACTAGAGGATGTCAGAGTTTGAAATGAGTTTGTTTTACAAGTCCTAGAGACTTGCCATGAGTATCCCTAATGAATATTAAGATGCCGTATTAGCCAAGTTGGCAAGATTCATTCTTCTTTTTGCCTCATATTTGTTTTACCTTCTTGATTCATATCATATCTACTTTTTGCAGAGTAAGCAAGGAAATTAGATGTGAAGAACTGAAGAACATAGGGGATCAGAAGGGGACTGGAGATCCTAGGAAGAGTAAAGGATGAACAAAACCAAGTCTACTCAAATATGCAGTTGACTACCCCCAAATACCTCTAATATAAATATCAGAGACATGTTTTCAACATGAAGTCTATTATGGCTACTTAAGTCAAAATAGGAGAGTAAGCAATACTGTGCATTTCTCTTTCATACATCTCCTACATCCCCAGTCCAGCACCCCACTCCCAGTAATCCACAATCCTCTACAGACTGATCTAGGAACAGTTTTACAGTGAGACCCACTCTTCAGCCTATACTCATTGTTTTCAAAACATAATTTTAGGGGAGCCTGGGTGGCTCAGACAGTTAAGCGTCTGACTTTGACTCGGGTCATGATCTCACGGTTTGGGGGGGTTCAAGCCCAGATTGGGCTCTGTGAAGACAGCTCAGAACTTGGAGACTACTTCAGATTCTGTTTGCCTCTCTCTGTGCCTCTCCTCCACTCATACTCTGTTTTGTCTCCAAAAATTAATAAACATGAGAAGAAAAGGAGTCACGAGAGAGAACATCTTTGCCTTGCATTGATCTTATTGGGAACGTTATTAAATTTCTTACCATTAAGTAAGGCTTTCTGTAGACAAACTTTATTAAGTTAAGGAAGTTCCCTCTACTCCTAGCTTTCTGAGAATTTTTATCATGAAAGGGTGTTGGATTTTGTCAGCTCTTTTTTTTTTTACTCTATTGATATGATCCTGTAATTTGTCTTTTTTAGTCTATTGATGTAATAGATTACATTTATTAATTTTTTAACATTGAGCCAGCCTTGCACACATAGGATAAATACTACTTGGTCATGGTGTATAGTTGTTTTTATACTTTTTTGGATTTGATTTGCTAATATTTGTTGGGAATTTTAAATCTATGTCATGAGAGGTATTGGTGTGTAGTTTTCTTTTCTTTTAATGTTTTTGTCTGGTCTTGGTATTAGGGTAACACTGGCTTTATAGAATGAGTTTTGAAGACTTCTAGTCTCTGTAAAAGACTGTAGAGAATTGGTATGACTGGATCGCCCTGCAGTTTTTAACTCTACAGATATGTCTGCACTGAGCCTCCAGCAATTTGTCAATTACAGTTCAGTTTTTCCTACCTGGCACTGATTCCTATGATAGTTTCATCTGAGTCTCTGCTTCAGTTAGCCACAACTCCCTGTGTTTGCCTGTGCCTCTACAGTCTTGAGGGAGCAGCTTGCTCTGTGTCCTTTCCTCTTATGCATCCAAGAAAAGTTGTTGATTTTTTCAGTCTGTTCAGCTTTTTTACTTGTTTCAGGATGGAGTTGTACCTTCCAAACTTTTTACATGCAGAATTGGAAACCAGAAGTCCAATAAAATTTAATCTTCAAACACCAAAATGTTGAAATAAGGTTCAAAAGATTTACCAAGACTGATGCCAAAGAAAGTGTAAAATAATAATCAAAGAGAAAGAAAACAAAAAGAATAATAAGGAATTTATCTTACATAACACAGGTTGTCCTGCCAGCATAAATATTTGTTGAAAACATTAGCAAAAATTATTAACCAAAGTATGTCAAAAGCAGTAATTTTAAGCCAAATTGATGTATTTAAAATATTGTCAATTTGCCAATCTTCTGATATTGTCCAAGAAAATATTTTCTTCATTTACTTTTTCTAAGTCATTCATTAGAGATCACATATTTTTGAAATGCCAAATATAATATTATCTGGAAGTGATAGTCACAGACACACTGCTTCAGTAAAATAGTCCTTTCAAAAAACTCACGTCATTGCACCAGCAGCAAACTTTACACACTTGTAACTATAATACGCACTGCTACCACAGAAATGCATGAAAATTTAAGAGAAATATATGACAGATTTGTTCAAATTGTCACATGGATCAGAGTGGTCACTGAATTCTGAACAATTTTCAATCCTCTGAAGACATTATCTACAATAACGGTGTTTTTTAATCTAGATAGTCTTTGGTTTTCAATTAACATGACTCATGCTTTTAATTGGATTGTGAGATGAACTTTACCAATTTCTAGAAGGACATTTCAGTTACTTAGATCATAAACACGATTGAGGCTGGCATTGTAGATCAGCATATCTTGTACATCTGACACAAATGTAATTGTTTTCCAACAAGAGCAGCATGCTTATTTACAATTGTTTGAAAAACTCACAAAAGATTTTATAAATATTTTCCAAACCACATAACAATTATTTTTATATTTTGTATCACATTGAAGATATTACCAAATAAGCTGACACTTTCAGAAGAGTCTAATCTGAAGAGTTCTTGACTAAAAGGTATTTAAATCATTTGGATTAGGAAATTAAATTCATTGTCCAGTATAATCAAATAAAGCTCATATATATGTTTTGTATTTTATAAATACATTCCCAAATATAAAAAATAATTGGTGTTTTCCAAAATCAAATTTAGGAAATAAAATCACAGTCTTAGCGCCAACCTTTTGTTTCATTTAACATAACCAACATGAAGCCAAATATCTCCATATTACAAACTATAATAAAATATTCCATTATTTTCACTGAATTATCTGTCAATAATTGCAAATTTCTGAAAATAGAGATTTAATGTTACTTCTCAACATTAGTATTTTTAGTATATTAATTTTTAAAAATGGAATTTTATCACTTTATTCTCTACACTTGGTCTTCATTATGAGATATGTTGTTTTTTTACTGATAATATAAGGTTTACTATATCATTACATTTAAGTAAAAATGTATGTCAGTTAAGGAAATAATGTTTTGTTTTCTTCAAATTTATTTATTATGAGACACAGAGAGAGTGAGAGACGGAGAGAGAGAATCCCACGCAGGCCCCCACACTGTGAGCACAAGAGTGTAAGATCATGACCTGAGCCGAAACCAAGGGTCAGACACTTAACTCACTGAGCCACCCAGGCATCCAAGGGAATAATGTCATAGATAGCAGTGCAGTAAGGTGAAGACTTGGCTGAAGAGGAGGAGGAAGAGGTATGTAGCACACTGCATTTCCAGTGCAAGAATGATAAAAGTTTGGAAATCTGACTCAGAACATTCAGGAGACAATAGCTTTTTAAACAATTAGTTTATTTTCGATATTTTTTTCTGTGTTTTAAACTTTTATAGGTAGCTTCTCATTCAGCTCTAAAGTCCAATATCTCCCTATTTTATCTTATTGCCTGATGTTTCATAGTGATTTAAATTAATACGTAATTATCCATTTTAAATTGCTTTTCTTCCCCATTTCTTAAAGCATTCTAAGATTTTTCATTAAATGACAATTCATATAATAGGGTATTATTTTAAGCCTCTCTTTTATAGGAAAAGGTTATATAACATTATTCTTACCACCATGTACTTTTGTATGATTCCAAGTCTGAAAATGGAATTGTTACCTACCGATTTAAATATAAAGAATGTATTGATTGCACACTAAACATTTTGTCAGAATACTTTTACAAAATAACTACCTTTTGTGAAAATCGAAGATTTCCTTGTTACTGCCTTTCTGAATCCCTAAAACATACAATTGAAAGGCTTCTTTTAGAAATGCAGAATCTTATTAACATGGAAAGAGGATTGTAACCAGGTATGTTGTTTAAGTACAAATGAGTACTTTGGTTCTCTAATACTTAAAAATTCCAAAATAATCATTTGTGATAGACCATTATGAGTGTGGACAGAAATTCCTTCCCTGTTAGTCATTCTGTCATCCTAATTCCCATCAATTTAATTGCTGAATTATCATCCAGCTTATCACAAAAAAGTAAAATAAATAGATAAATATACTATATTAAAATAAACTGGTGAAAAATAATAAAATTTGTCAAAAGACAAAAATTTCACCATTAGCCTTACCATTTTAGTCACAGGGCTATCTCACAGCAGCCACTTAGAACATTTAAAAACTGCTCACTTCACTGTTAAAGAAAACAAGGAGCCAAACATCACCAAAAATGCTATGGTAACCAGCAATATTAAAGGGAAAACCAAAATTTAAATCAAAATAACACTATGTGACAAAATACCACAAAACATAAATAGATTGTTCAAAAAAAGGGGGTGGAGGGATAATTAGTAGAGTAAGACCTGTTAAACAGAAATAAAAACTTCTATTAAAATTCCTTGAAAAATTCAACGGTAATATGTTTTCAATTAAAAGAACAGGGTGGAAAAAATATCAAATAGAAAACATATATGATACTGAATATAATTAGAGATAGATGATAGATGATCAATGGACAGCTAGATTATAGCTAGCTAGCTAGATTAACAAACAAATATTACCCAAAACATGGGTAGGTTGGAAATCTGTGAAGACTTTCCCAGGCTTTATCTTTGCAGAGAAAAAGACAAGGATATGAGGAGAAAACTGTGAGATAATAACTATCCATCATGAATGTCGAATATCTGATAAGTAGCAGTTATAGAAAGTGAACTGAAAAATGGAAGAGAGAACATTGCCTAAGATATATATAAAGGCAGTGTTGTAGAACAGAAGGTAATCTATAATAATGGTTTCATATTAATATTTATAGACATTTTTTAAAGTTTATGATATTTTTAAGGGAAAAAGTAAAGAAAGAAGTAAAAAACAATAAAATAAGGAACAGAAGGTGATGTCATGGTTGCAAAGGTAAGTATTTCTCAAAGAAGGGAGTGGGCAACTATATCAAGTAACAAGGGCAGGTAAAGCTACATGAGTACAGAAAGGTACCCACTGCATTTAGCATTCATCAGCCATTTCCATTTCTGGTATCACATGTTTAAGCATGATGGAGGGTATAAAAATGACTCTGTAACTAGACTAGGAAATGAGGGAAATCAAGAATAGTAAATTCAATGTCACGATAACTGTTAAAATATTTTGATTTGGAGTAGACTTGAGATATAGTAGATACAAGTGAAAAAGTTTCTATATTTTATGGAGATTCATGAGTTGTGTGTATTTTATTAAAAGAAGAAACTTAAGAATATTCAAACTTTGATGGGACAGACTAAAAGAGGAGATGTTGAAGAAAAGACACTTTGGGAAAAATAAACTAATAATAGTTTAAGGAAATCAAACTAAGTAAAATTTTTCATATGTTCAATACTGTAATAAAAACATAATTCCCAAGCTACTCATCATTTTTTATATGGTTTATGCTATAATGATGCCTAGAGTCTCTTTATTCAGAGCAGGAAAATTAAACCCTCTCAATTTTCATAACATATTAACAAAAATATGTCACTTTTTACATGAGCTCTTTTGTATAACCATCCTCAGTACAACTAGTGTTCTAGCCCAAATGACTCATCAATCATATTTTCACAAATATTTCACAAAATAAGATGATTCCCCCCATTTGAGAAATTCTGGTAGTAACTATGAAAATCATGGAAATTTTCACATATATGCATATATACATGTTCAAATATATATTTATATTCATATTGATATGTACATATACCCTTGAAATTGATCCTAAACAATGCAGGAGCTGGGGTGCTGACACCCAACCATGCAGGCAAAAATCCACGTATAACTTTTGACTCCCCAAAAACTTATCTACTAATAGCCCACTTAGGACTGGAAGCCTAACTGCTACGGTAAACAATCAATTAATATATATTTTGTATGTTAAATATATTATATACTATAATCTTACAATAAAGTGGGCTAGAGAAAAAAATGTCATTAAGAAAATCATAAGGAAGAGAAAATACATTTCTGGCACTCTACTTATCAAAAAATACCTGTCTGTAAGTGGACCTGTGTAGTTCAAACTCACATTGTTCAAGAGTCATAAATGATAATGATGATCAATAGATACATAGATAGATGATAGATAGATATGACTTAAAATGAAAAAAACATTTTTGAAATATATAAGTTGTTGGAAGGAAAGACTGTTCTATTTAGCACTTTACCTAGAAGAGAGTGCTACAGATAGTTAATTGATGAATATTGTAAAATAAATTATTAAACGAACATACAATGTTCAGGGAAAGGAAAATAGACAACTATAATGTGGACATTTTTAAAAGATGTATCATATATTTATTACAATACCAATAAAAAAATCAAAAGAGGAGCGCCTGGGTGGCTCAGTTGGTTAAGCATCCGACTTCGGTTCAGGTCATGATCTCATGATTCATGAGCTCAGCGCACTCATTGTAGGGCTCTTTGCTGACAGCTCAGAGCCTGGAGCGTACTTCAGATTATGTCTCTCTCTGCCCCTCCCCCATTCACATTCTGTCTGTCTGTCTGTCTCTCTCCCTCTTAAATATAAACATTTTTTAATCAAAAGAAATAAATTTAGAAAATTTACGGAATTTGTACATACAATGTGTGCATATAATTATTGAATACATCTACAGAAAAATATTAAAACATTTTAAATTCTGATAATTTAAACTGGAGGATACTGTGGCAGTTCAGTGGAAAAGGATAAACTTAAAACCATGTCTTTGTGTGTGTGTGTGCACAAGTGTTTTACATATATGCAACATCATATGTATGATATGCAAGAATGTATAAAAGTTATAACAAGATACCTATGATATTATAATTACTGAAGGATGAAAGGATTTGTGATATATTGTATAAAAGAAAAGAAATTATGCTCCTACTTCATATGGTCAAACGGGTTAAAATATGGGAAAAGTGTTTAAAAGTAAGGAAAAAAAAATCACCAGAAAATAATGATAAAAACATTGAAGTATGTTTATTTATTTACAGAGTATAAAATAACCCTCTCTGCAAAAGAAAAAGTGAATATATAAATTAAATGACTGATAGATTTTATTTTATTTTGATCTAAAATTTATTCATTCTTAAATGCAAGAAACAATTATTTATAGAAGAAAATATAACCAATATGATTTAATACCTGCATTTAACATTATTTTAGTATAAGTTTTGTATATAAACAGACACATACACACTTTTAAGTGACAAAGAAAGCTTAAAATTCAGAAGAAAACAGGCAAATAATACAAAAAGAAAATACAGAAAATGGATCCAAATGACCCACAAACATTAAAAAAAAAGCTGCCTTACTCATAAAAAATTACAAATGCAAAAAATAGCATTATAATAGGTATAATGTTTTCACAAATGTGTTTTGTGGACCTGAGAACATTAAATATAGTTTATTACTTTGTTTTGAATGTAATTGCATGGAGGGATACTGAAAACTTAATACTTTAATTATCTTTTGGAACTTTTCTGTGCTACTCACTGAAAAATCTATTCAGTAAATGTTGTTCTGGAACCAATACATTTTTTAATATTCCCAAATCATAAAAAATAGAAGGAAATTCCAAGTGTGCTTATTACCTTTCACCCCTCTTTTTTTCTGGCTCTTACCTGCCCTGTGATGTTTAGGGTGAAAGAGACAAGAGGAATCCACTGCCATTACATCCTGCTAAACTCACTGTCATAATGACCTAACTCCATATTCATGATTCAACATATTGCAATTTAAGGTCTTTACCAAACCAGTGAAAGTGCCTTTACTCAGATAACAATGATTTCATATTGAAAAATCTAATAAACTTTTTTTTTAATTTCTCAGCTTACTAGCTCTTTTTGTAATTGCTTATTCTCTTCATCACTTGTTAAATTTCTTTGGCTCTTGCAACAATAATGTTTTCTTCATTTTAAGTTTTCTGTACCTGCATGAGCCTCTCCTTTCTTTATAATTTCTTCTTATTCATTAAGATCTATATTTATAATCTATTATTCATAATCAAGTATCATAATATTAAATCCATGAAAACCTAAGACATTATTATATCAGGCATAAAGGATGACAAAAAATCGGATGATTCTGTTGCTCTTGCGTGTCCAAAATGTTCAGAATTTTGTGTCAGGAGAAGCACATCCTATTGCAAATACCTGACCAAACTAATAAACAAGTTTTCACTAATTAGAATAATGAATTATGTTCAGTCAGGATAAAAAGAAAGTTATTGTAGATAAGCCTTAGTAGTCTCTGTAATAAGACTCAAATAGTTTGTGATTTATAAAATATGACATTTTAATCCAAAGTGTTTCTGTTGAATTAAATTAATCATTACTATTGTTTCCAACTGTACAAGGCTTCCATCAAAATGTAAGTTTTAAAAAAAGGAAAATCTGGGGCGCCTGGGTGGCGCAGTCGGTTAAGCGTCCGACTTCAGCCAGGTCACGATCTCGCGGTCCGTGAGTTCGAGCCCCGCGTCGGGCTCTGGGCTGATGGCTCAGAGCCTGGAGCCTGTTTCCAATTCTGTGTCTCCCTCTCTCTCTGCCCCTCCCCCATTCATGCTCTGTCTCTCTCTGTCTCAAAAATAAATAAACGTTAAAAAAAAAAAAAAGGAAAATCAGAAAAACAATAAACCAGTAAGATTTTTGCTTCCTCTTAAGATTATTTTGAAAGAAATCTTGAGGTTTTTATCGAGGGGTGGTACTAATGCTACAGAAATCTTTGTACTTTAAAATTTTCAAACTTTCTAATTCAGGAAATGCCTTTTGTTGGGTAAATTATTATTCTCTAGATGATTAAGAAGGCAAAGAATAATAAAATATCTTTTCCATCTGCCTGAGAAGCAGACATTACTATGTAAAAGCTAACAATTTTCTCCTAGTTCATTAGGTAGAGTAACTGTTATTAAAAACACATTGTGCAATGAAGATGGAAGAGTAAGAAAGATAAAATATCCATTCTGTCCAGTCCAATAGTTTCTATTCTGGCAAATTCGTATCAAAGAATAGAGAAGAAGCTTAAATCTACCTGGGCCAAAATTTGAAACACACACACACACACACACAGGAGTTAATGCTTCTTCAAAAAATTTTATTACCTTGCTTCATTAAATGATTGACATTTATTTTAGGCTCAGAGTAACTGTGAAATTTAGGATTTAGTCATTAAAAATAAAAACCACCAATGGAAATGCAGGCAAGTATAAAGGAGAACATACGAAACAAAAAAAAAATGTATGTGTGTGTGTGTATATATATATATATGTGTGTGTGTGCGTGTGTATTGTGTCTGTATATATATGCATATATGTGTGTATATATATATATATATTTCTAGCTGAAGTAGATAATTAATATCAGATTATGTTTATAGTAAGAGTTGTCTTTCATAGTCAGAATAACCTTTAATTTCTGACTTGAAAATAATATCTGAAATAATTTTCTAGAAAAAAAATCTGTATGTATTCAAGATCTTAATGATCCATGTGTGGGCTAAATCAAATTCCCAAATTTAACATGGGACACAAATAAGTTCCCTTTGAAGAGGTTAATCTAATTGGAGCTATCAATTAGGAAGATTAAAGGAAAGCCTGAAATGCAGAGCAGTTGTCTCTGATTTTGGTATTTTCCTAGCATACATGTAAAGATCTTCCTTGACTTATTCTGGTAAATCCATTGTAAATTGAAAATATTGGAAAACTCATTTAATACACCTCACCTACTGAACATCATAGTTTATCCTAACCTACCTTAAACTTGCTCAGAACACTTATATCAGCCTACAATTGGGCAAAATCATCTAATGTGAAGCTTGTTTTATAATAAAGTGTTGACTACTGTGCTGAAAGTGAAAAACAGAATGGTTGTATGGGTACAGAATGGCTGTGAGTGTATGGATGGTTTACTCTCATGATTGCATGGCTGCGTGGGTGCTAAGGCTGCTGCCACTGCCCAGCATCACAAGATTGTATCATATCATATATCACTAGCCTGGAAAAAAGAAAAAGGAAAGTTAAAAGTTGAACTACACTTTCTACTAAATGCATATCGCTTTTGCACCATCGTAAAGTTGAAAACTCCTAAGTTGAAACATTAAGTCACGGTCCTTCTGTAAATGGGAAGGATCACCTAGAAAGGGAATGTATACAAAGAGATGATGATTAAGCACTAATATTGAGAAGCTAGTTAGAGCATAAGCTTGCACTGGAAGAAGAGGGCCTAAAGAGTAATAAGAAAACCCGTGATACTTCTGAAGGCAAGAGAGAGAGTTGTATTAAAAAGGAAAAAATGCTACCTATGTCAATTGATGCTGATAAGGTTTAGGAAGAGAGGAAGAAGTTTTTACTGTATGTAGTAAGATGGAAATCATGCAGGGCACCTGGGTGGCTCAGTCAGGTAAGCATCTGACTTTGGCTCGTGATCTTGTGGTTCGTGAGTTCGAGCGCCATGTTGGGCTGAGCTGACAGCTCAGATCCTGGAGCCTGCTTCAGATTTGTGTCTCCCTCTCTCTTTGCCCCTCCCCTCTCATACTTTGTCTCTCTTTCTTTCAAAATTAAATAAACATAAAAAAAAGATGGAAATCATGCCCACACAGGTCAGAGCAGTTTTGATATGTTAGGGATGGAAACAATCAGCCAGTGGAAATCAGTTTCACTCTTCACATATTGTTTACACTCCATCCAAACATTCACCAATTCCTGCTAGATTTATTTCCTGAATATATATCAAATCTATCATTTCCTTTACATCTCTGCTTCCAGCGCCTTTGTTCAGATCCTCATCAAACAAGGATTATTCTTTTCAACATTATTCTAGAACTTTCTTGATTGATAATCTATGTTCCAATTTTGTCTTCATTTAACACATTCTCCAAATTAGCACTGATCTTTCTAACACGAATATGCAGATCTAATCTAATAAAACCTATTATATTATGCTAATATAATCCATGCCTTCAGAACAAAAATTCATACTACCTAATGTCAAATAGATGTCATCCATAATCTGGCCTCTAAACTCTCCATCACCATAAATGTGCCTGACTTTCCTGCCTTAAATCTTATTTTCAAGCCAACCATTGCATTTTTATCACAAGTTTTTTATTCTTTATAAAGAAGTGTTCTTTGCTCAGGAGGTTATTTTATGTGCACTATCCTCCCTTCTTCCTTTACTCTCCATTTACTTTTTAAACTTGAACTGATGTTTCGAGAATTAACTTTTTTTTTACTCATAAAAGTCAATCTTTCCTCATAGCATCTGCAAGATTGTTCTTTGATGATGTTTTGTGTAAATATCTATCCCTGAAATTAACATATGATTTTTTTTTTTAGTTTTTAGGCTATGTGATTTTTTTTTTTGGATGGTTAATTTTAATGGGGCAATCGACTAAGCCACAGGATATTCTGATTGATGGTTAAACATTATTTCCAGGTGTGTACTGAGAGTGTTTGAGAATGAGATTTGCATTTGAATTGGTGGACTGAGTAAAGCAGATGGCTCTCTCCGCTGTGGGTAGGGGTGATCCAATCCTCTGAGGTCCTGAAAGAGGAAGGTTGAATTTGTTCTGTTTGACTTTTGACTGGAACATCTATCTTCCCCTGCCCTCAGTGCTCCTGGTTCTTATGCCTTTACTGTGTGAATAGAATCTGCACCTATGCCTCTCTAGTCTTAGGTCTTTAAATGACAGCACTGGCTTTCCCGGGTCCCCAGGTTGCACACAGCAGTTGATAGAACTTCTTAGCCTCCATAATCACATGAGCCGATAAGTTAAAACAAACCTCTTTATATATAGTAGTATTCTATTAGGTCTATTTCTCTGCAGAACCATAATGCAGTCTGTTTCTCTCACTCCCTATGCACGTGGATTTTTCATTTTGTATACCTTTAGTCACTGGTATAGTGACATACATGTTAGAAGCTCAACAATTATTGAATGACAAATGGGTTGTTAGGTGGTGTATAACAAAAGGCTAAACACATTATCTAGGATGGAATGACAAATAGTAGGGCTTTAGGAGAAAAGGAAACAAAGTCAAAACAAAATTAACATGTCCCTAATAAATTTATGATATTTTAATATTAATGTTAGCATAATTTCATTTTGATGCTTACTTATTTTTTACTTTCCCAAATACTATGTTCTTTTAAGTGCTTTATAAATATCTTATTTTGAGCCAAATATTCATTATCTTAAATAATTAGAAAAAAAGAGATTTAACCCTTTTGAATATCTATTATTTCAGATATGAAAAGAGAAAGAAGTATGCATTTTAATACTTGCCTACATAAAATAATATGACCTAATTTATCTGTATCTACTCAGTAAATTCAATTCTAAATAATAAACAAAGAGAATGTGAATAGGTTTTCAGTTGGTTTAATTTTAGATCTAAGTTATAATGAAATAACAAAAACAGTATTTTTCTTTGTCTACTTTGTGGCTTTCTATCATGAAATACTTTCTTGTACCCAGACTTTCAATTGAAGTTAATTACTTCTTTGATTATAGCAAACATTTGATGCAGTTTCTATTTCACTGAAACAATTTCCATAAAAGTAAAAGAAAATAAAAACATAAATTGTCTTGCCAAGCATGAATTTACCATTTATATACACAACTTTGGTAAACTCATATTCAAAAAGAGGTATAAATTGTTGAGTTTATTTATTCATGACATGTGTTTTCATTACAATATAATCTAATTTTATCTGTGAAGCATTTGGGGGTTAATGATCCTGAGAGCACATATAGGAAGCAATATTCTGACAGTTTCAGGAGACATGAAACTATTATTCTTTAGAACAAGATAAATACTAGTATTACTATTACTACTACAAGCGATAATAATAATCAACATTGTAGTTTAATTTTTATGGATTTCAATGTGAAAACAATTTTATTTTTGTAAAATACAATATGGCTAGTGGTTATTGCCCACTTCATCCTCCATATCTTATTCCATGTAAGAACTGTAGGAAAACTTCTTAGAGTTAAATATAGCAATAATTAAGGGCAAGATCTGGTTTTCAGTCATATTATCTATAAATATGTAAAGTTTATGGTATCTTTCTCCTAAGTATGTTAAGATGATTTGGTTTAATATAAACTATGTTTCACCTACTTCTACAAAATTATTTAAATTTTTTAATGTTTATTTTTGAGAGAGACAGACTGTGATGGGGGAAGGGCAGAGAGAGAGGGAGACAGAATCTGAAGCAGGCTCCAGGCTCTGAGCTGTCAGCCCAGAGCCCGATGCTGGGCTCGAACTCATGAGCCCTGAGATCATGACCTGAGCCGAAGTCAGATGTTTAACCAACTGAGCCACCCAGGTGCCCCCTAGAGAATTATTTAGATACACTAGAATTATCCTTAAAAAAGAATAGTTTTAGAATTAATTGTCTGTGTATTTTTCAACTAAGAAGGGTTTTTTTAAATATAAAGTTCAAGATCCTGCAGAAAATACATGAAGTCCAATTGTATTAACTTTTTCTGCATGCTTTAGTTTCCTTAAATGAAAATATTCACATAAAATACTTTATGAAGACATATATTCATTTCTTTGGGGAGAAAAAAGGAAAAGGAGAATTGCGGAGAGAAATAATAGATTTTTCATTTTATAAAAAACTAACAAGTTGATTACTACTCTATAGTATTGCCATGATCTTGTTTACTTTACATTCAATCTATACCCTTTTCTAGCTTCTTAAAAACAAAACAGATGAATATATGGGAGGGGGAGAAACAGAGAGAAAGGGAAACAAACCATAAGAGAACAACAATAGAGAACAAACTGAGGGTTGATGGAGAGAGGTGGGTGAGGGATGGGCTAAATGGCTGAAGGGTATTAAGGAGGGCGCTTGTGATGTGCACTGGGTGTTGTATGTAAGTGATGAATCACTGAATTCTACTCCTGAAACCAATATTGCACTATATGTTACCTAACTAGAATTTAAATAAAAATTGGAAAGGGAAAAATAGAATTTTAAACATTTCCTTTGCAACATGGTATTTTCTACCATAAGCACTTACTGTTAAAATTTGTCCTTGTGTGGTATTTTTGTTGCATGCACAATCCATAATAGGTTGTGTTATCATCTTCATTCAATTCAACATAATGTTATTTCTCTAGTGATTTCTTTCTTGGCCTGCATATTCCTCAGATATATGTTTTTTTTTAATTCCACATACTTGGGGATTTTCCAAATGTCATTCTGAAAATAATTTCTAATTATTTCTGATTGGGCAGGGAAAGCAGTTTGTAAATTATCAACCCTATCAAATTTATTGAGATCTATTTCATTGAAACCATGTAGTCTAATTTGGTAAATGTCCTATTTGCATGCTGCAATTTTGAGTGGAGTGTTCTAAATATGTAAATTAGTTCAAGTCTTCTTATATTTTCACTGATTTTGAGTATGTGTGTCAAATTGTCCTGTCACTTATTCAGACTGTTTAAATTCTCAACTATCATGGTGGATTTGTCTATTATTTCAATTCTTATGGATTTTCTTTGAAGAATTTTATGTGCATATATATTTATATTTTTATAAACTCTGGTTTTCAAGAAATATCCCATCTTATTCCTCATAATATTCCTTGATTTTCAATCTACTTTGAAAATATGTTGTCACTTCAGAGAAAGACAGGTATCATATGTTTTCACTCATCTGTGAAACTTGAGAAACAACAGAAGACCATGGGGCAAGAAAAAAAATAATTTCGAACAGAGAGGGAGGCAAACCATAAGAGACTCTTAAATACAGAGAACAAACTGAGGGTTGATGAGGGGGCAGTGAAGAGGGGAAATGGGTGATGGATACTGAGGAGGGCACTTGTTGGGAGAAGCACTGGGTGTTGTATGTTGAACCACAGGAGTCTACTCCCAAAGCCAAAGCACACTGTATGTTAGTTAACTTGACAATAAGTTATATTAAAAAAAAGAAAGAAAATATGTAGCCACTTCAGAGTGGGGTTTATTTTTCCAGTTAAACTTACATCTTTATGTTTAAAATGAATTTTTTTATAGAATTACGTAGTTGGAAGTTGCTTTTTTATGTGCTCTGTCTTTAGAGTGTTTTTACGAACTACTTCATTGTGAATAAGGTATCATTTTATGATGTTTTACATTTGTCTCATTATCTCAGTTCCTTTTTATCCTTTTCTTGCCTTCTTTTGGATTATTTTTAATAATTTCCTTTTTATCTTCACTATGGGTTTAGTGGCTATATCTCTCTGTTTTTTTACTGCTTCACCCAGGGTTTGAATATATACTTTTAACTTTTTGCTGTCTACTTTCAAATAATGTGCAAAGTATACATTATCTAGTATTATACATAATCCATAGTATCTTTCTCCTACTATCCCTTGTGCTTTGTTTATTATGTATTTTATTTATGTGTATATTACAAACTTCACATTGTAATTATGTTGCTGTAAAACATTATAATTTAAGGAAATTTGACAAAATTATCAAAAGTCTTTTAGGTTTACTTATATGTTTGTCATTACCAGAAATCTTTACTCATGAGTATAGGTTAAATTTTCCACTTGCACTCATGTTCTTCTGTATCATTTTATTCCTGCCTAAAGAACTGTCATTACCATATTTTTGGAAATGAGTTTTACTGACAATGAATACTCTCAGCTTTTTTTTTCCTGAGAAAGTCTCTATTTCATCTTCATTTTTGAATGGCATTTGAGACCTTATTGAATCCTAGTCAGCTAAGATATTCCTCACTACTTCAAAGATTGCACTGCATTGACCTTTGCCTTGCACAGCTCTTACCAAGAAATCTATCACTTTCACTTATTTTTCTGTAAGTAATGAGTCATTTGCCTCTGGCTGCTGTTAACATTATTCCTTTATTACTGATTTGCTCTCTTTATGCCTATTTAAATAGAAAGAATGATTTTTAAAATTCTGTGGCTCTTATTAAAGATCATCTTGGATAATACTGACCTTTGGCAAGCCATACTTATATGTGTATACACACAAACATATGTATATACAATATATACATATATACACAAATATATATACACAATATGTATACGTATATGCAAATATATGTGTATATATGTATATATATTTGTTTCAACTTCTTAATGTTTAAAAAAACTGTAAAATGTTTAATTGATTTCCATCAAAATGGGTAGAAACATATGGATGGATTTGACATTAAAATAATGAGTCCTCTAATCCATACAATTGGTAAACGTTTTTTCCACATTATTTGTTTTCTTGTAGAAATGTTTGGTATGTTTTTATGTTAACCTTGCCCTTCTTTTATTAGGTTGACTCTTAAGGACTAAATTTTTTGGATACTACTACCAAATCAATATAATTTCTATCTTCTTCTGATTTATAAATGCAATAGATTTTCCTGTTTTGACTGGGCATTCAGTGTAAGAATTATTGTGTTGGAGATATACCATTTTTTTATGTTTTGGGATTGTATTTCTATATACATGCACCCATGCCTCAAATAACTTTTATGCTAATCATATTCTATGTGCATATTATATGTATGTATATTTATATATGCATTATTATATATTATTTATATACTGTTAACATATTTATAAACACATTTTGATTTTATTAATGAATACAAATAATTTTTATGTTCAGGACTTGACAACACATAAGAGGCATTCTATATAGTATTCTCTATTTAAGTCAAGAAAATGCACACACTACCCAGCAATTCACTTTTAACTGGATATTCAACAAAAATGTACCTGAATGTATAACAACTTAATGGGACATGAATGAAAGTATTGATATCTGCTGTATGAATAGTAAACCCAAAGCAAAAACAACCCAAATGTCCATCAACAGTAGAAGGTTTATACAAATATGGTTTATTCATATAAAAGGACATTATATAGCAACAAAAATAAACTATAGCTAACCTAGAATGAAAAGTGCTTGCCCACAATAACCAAGGCATAGGAACACCTACTACATATATTCCAGTACATTATATTTAAAGCAGGTGGATCAGTGATGTCACTCCATTGCCTTGTAGATGGCAAAGCTTTAGACAAAAATCTATCAGTTTTATCACTATTTATCTGTAAATAGTACATCATTTTCCACAGGTTTTTTTTTTTTTTTGTAAGTTAACAATATGGTTATCTGGAGAGGAAGGTGAGGTTAGTTATGAAGATGGGCATGGGGCGGTGTTACTTGGTTTTGACAACATCTATTTTGTGATGTAAGAAAGTAAGTATAGATGTATTCGTTTTGCAGCGATGTGTTGAGTTCTTCATGTTTTTAGTACAACATTATGCATACATGTTATAGGCAATTTAAACATCTTTAAATAACAGAAAGTTATTTCAAACATACACAGAGGTATTTTGCACATGTGCAGCTATGTATACATACATATCCTCCTTTCTTTCTTATAGGAAACATACTCTGCATCATGTATAAGATCTTTTTTATATATGACAATACTTTAAAAATATGCTTCTATATTAGTTTATAATTGTGTACCAAGGTGATCTCATTTAAAAAATGTATATATCTTCAAGATTAAGCAAGTGTCTTAAATTAGTATAATGTGTTAATCACATTAGATGTTTATTTGTTCTGCATGAAAAATGTATTATTACACACTGGGTTCTCAGATTGGTACATAATTACATAGCCTGTTTTGCCATTTCACTGATAATAAGTCTTTGTGTATACAGTGAGCTGAGAGATAAATTCTTAGAAATGACATATGTCATAAAAATAAATATTAAAAGTTTTAATAGAGGGATGCCTGGGTGGCTCAGTCAGTTAAGTGTCTGACTTCAGCTCAGGTCATGATCTCACAGTTTGTGACTTCGAGACCCGCTTCAGGCTCCGTGCTGACAGGTCAGAGCCTGGAGCCTGCTTTAGATTCTGTGTGTCTCCCTCTCTCTCTGCCTCTTCCCTGCTTGCACTCTGTGTCTCTGAAAAATAAAATAAACATTAAATTGTTTTTTGAAAAAGAAAAAAGTTTTAATAGATAACGCAAAATTCATCTTCTTGATTGATTAAACATTCATTCCTATCAGTAATATAAATGGGTAACTCTTTACAAATAGTCTCCCTAAACTAGGTAATTAGCAAAGTGTATTTTTAAATCTAATAGGCAAAATTTGGTCACATATTGTGGCTTAAACATACAATCTGCTTTTTATTAAGGAAGAGATTAGACATACACATCACATACAAATAACAAATAACAAATAACATTTTTTGTCAGTATAAAGTGATTCCTTTTCACATTTCATTATTTCTCTGCTTGGTTATTTATATTTTTCTTAATTATTTTGTGTGCAATGTTGAAAGCATAAGACTAAAATTTCCTATGAGAGAAATTATACTATTGTGTCTTTAATACCAATACTTCTTTAGTAACATAAGCTTACTATTGATGCCAGATGTCATACTTAGACCTTAATACTATAATTCGTTCACAGTGGCTTTCTATTCATTTTTCAATTCATGAAGACACAATGCCACATATTCATGCATAAGAAAATATCAAACTATGATCACCACAAAGAAACTCTTAATTCAAGGAGTACATGGGTGGCTCAGTCAGTTAAGCGTCTGACTTCAGCTCAGGTTGTGATCTCAAAGTTGGTGAGTTCGAGCCCAGCATCAGGCTCTGTACTGACAGCTCAGAGCCTGGAGCCTGCTTCGAATTCTGTGTCTCCCTCTTTCTTTCTGCCCCTCCGCTGCTCATTCTCTCTCTCTGTCTCTCTATCAAAAATGGATTAACATTAATAATGTAAAAAAATAAATAAATAAAAGAAATTCTTAATTCAAGACATGCTTACCTGAAATAAGTTTTGTATATTGTACATCCTTGGATAAATAACCTGACTGACTTGCTTAATACTTACTATGTCTAAATATATACTTATTCTTAATATGCCTAATGTGTAATAGCATTGCTTTTACAAACCCTACTGCCAATAATAATGAAAATAATAACAAAAACAACATCACATAGCTCGCACATGTTTTGAATCAAGTCTAATTAGATGTATCTAATGGAAGATGCTGCTGTTTAATTGCACAGAAGTATTGGTAGAATTATATAAGGATAAAGATTAATAACAAAAATAAGTACTGTGTAGACAAATATTAAAAGATCATTTTTTAATGCTTATTTATTTTTGAGAGAGTGAGAGAGACAGAACACGAGCGGGGGAGGGACAGAGACAGAGAGGGAGATGCAGAATCTGAAGCAGGCTCCAGGCTCTGACCTGTCAGCACAGAGCACAACCTGGGGCTCGAACACAAGATAGCAAGATCATGACCTGAGCTGAAGTCAGACACTCATCCGACTGAGCACCCAGGCTCCCAAAAAGATAATTTTTAATACAGTTTAATGGAAGGTCAAATAATATCCTTTTTGCTTTCACATACCAAAACATTTTTGACCATGTTATTGGGTTTATACTTTATAATATTAAATATTGACGATAATGAAATGGAGTTTAATCAAGAAAAATCTCATATTGTTTATTATCCTACAATTAAACAATTCCCTGGAAGCTTATGCACAAGTAAAGCTATAAAATTTATAAAACAGCAGGGATCAGAACAGCATGTAACTTTAGTCACTTAACAACACTAGTTGACAAATATTTTCTGTTAGTAATATCTACATTATTGTGTAAACCACCAAACAGTATTTTATACATTGGAGTTCAGAGTAAAATATAATGGCAGCTAAATGTAAAAAAGGGGAATTAAATTATAATAGTAAAATCTTATGTACATAGAAATATGTTCATTAGAAAGCATATTCCCTTTCTACATTTCTGCAACTAATTAGACTAATTAGGCACCTTTACATTCTTATCATACTTCAATGATTAGTAAATTGAATAGTTTACGCTATAAGTTCAAGTAATATCCAAAGTTTTTAATGTGTATTCTACTTAAAAATAGTTACCTTTACATTTAATTGAAAACATCACATATGTCACTAGTGTGCCTCTGATTCTGCAGATGGACTTATACTTGCCCTAACAAAGAAGATATTGATTGTGGCAGCATCTAAGCAAAGCTTCCATTTAGCGACACATTTCATGTTCTAGTGTTTGTTCTCATATTGTATCCCCCCACAGGAAACTCTAATCCCAATTTTTCAAGTTCCAACATCAGTGCCAACTTTTCCAGCCAGCATCATCAAACATGATCAAGAAGCTAATGGTACTCTCTGTGTTTCCAAAGTACTTGATCATGACTGTTACTTGATCACACCTCTGCTATGGCATCTACTGCACCATAGTACGATTTATCTCTGTCTGTTGATCAAGGACCTCCTTGGAAACAGGGATGAAGCCTTAGTCGCATTCACGTCGCTTCCTCTAGCTTGGTGCAGTGCCTTTTGTAGTCATCCTCATTGACTTACTAAAAGACTTATTGGACTACATAGATGGAACTCATAAAGGAGAATTTTCACCAAAATCTTCATACATTACCTATTATTATGCTCCCTCCCCAAATAATCAAGCATAATTTTTATTGACAGAGAAGTTATATTTGCTGGTATTGATTTATTCTGTGGTTTCATTTAACACACACACATACACACACACACACACATTAAAATTATTTTGCACGCTGTCCTTTAAAAAATGTTGCTTCACGAGTAAATTAGAAGGAATTAGCTTTTTATTTTGATAGTTTTCATCATTGCTGAGGTATAACTTTGAATAATAAATCACACATATTTCAAGTGAATACTATGATGGATTTTGACATGAATATGCATTTATAACACCATCTCCACAATCAAAATAATGAATAATATCCATCACTCCAAAAAGTTACCTTTGACCCTTTGGACCCTTTGACCCTTTGGAACCCCACATCTGATCCAGTCACCTTATGTTAAGGCAATTACTGATCTTTCTGAAATTATTTATCAGTTTGCATTATTTAAAACTTTATATACATAGAATAATGAAATATGTGCTTTTGTTGGAATACTTTTTTATTGAAGTGCAATTGAGAAACTGCATTACATTCATTTCAAGTGTACAACATAATGATTCAACATTTTTATGCATTGTTAAATACAAATATCAGATACATTGTGGAAAGATCACAAAGTCTACTCACCGTCTGTCACTATACTGTTAACATTTTTTTTTCTTTTGATGAGAACTTTTAAGATTTACCTTCTTGGAACTTTCAACTTCTCAATACAATATTATTGATTACAGTCCTCTTGCTGCACATTACATTCCCATGACTTATGTTATAAACGGAAGTTTGTACCTCTTGATCTCCTTCACACGTTCGCCCATCCCTTATCCCTTTCCCTCTGGCAAACACCAGTCTATTCTCTGTATCCATGAGTTTTGTTTTGTTTTGTTTTGCCTGTTTACTTCTTTTATTTTTTTTTAGATTGCAGATTAAGTGAAATCATGTAATATTTGTCTTTCTCTGTCTGGTTTATTTCATTGGCATAATGCTCTCAAGGTCCATCCATGTTGTTACAAATGGCAAGATTTCATTCTTTTTTAAAGCTGTGAAGTATTCCATTGTGTGTGTGTGTGTATACCACACCTTTTTAAATCCATTTATCCATAGGTAGATATTTAGTTTGTTTCCGTATCTTGGCTATTATAAATAATGCAGCAATGAATGTAAGAGTTCCTATTGTCTGAGATCTTTCATTCAGCATAACTGCTTTTTAATGTATATGTACCTTAGTAGTTTTATATATTATAATTTATTCACCTATTGATAGACATTTTGGGTAATTTCATTTTTTGACTATTACAAATAAAATGAATATTTGTGTACAAAAATATTGGCTTCTTATATTCCATTTTTTACATTTTTAAAATAAATGCCTATTCAAATATCCCTTTTTTATTATGTGAAAGGACATTAATTATTGGTTCAATTTATTATTCAGATATACGCCTATTCAGATTATTTATTTTACCTCACATGGTATTAGGTTGTTCATGTCTTTCAAGGAAGTGTTCATAATTTTCTTTTACTATACTTTTGATATCCATGCAATAAATATTGATGACATCTCTCATTTCTGATATTATTACTTTGCATTTTCTCTATTATTTTCATGGTTACCCTCACTAGAGGTTTATCAATTCATTATCTATCTTAGAAAATAAATTTTGCTTTTGATGAATTCACTATGATTTTCCTGTTGTCAATTCTGTTGATTTCTGTTCTAATTTTTATTATTTCTTTGCTTCTGTTTGTTTGAGACTTAAATTTCTGTTCTCTCTTTCCTCTATTATGGTGGGAGTTTATGTTATTGAAATCAGATCTTTTATCTTTTCTAGAATAGGCAAGTAATGGTATAAATTTTCCTGTAAGCATCACTTTCTCTGCATTTCACAAGTTTTGATGTTATATGTTCATCTTAATTTTGTCCAAAGTGTTTAGTCTCTCTAGAGACTTCTTTGGTCTATACATTATTTAAAATATGGTGTTCAATCTCCAAATATTTGAAGGTATTTCAGCCTAGTTTAATTGATTTCTAGTTTAATTTCATAGGTGTCTAAGAACATACTTTATAAGATTACTATTATTTTAAATTTGATGAAGTTTATTCATTTAGAGAGAAATAGAGACAGCATGAGTGGAGGAGGGGAGGAGAGAGAAGGAGAGAGAGAAAATCCCACGTAGGCTCCACACTATCAACACAGAGCTCAATGCAGGGCTTGAACCCATGAAGCCACAAGATAACCTGAGCCGAAACCAAGGGTTGGATGCTTAACCGACTGAGCCACCTGGGTGTCCCTGATAAAGTTCTGATAAGGTGTGTTTTATCTCCCAGATGTTATTAGAGGTGTTCCATGTGAGGTAAATAAGACTGTGTATTATGTTCTTGTTCAAGGAAATATTCAAAAGTCTTGCAGATGTAGTTAATAGTACTATGTAGGAAACCAAATCCTTTCTGATTTTTGCCTCCTCATTTACAAATTAATGAAGAATTAGTCTGGAAGTTTCTATCTATGATAAGGGATTTGTCTATTATTCAGTTGCATGCCTTTCAAATTTTTTTTTACCTATTTTGACACTCAGTTATTAGGTGCATCTGTGTTAATAATTGTTAGGAATCCTTGGAGACTTGCCATTTATCATTATGTAATGTTCCTCTTTATACGTGGTAACTTTCCTTGTTCTGTAGTCTTCTTTCAGTGTAATTAGTATAGATATTCTAGCTTTCTTTTTTTTTTAAGTTTATTTATTATTGAGAGACAGAGAGAGGCAAAGCATGAGTATGGGAGGGGCAGAGAGAAAGGGAGACGCAGAATCTGAAGCAGGCTCCAGTCTCTGAGCTATCAGCACAAACCGTGACCAGAGCCGAAGTCAGATGCTTAACCGACAGAGGCACCCAGGAGCCCCTGTAGCTTTCTTCTTTAATGTTAGCATGGATAACTTTCTCCATACATTTACTTTTAACCTATCTGAGGGTTTGTTGTAGGTAAAATATAGTTGTGTCTTGTTTGCTTCTTCAGTTTAACAAATTCCATCTTAACTGGTGTGTTTAGATCATTCATAAGTAAAGTGATTATTGATTGGTTAGATTTATATTTACCATGTTTGTAATAGCTTTCTAATTAATTGGACTCATTGTTTGTTTCTTTTTTCTTTCTCTCATTTTGTCTTCGTTGGTTTTGATCAAACATTTTATATGAGTTTATTTTATCTCCCCTATTAAGCATAAGAAGTATGCTTGTTTTTGTTGTTTTCAGTGTTTGCATTTTAATTTACAACTGATTGAAGTCCACCTCTAAATAATACTGTACCACTTCCTGGGTAGTGCAGATCCATTATAACACATATTTCCAATTCCTCCCCTCCATCCCTAATGGCATTGCTGTCATTCATTTCATTTATCCCTATGCTCTAATCGCCCAATATGTTGTTACTATTATTATTTTAAAATTACCTTCTACTTTAAAGTTAATTACTAATTAGTCATTATAAGTTAATTACTTTAATTTTTTTTACATTTGTTTATTTTCGAGAGACAGAGAGAGAGAGAGAGAGCACAAGTGGGGGATGGGCAGAGAGAGAAGGAGACACAGAATCCGAAGCAAGCTCCAGGCTCTGAGCTGTGAGCACAGAGCCTGATGCAGGGCTGGAACCCGCAAACCATGAGATCATAACCTGAGCCAAACTTGGATGCCCAACCAAATGAGCCACCCAGGAGCCCCATAAGTTAATTACTTTAAATTTACCCTTAAATCAGTAAGAAAAATGGAATATTTTATTTTACTTTAATGTATGCCTTATTCTGTGCTCTTCCTTTTGAGGTCATTCCCAATTTCTGACCTATATTATTTTTCTTCTGAAGAACAACATGTCTATTCATCTACTGATGGACAGTTGCAACTAACAGCTGTTAGTTCTTTGACATTGTGTATGATGAAAAGTTTTCAAAGAAAACAAAATTAAGTAACTAGAAAAATCTAAGCATGTCACTTTCCTGTCTAAAACCTTTTCAGAGCTCCACTGCTCTTTTTTTTTAAATGTTTATTTATTTTTGAGAGACAGTACATGTGTGAGAGTAGGGGAGGAGCAGATAGACAGAGAATCTGAAGTGGGCTCTGTGCTGAGAGCAGAGAGCCCTAAACGGGCTCAAACTCACATACTGTGAGATCATGACCTGAGCCAAAGTTAGAACTGAGTTAGAGCATTAACCAACTGAGCCACCCAGGCTCCCCAGTGCTCCACTATTCTTAAAATAAACCCCATTTTATTTATAATGTCTTACAGCATTCAGCTCTGGTTTATTATTTCAGCCTTAATTCCCTTTATTCTTCCTACACCAGGTATTTTTTGCCATTGTTTTCAAAAAGCACACTGAAGACCCTCATATATTACTCTCATATATATTGTCATGTTCCCCTGGAAAACATTCACTCATTGTCTTTTTTACTGACTATTTTTCCATTCCTTCAAATTTTATATTATGTTTCCTACAAAGGTAACATGCCTTTGACCACTCTAAACCAGAATAGTCTCTTGTACTAAAATTATATAACAACTAATACTTCTTTGTTTAAGTATATATAAAAATTATAATTACTAAGTTTGTTCTCAAATTATGGTCTATTTTCTATGGTTCTATTTCATTATTTTGTCTCTAGTGTCTACCTTAACATCTAGCACTTACAGTATATCCAATGAATATTCTTTGAGTAAATTCATTAATATTTGGTGACAGACCCACAGTTATTTTGACCTAGTGGACCATTTACTTGATAAGCCCAAACAGTCCATTTTTTTGTCTTTATGGAGATACTGTCCTACCTTTCCAAGTACACACACAATATTTTTTATTTTTCCCCCTCAGTGGAGGTGACTCTTTTCTTTCTAGTTTGTGCATAGTATCAGTTTTAATTTACTCTCGTAATTACTATAATACTTTTATTACTTTTGACAAATACTTGTAGATATGCATAAGACCATGAAGATGGCTAAATTTAAATAGTTTTTGATCTTTCTGTGATTGCACTAAAATGTCACATTACATTTGTATCTATTTTCTGACCAAGGAAATACCTGCTGTTAATTCTTGGAAAATTTACATACATACAATTATACATAAAATATTTCTTTGATTTGATTAATGCTATACTATTTGCACAGAGGTCTCAGCTTTTCAGAAGATTGCTGAACATTCTTTGCAGAAATAAACTGTAACCAAGAGAGTGTTTTACAAATATACCATTGTTCTAAGTGGAGGACAAAGCGCTCCAAAGGGAGATGTGTGACAGCAAGGCTTGACACCAGAGAGCATTGTTCTGTGGGGGGAGGGGAAAGAGGCCAGGTGAGACAAGGATATGCCTGGTTAACAGCTGATATGTTTACACCATCTGCTCTCTCAGGTTTCCGATTACTCGGAGGCACAGGAAAGTAATGCAAAGTCACCCAAGGTCACTTAGTTCTTAGGCAAAGTCATTTAAGGGAAAAATTTAGGTATGCAATTAAGTTCACTTAGTAACACAGAAGTATTTAATGCTAAGAAACTTTCAGATACAATTGTTATTGTTAAAGTATATATTCTCCTAAAGAACTCCAGATGTTTAAAATATTGTATTATTCACATATACAAGGGAATTGTAATCATTCATTTTGTGAAAATTCACTTATTTGTCATTTCATCATTTATGAGTACTGATGATCATTACTTGGTTAAATTATTGCTATCATTACCTCTGTGTATTAACTTTCTTGATAGCTAATTAGACAAGCCCTACAATGATTCTCCATATGTACATAAACCTTTCTTATTCATTTTTGTACTCCCATTCTGTTATGGACTCTGTATTCTCCCCCAAATTCATATGTTCAATCACCTCCATGTTTCATTACCTTAAATGTTAATTTTCTCTTAATGGCAATATTTTTGTTCTAATTCTGTATCATATGGGAAATTTCTTCCTACTGGTTAGAGTTGGACATTCAGATCCAACTAATGTTTACTTCCACTTGTTTCTAAACTTGTAAATGTTGATAAAAAAAAAAACTTGGAAAAACTTAGTCTCCTAATTAATATTTCTTTCCAGTACATGTCTTCTATTCGTTGAGTAAAATAACACGTGTCTTCCTGGTAAAGAGACAATCACTACTTCCTTCCAATGGGCATGTGTTTCATGGTAATTTGCTAAATTTTCCAAATATATTCAGTAATAGCTATCATGTATATAACACTTACTATGTGCTAGAGGCTGTGCAAACACTACAAAGATATTAAATTCCACAACCAAGAAATTTGCTGCTTTTATTTTCTCCATTTATACATGAGGAAATTGGGATGTGAACCTGGCAAAATTGGGGAAGTTCATGCTATTTGTGAGATTTGGGGCATCATACCTCTCTCTTAAGTGTGATTTTCTATT
Source organism: Prionailurus bengalensis (assembly GCF_016509475.1). Classification (NCBI taxonomy): domain Eukaryota; kingdom Metazoa; phylum Chordata; class Mammalia; order Carnivora; family Felidae; genus Prionailurus; species Prionailurus bengalensis. The sequence continues at coordinate 59,121,161 of NC_057353.1, forward strand.
GACATTCTGTGTCTAATGTAGTTGGTTGCAACTCATGAGGAAAAAAGAAAGGAAGAAAAAGAAAAACTGAAGATAATCATTCTCATGCACCCTTCACAAGTGGAGGTTGTTTATTTTCCTTACAACCTGCGCGTCACAGGTTAGAGATTAGGTCAGTGGCCTTTTTACTCCATCCCACACCGTATACACATCGTTACTTGTCCACCTTCTTGTAAATCCATCGCTAAATTCAGGTTGATGTCATCCAGCAGCATCACTCTCCAGTCTCTTGATTTCTGACACCTTAAATTGTTGTAGATATCACACCTGGTCGATCCTAGTTGATTTTGACACCAAAATAAGCATTTTTACCAGACTATGAGGTCTCATGTCCCTCAGGTTCCCAATCATTCTCTTTCACCAGGCCATTTCCAAATAGTATTTTGGCACATGCCATCTCCACACTTATTTACCATTTATGCTACGGTACACTGTGATGCTATTAAAATAGTGCTTGCTAATCACTGATAATTCTCCCGTTACTGATTCCAAAAGCACATTTCAACTTTCAAGTTGTTTGATCCCAATAGCATTTTCAAATAGTTTTTTAAATGTTTCAACTGAAGTATAGTTGACACAGAATTTAAATTAGTTTCAGGGTACAACATAGTGATTCAACAATTATAAACATTATAAAATACAAAAGAAAGACAAATACCATGTGATTTCACTTATATGTGAAATCTGAAAAAAATAAATAAATGCACTGTAACAACAAAAACAAAAACAATAAAAAAGATAGAGAAACAAACTCAATATAAGCTCAACAGTTTTCAAGTTTAAAAAGTTATTCATAGGGGCACCTGGGTGGCTCAGTCAATTAAGCATCTGACTCTTGGTTTCGGCTTAGGTCACAATCCCATGGTTTTGTGGGTTCCAGGCCTGCATCAGGCTCTGTGCTGGTAGCATGAAGCCTGCTTGGGATTCTCTCTCTTTCCCTCTCTCTCTTTCTCTCTCTCTCTGTCCCTCCCCCACTTGTGCACTCTCTCTCTCTCTCTCTCTCTCTCTCACGCACACACACACACACACACACACAAATAAATAAATAAATGAATAAACTTTTTTTTTAAGTTACTCAAATACTAGATGTTTGGAAATTCAGCGACACATTTTAATGTCACCACTGAGTCAAAGCAAAAATCACAACTCAAATTTGTAAACATTGTAACTTATTAAATTGTAACATATTAACATTGTAACATATTAAAACTTCTGGGATTCAGCAAAAGCCATCCTTGAAGAGATTTTTAAAATCTAAATGCATCTAGGGACGCCTGGGTGGCGCAGTCGGTTAAGCGTCCGACTTCAGCCAGGTCACGATCTTGCAGTCCGTGAGTTCGAGCCCCGCGTCAGGCTCTGGGCTGATGGCTCAGAGCCTGGAGCCTGTTTCCGATTCTGTGTCTCCCTCTCTCTCTGCCCCTCCCCCGTTCATGCTCTGTCTCTCTCTGTCCCAAAAATAAATAAACGTTGAAAAAAAAATTAAAAAAAAAATCTAAATGCATCTATTACAAAAAGAAAATCTGAAATCAATTATTTAAGTATATCTATATGTCAAAAAGATAAAAAGATATTATAAATCAATGCTATATGTGATAGAAAGTGAAAAGATAAGGATTAATGAATTAGAAAATGAACATACAATAGAGCAATGCAAAAAAATTAAAAATTGGTACTTAAAAGACTAATAAAATGCATGATCTTCTAGCATGATTGAGAAATACAGAAGAAAGAAAGCACACATTAATGGTATAGGGAGTGAATTAAATGCCATCACTATGAATCCTAGGTACATTACAATACCTAGGATATAATAATGGATATTTGAACAATATTGTATTTAGATAAAATTGACAAACCCCTGCAATATTATGACCTTTAACTCATTATACCAAGTAATGGAAAAGGAAAGAATCCTCTACTCATTATATGGGGGTGCCATATCCTTTATAGCAAAAACAAGGATATTCCAAGAAAGGTATGTTAAAGATTGTTTCATGAAACAGATGAGAATCCTTTTTTCTTTCTTTCTTTTTTTTTTTTAGTTTACTTATTTATTTTGAGAGAGCATGAACAGGGGAGGGGCAAAGCCCCTGATGTGGGGCTCAACCCCACAAACCATGAAATGACCTGAGCTGAAATCAAGAGTTGGACATTTAACCAACGAGCCACCCAGGCACCCCACAAATGAGAATTCTTAAAATATTAGTGATCCAAATGCAGTGATATACAAACAAGGATAATATATAACCATGAAATTAAGTTTATGCCAAGAAAGCAAGTCTGGTTTAAAATTTAAATATCAATAAATAAAATTCACATTATTAACAGACTAAAGATGACTGCAAAATGTGTTTCTCAGTGATGGCAAAATGTGTTTTGCCTAATTCACTTCCCATTGATGATGAGGAGAAAGATCATAATAATGAGAAAAGGGGGAAGTCCAGATCAAAATGTGGATTTTGAGTTGTGTTGTTAGCTGACTGGTATTAAATTATGAGAGCTGAAATCTATATATCCCACAACCCGGCAAAGTGAGGACTATTTATAGTATATCATAAGTAAAGTGAATTGGTATTTTACATATAAATTATGTTAACAAGAAGACATTATGTCAAACATAAAACTGTAAGAAAATATAATTTATTTTGTTTTAATCAGGAGTGTGTTATATGTGTCATAATCACCCTTCTGTATATTGAAGATCAACTCAAACATTTTTATCTTCTAATGGATGAAGACAATAAGGAAGAACTATGGATGTAGAGGGAAATAATAAGGATTATCTTTGTGTTTTTAAGAATATATTATTCAAAAAGGTTAAAACACTTCAGCAAAAAGTGTGAAAAATAGATGTTCAAGATGCTTTTGGTTTGCTCTGTAAGTGCCTTCATGAAACAAAGGCATTCATTTTGATGACTCAATATGTTCAGCATGATCAGAAAAGAGAGTGTTTATCAATTCATAGTGTGTTTAAACAGAAAACTTATTGAGGTTGAAATCAGCAGATAACGGCAAGAAATGCAAAGGTTTTGTCATTAGACCATGAAATGAGATAAATTCAACATGAATATCTAAAGAATTCAAACCATGAGAAATGATTATTTGATAAATTATTCTCAAGTTTGTTCATGAGCATATTGTGTTATTTCAGTCTACTGGGCATTTCCTATTTTATCTCAATATATGTGAATATTCACTTTTATATACTAAAGATGTAAATTGCCTTGCTAAGTAGAATTTTGAGGAAAAAAATTGCTGATTCTGTAGTTACTTATTCAGTAATGAGCAATATACAGTTAATTATTGAAAGCAAATGAATGTTCCACAATGTAATTCAATATTTATTTGAGATTTAACTAAATATCATTTATAGAATTTTATATATGTATTAATTAGATGATAAAGTGTATAAATAATGTAATTTAAAAAAAGATCTTGCAATTACATCAACTTGATCTCTGCTATCTTTATCAGTGTCTTCAAAACTGATTACATTGACAGATGGTGATGATCTAATAAATGCCTTGAATTTGCCCTTCCCCATTATAAATCACTTCTTTTTTTTAAATTTTATTAATGTTTATTTATTTTTAGGAGAGACAGACAGACAGACAGGCTGAGCACGAGCAGGGGAGGGGCAAAGAAGAAGGGAGAAACAGAATCCCAAACAGGCTTCAGGCTCTGAGCTGTCAGCACAGAGCCCAACGGGAGGCTCAAAATCACAAGCCTTGAGATCATGACCTGAGCTAAAGTCAGACACTTAACCAACTGAGCCACCCAGGCTCATTTTTATAAGACATTTTTTAACGTATTCACTTTCAAGAAGCTCACAATCAATAGCAAGCTAGATTATCCTCAATTACCTGTATTGTGTGTGAGATATAATGCATATAACAATGTACAGGGTTAGTATTAATAACAAGGACTTCAGAGAATCTACTAAGGATTAATTCAACACATATTTATTCAGAACCTACCACATGTCATGTGATTCCACTAGGTGCTAAAAGTAAAAAAGCATGAAAAAAATAGCAACACCAAAAGAAAGACAATACTTGCCTGTCTTTAAGTCTTTCATAGTATAATAAGAGATCACGTGGGGGTACAAATAGTTAAAATATACGAAAGAGTGTAATACATGATATGGGAAGAATAATAGTTTTGGGATTTCAGAGTTTGTCTTAAGGTTTGGGAAAAGAAGCATAGGTAGAGGCACCGAAAACATTTAGAGGTTTTGGTGTTTGGCAACTTTGTTACCAAACCTTATATATTTTCCTGATATATTTTACTCTTCTATTCATTTTATTATTATAATATACTGTACAATAATATACATATTGTATATAAAAGTACATGTGCATTAAGAGTTAGAGTTCTGTGAGTTAGAATCACTTACATTATAGGGGTTCCTGGGTGGCTCAGTCGGTTGAGCGTCCGACTTCAGCTCAGGTCACGATCTCGCGGTCCGCGAGTTCGAGCCCCGTGTCGGGCTCTGGGCTGATGGCTCAGAGCCTGGAGCCTGCTTCCGATTCTGTGTCTCCCTCTCTCTCTGCCCCTCCCCTGTCCATGCTGTGTCTCTCTCTGTCTCAAAAATAAATAAACGTTAAAAAAAATTTAAAAAAAAAGAATCACTTACATTATAAACTTCATGATATTTAAAATGACACACCACAAGAACTAAATTAGAACACTTAGTGCTGTGACCCAAGCATTAGTTGTTTTTGCTTTTAAAGTTCCCCTGGTGATTCCAATGTGTATCCTAGTTTGATAAATATTGCTTAGTGTCTTGTTTGCGAATAAAAGACTGTACAGATCAGACATCATGATTAAGATAACAAGCAGTGATAGTCAAGTTAAAACTTCACATTATTTTTATAGTTATTTTTTTTCCTAATAAGTATCAGTATACTCTCAATCTAGTCTAAGTTTTAAGCTCATCTTGCTGTAACCTTCTTTTCCCTAAAGTTACTGGAATGCCTTGCCTAAGGGATATTCATTCTTATTGTATAAGCAAAAGGAATATAAGTGTAATGACATTAAAAATTAACTCACATTTGCAGTACAAAGGATTTCTCATTTCTGAAGACAATCTATCAAGAAGTCAAATGCTTTCAAGTAAAATTTTCTCTGATTATACTGATAGTTTAGACAGGCATGCATGACATTTCAATAGGGGTGAGATCATTGAGGTTTAGGAATATAATGACATATTAATCTGTGAACACAGTGCACGATTTCTAGCACAGAGCACCCATTGTGTCAAAGTACCCTTAAGTGTCTATGGCCAAACAATAGTCTAAAGCTAGTCACCATTTTCCCTATGATAATTTTTTCTTAACTGGGAGAAAAAAAGATGGACTTAAACTGTCACTCCTACAGCATGGTAACATGAAGCAGATTATTTTCTACCTGAGATAATTTGCATCAGTCATTATAAATTAGATGAGATGAATGCGTAATATATTCTTCAAAGCCTTATACATAGTTTTGTCATTACAAATGTTTCATTCTTGCCACTTAGTAGTATAGGAACAAAGGTAAGCTCATTTCTCAGTCAGTGTGAATAAATAAATGTAATGAATGATTTGAAGTCAACACTGGCAATTGTTTGGGGTTAAAGACGGAAAAAAGGAAAGTCACTTTTTCCAAAAGCGAGTGGTGGCCACTTCACATCTACAGAGCTAATTTAGGGCATTTTTTTTCATATGTCAGTGAATCCAAGGATACCTTACCCGAAAAGAGCCAATAAACCAAAGGAGTTAATATGTGAGCCCTATGTAGTTTCATCAGAACTAGAAAACTATTTAAACTTTGTTGGAAAACTTTATTTTGAAGAAAGTCTGCTCTGAAGTTTTTGAATATCTCATTTATCATCCTATAAATATGATCAATTATTTAATTAGGGCCAACAAAAACAATGAAATCCCTGACTTTTGGCCAATCATTTATATTCATTATTTTTAAATGTTTCAAATTAGTCTTGTAAATAATCAATGTGTACAAAGTTTTTTTAATGTTCATTTATTTATTTTGAGAGAGAGAGAGAAAGAGGGAGAGCAGAGGGACAGAAATAGAGGGAGAGAGAGAACCCGAAACAGGCTCTGTGCTGTTAACTTGACATGGGGTTCAAGCTCAGGAAAAGTGAGATCATGACCTGAGCTGAAATCAAGAGTCATACGCTTAATACTGAGCCACCCAGGTGCCCCTAAAGTGTGTGTGTGTGTGTGTGTGTGTGTGTGTGTGTTTAATTGCAGTATAGTTAACATATAATGTTATATTAGTTTCAGGTGTACAATATGAATCAACAATTCAATGCGTTACTCAGTGCTCATCATGGTAAATTGTACTGTTAATCCCCTTCACCTATTTTACCCATCTCCCCACCCATATCCCCTCTGGTAACCACCAGTTTGTTCTTTATAGTTAAGAGTCTCTTTTCTTTTTTTTTAATTTTCTCTTTTTATTTTCTTTGTTCATTTGTTTGATTTCTTAAATTCCACATTTGGGTGAAATCATATGGCACTTGTCTTTCTCTTAGTGACTTATTTCACTTAGTATTATACTCTTTAGGTCCATCCATGTTGCTGTAAAAGGCAAGATTTCATTCTTTTTTATGGCTGAATCATATATATATATATATATATATATATATGTCAAGTTAATATATATTCATATATATATATATATATATATATATATATATATATATCACCTCCACTGTATCCATTCACCTGTCAGTGGACACTTTGGGCAGCTTCGATAATTTGTCTATTGTAAATAATATTTTAATAAACATAGAGGAGAATGTAGCTTTTTGAATTAGTGTTTTGTATTCTTTCGGTAAATACCCATTAGTGGAATTACCAAATCATATGATAATTCTATTTTTTAACTTTTTTATGAACCTCCATATTGTCTTCTACAGTGGCTGCACCAGTTTGCTTTCCCACCAAAAATGTACAATTGTCCCTTTTTCTCCACATTCTCACTAACACCTATGGTTTCTTGTGTTGTTTTTAGCCATTCTGACAGGTGTGAGGTGATATCCCATTGGTTTTCATTTGCATTTTCCCAGTGATGAGTAACGTTGAGCACCTTTTCATATGTCTGTTGACTATCTTTTTGTCTTCTGTGGACAAATGTCTGTTCATGTCTTCTGCCCATATTTAATTGGATTATTTATTTATTTATTTATTTATTTCGTGTTGAGTTGTATGAGTTCTTTATACATTTTGGGTACTAACCCTTTATTCGAAATTTCATTTGCAAATATCTTCTTCTATTCAGTAAGTTGTCTTTTAGTTTTGCTAATTGTTTCCTCTGCTGTGCAGAAGCTTTTTTTTTTGATGTAGTCCCACTTGTTTTTGTTTTTGTTTTTGTTTTTTTGCTTTTGCTTCCCTTGCCTCAAGAAACATATCTAGAAAAATGTTGTTACAGTGATGTCAAAGAGATTACTGCCTTGCTCTCTTCTAGTCTGTTTATGGTTTCATGTCTCACTTTTAGATTCCTAATCCATTTTGAGTATATTTTTTGTGTGTATGGTATAAGAAAGTGGTCAAGTTTCATTCTTTTGCATGTAGCTGACAAGTTTTACCAGCATCATTTGTTGAAGTGACTGTCTTTTTCCCATTGTATATTCTTGCCTCCTTTGTAGAAGATTAATTGACCATATAATCATGGGGCTTTTTTCTGGGCTATCTACTCTATTCTATTGATCTAAGGGTGTATTTTTGTGTTAGTACCATACTTTTTTGATTATTACGGTTTTGGAGTGTATCTTGAAGTCTGGGATTGTGATACCTCCAGTTTTGTTCTTCTTTTTCAATATTGCTTTGGGTATTCAGGGTCCTTTGTGGTCCTATACAAATTTTAAGATTATTTATTCTAATAAGGTGAAATATGCCTTTGGTATTTTTATAGGGATGGTGGTAAATCTGTAGATTGCTTTTGGACATTTTAACAATATTTGTTGAGTTTTTTCAATATTTGTTTTGTAGTTTTCAGAGTTGGTTAAGACTGGAATAAATACCAATAAACTTGGTTAAGTTTATTCCTATATATTTTATTTTTTCGGTCAATGCATGCAAAGCTTTTCATATTTATTTTCCTAAGTCTTAAAAGTAAATATATTTAGGAAGAAAACAGAAAATGTATTATTTAGCTAATTAGCCAAAACAGAAGACTTCATATACCATGGAAAATTAATATTTTTAAAATTTTTAGACATACTTCATTGCTATTAATGATAACTCATAATTATATAGAGTTTGAAATTCTATCAAGTGTTTTACATAGTGTGACTTCAAATCCCATAAATAAACTACACTGGGAGAATATCACCTGTTTTAGAGAAGACACTGAATCTTAAGACGCAATTCACTTGCTTGTACTACTCCCAGCTCTAGAAAGGACTCAGCAGATATAGTTGATTGCCATCAGTCTGGGACAGAGAACATAGTTTCCTAAACGTGAAAGCAAATTATAAATAGTTATGCAATATCCTGTGTATTTCTGGGGAACTCACACACTAACCTCATACAATACAGCATCTATGAGCATCATGTTTGAAGATGGGTCATCCAAATTCAAATTCCGGTTCTCACTTGCTGAGGGACTTTATATATTCACTTACTTGATCTCTCAGTGCTCAGATTTCTCACTTGCAAAATGGGAATAACCGTGCCTGCCTCCTGGCACGGTGAGGAGGACAAATGAGATAGTTCATACAAAGCACTAAGATGATTGCCAATGCAGTGTATGTTCAATAGTTGTATTGATTATTACTACTATGAAACATGTTTTTGCAATTAATAAAGGTCCTAGATAAGAAGCATTGGGAATTAAAAAAAATAATGAAAGAAAAATTATAACTAATTCAAGACTTAATGATGTTAATATTAATTTCAATGTTAACTATATACAAATAATAGTATTTTTGGTTAAATTTAGTATGTACTATATTATATATTATGTGTAGTATAATACTATATATAATAGCATATACCATACAGTGTATTATATATTATGTTATATAGTAGATATGTAGTATATAAATATCTATTATAATTAGTAGGTGAAAGATTTCATGTATTGCTAATGATCCATATATTCAATAAAAAAAGAAAGAGGCAAAACTTTTCCTGGACTGACTGGATAGTCTACAAAATACATGTTAGTCTATATAAGTAATGAGCGTGTGTGCATACACATATATTTGTTCATATGCATATGAAATATACATAAATGAATCTAATAAAACTACTTATAATTTACAGTGCCTTCTGTTTCAGATTTTAGGAGATTTCCCCATAAGATGACAGCGGTATTTTTTAATAAGTAAAATAGTTTTCCTATTCTAAGTGTAATCTTGAGCTAAAGAGTTATATATTTTAGGCTATCCCCATACATTTTAAAAGGCAGCATATCATAGGAAAGACGAAACAAGCAGGCCAGAAACTCACTTTTAATGTGACATGCTGCCTAATACATTGAAGACAACATAAGTGACCTTTAACTAATGCTATATTTTAACATATTAGTAGTAATTGAGTTCATATTATTTTTAAAATTCACCTTTTTTAGGGTGCAAAATACAGTTTAGGCTTTGCATTTTCAAAACTACTTGTATCCACAATCTTCTCTTTTCTCTTAATATTTTTAATATGTATCATGTGTCTAACAGCATCCAAAATTACCTTTCTTTACTTATAGTTAAGGCAAAATTATGATGTCTTAGGATTATCATCTTTTCATTATAAATACTTCCTTCATGTGTGTTAATATTTGTTATACCTGTCATTTTTCCCTCAGCGATTAAACTATTAAAACAAAATGTCATTGGGAATCAAAGAAAGACCAGCTGAAAAGCTAGGCTTCATCTGTTTTCCATGGACAATTGAATTTTCTCATCTACTTATACTGGCTTTTTAGGACATTAGAAGCTAGGATGTATTTTTTTCTTGCTTGAACTGAATTTTCCTGTCAAGTAGATAGGACAAGGGACCAATTTAAGAGTAGGATTAATTGAAGAATTAGGCTTAACTGTTCAATTCTCAGATCAGGCATGCCGATAAACAAAAGGAATTATAGAAGCCCATGGGACCCAAGAGGTGTAAATCATTGCTGTAAACTTTAGCAGGGAAAAAGAAAAAAAAAAAAGAAAAAAATCACCTGCCGCTCAAGACTAGAGGTATCAATAACTGACATTTATTGAGAATCATATGTCACTGCTTTTAGTTCTCCACAACCGGTGGGTTAGTGCTCTTCTAAGGGTGATTCTTCATAAGATCCGATGAGGAAACTAAGGGATAATTTTCCCTTGGAAGAGTTACTGTCCAGTGTAGTAATTGCCTTGTCTCTGGATTAAAAACATATGCTCATAACAAAGTGAAGGGCACTTTGTGCACACACAGTTTCCCAGTGGATTGTAAGACACATGGGTGTCAAAGGTGAAATAGAAATTAAGAGGCTTTGATATCCGAAAAATTTTTTTAAAAAGACTTCTCATAAGATTGAGGGTATACATTTTTTTTTTTTTAATTTCACAGTCTGGCAAGAACACAGGACTATTTCACTTTCCATTCTCTGTGAGAAGATAATAAAAAAAAAAAGTGACGACTCTTCCCAATTTGGTAAAAGTAAGGTGTCCCTGATTAATCTCATGCTAAGAGATGTCCCCTAATTTATTTTAAGTTCAAAGTTCTTACTCTCTGGACAGCTGTCTTCTATTAATGTTTTAATGGTAGACTGAAACTAAGCTAATGTCCCAGGCTATCTCATCTTCTCTTTTATAAAATAATTATTTTTATGGTCTTTGGCAAATGTTCTTCTATTAGACTCAACATTGCATCATGAGAAAATAAATTTATTTGCTGTAACTGTTGTAGACCCTAGAGTTTGGCTTGATATCTAAACTTTGCATTGGACCGATATCATAACTTCAAATAGCTTATTAATCCATAGAACCCCTTAAAAGTGGGGCACAAGAGAAACAGAAACATTCACTAATTCAGTTCCTGAGGTCCTGAAATAACCTCACTCTTAAACAGAGTGAAAATTATCCAAGCTTCACCTGTTCCAAGAATCCCAACTCTACACAGGTTTTTCAATGAAAATTCCTCTAACAGAGACTGAGTGGAATTAACATCAGAGAAAATGCACTTTTTCCTTTAATTGCTTTGGATTTTTAACTTTGCAAGGATTTAATTTTGGTGATTTAATTTATTCTTGGAAAATTAATAATGGGAATATCTATATTCAGACTTGTTGGAATTTTATTATTGAGTACATTCATACTGCCCTCTGGTCTCATTTCCGAACCTCTGGTGAACTATAATAAGCAAAATGGATGCAGGTAAATTTGGAAGAAAAATAGATTAAGGACTACATTTTTTGTTGAACTATTTGAACCCACTTTAGAAACTTTTAATAACAAATTTCAAACTTCAAGGATGATCCCCAAAGGACATTTAAAATAGCAGGGATTGATATGATGTAATGTCGCAAGAATCTCATGAAGAGGTTAATGGACTGTCTAGCTTGACTATTAATCAGGATAGGAACAGCTCTGATTATCCTGATTAAGGCACAGTGGCTGTACCCACAGTATAGAAAATATAGGAAAAGTAATATATGAAGAATATTGGTTTTTTCCATCATCAGTATTATCTTTCTTCCAATTCCTCACCCAACGTTTTCCCTGAAATAAGCTGTGAATGTTGTGATTGGAGAACATGGGAGGAAGAGCACAGTATATTGCCCCAGCTTATTCTGGGGACACTCCATTTAGAGAGAACATTCTAAAAATGTTTATTGATGTAAAGCAGTCAGAATTTTTTCCATCTGCCTTCTAATCATCCAGAACAGTTGATGAAACTCTACTTGGGATTTCTGGAGCACAGGATTCACAGCCAGAGTCACATTTTACAGAAATTACTTACTTATGTTGCTATCATTTGCTTCTAAAAATTAGGTCCCTATCTTACCTACAATGCCTGTCTCAGGACCCGACATGGCTTGACGAATAATGGTACTCAAAAAGCATTTATAAAAATGAACTAGCAGTCTTGCCATTTGCAATGACGTGGATGGAACTGAGTGTATTATGCTGAGCGAAATAAGTCAGACAAATATCATATGATTTCACTCATATATGGAATTTAAGAAACAAAAGAGATGAACATAGGGGAAGTGAACAGGATAAAAATAGAGGGAAAAATAGAACAGGATAAAAACAGAGAAGGAGGTAAACCATAAAAGACTCTTAACTATAGAAAACAAACTGAGGGTTGCTGGAGGGGAGGTGGGTGTGCGGATAGGCTAAATGGGTGATGGGTGTTAAGGAGGGCACTTGTGGTGAGCACTGGGTGTTATATGTAAGTGATGACTCACTGGGTTCTACTCCTGAAACCAGTACTACACTGTATGTTAACTAACTTGAATTTAAATGAAAGCTTGAAAGAAAACTTAAAAAAAAAAACACAACATTCATTACACATGTCTAAAGTTCACAAACAGTGCCTTACATTTCTTATGTTTAACTTAGAATATAAAATATAACTGGTAAATTCAAAATATATATGCAGAATCAACGAATAGATTAGTAATGATTAATAATATCTTATGAAAAATATATTGTCTGTTTAAAAACAAAACACAATGAAAAAATGTTGGTAGATTCACGTGGAAGATTTATTACCTGCTTTCAGGGGACAAAGGAGGGTCACAGTGTCCTTCTTGCGCTGGCTGCTTCTTAAGTGATTTTAATCCAAAATAATCAATATGCCAAAATGGCATATTTGGGGGCATGTTTTGCTTCCCTTCAGATCAAAAACTTTATTCAGCTGATATGCATCAGGGAGCAGTTAAAGACCAAATACCTTCCTGAGCCAAGCAATACTGGAGTTTTATAGGGTGAGGAGAGGAGAGAAGTGTGTCCTTGTGGTTTGGCTGAGCTGGAACGTCTATTCATCTCTAATTGCTGTAAAACCTATGGTCGGAAAATATGGAAATCGTTGTGGGGTTCCATGCCTACTATTAGGGATTGTGGATGCAGGTAACTGTCAGAACAACCTTCTGAGAACTGTTTGTGCAAGACTTAAAAATTTTCAAGGTCCAAAGTAAGGGTTGATATTCAGAAAAAAGCAAGGAGCAGGGGGAAAAAAAAGACAAAAAGTTCTAAGGCACAACGTGAAACCAGTGAATTTGGGAAAACTGTTTTTAATCCTCTTATAGCCACTAGTATCACTCAGCCAATGGTATTCTTCTTTACTACAGTAAGTATAATAAACTTAGTTTTGCCTGACCAATAGATTTTTCTGATGTTCCTCTGTTGAGTTGAAATTTGACAGTAAAATGCATCAGAAGAGTAAAAAAATAGAGGAAGAAATCTGACAACTGGAAAAGGAGGTCACATAAAAAGTGACCTTTTAATGGCATCTTTGAAGTGTTTGGGGGTTAAGAATATGGATATTATTGAAGATAGTTCATATCAAAAATGTGGCACACGTTGTTTCCCATTGTGGAAAACATGGCACAGACTCAATAAAAAATAAATGAAAGGGATATTACATACAGTTTAACCATTAAAAGGATAAGATAAGGGGCACCTGAGTGGCTCAGTTGGTTAAGCGTCGGACTTCAGCTCAGGTCATGATCCCATGGCTTGTGGGTTGACTGTGCTGGCAGCTCAGAGACTGGAACCTGCTTCAGATTCTGTGTCTCATTCTCTCTCTTCCCCTCCTTCCCTTGTGCTATGTTTCTCTCTGTCTCTCAAAATAAATAAATGTAAAAAAAAAATCAAAAGGATAGGATAATGCTATGAATCACTTTATGCTCATGCATGCAAAAACTTAGAAAACACGGACCACTTTAATAATAGCCACAAACTGCCAAAACCCAATAAGGTGAAATAGACTACCTGTATAGTCTTATAAGCACAACAATAATTAATTTTTTAATTAAAAAGCTTTTGATAAAAAAAAATCTCCAAGCTTAAACTGCTTCATTGGATAATTGCACCAAAAAAATTAAGAAAGAATTAACACTGATATTAAGCAATCTCAGACAGAAAATAGAAGAGGAGAAAATAGTTTCCAGCCCATTTAGTGAGACTAGTATTACTCTAAGGCCAAAAACAAAAAAACAAAGCACATACACACCAAAGGAAAAATAGACCTACATCTCTCGTAATCTTCTCATTTTTTCTCAACATAATATTGGCAAATTGGATCAAGTACTATATACAAGTAATAATATACCACAAAATTTAGCCACATAATCAAGTGAGAGTTTTCTAGGTATGCAGAGACTAGGAGAAAATATAGGCAAATCACATGTGAAACCAATGTCTACTATTGAAAACACATAAAGTCTCAACGTCAACAGCGGTAAACAAACACTTCACATAAAAGTGGGCAGACGATATGAACGAACATTTCACTGAAGTATATAGAGATGGCAAATAAGCACAGAAAATTACTGATTAGGTAACAGAAAATTAAAAGTAAATGAGATATCACTATACATCTATCCGAATGGCTAAAAGAAAAAGTAGGAACAATAACAAATGCCAAATGCCTGCAAGGAAATAGGTAAACTGGATCGTTCTGGAAAAGGCAAAACTGTGGATGCAGTACAGATATTAGTAGTTTCCAGGGAGGTAGGGCTGTGGAGTGACAAACAGGCAGAACACAGAGCGTAATGCCCCCGATTTCGAATCCGAGAGACCACCAAGGGGCCGATACCGATGCAAACGCACAAGGGTTTATTTGCAAGCTCGAGCTTGGGCCCAAGGATACCCGACACAGCGGAGCAGGGACTTGGACCCCTAGGTTAACAGGCGTAGCAGTTTTATAGGGGCCAGTGGCCAATGAGATTGTAACACACACAGAAAGTTGCATAGTCGTGTCAGTCCACACGCAGGTGGCCAATTGAATTACAATTTACCCTATAGTAACTGTTTGAACTAGCCTACCACTCTGGTCAGAATTGGCACACAAGTTTGGTGGACAAAAGGCGGGGTTTACATTCTTTGGCGGTTAGGGGTTACATATTCCTATATGAGCCGGTTTCCAGTAAGGATGTGCTCAGCAGCTTGACTAGGGTGGGGGAGTGTCTTAAGCAATAAGTAGGTCATGTGGGGGTTATACATGAGATGGTGGGTGTAGCACAAAATGGAGTTAGTCTTGCTCTGCTTGTCCAGGGGTAGGGGATTTTTGTTAAATTCCTTGGTTCCCACACAGAGGATTTTTAGGGCAATGAAACTACTCTGTATGACACCATAATTATAGGTACATATCACTACACATTTGTCCAAACCCATAGATTGTATAATACCAAGAATGAATCCTAAGATAAACTATAGGCTTTCAGTGATTATGATGTGTCAATGTGGATTAATTCTTGGTAAAAAATGTACCATTCTGTTGAGTCATGCAATAATGGGAAAAGCTATGCAAATGTGGAACCAGGAGTACTTGGGAAATCTCTGTATCATCCTCTTAATTTTACTGTGAACACTAAGTCCTAGAAACATATTTTTATATGTGCTAGTATAAAGGGAAATGGTCTACCTGAGTTGTGTGTATAATGCTTAAATAATTAAAATTAAATGATAGTTGCAGATTAGGTTAGAATGCTAGAGTGAGTCTGTTGATTCAGAACCTGAAGGATCTGAGATTTTACCTTTGTTGCAGGACATAAGATCTCTGGACTAGAGACATATGCAATTCATTACTTATGACCAAAACAGCAACCTGAATAAACTAGCCCCAGATCCTCAAGCCCCTGTCCATTCTTTTGGTGCTTTGAGAAGGGCCAAATGTGACCTGCACATGTAGGTAGAGGTACATAAAAGGAATTCTGAAATTACAATCTGATTCTGATCTTATATTAGGACTGCTGGTAAACTGTCCATTCTTTCCTCTGGAAGAAGAATAGAACCTTACCTTTACTCTTGAATGTAAACAACTCATCTTTGACTTTCTTACCCCAAAATGACTTTGGAGAGGAGAAAAGTCTTCCCACTGACCTAAAGGGAAATACTAGTTCTAGCATTGAAGAATGTTTACTATGCAAACCTCCTTGAAACGATGGTCAGTGCCTTTTGGTTAGAAAGCCCATACAGCAACATGAAAAATGCCTGGAGAATTGCCCACAATGTGAATCAGATTATTAAGAAGCATAAATTCTCTATAAAGAGAGTTTGCATTTTAGTTCATTATTTATCCATCCCCATCCTCATTCATCTAATGCAACAATCATTGTTGAGTACATCTTATACGACAGGTATTTTAGGCATTTTGAATGCAATAAAAATGTACATGCCTTTAAGATATCAAGATTATAGTTAGTCATAGTGATAACTAACAAATAATTAGAATATATGAATAAGGGCTATTTTATATAGACACATATATGTAAATACTAAATTCAGTAATCAAAAGGATGCTTAATTTTAAGAAGAGGGAAATGAGAAGAAAAGATTGAAGGGAAGAACATGACTTATGAGACAGTTACAGCAATCTAGTGCTGCCCTAAAGAGTTGCTGAAAAAACAATGGTTGTGAAGAGAAGAGGATGTATATAAAAGAAAGAAAATTAAAGATTATTTGGAAAAACTTCTGTTCAGGCTTCACTGATTGACAGCTGTGGTTGCCTGGAAACGAAGAACATTTAATGAGTATCCATTGTTTGGTAATCAACCTTGATTGTATTCCAGACAGAGTAGAGATGGAGTTGAGCACTCAGGAATAGAAACCCATAATAAGCAGAGGTACCAGATACCCACAATTTATCTCCCTTCTAAGTTAGAAAGAAAGTCTCTGCAGGAGTATTAGAGACATACAGCAGTGATGGGTGATAAGGAAATTTAGCCACTTAGTATTAGCTTTGCTATTCTTATCAAAATTATTTCTGATAAATTACTACATCAGAAAAAGGTGATTTGGAGAGGTTTAGAGTATTAAAATTTGCTCATGCTTTCTCCAGGTAAACATATAATAAAATAAGAATGCAAATAGCCTATCAGCTCAGGTTCTTTGCAGAAATAATAGGTAAAACATGAAGAATATATATATATATATATATATATATATATATATATAGGCTCTACATATCTTAGTGTTTATTTACTAAATTCAATAATATTCTTATATATATTGTATATTCTTCATTAGATTGGTAACCTCTTCTTATTCCTTAGTTTTCACTTATTATTTAAATGTGTAAGACATACAATTATTTATAATTATATAGTTTATCAAATGTGGTAATTAATAATTCTTGTTAGTAAAATTATTAAATACGAACAGAAATAATTTTTTAGGCAAAATAGGTAAGGAAATGCAATTAAGAATGAATTTTATTCCTGAGCTTTAGGAACCCTGAAGCAAAAGTGTGAAGGTAGGTTGGATCCAGACTATTAAAACCATAAGTATTTTGTAAGAGAGTTAACACTTTATTCCAAGGGCCCTCTGTCCATTATCCATCTGTCTCACAGATCTAAAGCACAGATCAAGTCCCATCTCACAAAGGTGATGCGAGAGTATATGGATCATGAAATTAAGAAAATAACTTTTTAAATGCCACAAGTTTTTTTTTAATCTAGATAATATGAAGCTTCTTTTTGTAATATAGTTGATTGATAAGAGAATCACAAAATTACCAGGATGAAAAATAATCAAAGAATAATGGAGACAAGAAAACATACGAATAATCTTCAAAATATCACCTCCAAATATATGCACACAACTTCATAAACCATACCTCTCACTTTTGGAAATTAGTCCCAATATCCAACATCATCATGCACCAAGATACACATTTCAACATTATTTAGAAGGTGGAAATTTAGAAAAAGCTTCTGTATCCAGCAATACAGATATTCTTCAAGACACTTGAGGATACTCTACATTACAGAGCTATTAAATTGATACTTAAATATGAATACAACCAGGTAGCAGAATACACAATGATGGAGAAACAGTACAGAATGAAAACTGAGTGCAGCAGAAGTCCCTCCACACCACCAGTAAAAATATCTTCCTTCCTTCCTTCCTTCCTTCCTTCCTTCCTTCCTTCCTTCCACTTTCCTCATTCCTTCCTTCCTTTCTTTTTTTCTTTCATTTTATTTTCCCATCTTCCATGATCATGAAAATATTTCTGAATAAAAGAAATCCATAATTCTGGAAATAAGTTAATACTTACAACTGTTATATAGATTCCATGAAGTTTAAAGAATAACTGTACTGTTCCTGTTTCCAGTACACAGCTTTTCCATGCCTCATAGTACAGATGTCTAGGTTTTCTACTATGTCCTAATTAAGTTTCTAGAGTGAATTTGAAGTTTAATTTTGAGAAGTCTTCTCGATTTGGCTGTAAACAACCTTATGATTTACTTTCAAGCGTGAATAGCTTGTCACAATGTCTACCTTAACACATAGGTAACACTTCAGATATTATGGCAGTAAAATAGATAAAATAAAACTCTTTGCGAGAGTACATATCTGATCTCTAAAAAAATATAAACCATCCTTTATTGTTCTAGAAGACCTTTGCCATGAACTGACTAAAATCAGTATTAATCAAATATGTATTGAAAAATTGGCTAGCACAGAGTTCTTTGATAACCATGATGGGGGAGATTATGGTGGGGGGGTAATTTGAAGAGAGAAGAAAGTGTCTAATGTATGACTCAAGGTCCTATATGAAAATATCAATGGTGAATTATATATACAGGGTATGCAGTCTGAAACCATTTCCCTTCTATGAATATGTAGACTTCCATGAATTTCAAAAAGGGAGAGATGTGGTTTATAAAGTTGTGCTCATATGTTTGGAGGTGATATTTTTGAAGATTGTTCATAAGTTTTCTTGTCTCCTTTATTATTGGCTTACTTTTCATACTGGTAATTTTGTGATTCTCTTATCAATAAACTATATTACAAAAATTAAGCTTCATATTGTCTAGATTAATCAAAAAACCTGTGGCATTTAAAAAATTATTTTCTTAATTTCATGATCCATATACTCTCGCATCACCTTTGTGTGATGGGACTTGATCTGTGCTTTTTCCCCTAGTGCTGGCAATAGTATCAGAACAAAATCAATTTTTGTTTTCTCATCTTTTCTGGTGAATTTTTCTTTAACAGCTCCAAAAATATGTGAGCTCTGTGACATTAGGCGAGTTGCATTTTGTGTCTCAGTTTCCTCATTTGTAAAATGAAGTGAGAACTCTAACCAAATTGTTGAGATTAATAAATGAAATAAAGCATATCAAAACATGTAACACTGATACACATTACACATTGAGTAAATATTTCCTTCTTCTTCATCAAGAGAATATACTTTAAGGCACATTCAGTGAATTTTCTGGCACTGATCTTGTGCTTAAAACACACCTGAGCCCATCAAATGTAGAGAGGAATGTGAATGCCCCTCATCTGTTTCTCTGCTTCCCTAATCATTAATCTAGGAATATCTTGCTGTTGCCTCTGTCTAGGTTGATGATAATGAATTTTGAAATTGAATCCCTGGAGAGTCTGCTAAGCTAAAGAACTGTCCAAGTTAGACATGGCCCCAGCCTTCAAAAATTTTACATATAATGGTGGTTGGTGACAAGCCTGGAAACAAAAATAATATAATGCAGAATTACATGAGAGCTATAATAGAAGTAAAGGAGCAGAGTGGTAAAATGAAAATTGACCCCTTAATACCTTTGAAATGCAAACAAACTGTGTCTCTGGGATGGATTTCTGCTACATTATTTAACTTTAAAATAATGAGCTTAATCAAAACAATTCTCTGGCTCTCGTATCTGAGTTTTCCACAGTAGAGAAGCCTGTCCTAGCATCAAGGACAACTGGTCCCTGAATAGTTCCTCTCAGATGTTGCCTGACTCTCTTCTGTCCTCTAGTGGTAATCTGTAGAATTACTTCACCCTTATTTCAAGATTGAACCATCCTGTGTTCAAAACAATTGTCCCAAATTCTGCATGCCAGGGTTAAGAATGTGGAAAATGTGGAAAAGAATCTGTAGGCAAAAAAAACCCAAAACCAAAAACAAATAAAACCATAGAAAATTATTTCTTATTCTCTGAAAATATCATGAAAAGTGAATTTTCACCACAGGCTCTTCAAAATTTTTCCTGGGTTATATGTTAGTTTGACTAGTTAGTTGCCATGTTAAACTGGAGAAAATGATAATAATTATAATAGAATACGAGAAAAAGGAATAAAAGAGAAATTTATTGAGCATTTACCATGTATCAGGGATTGTGTTAAATGCTCCACATGCATTATTTCATTGAATTCTCACAAGAAACTAGGAGGTAGATATGAGAGGTATATGGTAAAGTGCTTGAGTTTTAAGGTAGGTAAGTGTCTTGTTCAAGATCACACAGCTAGCCACTAAAATATTTGAGATCTGCCCCAGTTGTCTAACTCTGAAGCCCTTACACTTAACAGTCATACTTCTTCTCTGTCAAACATACAATGCATAAAATTTGTTAGGTAGCAAAGAGTTGTAGTAAGAGCTCAAATGTTATTGTTCCTTTGTCCCGTATTTTCCTCCAATTGCCATTGCATTTCTCTGTTGTACATCACCGTGCTTCTTTAAAAAGTGTCTAATTGAGATGATGCCACTTCTTCAGTTCCCAGACCTAGTTCAGTCTACCTCAGTCTGGCTTCTGGCTCCAAACCGGTCCACTGAAAGTACTTTTTTTAAGATTACCAATAATCTGTGCCAGGTACCATGAAACAGCAAGGATATATGTAGATTTCCAAAGATACTACTCAGTCTCTCAAGGGTATGAAACCCAAAAGACTACTCCCTCCTTTTCAGAAATGTTCTTCCTTTAACTGCCATTTGCATTATCTTTCATTTTTTTTTTCTCCTTCTTCCTCTTTATCCTCTTTCTCCTTTACTTTCTTTTCCTCTTGGTGTCCATCTTTATCTCAGTAAAGCTTTTGGGTTATTTGGTAGGTTCAGATCCTCTACTTGAAATGCAGGATGAAGGAATATTTTTAGTCTCATTTTTGGCTCTGTGTTCACTCTCCTAGATTAAAAAGTAAAAATGTACTTATCCACATTACAGCCTAAGTTTTATCTCTACGAGATCTCTAATCCATGGAAGTAATTGGCATCTCCATTTTATTTTTATTTATTTATTTTTTTAACGTTTATTTATTTTTGGGACAGAGAGAGACAGAGCATGAATGGGGGAGGGGCAGAGAGAGAGGGAGACACAGAATCGGAAACAGGCTCCAGGCTCCGAGCCATCAGCCCAGAGCCTGACGCGGGGCTCGAACTCCCAGACCGCGAGATCGTGACCTGGCTGAAGTCGGACGCTTAACCGACTGCGCCACCCAGGTGCCCCTGGCATCTCCATTTTAGGGTCTCACATTCATCTACATCTAAATGTATCTTAAATATTTATCTTGGTTTTCCACACCAAATCACAACGTCTTTATCTCTTTTTATTACCCCACACTCCCACACTCTGTCTGATCTCAATAATTGCAATGTTTACCTGCTTGACCCTTCAAACTGGAAACCTTGGAACCAAGTTTTACTTCCACATGCTTTTCCCACATCCACAACATCCCATCCTTGGGACTTTTTTTTGTTTTGTTTTGTTTTTGGTCTCTTTGCTTTTCTCCAACTCCCCCTCCAACAGCAGCATATCCCAGGCCACGGATACCATTTTCCATCACTACTACCATAGCCCCTTAATCCTCTCACTTGTTCTATTTTAGCCTAATTCTACATTTAAAAGGACATTCTTAGGGCACCTGGGTAGCTGAGCTTCATGGTACATGAGATAGAATGCCAATTGGTCTCTTGGCTGACACAGAGCCTGCTGGGATTCTCTCTCTCCCTCTCTCTCTCTGCCCCTCCCCTGCTCACTCTAAAATAAATAAATAAACCTTTTTTTTAAGACCTTCTTTATATTCAAATATCATTATTTCATTTAGGTACTCAAAACCTTTCCATGGTTTCTGGTTTTACATAGAATAAAACCCAAACCTTGAATGGTCCAACACAATTTGGATTCTACCCACATCCACCTTCTACGAAACTTCAGTCAGTCTGCCCTCCTCTCATATTCTCACACTTACTCCAGTTCTATTTCCAGCCATACTAGGAACCTTCGTTCCTGAATCCTCATATCCTGGCTATGGAAAAACAACAACAACAAAAAACAAAACAAAACAAAACAAAACACCCCAGCACCTTATATTGATTGCTGTTTTAGGAATTACACAACACACTTTATGATTTTCCTTTCCCCAGAAAGTGTTTGCTTTCAGCTACCCACATCCAGCCCTTCCTCTGGCTGCTTTGCTATATATTATTTTCTTATGAATTATTAGCTTGTAGTATAATAAATTTGTTGATAATTATGCTACTTTTTTGGTCAGTTTTTTTTCCTCTAGAATGTAAACTTCAGGAGAGCCAAGGTTCTTGGTCCACTTTGTTTATTTGTGTGAGCACCCAAAACTGAGTCTTGCATAGAGAAGCCCCGTAATTATTTGATGAATAAATGACAAAACAAATGTGTCATTTGAAGAGACTTATATCATGCCAAGGAAACTATAACATAGACTTTTGGCACACTCATTCAAAAACTGACTCCTCTCACTCAAATTCTTTATTTTCTCTGAAAATGAATTTAAATTGTTTAGCGTGAGAAATAACATGCCTTGTTTTCTTTGACACCTGTGACCCTTGTTTATTGTTCAACTTTTACTATGCTTTTCAAACATATATTGAAAATAGTTTATAAGGAAAACTCAGATCTGTCTCAGGTTTAAGAAGCTAACTAGACTGTCAACACATTAATTTTCACTAATTTCCACACTATTACGTGAGCATATTCTAAAAACCACAGTGGAAAACATGTTCTTATTATAAAATAAGATTTGCTGGAGTACACATTTTTGTTCATGATTGTAACTCAGTCCTCAAATATGCACGCATTAAATTCATCCAGTTTTACTGTTTGGGAATTATTAAAATACAAAGGTTTAATTTTATCATAATGTTTCTTAAAACCCAGCCAACTGCAGGCAGAGGGCAAGATTACTTATGTCTTAGAACCTGTATTTTACTTGATAGCTCAAACATTTTTAAATGGAGCTCCACAAAGTCATTTTATTTTAGCAACTAGGGAATAAAAAGAGGTAATAGAATGGCTTTCCATTATAAGAAGAGTAAAATATATGCACAACTTTAGAAGTGAAACATTTTTAAACTCATTCAAATATTCTAATATAATTGTCTTATATGTGTTCCAAAGTCAATATAAAATGCATAGTACTTTTATGTTTTATTCACTTTCTTGTTCCAGGTTAGTTGATTAAAGTTCTTCAAGAGACTTTGGAGAACATAATTGGAAAGTGAATGTACGAATAAGAAAGTTTTTCCTGAACTCATTATTATTCTGATAGCATTCATTCTTGTCCCTTTAACTTTTTTTTTTACAATATATTTATTTCCAAGCAATTTTCTGGTTTTGTGGTCACTTTAACCCATCATTGTCTTGAGGCCCTTTGTGTAATCTAATCACTTAAAAATGGACACACAGAGTCATCTTAAAAATCACCTCTTAGGGGGCAGAGGGGCTTGACCCCTTTCAGGGAGCCTTCAGGAAGAGGCTTCCTAACACACTGGTCCTTTAGGGCCCCCACTCTGAGCCCCCGGCAGGTCGGGCCCTCTCTCCGACCCTGACCACCCCTATCCCCAGGGCTTCCCTCCAGAAACACAGAGCCTGCTGCCTTTGCCTGCTCGCTGACCTGCTAGGCAGCTATGCCCACTGACCCTCCCCATGTACCCAGTCATTTCTTAGCCACTGACTGCATGGCCTGGGGGTGGGAGTGGGGCTTTCAGGGTGACATGTTTACAGCTGGGTAGGACTCAGTAAAGTGGATTTTTTTTCAAAAATAAAAATTAAAATGGGGCACCTGGGTGGTTCAGAAGGTTAAGCACCTGACGTTTGATTTCAGCTCAGGTCATGATCTCCCTGTTGGTAAGATCAAGCCCTACATTGGGCTCTGTGCTAACAGTGGGGAGCCTGCTTGTGATTCTCTCTCTCTCTCTCTCTCTCTCTCTCTCTCTCTCTTTCTCTGTCCTTTCCCCACTCATGTGTGTGCTTGCTGTCTCAAAATAAATAACTAAACTTTAACAATATAAATAAATAAATAAATAAATAAATAAATAAATAAATGTCATCTTCTCTGGCTTTTATGTTAAAAGTAACATTTATTTTGTTTCCCACTATTTTAAAAGAACTCTTCAGACTAAGGAAATAGAACAATGATTGTCCTCTATTTCTTCAATCATTATTTATATTTTTAAAGTTTTATTGATGTATAATTTTTTTATAAAAATCAGAAATCATAAAAATCACAATTAATTTACACAAAGTGACTATACCTGGGTCTCTATCACCCAAATGAAGAAACCAAATATTATCTTCAACACAGGAATGTTCCCCTGCTCCATGCTGATCCCCATTCCAGTCATTTACATATAAATAAACATTTACATGATTTCTAATGCCATGGATTATATTTATTTTTTTACAACTTTATATAAATTAATTATTCAGTAAAGACTCTTTTTTAATTAGCTTCTTTGCAACACTGTTATGCTGAGACCCATCAATGTCTTTGTGTGTAGTAATAATTTATTTATTTTAATTGTGTGATAGTAATTCATTGTATAAATATATCAAAAAACATTGATGCATGCCCCTTTTGATTCATATTTGAGTTGTTTCTGTCTTCTAGTTGTTGATAATAGTGCAGCCATGAACATTCTTTTAGGTATTTTTAAGTAAAGTTTGAATACATTCATGTTAGGAATATACCTATAAGTAGAAATGCTAGATCATAAGACATATAAAATACTCACCAGTCGCAGAAACTAAGAGAGTTTTCCAAAGTAACTATCAACTCATGCAGTGTATACAAGTTCCAATAAATTCACATGTGAGCCATCAAAGATACCATGTTTTTTTATGGCCAGCTGAATGAATATGTAATGGTACTTCATTGTAGTTTGAACTTGTTTTCCCTGTTGACCAAGTATTTCAGCACCTTTTCATATGTCCGTTTGCCATTTGGATACTTTCTTCAGTGAAGTGCTTTTATTGAGACCCTTGCCCATTTTTCTATTGGTTTAATTTTATCAATTGGACTGTAGCATTATTTTTTATTCCATATCCATGCTATTCGGTATAAATGGACATATGTGTCTTTATACACATAGATATATATAATTTTTCCCACCCTATTCCTTTGTCTTCTCAATGATGAAAAAGAAATTTTTAATTTAAATGAAATCCAACATTTTTTAAATCTAAGAAAATGATAGCCATCCTTTTCCAGGATTGGCTTCAAGATTTCACATTGCATTTAGTCATCATTTTGCCTTAGTATGTTCTAGTCTGTGTGTTTCAGTTTTTCCTAATTTTTCATGATCTTGATATTTTTAAAGAATATTGATTATATTTGTTTTAATGTTTATTTTTGAGAGAGAGAGAGAGAGAGGAAGGGAGGGAGGGAGGGAGGGAGGGAGGGAGAGCAGGAGGGGAGGAAGGGCAGAGGGAGAGGGATACAGAGGTTCTGAAGCAAGCTCCTGATGTGGGGCTTGAACTCATGAACCTAGGCTCGAACTCAGGAACTCTGAGATCATGACCTCAGCCAAAGCCAGACATTTACCAGATTGAGACACCCAGGCGCTCGTAGATATTTTGTAAAGTAGCCCTCAGCTTAGGGTTGACTGATGATTTCTCTCAATCAGACTGTGGTAATAAGTTTTTGAGAAAATGTCATAGAGGTGAGCTGTCCTTCCCGTTTGCATCATGTCAGGGGTTCACAACGGACAACCTGACCTCACTGCTGAACTTAACCTTGATCACTGCTTTCGATGGTGTTTGCCAGGTTATTCTGACTTAGTAATTTCTTTTTTTCCTTTTTGGAGTGGGGGAAGATTTTTTATTGGTCTTGTAAAATTATTTAAATTTATTGGTTGCTTAGCCTTCCCCACTGCAACCTTGTGTGTCAGCTTACCAGGCTCTGCTTCTTCAATTCCCATGGCTCCATCTGCTTTTCCTTCTTTCTATTTTTCTATTTTTTTCTATTTTTTTAGCTGAAGTATAACTGGCATATAACATTATATTAATTTCAGGTGTACAACAAAGTGATTCAATATTTGTATATGTTGCAAAATGGCCACCACAATAAGTCTAATGAACATTTGTTACCATAAATATTTATTCTTGTAATGGGAAATTTTAAGATCTATTCTAAGCAACTTTTTCCTTATCCCTTCTTGTATCATTTTTGCCTTCATTAAAAAGACACATAGCTATCTCTGGAGGTAGATGTTATCATTATCATTATCCTCATATCACAAATGGGGAAACTGAGGCATGAGGTATAGGTGTTTGACAAGCTGTTCCAATGTAGTTAGTATTTTTTTTTTCTCCTCTACATTCTATTTGTAAGCACTCACTAAGTCCAGCCCATGTTCAAACAGGGGGATTTGAATATATTATTTTAAATTCTTCCAGAAGACTTTTCTGTTTTACCTCATTTATTCATTTATTTAATCATTTCTATCACTATATAATCATCAGTATCTATTTTATTTTTTGGGTTATCATCAAATATGATCAATACTAATTTTGTCTAAAATTTCTCCAGTTTTGGAGTTCTTTTAGTGTGACGCCTCTGTCCTTTTGATGTGTTTCCATTATTAACATAGTATTCCCTTTTCTTTTGGCACTATATAGTGTCGTAGTCTCATGTTTTATTTTTCCTTGCCTTCCCTGGAATCAGCTATTTTCTTAAGGACCTCTGTATTTTTTTTTAATTGGAAAATGTGATTTAGAAACCAAGATCTGGGTTGTGCTGATAGCTACCACTTATAGGTACTCTCAGTAGACAGAGCTAGGAGATACATATACACACACTGACTTATGTGTATTTATTTACATGTGTGCAAGCATCTGTGCATTTTGTCAGCATACATGTATATCATAGCAAACATGAATTTACACTGGCATCTTTGACCTATGTTCTAGCACTGCAGGGTTTGTTAATATACTATTAATTTATGTATTTGTTCAACCCCAGTATAAACAACACCAGTATGTCAAGTAAATGCAGAATTATTAAATTCCCTTTCTGGAATTCATTTTATTTACCTTTCTTAGAGTCATCTGTTCTCTGACTAGTTTGTAGTTTTATGGTTTTGCAGATTAACTGGTTCATTAGGCTTTTTAGGGTAATGATCTCTTGTAACATTTCTACATCTGAACTGGAAATCCTATTATTCTTTTTCTTTATATAGATGATAAAATCATAATAACCATCCACTTTTCTCTTATAGTATACATTTAAGTCTACTCTCTATCACTATCTGTGTCTTAGTTTTAATATGATATAATTTGATAATTATTAAGATAAAATTTTTATATTATGATTTCTTCTTTGACCATAGGCTATAAATCTACATATTCAAATCCAATCTTAAGAACATTTTCTAGTTATTTTTTAGTTACTTTTAACATAATTGCATAGTGAACAGAGAATATATTTGGCATGATTTTAATTGTTTATTTTCTTACAGTTATTGATTCAGTTTATGCTGAATTCTGTGTTTTATGAGCTTGAAAAGAATGTTTACTACATATTTCGGGTACCAAGTTTTGCATATATCAATAAAGAAAATTTTATTAACAACATTGCTAACGTATTCTTATTTGTACTTATATTTTGTCTGTAGGTTCTGTGTACCTCTTTTTTTTAATGTTTATTTATTTATTTTGAGAGAGAGAGAAAGACATGAGCAAGGGAGGGGAAGAGAGAGGGATAGAAAGAATCCCAAGCAGGCTCCACAGCTCCTCCCACAAACTGCAAGATGAAGAGTCAAATGCTTAACTGACTGAGCCACTCATGTGCCCCTGTGCAAACTTCTTTAAGCTAATTAATGTACCACTACTTCTGGTAACATCAAAGTTTAAAAGTTATACCTTGTTTTTATTGAAATAGAGAAAAAGAAAAGGAAAAGTTTTTATCTTTCATGCGTGAATCCAATTTTCTGAAGCTTATATCCTATACTAAGATACTGAGTGATGTATTTATTCTGAAAGATCATTTCTTAAAACCACTTCTACTATGGCTTTGTGTGGTTTTCCCAGACCCATCAACTCCTCTGTTTTTCCCATTTTAAGGTATGTCAGTATTATTCTCTCCATTCCTCCCAGCATTCATATCTGGTACCTTGAATTCTCAACACCCCGTATCCAAGTCAGAAGTAAACATTCACCATCATCATTTACTTTTCAAACATATTTCCTTCCTTTACTTTCTTCTGCTGTAGAGTGGCAAAGATTCTCTCTTTGACCAAACTCTAACTTAGACTCTTCTGAGCTTTTTTATAATGTGGTTTTGACTTTGGGACTTCTGTGTTTGTCTCTGCATTGTCCAATTTTAGCAAGCATCCTGCTAACCGAGTTTAGCCAGTAGCCCCAATCCTCCTCTATGTGATTACTCTCGATATCTAATTGGGTTCCTCATCACTCTGGTCTGCCTTCAGCAAAAATTGTTGGGGCAATTTAACCATAATGCCCACTTACCTCTTAGTAAATATCCATCTACTTTAACTTCACCCTGCTCGTTGGCTATAAATTTCCACTTGCCCATTCTGTATTTGGACTTGAGCCCTGTTCTATATTGAGGTCTTTTCTCCTATTGCATTTTTTTTTTCTAAACAAAATCTGTTTTTACCACATTAACTACTGTTCAGCTATGGTTTTTCTTGGATACTAGTGACAATGAATACAACTAGCACAAATGTTGATAGCATTACTATAGACTGATGATTCACAGTCATGATTCACAGACAAAAAAGAAATGCAGGATGGCACTGTGATTAAAAACTGATCCAGAGATAAAACATTTGAGTTAGTTTTAGTTCGCCCAGTTAGTAGCTATGAGATCTCAGAAGTCAACATTTTTGAGCCCTGATTTCCTGATCTCCAAAATCAGACTAGGAGCAATACTCATTTCACTGAGTTGCCACGAAGTTTAAATGGGTTATTAGTTATAAAGAATCTTGAAACCATTCTTTGAACATACTAAGCACTATGTCTTAAAATAAGCTTTAAATTCCAAAGAAAAGTTCATCCATAAGTGTTATGGTCTGAATGTCTGTGTTCTTCCCCACCCCAATTCAAATTTTTAAATACTAATGCCTAATGTTAGGATTTCGTAGGTGGAGATTTAGGGACATGCTTAAACCATGAGGGTGGAGCCCTCATGAATGGGATTAGTGCCTGACAAAAGAGGGTCTGGAGAGATCCCTAACCTCCTCCACCCTCTGAGCAGGCAGTGAAAAGGCATTAGTTATGAACTAAGAAAAGGCCCTTCACCATACTGGCACATTGACCTTGGGGTTGCCAGACTCCAGAACTGGGAGAAAAAGAGGTTTTCGTTTATAAGCCACCAGCTTGAAAGGGCTGTGTCAGTCCATAGGGTATAAGAAAATGAATCTGCTTGTGTAGCTTGGAAGTTTTGTTGTTGTTGTTGTTGTTATTGAAGATAATTTCTTTACATTTTGAATATTTTATTTGGCTCATTTTGTTTTGTTAGAATGATGAAGAAAATTCTGGGATTTGTCAGTGCTATAAATAAATAGCTTTCATAAAGTGATCACACACAAAAAAATCCCCCTTTATTCAATATTTTCTATTTATGTACCATAGTTTTCTCATTTGAATATTTTAAATATGTTTCATATAGAACAATGCTGATGCATATGTGTGAATGTAGAAAAACAATAAAAATACTTTTATTTAGGAAGTCTTTGGAAGCAAAACTGATCATTCTGATGTATTCTTGTATGGCCAAATGATAAAAATATGATAATATACAAAATATGAAATTATTACGCAAACTATATAAATTTGAAATATTTAAGAATCAAACACTCTATTTTTTTTAATTTTCAAAAAGTATCAGACATTAAAGGTATGCTCAAATTCCTTTCTTCTCCAGGAGCTAACACCATGGTCAGAAATATTATATTTTAGGGGCACCTGGGTGTCTCACTTGGTTAAGCGTCTGACTTTGGTTCAGGTCATGGTCTCACAGTTTGGGAGTTCAAGCCCCATGATGGGCTCTGTGCTGACAGCTCAGCGCCTAGAACCTGTTTCTGGTTCTGTGTCTCCCTCTCTCTCTGCCCCTCCCCCACTTATACTCTGTCTCTCTCTTTCTCAAAAATAAATAAACATTAAAAATATTTAAAAAAAGAAATATTGTATTTTATACTACTTTTTGGTAGATACTGTCTTTTTATTCAGGCTTTATATCCCATTATACAGCTCATAATTTTCTCATTTTTAATTAATATTTCTGAGTTATATCAGCCCTTCCATAGGTCAATTTATTTATTATCTTTATAACCCAATGCAAGTTTGGTTAAAAATGTGTTCTAACATATTTCTTTCCTTTTTTTTTTTTTTTTGCTTTTGAAATTATCCATAGATAATCTGAGAGATATTGTGATTTTTTTTAAATCCTAGATATATAAATAGTCCTCCTAATAAAGTTAAGGATTTGATATCTGGGAATCTGTATTTCCATATATTCTAATTTTCCTTAAAATAATTCTTTCATAAAAAGTCATTTCATTCTTAGGAAAACTTTATGTGTGTAACTGGATTTTCTCTACACACATTTATTTTCATTATTTGGCACAGATATATTAATATTTCTTATCCTGAGTAACACATTTATTTACAGTTCTCTGCTTATCTAGAAATTTAGCCAAAATGTATCTCAGAAAGCAATGACATTCATAAACTCTGGACTACCTTGAAATACTACCAGAGTATCAACTAATTTTGCTAATGGGGTGCCTGAGATCCAAAATGATATATACAGTTAATGTACTCAATAATGAGATTTATATGAAAATCAGTACATAGTAAGTAGAATAAGTTAACCTTTCAAGAACATTCTAGGATATCCAGTCCTAGGAATATATTTCATGAGATGAAATATTATTAACAGCTAGTTTTTAAGGTATTTCATATAAATATAGTGCTGTTTTTTGTGCTTGAATATCACCTAACAGAGCTAGCCCACACTTAGATGATAACTATAAACCCTGGACAATTACTATTATTTTGTAAATATATATACAGGGGACTGAGTGACTCAAACAGGTAAAGCATGTGGCTTCAGCTCAGTTCATGATCTCACAGTTTATGAATTTGAACCCTGCATCAGGCTCTGTGCTGACAGCTCAGAACCTGGAACCTGCTTTGGATTCTGTGTCTCCCTCTCTCTCTGCCCCTCCCTGCTCATGCTCTGTCTCCCTCTCTTTCTCAAAAATAAACACACATTTAAAAAAATTTAAAAATATATATAATATATAAAGTCTGAGGGCTCTATATGGTGAACAAGAGGAGACAAATTTTGGAGGTGGTTTTGATGTCAATACTTTAAAAGAGAGAATTGCCTAATATGAGAAACACATTTCATTGTGTTTAACCTGAAAGCAGGCCACAGTTGATGCATAGAACAACAACAACAACAACAAATCAAAAATTTACTAATTGAAAAAAAATGTATTGAATGAATTAAATATTAGACTGTATACCAAAGAAGAGACGATTCGGAGACAATAGAATAGTTCTGAAATAATTAATTTAAAGTCAATGCAGAAAAAAGGGCAAAATAGAAATGTGAAAACAAAAAAAGAGGTTGAGAAGGAAGATCGATAGGACTTCTGCTTCAGGATTAGTTGCAGGGACATGGTGGTCCTGCTAGAAAAAACAAAAGTCCAGATCAGTTAAAATCTCAGAAAGACAAAACCTTCCCCTTGGTAAATCCCTTTCTAAGAAAATACCATTAGGAGACTCTATGTTTCTTTTATATACAAAATCAGAATTGGAGTGGGGAAGAACACAAACATTCAGACCATAACACTTATGGATGAACTTTCCTTTGCAATTTAAAGTTTAAGACACGCTTATATAGTGCTTAGTATGTTCGATGAATGGTTTCAAGATCTTTTACAAATAACAACCCATTCAAACTTCATGGCGACTCAGTGAAATGAGTATTGTTTCTACTCTGATGTACGTGTGCTCCTACTCCGTGTACGCGGTGGGGGGAAACCCAGCAAAATAAAAATAAATGGAAAAAAAAGTTATAAAAAGAATGGAAAATTGTTGAAACAATAAATATTTCAGTAAACAGAGGGAGAGAAACCTATTTTATGAGGCCAGTGTAACTAAAATGAATATACCACGAAGTATAGTAAAAAATACACAATATCATTCATAAACATAGACATAAAAACCCTTAATAAAATATTAACATATTGAATCTAACAATTTATTAAAAGTATATATTCTAAAAAAAATACTCCAACTAACTATACACTTGGTGATAAAAGATTGATAATTATGTTCTTCTAGAAGAGATCAGGAATGTAGCGAGGATAAAAATTCTCACTATTTCTAGTTAAGTATTGTATTAGAGCAATTACCCAGTCCAAGAAGGTCATAAAAAGAACTAAAAGACATGAAGATAAGGGAAGAAATAAAATTGACTTTATTTACAGTTATGCTTGCTTACATAGGAAAAAATCTGAAAAACTCTACAAAATACAAGTGAATTTAGCACAGTTCAGAAAAAGATCAATACATAAAACCAATTATAGCTTTACATGTTAACCACAAAAAAAGGAAAATTGAGACTTAAAAACATTCCATTCACAGGGCACCTGGGTGGCTCAGTCAGTTAAGCATCCAACTTCGGCTCAGGGCATGATCCCACAGTTCATGAATTCGAACCCCGCGTCCGGTTTGGCGCTGACAGCTCAGAGCCTGGAGCCTGCTTCAGATTCCATGTCTCCCTCTCTCTCTGCCCCTCTCCTGCTCACGCTCTGTCTCTCTCTCCTTCAAAAATAAATAAACATTAAAAAAACCATTCCATTCAGGATAACACCTGAGAAACAAAATTCTTAGCTACAAATTTAATACAAGATTTCCACCATCTCTATGTAAAATAGAAATTATAAAACATTGTAAGAAAACTTTCACAAGATCTAACTGAATGAAGAGATAAGAGATACACCATAATTGGCAGTTTTAATACTGTAAAGATAGTAATTCTCAGATTGAACTACAGATTCGTTGAACTCAAAATCCAAATTCAAGCTGGATCTTCTTCAAGCTGATTTTCTGTGTGTGTCCATTGTTTTATGTTTAATTTTACTTACTTTTTAATAAAGTTTTAAATATCATAATACTTTTATATTTACAGAAAAGCTTCGAGAATATTACAGAAAGTACTCCTATAACTCACACACAGTTTTCCTTATTATTAACATCTTATATTGCTAAAGATTATACTCACCAATGTCAACGAGTGTGTGTGTGTGTGTGTGCGTGCGTGTGCGCACACGTGTGCGCACATGTGTGTGTGTTGGGGGCAATCCCACACCATCAAGAAATTCTCCAACACCAGCTGGGTGTCCAAAAGTTTACTCAGTTCTGACACTATCTACATGGAGATAGAATCAGATCCCATAGGTTAAGGGGACAGTCTCATAAGACTGCCCCTGCCTCTTCACTTCAGGGGCCAATTTCAAGTCCGCATTATTACTTGTACTTCTGACAGACTGGATATAAATGAGAGCTTTCACAACTACCTCCTTGGGTTCCATTAATTTGCTAGAGTGGCTCACAGAACTCAGAGAAACATTTTACTTACGAGATCACCAGTTGATTATAAAAGGATATAACTCAGAATATTCAGATGGAGAGATGCATAGGGAAGGTATGGGAAAGGGGAATGGAACTCTTATTCTGCCACTGAACTCTTATTCTGCCTCTGCTCCCCAAATTTCCATGTGCTCACTGACTCTGAAGTTCTCCAAATCTGATCCTTTTGGGTTTTTAATGAAGGCTTCATTATATGGGCATAATCAAATCTTTGGCCATTGGCAATTCAATCTCAAACCCCTCTCCCCTCACAGGAGCTAAGGGAAGTAGAAATAAACATTCAAACCCTTTATTCATAGCTGGTTCCCCTGGAAACCAGGCCCCATTCTTAGGTGCTTCCCAAAAGTTTCCTTGTTAACATAAACCCAGTAGTGATGAATACGTAACATGACACTCATTTCACCTTTATGGCTCTGAAGAGATTTCAGGAAGTGAGAACAAAAGACCAAATATTATGACAAAATATGTT
The DNA here is from genome assembly GCF_016509475.1 of Prionailurus bengalensis. Classification (NCBI taxonomy): domain Eukaryota; kingdom Metazoa; phylum Chordata; class Mammalia; order Carnivora; family Felidae; genus Prionailurus; species Prionailurus bengalensis. The sequence goes on from NC_057353.1 coordinate 59,155,479, forward strand.
CCATTGCTCTTATCACTCAGGAAATTCCAAGGCTTTGGGGAGTTGTTAGCCAGGAAACATGGACAAAGATCAAATACATATGAGAAAAATATTTTGGTCATGCAAATAACCAAATACACATTTATTTTACATCACAATAACAATATCACTATAGTACATTTGTCACCAACCAATAATTATTAATGTTAACTAAACTCCACAATATATTTAGATTTTTTGCGACTGTGTTTATTTCTATTTCAGAATTCTATCTATAATGCATTTCATTTAGTCATTTTTCTCTTAGGCTCTATTAGACTTAAGAATGACCCAGGTGTTTCTTGTTTTTGATAACCTGGATGATAATGAAGATTACTAATCAGGTGTTTTTCAGAATGCCCTTTGGTTTGAGTTCTGATATTTTTCTCATGTTTAGACACGTGTTAAAGGTTTTGGGGAAAAGATCATAGAAGCAAAGTGTCATTTGACGCTCATCGCATCAAGATAACTTGCTGACATGACTTCATACTGATGATGTTAAGCTTGATTTACCTGGCTGAGGTACTGTTATGTACTTCCACTATAAGGTTATATGTTTTCTCACTTATTTGGGAAAAGGTCAACGTGCGTAGCCACACTTAGTTGGCAGGGAGTTATGCTGCACCTTTTTGAGGATAATATATTATATATTATATATAATTAGTTATATATATCTAATTATAATATTTGTATAACATACAGCTATATATAATATAATATAATATAATAGCTATATATATTATATATAATAGTATATAACTTTAAAAAATAAATTGAGAAAAAACACAACAGTCAAGTAGAAGCACAAAACATAGATTCCAGGTTAAAAACAAAAATTTGATTCCAGTGCATGAAGTTCATTATATACTGAGAAAAGTTTCAACAAAATAGGAGATAATAACTTAATAATTAATTTAGAGAATACAGATATTTAAAATATATAAAGTAAACATTGGTAATACTGCAAGGAAAAAAATTACAATAGTAGTTTTCAAAAACCCTGTTTCTATGATAACTGAAGCTGATAAGGATGCAGTAAGCAAATAGAAAAATGTAGACAGTAAATAAATATGATCTAATTTCTGTATACATAGTGTCACTAATATATGGAGAATTCACAACGATTTCTAGTATTCACGGAATGTTTACAAAATTGACCATGTATGAGACACTGAACTAGATTCAACTAATTTTCAATCACCATTATTAAGAGCATATTTTCTATCATTGTTAAATAAATAAATAAATAAATAAATAAATAAATAAATAAATAACAAAAAGTGAAGAAAAATTTTATAACCTTTTGTTTGTTCTTTTTTAGTTTATTTATTTATTCTGAGAGACAGAGATAGCGCTAGTGGGGGAGGGGCAGAGAGAGAAGGAGACAGATAGTCCCAAGCAGGCTCCACACTGTCAGCACAGAGCCCGATGCAAGGCTTGATCTCACAAACACTGAGATCATGACCTGAGGCGAAACCAAGGGTGAGACACTTAACCAACTGAGCCACCCAGGTGCCCTCGATAACCTTTTTAATATTTTACTTCTTAAATAACTTCCAGCTCAAAGAATCATAATAGAATTTAGAAATATTTAAAGTTGGGGGCGCCTGGGTGGCTCAGTCGGTTAAGTGGCCGACTTCGGCTCAGGCCATGATCTTGCAGTCAGTGAGTTCGAGCCCCGCCTCGGGCTCTGTGCTGCTCAGAGCCTGGAGCCTGTTTCAGAGTCTGTGTCTCCCTCTCTCTGACCCTCCCCCATTTATGCTCTGTCTCTCTCTGTCTCAAAAATAAATAAACGTTAAAAAAAATTAAAAAAAAAGAAATATTTAAAGTTGTGTAACAAAAACACTACACGTAATGTTACAAACCTTACAAACAATGTTTGTAGCAAAATTCATTACCCTATTAAACACAATATTAGAGAACAAAAGTGACTGGAAAGTACGGAGATAAACTTTCAACATAATGAGTTACTCAAAGAATAACAGGACAAATGGATAAAAAAGAAGTCTCTCTTTAAAATATTAAGACACATATTAATGAAATGGAAGAGAGAAAAAAAATAGAATCAACAAAGTCAAGTATTTGTTTTGAAAATAAAAAAAATTTAAAAACCTTCAGACTAATCTGTGAAAAAATAAACAGAATTATATTAAAATGGAAATGAAAAAAGGTGAAGTTATAAATGTCAAAAAGGTAAAAAGCAGCAACAACACATGCAAAGCACAAAAATGGAAACTTTAATTCTTTAAAAAAATTTTAACATTAATTATAATAAATGAGCCTGAAAGTAAAAATAACAGAGCTTTTGAATCTGCCACTGTTTGACATTCAGTACACAGACTCCTGAAGAAACTTGTCTTAATGACCAGGAATTATCAATGACCTCTTTATTTTTGTCTGTGATTCTCAACGAAGGACTCTGAAACTGCCATCCACCTGTTGGAACTAGCTTTTTATGATGGTAATGTTATTCTTCAAATTACAATGTTGATTTTTTTCCTTTTTTTTTTACCGTCACCCCTGCAATGTTGAATTTCTTGATGGAAAAATAAATCCTAGAATCTTAGAATTACAAACTAAAAAGTCCTTCCTATGGTTTTATAATCTGGGTTAACAAAATGATGGGAGAGGAATGCTCTGAAGAGACACCAAAGAAGGTGCCTGGGTGGCTCAGTTGGTTAAATGTCTGACTTTGGCTCAGGTCATGATCTCACAGTTTGCAGGCTTGAGCCCCTTGTCGGCCTTGCGGTGACAGTGCAGGGCCTGCTTGGGATTCTCTCTCTCCCTGACTCGTGCTTTCTTCCTCTCTCAAAATAAATAAATAAACTTAAAAAAAAAGAGGGACACCAAAGAAAACCTTATATTATTTTGTAAACCTTACAATCTCTTTCTAAAAATATGCTTCTCTTAAGTGCAGGTTGCCTGGGTACTGTCTCACTGTCATGGTTAGAAGTGTTTATGTGGTCAATAAGATCTCTTAGGAGTTTGTCCTGGTTAGTTTGGACTGTTATAACAAAATGTCATAGACAGGTGGCTTAAATAACAAACATTTATTTTGGGGGTCTGGGAAATCCAAGATCAAAGGAACTGCATATCCAGTGTCTGGAATAGCCTGCTTTCTTGTTCCTTGATGGTCATCTTCTCACTGTATCCTCAGGCGGAGGACAGAGAAAGGATGCAAACTCTTGTGCCTCTTCTTATGAGGGCTCTCACCACATTTAAACGGGCTCCACTGTCATGATCTAACCACCTACCCTAAGGTCTGACCTCCCTACACCATCATATTAGGGGTTAGAACTTCAAGATGTGGAAATTGTAGCCAAAGGACCATTCAGCCCACAATAGAGTCTTAGAGTGAGATGGACTCCATCACCACCTGACCTTGTTTGTAGAGGGGTTGGTGAGAAGGGTTCCTAAGACAGAGAAACCACATTTCTAAAAAGTGAGGATGGCTTAATACATAGTAATATATGCATTCTCTTAGCATTTTGTTAGATTTCAGTTGTCATGTCCATTTAGTACTCCATACAGAAGAGGATAACATTTTCGTTAATTCAGTTTGGATTTTATGGTGACCATATTTTTTTTTACTAAAAGTTTTATTCTTTTCTGATCACAAAAGCAATTTACATTAATTATCAAAAATAGAAAAACACAAAGAAAAAATGCATAATCCAAATCTAAAATATTTTATTAATATTTTGGTGTGTACCATTCTCTTTTTCCCCATGTGTGTTGCATTTATGTGTATATGTATATGCGTAAGCATACGACAAATGCATTAATGGTCACTTTTTGATTATAGAAAATTATAAGCAAAGAATAAAACCAGTTTCTCCTGAAGATTTATATAGACTAAATTGGGTTGAAATGTATTGAGATCAAAATATAATATAGGAAGCAATTCACTTTTATGATATAAATGCCTAAAAGGCACAAATCATCCATCCAGTGATTCTGTCATTCAAACCGCTCATTGTTCAAGCAGTCATCCCTCTACTTTTGTCTTCAAACCATTTTCTGTATTGAATAAGGAATATCATGATGTATAAATTATGTGTACACCTACAAACCTGTAGGCGATGCTTTTTTTTAATAATGTGTCTTCATGTAAGTCTCATAACATTTCATTTAAATTGTTGAAGTTTCTAGGCTGTAATTATCTTAAAACATGAGTTATGCCTCTGTCTTCATTGATTAATCTCTCCCTAAGTTGCAAAAAGGTCTTATGAACACTATTAAGCTAAATTTATGATTTTCTTCCCTTCAAAAAGCAAGGAGCGTGGGGTTGTCCCTCCTCTGTGCTTCCATAGCACCTTCTATAATCCTTCATTTTAGCACTTACCTCACTGTGCTATAATTACTTGCTTGCATTTGTCTCTCCCATTAAATAATGATCCCATTAAAGCAACGCCTATTTCTTATTCCACCCCAAATTCCTGGCACCTAGCAAAATTCTTGGCATACGTAGACTTCAGGAAATAATGGTTAAATGAATGAAACCATCAAACCTCTTATATCACTGTCACCCGCTTTAATGGCACAATTTGTATAGCAATGTTGACAGAATGGCCTGCTTTCATTAAGTTATCTTTAGAGATTTCACAGCTGCTGCACACACATTGAGTCATCCTTAGGTTTAGCAATCCTTATATAAATTTACAAATCATTAAAGAATTTAACATGGTAATTGTGAGCTACTCAGGTGAATAATACATTTACAATTACTAATTGATTTCTGATTTGGTCTTTGTCAACATCAAAAGAGAAAGGACCAGTAATCCTTTCACAATATATATGTGTATCAAATCATCAGGTTATATACCTTAAATTCACACAGTATTATATGTCAATTATATTCCAATAAAGATGGGGAAAAAAAAAAAGACAGGTTAAGAAAAAAGAAATAGGACCTGAACATTTTTGCAGGACATCCAGAAAATCACACTGGACCTTCTGTATTGAAATTCAGAAAATCTCTACATTTAGAAAACTGTTATGGAATAGAATGGTCGCTAATATCTGGAGAATCTCTGTCCTGTAGAAAAAGTTAAACAACTTGTTTTATTCTAAAGTACATTAATTGATTTAATTAGCATGTTTAAAAAAGCACTGTCTGTACAAGTCATACTAATTAAGAACTAAAACAGTGATATGTACAGAATTGTATTAAAATATTTAAGTATTTTAAGTAATTATTGGCTTCATCCACCAGTACCAATGCTCAGAGCATTTTTAAACACTCTACTATCAGACTGTGTATTATATTCTATTGGTTACCTACAATGGCGACAACTTGATTCTTGATGCTAAGAATTATAATAGTGTATATTTTTTTTATCTTAAGGAACACAGCTAAACTTAACAATAGTCTAGAGATAGCCCGCAGCATTTTAGGACTATGTATGCTGAAAATGTGTGTGATTTTTCAAAATCTGGAAAGGCTTGGCCCTGAGGGTGTTTTATGATGACATTTTGTGAGAGGCTGGCCAGAGGTAAATCAGGTGCTTAAAGTTAGTGAAAGCATTTCAGCTCTAGAGTTCAAGTTTGAAAATATAGCTGAGCTAAATGTATAGAATGAAACTATGTAAGTTTCATGTGAGTCAACTTCAGGCTTAATTTAAAATCATCAACATTGAATCAGATGAAGCAACCAAAACTAGGAAAGCAAAAATAATACATAATTTTCAAAGTTAGATAGGTTTGGTGGTGGCTATTGAAACTCCAGAGAATAATTCATTTTACTACTGCCCTCTGTAGCTTGGAATATGTGAAAGAAGAAACCCAGCCTGAGGAATGTTTTGGAAGGAGCTGGCCAAAGTGAACTCTAAGCTAACTGCAAATGTTAATAGCAAAGTATGTCAGTAAAGATAGAGACCGCCCTGCAACTCCTCAGAGTCAAACTCATAAATTTAAATGCCAGATTGATATATTTATTTGAATGCTATATAAACATTCCAAACATTTGTGCCTTCAAAATCCTCAGTTTTCCCTATCCTAGTTAAAAATACCAAAATCTGCTGTGTCTCTCAAACCAGAGATTTAGGAATCATCCTTGATTCCTCTGTCTCATTCAATTCCACATCCAGCTCCTGTCACTGCTATCTATAAAACATGTCTGAAACACATCATCTTCTCTCGGATTCATGGCCTTTAGTCTAGCCACCTGCATCATCTGACCTAGACCACCCAGATGGTCTCCTACATGGTCTCTCTGCTTCCATCTTGAATCCCGTCCATCTTTTCTCCAAAGGAAAGCCAGAATAATTTGCACTAGCATAAATCTGCTTCTCTCTCTTCCCTGCTTAAACCAGTTGGATATCTTCCAAATGAAATTTGAATAAAATCCATACTCTGTGTGACCTGGCTCTTATCTCTGAAAAATTTGTTTTCTGATATTTCTCTCTCATCAACAAATCTCCATTTATTATTGGTCTGTTTAAAAACATTATTTTTTAATTCTCAAGTTAGTTAGCATACAGTGTAGTCTTGGCTTCAGGAGTAGAACCCAGTGATTCATCACTTACATATAACACTCAGTGCTCATCCCAACAAGTGCCCTCCTTAGTGCCCATCACCCATTTCCCCCAATCCCCACCCGTCAACCCTCAGTTTGTTCTCTGTATTTAGAGTCTCTTATGGTTTGCCTTCCTCTGTTTTTATCTTATTTTTCTTTCCCTTTCCCTAGGGTCATCTGTTAAGTTTCTCAGATTCCTCATATGAGTAAAATCATATGATATCTGCCTTTCTCGGACTGACTTATTTCTCTTAGCATAATACTCTTCAGTTCCATCCACATTATTGCAAAAGTCAAGATTTCATTCTTTTTCATCACCAAGTAGTATTTCATTGTATATATATATACCACATCTTCTTCATCCACTCATCAGTTGGTGAATATTTGCACTCTTTCCATACTTTTGCTAGTATTGAGAGTGCTGCTGTAAATATTGGGGTGCGTGTGCCCTTCAAATCAGCACTTTTGTATCCTTTGATAAATTCCTAGTAGTGTGATTGCTAGGTCATAGGGGTGTCTACTTTTGATTTTTTGAGGAACCTCCACAGTTTTCCAGAGTGGCTGCACCAATTTGCATTCCCACCAGCAGTGCAAGAAGGTTCTCCACATCTCCATTTCTCCACATCCTCACCAATCGCTGTTGTTTTTCTGGGTTGTTAATTTTAGCCATTCTGACCAGTGTGAGGTGGTATCTCATTGGGGTTTTGATTTGTATTTCCCTGATAATGAGTGATGTTGAGCATCTTTTCATGTGTCTGTTTGCCATCAGGATGTCTTCTTTGGAAAAGTGTATGTGCATGTGTTCTCATTTCTTCACTATATTATTGCTTTCTGGGTGTTGGGATTGGTAAATTCTTCATAGATTCTTGATACTAACCCTTTATCTGATATGTCATTTGTAAATATCTTCTCCCATTATGTCAGTTGCCTTTTAGTTTTATTGATTGTTTCCTTTGCTGTGCAGAAGCTTTTTATCTTGATGAGATCCTGAGGTCAAAGAGGTTACTGCCTGTTTTCTCCTGTAGGATTTTGATGGTTTTCTGTCTCACATTTAGGTCTTGCATCTATTTTGAATTTATGTTTTTGTGTGGTGTAAAAAAGTGGTCCAGTTTAATTCTTCTGCATGTTGCTGTCCAGTTTTCTCAGCACCATTTGTGAAAGAGACTGTCTTTTTTCCATTGGATACTCTTTCCTGCTTTATCAAAGATTAGTTGGCCATGTATTTGTGGGTCCATTTCTGGGTTCTCTATTCTATTCCATTGATCTTGTGTCTGTTTTTGTGCCAATACAATACTTTCTTGATGGTTATAGCTTTGTAATACAGGTGAAAGTCTGGGATTGTGATGCTTCCAGCTTTGGTTTTCTTTTTCAACATTACTTTTGCTCTTCAGGGATTTTTGTGGTCCATACAAATTTTAGGATTGTTTATTCTATCTCTGTGAAGAGTGTTGGTGCTATTTTGATAGGGATTTCATTGAATGTGTAGATATCTTTGGGTAGTATTGACTTTTAACAATATTTATTCTTCCAATCCATGAGCATGGGATGTTTTTCCATTTCTTTGCATCGTCTTCAATTTCTTTCATAAGATTTCCATAGTTTTGAGCATACAGATCTTTCGCCTCTTTGGTTAAGTTTATTCCAGGAGAGTTAGAGCATTTGTTGCTATGAGAAAAAAAAAACATTCATTTGGTGGTAGAGATATCCCATAGGTAGAGTAAGAATTCTTTTATAAACACACACACACACACACACACACACACACACACACACCACAAGTCTGATTACAAACTAGGTCAAAAAGAAATTATAAATAGAAGGTAAAGACAGTTTTGAGCAGTGGCAAAATCCTTGGGCTTCCTACACCATATGACCAATTTAACAATCTGAATGGTCCAATATTCAATTTAATAGAGTAGTGAAGTCATTAATGTTTATTATGATAATGTATAGAATCCCACTGTTTTATATTAGGATACAGAAAAAAAGAGAAAATTTTCCTGTTGATTTATAAATACTTTAAAAATTAAAGCACTGTCACCAAGAATCAAATTAATTCAAAGAAATTAGCATTTCTAATTTGTTGTTATTGTTATAATGTCCATTCATTAGGAAACCTAATAAGGTCCTTTATTTAAAAATGTTTATTTATTTATTTTAGGAGAGAGAATGTGTGTGCATGCATGCACAAGCAGAGAGAGAAGGAAAGACAGAATCCCAAGCAGACTCCAAAGAGTCAGCACAGAGCCCAAAGCAGGGCTCGATCCCACAAACCATGAGATCATGACCTGGGCCAAAATCAAGAGTCAGATTCTTAACCAACTGAGCCACCCAGGCGCCCCCCTAATAAGGTCTTTTTATTAAATCTTACTTACTCTATATTCCATTGAAATCTATACCATATGTGGTATAGATATAGCATATCAAATACATGGTATAGATTTAGCATAGCAAACCAGATAACAGGTTTCAAATAAATAATCCAAATCAGACATTTAAAAGTAAACTGGTGAAGGGGCAGTAAGGAATCTACTCCTGAAATCATTGTTGCACTATATGCTAACTAAATTGGATGTAAATTTTTAAACAATTAATTAATTAAAAAACAAACAAAAAACAACAAAAAAGTAAACTGGTGGATAGAATAAATGTCAAGAAAGCATATACAATATCTCTATCATTTCATCCCCAGAAACATAAGTCTTCATTTGATACATTTTACTGATTCTGCAAAGTAGTTCTTTTTTAAAGCCTCCCCTCAGTGAGCAGTGGATTTAATAGGACTTCTCCTTCCTATGATGTATAACTTTACAAAGCAGGAAGTGAAGCTGTGTCCTGAGGAGGCAATCCTGTGGTCAAAGATGAGGATTTGGGGCAAAGAGACATAAAAAGGTGTGAATCCGCTATCTAAAAAAATAACAATTACTGCAACACAATTAAGAATATTTCCAGTGTGTTTTGAAAGGACTTCCAAGAAGAATTGCCTCATTAGAAGGTGAATGAAAGATGTGTCTATCTAAATTCTGGCTTTCAAAAAAGTCATTCTCTTTCTCCAGAGTCTCTCCTTTCTTCAAAGATCAATCACCACCTGGCCATATTATTGCCAAGTTGATGAATTACGGAAGTTTTCTTTCCTGACACCTTTGGCTGATACTGTGTGAAGAGAGATATCCCAGGGGTAGAGAACAAGCTACAAATGAGACAACCAGGGTTTAACATTTTAGTAGAAATAACAGATATGCAAGCAAATAATTTGAATAAACTAATATAGCCAATATTTATTAGAGTTTATCATTTGAACAAAATGGAAATCTGCCTAACTGCCAAAAATCTAATTGATTAATAGTTCTCCCTTCTGCAGCTAATTCAAGAAAATCACACTCCCAATTTGAGTTTGTTAAAGAATATATTTTTTATGAACCTTGGTATTTATAATTGCCCTCTGCTTTTCAGTTTTACTTCTCTATATACAATGAGCGTCACTAAGTAAAAATTGCTGGAAGATATGTAATGCTAATGCTCGTCACTGAGGAGATGGAGAACTACATGGGTTGACAAGTCCTTAATTATATTGATGAATAAAATAAACAACTTTTTAAACTAATTAATTTTGCTTTTATGTTACAGAAAGTAATTCTAACTTTTGTTACATTTACTCTAATGCCCAGGGCATTTGGCATAGCTAAAAATAAAGAATGTATCTTTGCTGATCAGAATGATTTAGAGAATGTTTAATTAGACAACTTGTTGCAAAAATACTTAATGAGTTCTCATGTGAAGTGGAAATCCTAAGTATCTTCCCCTTCTGCCTTAACTCAGACTTGATTAGTAGCTCTGGGGTAATTATGATTCAAAGCACTAGAGTGAGGATATTGGAAAGAGGTGCATTTTAGATTGCAACTAATAAGAAATTATATATGATAAAAAATTTAAATATAATGTATTAGGAATATTGCAGTTTTGCCAAACTATGCAAGTAGACTTGAACTATATTAATTCTTACTATATTTTCTTTTGATTTTGGAAAAGATTTGATTAATATAGTACTTAAAGGTACTTTTAGTGGATATCAAATGCCAGTTTATTTGATGTAATTTATAAATAGATACAAATATACAACTTATAGTATATATCTACTAACTAAAAGTACTTTCCCCCTTTATGTACGTGGCATAACTACATCTACTTCTCAAGGTCTGATTTATCAAGGGCCTGTCATGCCAATGAATGAATTCCTACCTCCAATTTTCAGTTTTCTCCAACACCCCTAATTAAAACCTGCAATTCCATTTTGTGTTTACTGCTATTATTGTTCCATGAGGTGTTTTTAGAACATGACTCCCTAAGTTATCTTCAAAATGTCCACTATATGGGAGTATATTTTTTTTATTCAGAAATTATATACAATCCCTGAAAAGTGATAAAAATAATTATTAAGTTTAATTAAGAAACTCTATCCTAGATTGTGTGACTTGCCAGAGGACAGGGGTCTTAAATTTTAATTATTAGTTTTAGATATGAAATAACTACAAATGTATGCATAAGTAGTATTCACATTTTAAAGAACAAGATGAATAGTCAGTGCCCAACAGCTGAAGAAATCTAGCCATAATACAATTTTTCTTTATCTTCTTTGAAATTTCATCTAAATATTAAACCCTTTCTCTGTATTTCCCACATCTCTTGGCTTTTGTATTTTCTTTCTCTTTTCACTTATGCTTTGTTCTATTTTTTTCCACATCTATCACTCATTCTAGCTTCACCTCTGTCTAATCTCCCATAAAAACTGCAGCAACACAACATACATTTGGGCTTTCAGATTGCCATCAGACTCATCAGACACAATTAGGTTTTGATCTAATGCTACATTTATGTAGCTTTACAGATGGCTACAAGTCAGGATTTACAGCAGGCACATACCCTTCATCTCATCGGGAGATCCAAAAGCTAAATAGGTACAGAGTGCCTTTGTACACAGACTATGTACAAAACAAATGAAGCAAGCATAATATCCAAATGATGTTGGGTTTTTTTTTCCAGAAAGAATTCACATTAGCGTTTGTTGGTCACCTAGGCATTATGCTGTATAATCCTAGATCACCTGAATCCGATCAGAAATTGATCAGATTTGAGCCAGGTAGTTAAATCCTTGAGAGGATGGGTCTATTTATGTTTACTGTTATTCTTAGGATTTATTTCCTTAGTGTTCTGCTCTCCTTAGTGGGTCTTACCTCCCATGATCAGTATAATTATGGATCTCACTTGGTTGTATGTTGTTCCTGTTAGTTCTTAGTAAGTGTGTTTTATTTAAGTTCATTGGAATGTTATCTGTAGAAATCTGTGTATTCTGTGTTGTCAAAATAGCATTTATATTAACTTTTACATATTATCTGTAAGCATGAACAAAGTATGATCCCTCAAAAACAGACTTAATAGAGATAATTCTACAGTGGATACTATACACCTATGGAACAGGTTTTTGACACTAATTTCTCAAAGGAGATTTTTTCTTTTCTTCTTCAGCATCAAGCATCTATGAGTTTTAATGAAATTTCCCAAGAAATATGATACTTAAATGAATCAGATACTTGAACACAGGGATCTGACTTGAAGAGATTCTATCAGTAGATGAACAGAATCATAAAGTCATATGGAGGGAAGTGGACCCAGAAGGAATTACCTGGGTGCCTTTAATAATGGGGTGGCAACAGAGACATTAACTAGCTTCTGCTGCTTAGAAGATAATAAAATAGAAAGGTGCCTGAGTGAAGTTCTACTTCCTCAACTGGTTTCCTTGTCTTGTGCTAGCATGAAGCTTAGAGTTCAAGTTGGTCTGGTTATTCTTGTTTTTAAATACACAGCAAATGGTCTTATTAAACATATGTAGTATATAATGTGTAATGTCTGTATGTAAGTATATAATATCAGCAATTTGTAAAAGTAGAAATATAAAATTCAAGGAGTGTTTTTGTTGTGAATTAACCTGGGCAACTATCACTAGGATATTAATATTAGTTCTTCATGATTTCAGTTGTTTATTTACTCATATGTGAGACACTAACTGCCTAGGGTAATAAATTTGTGGAATTATGAGCCACAGCTGTATTACTGCCACTCAGTGATTGGTTCTTTTTATCTCACCAAACATGTAATTTCCATATGGAGTCCTTTCTTGTCTATCATGACATAAATGTAAAATTTTACATATACTATCTTTTAAACCTTGTGTGTTAACACACTAGGAGTATAAAATATGGCAATAATTTTAGCAGTTGGTCAGCCTTATAGGTAGCCATCTCTGTAAGGTCTTGTTTTTCCTTTCATTATTCCCATATTCTGTTTTCCTGTTATACTAAATTTCCTCTTTTCTGACAGTAGATAATACAAATATGAAACATAAGTATTTTTTTGTCTGAGTTGCTTGTAGCCTCAAGCAAATGTCTGTACCTTGTTGAACTATTAAATAACTAGAAAGATTATATGGAAAATTATTTGGTTTCCTTTTTCATTGGTTTAGTTTAGTTTAGTTTTGTTTTCCTTCTTAGAATATGGTGGGTTTACCAACATAATTATTAACAAGATAATTTGCCTAGCCTCAGATTACTGTCTATCCATTTCCAAAATGCTCCAGAAAAAGGTGTTGAACATATAAAACTGAGTTTATTAAAATGTGGATGTAAAGGAGATGTCCCAGGGTTTTATACCTAAGATTGTGATTTTACGGTGAAATTTGCAAAAGAGAGAGCTGATTGGAATTGGCCATAGTTTAGTGCATAATAATTCTGGATTGCTGTACACAGTAAGGTGTGGTTCTTAAGAAGTCTTGATAAGCCATCTGTTATTTTTGATAAATAAACTAATTCAGTTGGCCCATTATCTTACAGGAGCAAATATTACTGAAAGCAAGACACTCAGCCATATTTGTCTGTTGTCAGTACTATTTTAGCACAGGATGAGGAAATCATACCTGTTTCTAGTATTATGTAGCATAAGGAAAAGAAAGCATGTTTGGACTCAGTATTTATTGGTTAAGATTGTTGTGATGCATCAGTACTAAGGACTTTCATTTTCTTTGCCCTTGCTTCAAGGAGCCAACAGAAAGAACCTACTTTACGTTTTAACCTTCTGATTTGTTTTTCTCTGTCCAGTTATAAAATTATTCTAAAAACCCATCTACTCAGAATTCTCACCTAATTAACCCAACTAAAATCATAATTCTCCTACTGAGTTTCCCCTTAGCATTTACCCATGCAGTTCATACTGCATTATTTTGTTCATATTTAGCTCTGCTCAAGTAAATTACATGAACTCTCTGATACACAGGCCAGTTTTCACACCACTGCATAATTTCATTCAGTTCCAGTGGTCCTGACAGTGTCTTATTATGCCTTCATTCAGGTTCCTTCAGCAACTATTGGCCTCATGCATATTATATGTCTGTTGTAATTTTGCATATACATTTGGCTCCCCTCAGAGAAAGAATAGAGAATTTACACACAAATGCCAGAATTCTCCATGTTGTATCCTGAAACAGACTATTTATGCCCACAGTTGTCAACACAGAAAGTGTTTCCAAGATTTTAGTTACAATAACCGAAAAGAGCATAAGATGAGCATTACTCCATTTAACTACTTTTTTCTTCAAAGTAAGATACATAATTTTTACTGTCTGGAATTAAATTTGTTTTTTCTTGTTTTCCAACTTTTCTTAAAGAAGAATATCTTATAAGTGATTGTATTTTCAAAACTTACTAAAAGCGTTTATGTTTGTTAAAATAAATTATTGTTTTTAAAGAGATATTAAAATTAGCCCTATGTTTTATATTTTGATTTTCAGAAAACAAGTAGTATCTGACCTACATTTTCCTTTGTTCTCATCCCCCTCCATACTTGTATGTTTACTGTAGAAACAATAAAGTTTTGGGGATTTTTCTTTTTCAATTAGTGGCTCGCTATGCACTTGGATAATAGTTTTAGAAGTAGAGTTGTGATACATTTATTTTTTCTTTATTAAAAGTCCAAATTATATTTATCTGTATTCCTTGGACTTTGTTTGGGTTTTCTGTTTCCTGTGAAATAGTGAGCACCAATGGAAAAAGAAAATTTCCACATGAGTCCTGATTTATTATACGTGGATCAAAATTGACTTTTTTATTTATAGGCTTAAGTGGTATTTGTTAAAGTTTAATTTGTAACTAAAAGTAATAGTAGTACACACTTGATCACGACAGCAAAATTATTAGAAATGCTTATAAATACTTGTTAAGAAATAAACAAAATTGTATTGGAAGTGCATCTCTCATAGAGATGGATGGTGATTTAAAACAAAAATGAGTTTAGGGGCGCCTGGGTGGCTCAGTTGGTTGAGCGTCCGTCTTCGCCTCAGGTCACGATCTCGTGGTCTGTGAGTCCAAGTCCCACCTCAGGCTCTGTGCTGACAGCTCAGAGCCTGGAACCTGCTTCAGATTGTGTCTCCCTCTCTCTCTGCCTCTCCCCTGCTCATGCTCTGTCTCTCTGTCTCTCAAAAATAAATAAACATTAAAAAATTAAAAAAAAATAAATCAAACAAAAATGAGTTTAAATATCTATTGGTAAATATAGTTTCTATTAAAACTGCAAAGAAAACTTTTTTTTTATGAAATTTATTGACAAATTGGTTTCCATACAACACCCAGTGCTCATCCCAAAAGGTGCCCTCCTCAATACCCATCACCCACCCTCTCCTCCCTCCCACCCCCCATCAACCCTCAGTTTGTTCTCAGTTTTTAACAGTCTCTTATGCTTTGGCTCTCTCCCATTCTAACCTCTTTTTTTTTTTTCCTTCCCCTCCCCCATGGGTTCCTGTTCACTTTCTCAGGATCCACATAGGAGTGAAACCATATGGTATCTGTCTTTCTCTGTATGGCTTATTTCACTTAGCATCACACTCTCCAGTTCCATCCACGTTGCTACAAAAGGCCATATTTCATTTTTTCTCATTGCCACGTAATATTCCATTGTGTATATAAACCACAATTTCTTTATCCATTCATCAGTTGATGGACATTTAGGCTCTTTCCATAATTTGGCTATTGTTGAGAGTGCTGCTATGAACATTGGGGTACAAGTGGCCCTATGCATCAGTGCTCCTGTATCCCTTGGATAAATTCCTAGCAGTGCTATTGCTGGGTCATAGGGTAGGTCTATTTTTAATTTTTTGAGGAACCTCCACACTGCTTTCCAGAGAGGCTGCACCACTTTGCATTCCCACCAACAGTGCAAGAGGGTTCCCGTTTCTCCACATCCTCTCCAGCATCTATAGTCTCCTGATTTGTTCATTTTGGCCACTCTGACTGACGTGAGGTGATACCTGAGTGTGGTTTTGATTTGTATTTCCCTGATAAGGAGCGACGCTGAACATCTTTTCATGTGCCTGTTGGCCATCCGGATGTCTTCTTTAGAGAAGTGTCTATTCATGTTTTCTGCCCATTTCTTCACTGGGTTATTTGTTTTTCGGGTGTGGAGTTTGGTGAGTTCTTTATAGATTTTGGATACTAGCCCTTTGTCCGATATGTCATTTGTGAATATCTTTTCCCATTCCGTTGGTTGCCTTTTAGTTTTGTTGGTTGTTTCCTTTGCTGTGCAGAAGCTTTTTATCTTCATAAGGTCCCAGTAATTCACTTTTGCTTTTAATTCCCTTGCCTTTGGGGATGTGTCGAGTAAGAGATTGCTACGGCTGAGGTCAGAGAGGTCTTTTCCTGCTTTCTCCTCTAAGGTTTTGATGGTTTCCTGTCTCACATTTAGGTCCTTTATCCATTTTGAGTTTATTTTTGTGAATGGTGTGAGAAAGAGGTCTAGTTTCAACCTTCTGCACGTTGCTGTCCAGTTCTCCCAGCACCATTTGTTAAAGAGGCTGTCTTTTTTCCATTGGATGTTCTTTCCTGCTTTGTCAAAGATGAGTTGGCCATACGTTTGTGGGTCTAGTTCTGGGGTTTCTATTCTATTCCATTGGTCTATGTGTCTGTTTTGGTGCCAATACCATGCTGTCTTGATGATGACAGCTTTGTAGTAGAGGCTAAAGTCTGGGATTGTGATGCCTCCTGCTTTGGTCTTCTTCTTCAAAATTCCTTTGGCTATTCGGGGCCTTTTGTGGTTCCATATGAATTTTAGGATTGCTTGTTCTAGTTTCGAGAAGAATGCTGGTGCTATTTTGATTGGGATTGCATTGAATGTGTAGATAGCTTTGGGTAGTATTGACATTTTGACAATATTTATTTTTCCAATCCATGAGCAGGGAATGTCTTTCCATTTCTTTAAATCTTCTTCAATTTCCTTCAGAAGCTTTCTATAGTTTTCAGCATACAGATCCTTTACATCTTTGGTTAGATTTATTCCTAGGTATTTTATGCTTCTTGGTGCAATTGTGAATGGGATCAGTTTCTTTATTTGTCTTTCTGTTGCTTCATTGTTAGTGTATAAGAATGCAACTGATTTCTGTACATTGATTTTGTATCCTGCAACTTTGCTGAATTCCTGTATCAGTTCTAGCAGACTTTTGGTGGAGTCTATCGGATTTTCCATGTATAATATCATGTCATCTGCAAAAAGCGAAAGCTTGACTTCATCTTTGCCAATTTTGATGCCTTTGATTTCCTTTTGTTGTCTGATTGCTGATGCTAGAACTTCCAGCACTATGTTAAACAGCAGCGGTGAGAGTGGGCATCCTTGTCGTGTTCCTGATCTCAGGGAAAAAGCTCTCAGTTTTTCCCCGTTGAGGATGGTGTTAGCTGTGGGCTTTTCATAAATGGCTTTTATGATCCTTAAGTATGTTCCTTCTATCCCAACTTTCTCAAGGGTTTTTATTAAGAAAAGGTGCTGGATTTTGTCGAAGGTCTTTTCTGCATCGATTGACAGGATCATATGGTTCTTCTCTTTCTTTTTGTTAATGTGATGTATCACGTTGATTGATTTGCGAATGTTGAATCAGCCCTGCATCCCAGGAATGAATCCCACTTGATCATGGTGAATAATTCTTTTTATATGCTGTTGAATTCGATTTGCTAGTATCTTATTGAGAATTTTTGCATCCATATTCATCAGGGATATTGGCCTGTAGTTCTCTTTTTTTACTGGGTCTCTGTCTGGTTTAGGAATCAAAGTAATACTGGCTTCATAGAATGAGTCTGGAAGTTTTCCTTCCCTTTCTATTTCTTGGAATAGCTTGAGAAGGATAGGTATTATCTCTGCTTTAAACGTCTAGTAGAACTCCCCTGGGAAGCCATCTGGTCCTGGACTCTTATTTGTTGGGAGATTTTTGATAACCGATTCAATTTCTTCGCTGGTTATGGGTCTGTTCAAGCTTTCTATTTCCTCCTGATTGAGTTTTGGAAGAGTGTGGGTGTTCAGGAATTTGTCCATTTCTTCCAGGTTGTCCAATTTGTTGGCATATAAGTTTTCATAGTATTCCCTGATAATTGTTTGTATCTCTGAGGGATTGGTTGTAATCATTCCATTTTCATTCATGATTTTATCTATTTGGGTCATCTCCCTTTTCTTTTTGAGAAGCCTGGCTAGAGGTTTGTCAATTTTGTTTATTTTTTCAAAAAACCAACTCTTGGTTTCGTTGATCTGCTCTACAGTTTTTTTAGTTTCTATATTGTTTATTTCTGCTCTGATCTTTATTATTTCTCTTCTTCTGCTGGGCTTAGGCTGCCTTTGCTGTTCTGCTTCTAGTTCCTTTAGGTGTGCTGTTAGATTTTGTATTTGGGATTTTTCTTGTTTCTTGAGATAGGCCTGGATTGCAATGTATTTTCCTCTCAGGACTGCCTTTGCTGCGTCCCAAAGCGTTTGGATTGTTGTATTTTCATTTTCGTTTGTTTCCATATATTTTTTAATTTCTTCTCTAATTGCCTGGTTGACCCACTCATTCGTTAGTAGGGTGTTCTTTAACCTCCATGCTTTTGGAGGTTTTCCAGACTTTTTTCTGTGGTTGATTTCAAGCTTCATAGCATTGTGGTCTGAAAGTAAGCATGGTATAATTTCAATTCTTGTAAACTTATGAAGGGCTGTTTTGTGACCCAGTATATGATCTATCTTGGAGAATGTTCCATGTGCACTCGAGAAGAAAGTATATTCTGTTGCTTTGGGATGCAGAGTTCTGAATATATCTGTCAAGTCCATCTGATCCAATGTCTCATTCAGGGTCCTTGTTTCTTTATTGACCGTGTGTCTAGATGATCTATCCATTTCTGTAAGTGGTGTATTAAAGTCCCCTGCAATTACCACATTCTTATCAATAAGGTTGCTTGTGTTTATGAGTAATTGTTTTATATATTTGGGGGCTCCGGTATTCGGCGCATAGACATTGATAATTGTTAGCTCTTCCTGATGGATAGACCATGTAACTATTATATAATGTCCTTCTTCATCTCTTGTTACAGCCTTTAATTTAAAGTCTAGTTTGTCTGATATAAGTATGGTTACTCCATTTTTCTTTTGGCTTCCAGTCACATGATAAATAGTTTTCCATCCCCTCACTCTCAATCTAAAGGTGTCCTCAGGTCTAAAATGAGTCTCTTGTAGACAGCAAATAGATGGGTCTTGTTTTTTTATCCATTCTGATACCCTATGTCTTTTGGTTGGCGCATTTAATCCATTTACATTCAGTGTTATAATAGAAAGATACGGGTTTAGAGTCATTGTGATGTCTGTATGTTTTATGCTTGTAGTGATGTCTCTGGGACTTTGTCTCACAGGGTCCCCCTTAGGATCTCTTGTAGGGCTGGTTTAGTGGTGACAAATTCCTTCAGTTTTTGTTTGTTTGGGAAGACCTTTATCTCTCCTTCTATTCTAAATGACAGACTTGCTGGATAGAGGATTCTTGGCTGCATATTTTTTCTGTCTAGCACCCTGAAAATCTCGTGCCAATTCTTTCTGGCCTGCCAAGTTTCAAAAGAGAGATCAGTCACGAGTCTTATAGGTCTCCCTTTATATGTGAGGGCACGTTTACCCCTTGCTGCTTTCAGAATTTTCTCTTTATCCTTGTATTTTGCCAGTTTCACTATGATATGTCGTGCAGAAGATCGATTCAAGTTACGTCTGAAGGGAGTTCTCTGTGCCTCTTGGATTTAAATGCCTTTTTCCTTCCCCAGTTCAGGGAAGTTCTCAGCTATGATTTCTTCAAGTACCCCTTCAGCACCTTTCCCTCTCTCTTCCTCCTCTGGGATACCAATTATGCGTATATTATTTCTTTTTAGTGTATCACTTAGTTCTCTAATTTTCCCCTCATACTCCTATATTTTTTTAATCTCTCTTTTTCTCAGCTTCCTCTTTTTCCATAACTTTATCTTCTAGTTCACCTATTCTCTCCTCTGCCTCTTCAAGCCGAGCTGTGGTGGTTTCCATTTTGTTATGCATTTCGTTTAAAGCGTTTTTCAGCTCCTCGTGACTGTTCCTTAGTCCCTTGATCTCTGTAGCAAGAGATTCTCTGCTGTCCTGTATACTGTTTTCAAGCCCAGCGATTAATTTTGTGACTATTATTCTAAATTCACTTTCTGTTATGTTATTTAAGTCCTTATTGATCAGCTCATTAGCTGTTGTTATTTCCTGGAGATTCTTCTGAGGGGAATTCTTCCGCTTGGTCATTTTGCATAGTCCCTGGCGTGGTGAGCACCTGCAGGGCACTTCCCCTGTGCTGTGGTGTATAACTGGAGTTGGTGGGCGGGGCCGCAATCGGACCTGATGTCTGCCCCCAGCCCACAGCTGGGGCCACAGTCAGACTGGTGTGTGCCTTCTCTTCCCCTCTCCTAGGGGCGGGATTCACTGTGGGGTGGTGTGGCTCGTCTGGGCTACTTGCACCCTGCCAGGCTTGTGATGCTGGGGATCTGGCGTATTAGCTGGGGTGGGTAGGCAAGGTGCATGGGGGCAGGAGGGGCAGGCTTAGATCGCTTCTCCTTAGGTGATCCACTTCAGGAGGGGCCCTGTGGCAGCAGGAGGGAGTCAGATCCGCTGCAGGAGGTTTGGCTCCGCAGAAGCGCAGAGTTGGGTGTTTGCGCAGAGCCGAGCAAGTTCCCTGGCAGGAACTGGTTCTCTTTGGGATTTTGGCTGGGGGATGGGCAGGGGAGATGGCGCTGGCGAGCGCCTTTTTCCCCACCAAACTGAGCTCTGTCGTCAGGGGGCTCAGCAGCTCTCCCTCCCTTTGTCCTCCAGCCTTCCCGCTTTCGGAGCAGAGCTGTTAACTTATGACCTCCCAGACGCTAAGTCGCGCTTGTTGTGGGAACACAGTCCGTCAGGCCCCTCCGCTTTTGCAAGCCAGACTCGGGGGCTCTGCTTGGCCGGCGAGCCGCCCCTCCGCCCCGGCTCCCTCCAGCCAGTCCGTGGAGCGCGCACCGCCCTGCCGCCCTTCCTACCCTCTTCCGTGGGCCTCTCGTCTGCGTTTGGCTCCGGCGACTCCGTTCTGCTAATCCTCTGGCGGTTTTTCTGGGTTATTTAGGCAGGTGTAGATGGAATCTAAGTGATCAGTAGGACGTGCGGTGAGCCCAGCGTCCTCCTAAGCCACCATCTTGCCGCAACTCCAAGAAAACTTTTTGAGTATAGTTGATACATGATAGTATATCCATTTCAGGTATGCAACATAGTGATCAGCATTTCTATATGTTATGTTATGAATCATAATAAAATCTTTTTAAATTCCAGTATATTTAATACACAGTGTTGTGTTAGCTTCAGGTGTACAATATAGCAACTCAGCAATGCCATATCTTAGTCCTTGTCAAGAGAAGTGTACTCTCAATCCCCTGCACATATTTCACCCATCACCCCAACCACCGCTCTCTAGTAAGCCTCTGTTTTTCTGTATATTTAAAAGTCTGTATTTTGTTTTGTTTTTCTTTGTTCATTTGTTTCTTAAATTCCCCATATGAGTAAAATCATATGGTGTTTTTCTTACTCTGCCTGGCTAATTTCACTTAGCATTATACTCTCTAGATCCACCCATGATGTTGCAAATGGCAAGATTTCATTTTTTTTTATCACCGAGTAATATTCCATTGTATATGTACCACATCTTCTTTAACATTTGTCTATCAATAGGCATTAGGCTGCTTCCATAATTGGCTATTGTAAATAATACTGCAATAAACATAAGAGCGCATATATTCCTTCAAATTAATGTTTTTGTATTCTTTGGGTAAATGTCCAGTAACACAATTACTGAATCAGGGTAGTTCTCTTTTTAATTTTTTTAAGTATATTTATTTATTTTGAGAGAGAGAGAAAGAGCACAAACAGGGGAGGGGCAGAAAGAAGGAGAGACAGAACCTGCAGCAGACTCCACGCCATCAGCACAGAGCCCAATGTGGGGATCAAACTCACAAACTGTGAGATTATGATCTGAGCTAAGATCAAGATTCAGACACTTAAACAACTGTGCCACCCATGCACCCCTGTTTGTAATTTTTTGAATATCCTCCATACTGTCTTCCACAGTGGCTTCACCACCAACAATGCACGAGGGTTCCTTTTTCTCTACATCCTCGCCAACACTTGTTGCTTCTTGGGCTTTTGATTTTAGCCATTCTGACAGGTGTGAGGCAATATCCTGTTGTGGTTTTGAGTTGCCTTTCTCTGATCATTAGTGAGGTTGAGCATTTTTTCATGTGTCTGTTGACCATCTGTATGTCTTCTCTGGAAAAATGTGTGTTCATGTCTTCTGCCCATTTTAATTAGATTATTTATATTTTTGGTGTTGAGTCATATGAGTTCTTTATATATTTTGGATATTAACCCTTTATCTGATATATCATTTGCAAATATCTTCTCCCATAGGTTGTCTTTTAGTTTTGTTAATTGTTTCCTCTGCTGTGCAGAAGCTTCTATTTTGATGTGGCCTCACTTGTTTATTTTTGCTTTTCTTCCCTTGCTTCAGGAGACATATCTAGAAAGATGTTGCAATGGCTGATATCAGAGAGACAATGCCTGTGTTCTCTTCTAGGTTTTTTGTGGTTTCAGGTCTCATATATAGGTCTTTAATCCATTTTCAGTTTATTTTGTGTATGGTGTAAGAAAGTGGTCCAGTTTCATTCTTTTGCATGTAGCTGTCCAGTTTTCCCAACACTTTTATTGAAGTGACTATTTTGCATATTCTTTCCTCCTTTGTTGAAGATTAACTGACCATACAATTGTGGGTTTTTTCCCTGGGCTTTGTATTCTGTTCCATTTAGATATGTCTATTTTTGTGCCAGTACCATACTGTTTTGTTTACTACAGCTTTAAAATATAACTTGAAGTCTGGAATTGTGATGCAACAACAATCCCTACTAAAATACCAACAGAATTTTAAACAGAACTAGAACAAATGATTCTTAAATTTGTATGGAACCACAAAGACCCCAAAGTGCAGTGCAAGTCTAACAAAGCCTCACTCAATCTGGTGAGGAGCTCTGGAATAGATATAGATGATGACATAGATATAGATATAGATATAGATATAGATATAGATATAGATATAGATAGATATCTTCAGTATTCTATCCAGGTCTAAAATACTGGAGAATTCAATCCTCCTTGTTCAAAGGATGCAAATTACTCCACTTTGACAGCTCTCCAGAACTGAATCAGCTCTCAAAGGTCTGAACGGCCATGAAGGAAGTTATCTGCTGCCTCACTTCCTACACCTGAGCACAAATACTTCTTTAAACTGGGAATTTAGCAGACCTCTGTGTCTACTGAAGTTTACTTTGGGGCTTGTCATATCTTTCTCTCCAAATTTAGGAAACGCTTCCTCCAAGACTCTGGTGCCTCTTTTTTTCTGAGAAGAAAAAGACAAGAGGAACCTTAGGGAGTAAAAAACAACAACAAAAAAAAAACTGTATTCTTGTCCCCTGTAGTTTGTTTCTAGGCTGCAATCAATCTTCATCATTCAACTCTCCCATCAATCATTTTAGATTCCACTTACCCCAGCTAGCTTATCTGGTGACCTAATTCGGACTTTCGTAGCTGAGGAGTTGAGTCTTAGGTTGTCATGTACTTCTATGACTGGGATTGCTAAATTTGTTCATTTCCCATCAAGGGAGTACCCAGATGCATCCAAGTGAAAAGCCTAGGATCCACACACATTACTTTCTGTTTCCATCATACAAGAGGCTCTTGATGATGAGTTTCTTCTGCCAAGATGACAACTTCTCTTTTTGCCTGCTAGTCCCTGAACAGGAGGAGCCCAAAGTACACAGGCATCAGCCACACTTTATCAATTAATGGAATTCTTACTACATACCTTGGAAAAAGTATGGCTCCTTTGCACACCAGAAGCTGCCAAGTCCATGGTTGTGAAATGGGTGGCAAAGTAATTCCTAATGGTCCATTAAGAGTGGTGGAAAATGCTGCCATGGCTACATCTATCTACCCCTTTGCATTTGAAACCATGTTTTGTTTGTATTTAGGACATAGAATAATATAAATGTCTTTGATTCAATTACATACCGCTTCCTGCAGAATGGTTTTCCATCTTTGCAGAATATTGTTTCAATGGTAGAACTTCAGCTGCCCCTTTAGCAGGCAGTTCCATCTTTCTACTAAGATAGTAGCTGCTGAATAGTGTAGTAAGTGTTGTGATCAGTCAAGTTCATGATCATGGTTATACTCCCATACCTCACTTGTTTTAAGTGGATTTCTTGGTCTGATGCAAGGTTATGTAGGAATCCATGCGAGTGGAGAACATATTCCTATGAGAACAAATAAATCATTGGATTTGTGGAGACTTTCTTATTCTTTCCACACAAATTTGCATAACTCTATTGTTTTTATTTTTTGAAGGTTGTTTATTTATTTATTTTGAGAGAGAAGGTGTGAGCATGGGAGGGGCAGAGAGAGAGGGAGAGAGAGAATCCCAAGCAGGTGCCACACTGTCAGCACAGAGCCCAATGTGGGGCTTGAACTCACAAACCATGAGATCATGACCTGAGCTGAAATCAAGAGTCAGGCACTTAACCAACTGAGCCACCCAGGAACTCCTATAACTCTATTATTTTAATAGAGGAGTAGAATTGATGTTATCTGAATTTACATTGAGTAGCTATAGCTTATAAGGGGTCAAAGTATTTACACTAGAATTCATTTTGCCATCTCTTTGATAGCAGTTAAAGGTAATGTTCTCCCATTGGGAAAAGAGCTGAATAAAGTCAAGTTATACTCAAGTGGTCAGTTAGCTTCCCTTAGAAATGGTGCCATAGTGGAAGCCCAGAGTTGGTCTCTGTTGCTGGCAGATTGTACATTAAATGCACAAGTAACTAGATCAACCTGATGTCCACTAGCCTTAGTAATCAGCAACTCAGTGCTGGCATAGCAGGTGCATGGATCCCAATAGCATGGATTGTCACTTAGAGAGAGTGATCTAGTTTTCTATGATTGCCGAATATTGCTTCTAAGGTAGGACTTTAGTTTTGTGAATGGCATGTAAATATGCACTCATATTTGTTGAAAAAATCAATGAAGATCAAAATATGCAATTTATGTTACTAGTTCTGAAGACGAATGAAGATGCCTATAGGAAAAAAAATAATTGAAATGTGAATTGTGTAGTCAAAACATTAAATTGGTTTAATAAGGTTTTGGCCATGTGATGGTTGAGTGATCTTGGCTTTGCAATTACCACTTGTATAATGTTCATGAGTTCGTTGTATTTTATGACTTGAAAATGTACTGTAATATACATGATACTTCTCAGTCCTCCAGTTCCAAATTATAGTGTATGTTTCTCTAAAAATTCACATGGAGGAAACTATGTGAATGAAAGGGAATTCATTGTTTTTGTCTCTTTAGAAAAAAGGGACAGATCTATTTTGTCTAAAGCAAATTTAAACATTCTAAATTTTCAGTGTCACCTTAAATTAAAGAATACCAACTAGACTTATCATGGGGATCATTTCATAATATATGAAAATATCAAATCACTATGATGTATTGGTGAAGCTAATAGAATATGGTATGTCAAATGTATTTCAATTTAAAAGAAAAAAAAGAATTTCAAGGCCTGAAGACACAGACTAGCTCTTAAATGTATTCTTTCGTTTTATAAAAACAACATATTCTTCCTCTAGAGACTTTAGAAAATGTAAATAAACAATAACACAAACAATAATAACAGCAATATTTAAAGAGAACTTAGATTTGCCAGGTATTGTACATATATTACTGCAATCAATCCTCATAATACATTTATGTACACTATTATTATTATTTTTTACATATGGTAAATGAGTCAAATACCTTCAACCAGTGTAAATAAGGCCAAATACCTTCAACCGGAGTGAACTTCTAAACTTTTACTAAACAGTTAAGAACACAATTGTCCATAGAATGTTTCTTTTTTAATTTTCTAACCATCATATTTTTGATACTAAGAAATACTTTCTACACATAATAAGATTTAATGTTGCTAATAAAAAGCTTCTTAAATCTGTTTTTTTTTTAATGTTTATTTTTGAGAGAGACAGAGAGAGTGCAAGCAAGAGAGGGGCAGAGAGAGAGGGAGACACAGAATCTGAAGCGGGCTCCAGGCTCCAAGTGGTCAGCACAGAGCCCAATGTTGGTCTCAAACCCATGAACCATGAGATTTTGCCCTGAGCCCAAGTCAGACGCTTAACTGACTGTGCCACCCAGGGGCCCCTTAAATCTGTTTTATTTATAGAGTCAGAAATTTATTTTTTAAATCTGTAGAATATATTTTTATGTGTTTTGAAGCACATACACATTCAAGTCCACAAATAATTTAGATGCCATGTGGAAATTAAGTTAGAAAATTATTAGAGCACCAAGGAAAACTTGAAGGCACAAAATTATAAAGGATTACTCAAGAGTTGTAAAAAACTAAATTCTTCCTGATATCAGTACTGATATGAAATAAATAACTGGTATATAAATATATTAGAATTAAATGGATCATTGAAATAATACTCCAGTGACTGACTCAAATCAGCCCTCAAGATCTTGTTTATCTAAAATAATTTGTAGATTCAATATGGTTGACCATTTGACAAAGTTTGCCACTGATCTTGCTTTTTGAAATAAATTAGTAATGAGAACATGGCTTTCATGATTTCATTTTTCACACTAGTATTGAAAATTCATTTTTTTTACTGGTTTATACCCACGTGTCCTTATGTTGGTTGACATTTTCTGTACCCCTTGACTTAGACGGTACTCATCATAAGAATCAAAGAGAATTCTGAGCAAGATGTGTCTTCACAGATTATCTGACCAAGGATTTGTATTTATTACATGAGAAAACTGAGGTTCATTGACATATTTAAGATCTTTCAAGGAATATGTGATGCACTCAAATCAGGTAACTTGAGGGGAGTATAGTAAAGGGTTCATTTTCAAAGATAAACGTAGAAACTATAAGGAATAGCATAGACCCTTAGGGGTAACTACAAAAGGAACAGTTTCTATTCTAGATCTAAGAAATCAAAGAAGAAGCTCAGGTTACCAGAATCTAGAATAGCTCTGTAGAATGAGCCACCTGAAGAAACTGTGGCCCTCGATTGAGGAATGCCACCAAATTCCAACAACTAACTAAGAGGAAGTTCTTGGAATTAAACTCTGCCCTCACTTTTTATTCAACCTTGAATCTCTTGTGAACCCCTCCTCCCCCACCAATGGCTGAATCCACTTAGAAGGCAGATGTTGATGTTGTCTATCTCAGTAAAATCCTGATTGGTGGAGAACTCTAATGAAGGGTAGAGAGTAGTTTTGGAGTAGCAAAATAAAAATAATGAGAACAAGCATCTGGATGAAATATCCATAAATTTCTCTGATTTTAAGGTCGTATATATGAGGGAAAAAGTACTAGTCTTGTATGGAAAAACTAATTCTGATTACTCTCCTGGAACCCTTCTGGACACTGAGGTCATAGTAATGAGAAAGACAAACTTCATAATGTCATGAAACTTAAATTAGATTGGACTGAAATGAGTAAAAAAAAAAGGAGTGGACACTTATATAAAATGATTATAATCTTAACAAATTCTTTCTAGGAAAGAAGTGCCTGGGGAGGGTTGCGGACAGAATAATAACTATATATGGATGGAGCAAAGTAATGATTATGTCTCTTTCAGAGATGTGGAAATTTAGAGATTATCATTATGCAAGCTGGCATTTTTAATGATAGATACAGAAGACCAAATTTTCCGTGTTCACAACCAATTTTATTTTTTCCTATTTCCTCTCAGCGAACATAGTATTTTAAAAATATTAATCCTATGTTTCTTTCAACCCCATAGTTCTTTGTACAATTGGAATTTCAACTATTTAGTGAACAAAGCTTTCTGTGTCTGTTTCCTTAGGAAAGGGGTAATAAAGGAGAAAGCAAAGAACTTTTATGGCTCTCAAATAGTTTGGCATTATGGAGATTCCATATATAAAACATTCACTGTGAGTAATGACAAAGTATGTTACTGAGACTAGAAAACTTGCCAAATGTGAAAAGGTAGAGATGGAAAGGCAGAGTCTTGAGCAGAAAAGGAGAAAATAAAAACTAACAGGTAGAACTTTTGGATTGAATCAGATAAATTTGGATCTGAGAACTTAACATGTAGGCATGTACCATGAAGAATGAGAATATGGGTTAAAAAAAAACAAGACAGAAATTACTGCCGAGTGTATTTGCTTAGAAGTTTCGGTAATGATTTTATAAAACTCTGTGGAGCTCCAGGAGGTAAAAGAGCAGTAGGGTAATTTTCACTTACACAGAGGTGGCAAAAGGTCTTACCTAGTAATGTGAGGGGGCATCAGAGAATTTCCATAGAGTAGCCAAGGCTTACTGAGATAGAAACAAAGGATGGAATAGTTAAAACCAAGAGAGAAAACACACAAAACCAACAAGACAAAGTTCATCTCAGTCAACGCCAGTGTGTTTGAATGATGTCAAGCACCCTATGAAACCCTCTCCCACCTGACTCAGCATTTAACTTATCAGAGTTTTGATGCAGTAACAGGGAAAGTTTCTGCAACCTCGGCAGAAAAGGATTTACAAGAGAAATTAGGCATCATCATGGGGAAAAAAAAAACACAAAATATTCTTTCTTTGCCTACCTGATCTCACAGAATACAATTCAAAACTATGTCATATGTAGCTTCAAGATTTCTAGATGATTGTATTACATATTCTTTTTCTTTGGGCATTCATCTATATTAAATGATTCATTAGGTTTTAAACTTTTATAGTTTCTGTCTTATCTTAGAAAAATGTAAACCATTAATTCTAATCAGAGTGTGGCATGAGGAAGGCATTTGCATTTTTTGTGTCATATGCACCTGGAATTTCTTTAAACTAACCTCATTTTTTTTATCTGTATGAGGAAGAGAATACTATTTGCCCTCTAGGAATGTTTTCTGACATAGAAATAATGTAGAGAAAGGTATCATACAGTCCATGTTTAATAAGCAGCTGTTTAATCTTCTTTTTAAAGTTGGTAGGTGAGTCTGTTATTCTTTGAGGACTTGATAAACTTGATATTCACACTTGACTGATTTTTTTTCAAAAAAATCTATTTCCTTGCCACTTACTTTATGGTACTAAGCAGTCATTTGGGAATAAAACATTACTGTCTTTGAAATGATAGTGTTTCAGACCCATAGAATATTGCAGTTGCTTTTGCTAAGTCATATGTGCTATAAATCTGAGAATTCTATAATCACAGAGTAAGCATCCATTACATAAAAGACAGAGCTTATAGTTGATAAAATGAAAGAGGAAACACACACACACACACACACACACACACACACACATTAGAACCAAAGGAATAAAAGTTTATAACTGGAAGGAGGATGAGGGCAGATTTATTTCTTAATTTATTCCCATTCTTTTCATGGTTCCCTTCATCTCTGATAATGATATTCAGGTGGTTGAATTATATCCAAAAGTAGAAACAATAGCTAAACCCATGACATACCCTTCAAACTCACACGTAAGAATATGTGGAAATTTTATAAAATAGAAAGGGAATTATTGAGAATGTATTTTCCTACTAGAACTGTGTGTTATCATGCCTTTGGCTACTAGGAGTACATTTTCACTTGTACACTGATCACAATTTTTAAAGCAACGATAGCTAAAAACTCTAGCTAAGAAGAGGTGGGAAGTCAAAGTAAATGCAAAGCTGAATAATTGGAGTGGATAGAAACAATTTAATGTTGAATGACAATGTTAGTTCAGATAACATCCACAAAATAAAAGAAGCTATATTCCTAATAAAATCTATTAATTTTAAATGGAAAGAAATAATATACATCGAATACTAGTTAAATACTAGTATTTAATAATAATAAATACTTTTTATTTATTTTTATTTATTTTTTATTATTTATTTATTTTTATTTATTTATAAATAAATACTTTTTATTTATTATAAATAAATACTTTTTATTTATTTAAAAATAAATACTTTTTATTTTAATTTGAATATTAATATAATTATCATATATAAGTATTGATATATTATGAATTGGTATTTATTAAAATATTAATTTAAAATATGCTACATGTGCCATATAGTTCATACTGTGAAAAATTAATGAGTCTTACAAATGATCTTGTAAGGGGATAAAAAAATAGAAACGTAACGAGAGATACATGGCAAAAAAGCAAGCAAACATTAAAAGTGTAAGATTTAATAAATATACAAATGAATAAATTAAAAGTGTAAGAAACCTTTAATATGGCAAAATGAGGTATAGAGAAATCACATTTAACCTTTTTTTAAAATTTTGAGATTTGAAGAATGTAGGAGCATTAAAATTTTTTTTAAAGATTGTGGGAGTTTTTAAGGTAAACTATAACAAGAGAGTCCAAGTGAAGATGACCACATCAAAGTAGATGGAAGGTTAGGGGACAAATCGGTAGAACAGAAGAATGCCAGGAACTAAAATATAAGGAAGGACTTGGTTTCATAAAAACATATTGAATCAAACAATTCTTTATACCACTTACTAGATATCATCAGTATCCACCACTAAGATCAGTTATGTCACCATGAGAAGACATAACCTATTTTCAAATGTCTCTGAATAAACCAAGTTTCTTAATAAACAGAAAGAAAATGAGCTCTATGATGAGCAAAGTGGTTCTGCCTTGTCAATAAATACAGAATTTGGTTCTTCTTCCATCTCCATCTAAACCCACCCTTCCGAAGAAAACAAACTACATGCCAATGCAAAGGCACTCATGTGTGCAATGTGAAATTTGAAAAAGAAACAGGATATTTGGTAATATAAATTCATTGATGGATATCTTTTTTTTTCTTTCTCAAAGATAGTGCTGGTAATGCATCTGAAACCTGTAAAATATGTTCAAAATATCTACTATAATTATGCATAGCTGCCTGTCTAACTCCTGTTTGGGTTAAAAAGAGAGAAAGGAGAAGTCAGGAAATATATGTTAGAGGCCAGAGAATCCACTGACAGGGCAAACAGACCTGTGCCTCAGTCTTAGTAAAACCTGAATATGTTAGCCCCATAGATAATTAAGTCATAAATGGTAGTCAGGTATTTTTTACTGATTTCAGAGAAAAAAAAAAAAGCTTACAAGATCCTTAGGCTGTGGGGATAGGGACAAAAATGGGGTTGCTCAGAAAACTAGGGAACCTAAATATTTATTTATTTATTTCCTTAATTTAAAATATGATTTGGGGACCCTGGGTGGCTCAGTGAAGCATCTGACTTCAGCTCAGTCATGATCTCTCCACTTGTGAGTCTGAGCCCCATGGCTCTGTGCTGACAGTTCAGAGCCTGGAGCCTGCTTTGGATTCTGTGGCTCAGGCTCTCTCTGCCTATCCCCCACTCGCACTCTGTCTCTTCTCTCTCAAAAGATAAATATATATTTTAAAAAATTTAAACATGATTTGTCCTGCTAAAAACAATTTTTAAAGCCATTGACTTAGTTGAGTTAAAATTAACAGTACAAATTTCCCATTACATGACAGGTAGACATACAGATATATAGATACCATTTCCATGGTTTAATCACAGCTTGTGATCCAATACAGTTAAAAATGCTCTTGGCATATCTTCTGTCTCTCAATTCTCAGGGACCTAATGAAATACAGTGGAACACCAGCTTCACGATTACAAGCTGTGTAGTTGGACAAATCATGCCTATCTCCCAAGAGCAGTTTACAGATTCAATGTAAATAGCATGTGGGGTCCCTCAATCCTCTCTTAATGGCAGTCATATTATTTACATCACTTTTGTTGCTGTTGCTGCTGTTAATTATTAGGGTGTGGTGTAGGCTTGCTCTAGCCTGTTTCTGGAAAACTCCTTTTATATCAAGAATCTGCCAGTCAGAGCCCTATTCCTCCTGTGGGACTTCCCTGATGATTTCTGCCTAACTAGTTCTGAGGCTTTACCTTTCTTCCTCTGGCATTTTGTCTCCTTCCCCCATGCTGTGTGGTGTTCTAGGCACCAAATCAGACTTGAACATTCACCTATCACCTTTTCATAACTTTGGGCTTCCTCTAGTGCTGGACTGTACACATAGTGAAATTGGGGTTCTGAGTTCAGTCATTTAGGTGAATGAAGCTGGTGTTAACGGTGATACTTCTCCTGTAATATGAAGGTTTTAATTCTAGCTTGCTCATTAAGCTATATATCTGTTACAAAATTGTTTATCTTAAAATGATACTTGTAAACAAAATGCTCAATTGAATGAGAGGAGAATGATCTGTTCTCACTTCTGTCTGTGCATAAAAAATTTTAATTTTATAACAGTCATTCAGTTATAGATTTCCCTTCTAACCAGGAAGATTAACCGCCGTCGCCCTCTTCTTGTGTCCCTGTGGTAGTAAAAACATAACTTTGAAAATAGAAAAAAAAAAGTCCTTAAAAACTTTTTAAACATTTTTTTTCTAGCATGTTCCAATGAATTTGTTTTTATTGGGCTAAAATCCCTGGGAAACTGACTCTGAACACCTGATTACAATTTTGAATCATTACAGCCCTTTGAAATTTAGATTACAGAAAGGTAATATGTCATTATGCAGCTTTTAAAACCACATTAAAATATTGCTTAGGTTGCCAATATTTCTCTTGCTTTTCAGTGTTGCAGAAAAAATAAAATAAAAATAGCATTATCAAGGTTTTTCTTCCTGTTTTTAAGTTGTTTTATATTTACTTGGTAAAAACGTCACCAAAGCAAACAATTTCTTTCATCCATATTCAAACCATCCTCCAACTTTTTCATCAAATGGCAGCCTCACACAGTATCTCACTCAGCCTCTCTTTTTTGCTAAAGTGGTTCCACGTGGCAGCACAAAATACAGAGTCTAATTTAGAAGGAAGCAATAGAATATTGGCACCAGCCAATTGTTGATGTCAAGAGAAAAAATGCAATGTAGGTTTGCCTATTACTGAAGGAACCTAAAGGTGATTTGTGAATCCCATCCACTGCCCAAAAAGCATGTAAATCCCAATGCCATTATCAACACCAGTAAACAAGTTTCAAAGATTAGGTAAAGTCAGCACTTGAGCCCTCAAGGCTTAAAAATACTTCTAGGATGAAGGAAAAATAAGGGCAGAAAACCTGCTGAAAAAAGCAACACACAGTTGTTTGTGTTTACCCTAAAATGAAGTTTAAAATAATGCATGTATCATCAAATATGGTTTTGTTCACCAAGTAAGATAATCCAGAATCCATTTAGAAATATTTTTATGAGGACATTTAAGAGGATGAGGAAGTAGAGTATTAGTAGATAATTCAAATAAAGAAAATATGCCTGATAACAGTTTGGTACCTAGCTTCTGTGATGCCTTATGGGATCCTCCCTGTACAAGAGCTTCTTATGAGATGTTCTTATACATAGATAGATGGATCTGTAAAATTAAAACCATAAAAGACTGGACCTGGTGTTGACTTTTTAGTGCAGCACATCTTTAACCTGGCCAACACTATATGATATAGCCTATTGGGAATAATTCCACACAATATGACCACAGTATAGGAGAGGGTGATGAAGGAGGGAGTATCCCCATTCTTAATTTTTTTTCAAATTATTTCAATGAACATTCAAATTAAGAATCACCAAAATATTTGCTAATTTGTCAAAAGATATTTAAGAGCTAAAATATGGTGCTTCATTTAGACTCATTTTGATTCTTTAGTCCTGGAGTCTTTGTTGGCAGATGGGAGTAAAACAAAGAAAACTAATATAAAGGCATTGTTCTCAAGGAATTTACAATCTAGTAGAGAAGATAAGAACCCAAAACAAAATTGTATTAAACATTTTAAAGGGTTCACTATAAGTATGTGTAATTTTTTTTTTAATTTTTTTTCAACGTTTATTTATTTTTGGGACAGAGAGAGACAGAGCATGAACGGGGGAGGGGCAGAGAGAGAGGGAGACACAGAATCGGAAACAGGCTCCAGGCTCTGAGCCATCAGCCCAGAGCCCGACGCGGGGCTCGAACTCACGGACCGCGAGATCGTGACCTGGCTGAAGTCGGACGCTTAACCGACTGCGCCACCCAGGCGCCCCAAGTATGTGTAATTTTTTTATGGGAAGTTCAGAAGGAAAGAAAGAAAAGAGAAAGAAGAAAGAAGGAAAGGAAAGGATAGGAAAGGAAAGGAAAGGAAAGAAAGAAAGAAAGAAAGAAAGAAAGAAAGAGAGAGAGAAAGGAAAAAATTACTTTTGCCCCATTAAACAAAGGAAGGTTTTATAAAGAAGTAACATCTGAGATAAATTTTGAAGGATAAATAGCTTTTTACCAGATGGAGAAGAGAGAAAAGATCATACCACCAAGCTCATGTAAATGCACATTTTGAAATAGGTGACAAAATGTTTCTGTGTTTGACTCAGAAGTTTTGAATGGCTGAAAGGAAAGAAAAAGGAAAGGAAAAATCAAAGCTAACATACATGGGGTATCACAACTGTTGAACTAAAATTAATTTTTCCAGTCCTCAATTTTCTCATCTATGGAGTAGGGACTATAATGCTTGTAGCCAAAATTTCCTGTAAGAATTCACTGAGCCCCAAGCATACAGCCCCTCTTACAGCAGGTATCCAATGAATAGCAGTCTCATTTCCCTTTCCCTATCAAAAAAAGATGGGAATACAGGGAAAAAACTGTGATGTAAGATTAAATCTAATTATATTTTTTATGTTTATTTATTTTTGAGAGAGAGAGAGACAGAGAGACAGAGCATGAGCAGGGGAGGGGCAGAGAGAGAGCGAGACACAGAATCCGAAGCAGGTTCCAGGCTCTGAGCTGTCAGCACAGGGCCCAATGTGAGGCTTGAGCTCATGTGAGATCATGACCTGAGATGAAGTTGAACGCTTAACCAACTGAGCCACCCAGGCGCCCCTCATTACACTTAATTATTGAAGAGAGTTTGGAGTCACTGTCAAAGAAATGATTGATGAGAATGTTTTCCTATATCTTGTGCTACAAATCTACTGTTACTACTTTGCTGTGAAGATAAACGAAAGTGTGAATGTGTAAGTCAGATGAAAGCACTAACCTTTGAATTGCTTATCTCTTAACAAATAGGTGGTTTCTTTAACATTTTCTAAAAGGTACAATTTTCTATAAGTGAATCTAATTTCTATTGACTTTTGACTTCAGTTATAAAATCATGAGTCTGATAAACCAGAAGTTCCTTATATATAAATATAAATATAATTTAAATGACACCAAATCTTAAACCATGCTTTTTGAAGAGGATGACAACTTTCTGCTATATTTACATTAATCGCAAATTGTTGTTGGTCCCTTAGGAGAAATTAATTCAAGTAAATTCAGTTCACATTTACTGATTTCCTACTATGTGCCAGGCACTTTAAGAGCCTCTATACTCTAAGACCTAGATCAGTTGTGATTAAGAAATAGATATAATCTCAAGAACCTCATGTATAAAAAGGGAAAAATTGAGGATTTCATGACTTACATTAGTGTCAGAAGGATGTAAATGCTATAAATTTTTACATTACATAAATACTATGTGACATTGCATAATCAAATCTAAGAATCAGTTGGAAAATTATACAAATAATGAGATTTAACAATATTAATTAATTAATATCAAATTATATTTGTTTGAAACTAAAGAGCATAAAGCATATTTTCCCATTTGCTATGATAGAAATAAAACACGAGGAAGGTTCCGTAATTTTGTTAAAGTCAAGTTACATCTTACAAAAGTTAGTAATGTTTTACATAGCATTAGAATCTAGATATTTAGTTCAACATGTAAAGAGGGAGAGAGACAGAAGAGACAGAGACACACAGAGAGAGACATTAAAATGTCGTGAAAACAGAAAGTGAACATGTTCTCTTTGGCCGTCTTGCCTAGTAATAAAATGCATTGAAGAGTAAATGACATTTGAACCAGATTGCAAATGATGAAGGATAAAGGAAGGAAGAAGATATCTTAAGCAGAGAAAATAAGTACACTGAAGAAGAGGCATGGTAACATCATCAAAGAATGGCTAGAAGTTCACCTCCACTGGGACAGAGTAGAGAAGTGGCAGGATATAAAGATTCAAGTATAGGGGCGCCTGGGTGGCGCAGTCGGTTAAGCGTCCGACTTCAGCCAGGTCACGATCTCGCGGTCCGTGAGTTCGAGCCCCGCGTCGGGCTCTGGGCTGATGGCTCAGAGCCTGGAGCCTGTTTCCGATTCTGTGTCTCCCTCTCTCTCTGCCCCTCCCCCGTTCATGCTCTGTCTCTCTCTGTCCCCCCAAAAATAAATAAACGTTGAAAAAAAAATTAAAGATTCAAGTATAGGTTAGGCCAAATATTAAGGGGCCTTAAATATCAGGTCAAGGAGTTTAGATACTATCCTCTATATAACAGCAATTATATCAGAGATTTGTGGGTACAGACACAGTACATATAGATTTCTGTTTGAGAAATGTAAAGCTGATAACAGTGAGAATGATGGGTTCAGTTTGGCAAGAACAGTTAACAGGCTTATAGCAGCATTCCAGCTGCAAAATTAGGATGGATTAATCTAAAGAGTGACAGTAGTTGGTGCACCTGAGTGGCTCAGTCGGTTAAGCGTCTGACTTCGGCTCAGATCATGATCTTTCAGTCCGTGAGTTAGAGCCCCACGTCAGGCTCTGTGCTGACAGCTCAGAGCCTGGAGCCTGCTTTGGATTCTGGGTCTCTCTCTTCTCTCTGCTCCTCCCCTGCTTGGACTCTGTCTTTCTCTCTCACTCTCAAAAATACATGAACATTAAAAAAAAAAAAAAGAGTGATGGTAGTGAAGAGGAAAAGTTACACGCTAGGGATTGAGTTAGAGGGACCTCCTATAAAACAATCCTCTAGCAATGCTTTAAAAGCAAGCTTATTAAGAATAACTGATATGTTTTATGGATTCTTAGAATTATATTTTAAGAAGAAATGTAAATAATACTTTTTTCAACTATGTACCCAATATAATATTACCTCTAAAATAGCAAGACAAGCACTATTTTTTATTCTTTATCCACTTGTACCTCTCTATTGCCTGGGACAATATGCAATAATTCCATCTCTTATTTGTCTTCCATGATGAACAACACATCATTTTCTATGTGTTTGTTGTTTCCTTAATTTTTTTAAGTAAATTCTACACCCAAGGTGGGGCTTGAACTCATGACCCCCAAGATCAAGAGTCACATGCTCTATTGATGGAGCCAGCCAGGTGCCCTCATTTCCTTAATTTTTATGTACTATATTCTATCCATGTATAATATCTCAATGGCTCTTGGCTCTTTTCAAATTCTATTTCAGTGTGCTAATTACAGTGGGCATTGAAATATGAATTACCTCAGGTTATTCTTTAGACAAATTCAAGATATCAAAGGAAAACAAAGAAGAATAAACATTCTAGTACAACTAGCCAATAGAAGTAAAAAATACAACCATATAAACACGGTTCAAATGTGAAGTCGTTTTTAGGAAAAAAAGCCATCATATAATGAGTTTAATCTATGCACGCTTAAATTGGATCAACATATGAACTTCCTTTCATAGTAATAAGAAATTAGTTCAGGATGGGAAATTTTCCAAGTTGAATTGGTGTAATGAAGATGGACAGAGTTGATCTCAACTCTGAGATTATAGTCAGCTAGATTTTTTGACACTAAAGCATCAATTTATTAATTGCATTACAGATATGATATTAAAAACATCTAGTTACATATTTTTTAGCCATGATTCATTAAGATAATTTTATACTTAAATGGATTTTTACTGTTGCAAGCCTGTAATAAACCAAGTAAATGCCAGAAATGAGGATATTCTGTAATTTATTTTATAAGCACGTTCCTTTATGAAAGCCAAAAAAGTAAATTATTAATCTTTAATGATGTGTTTTCTCCATACTCTATTTCTGCAATGGTTCTCAATCACTTTATCCTGCTAGAATCATCTGAAGTTATCTGTATTTGGCAAGGGAGAAGAACTTTAAGGGAAGTGACATTTTGTTCATTTGATTATTTTTTTGGAGAGCAGTTATTACAGGGATGATTTGGGCAGTTTCAGCAAATGGAAAAAAAAAGATAGAAAGCAAGATATACTATTTTGTTGTTGCTGTTGTTGCTGTTGATACTATCAATAATGGGAAGACATGGAATGGTTTTAAGCCTTGGTGAAATCCTATTTGTAATTCTGGGAGATCACACTATTGACAAATCTGATTTAGTTGGAGCTAGATTAAAATTACAGGGATAATTTAAGAGGCTATTTCAATGAAGGAAGCACGAAAGGATAAGGGACTGAACAATGTATCATCAACATGAATTAAGAAAATAGGAAAATATTTTCAATGTGGAAGGAATTATCAATATAACTATTTAATTCTATGGGCTAAATGAGTGAAAGGCTAACTTACATGACAATACCATTAACAAGGTTTACAGGAGGTGGTACAGGTTTCATGAAAACATAACTAGTATATCACTTGCCTTAAAAAATTCCATAAAGAATTATAAGTGAAAGACAGGAGATAATATTGAGTTTCATTATTCAAAGTACTCTTTGAACCAGCAGTATTGGTATTCCTTGAGAATTAGAAAATATGAAAGACAATGAGGAGAGAATAAAGATTTAAAATCTATCAATGGGAAGCTCACAGGAAGAAACAGCAATGAATGAGAATATATTCAAAGATGTAAGGATTACATAATTTCTACATTCTATCCAATAAGGTCAATGAATAGCAAGCAGAATAAAACAAATAAATTCATATTGGACATAATTCAGTAATACTTCTAAACAATGAACATAAAAAAATTTACTTACAAAGATTGGCAGCTAGTTAAAATCTCTCTATGTCTCTTGGCTCTTGTCTCTCTCTCTCTCTGTCTATATATATATATATATATATATATATATGTTCCAACAGAATTATTAAAAGAACTTCTGTGATCAAGGGAAATCCAGAAATGTGGTTTTATTTATATATGTTTTTAGTTTTTTGTTAATGTTTATTTATTTTTCAGAGACAGAGACAGTGTGAGCAGGGGAGGTGCAGAGAGAGAGGGAGACAGAGAATCCAAAGCAGGCTCCAGGCTCTGAGCTGTTAGCATAGAGCCCAAGGCGGCGCCCAAACTCATGAACTATGAGATCATGACCTGAACTGAAGTCGGACACTTAACTGACTGAACCACCCAGCTGCCCCTTTGATCTCATTTTTAAGCAATGAATGGAAATATAGCCTTTAATATACATATTGACGAACACCAACATTATATGTTGCAAAGAATAAATTATTGAGAAAAAAATAAACAACAAAAAATTACCAACAGCTTTGTTTAAGAGAAAGGATATTGTATAGTTTTTCCAGCTTTAACATTTGTTATTATCTAAAGACCTTCAGTGGTCATGCATTAATGACATAATAACAAAGATTACTCAAAAATAAATATAAGTTGTTCACCTTTACTTAAGCATCTTTTAAAACTTATCTAGAGTTTCAAATAATTTTGATGATAGTTATTTAGGGGGAAAATATTTCCCCCTAACATTTTCCGTTCTTCTCTTTTTCATTTTCATGAGGATGATATATATATATTTTCCATAAACAAAAAGAATACCGATTAGAGTCAGAGTGTTAGACATGCTATAGCTGTCAAATGATTGATCTGAAATGACTTTACCTATATATCTTCAAATATAAATAAATATATAAGTGATTAATCACTTAGTAATGCATATAAATGTTGAATCACTATGTTGTACACCTGAAACTACGATGATTTATGTCAACGGCACTTCAATTAAAAAGTACATAAATAAATGATCAGTTGATACAAGTTGTCCTAACTGCAGGTAAATTCAAACAACTAACCAGGGTGAATACCAGTATAAAGAGAAAACTCTCTACCCAGAAGCAGAAGAATTCAGGGAGCCAAAAATCCAGACATATATAACGGGTTGTTTACTGGCGTTTGTGGAGTGATTTGTCTGTCTTCCTGATATTAGTTCTATTAAATGCAGTACCTTGGGTGCCTTCACTAGTTAAAACAAACAAACAAACAAACAAACAAACAAACAAACACCAGGCATCTCCACAGCCTATCATTTTTTCCAAGCCCTACTGTGCTCCATCTAATGTAAACTATGCTTTGGTATGATTTGGTTATAAAATACTCAGTGAGGTAGCCTAGATGCATTTTGACAAGATTTTGAAACGGTAATATTTTAGCTGCTCTCACCCCTTTTGCTTGAAGAGTATCCTTTGCGATCAGTGGTATGGTAAAAGATTAAAAAAAAAAAAGAAGATAGGAACTGAATATATTTTCAGGCTGTCATGAGGAAACCATGAAACAAAATACCCATGAGGCAAGGCTTGGTTTTTGATTTGTTTTGTTAACACTTATTTGCTTCCCAGTGGACCTTTTAAAAAGCTACAAGTAATTTCAAGTAAATTGTTATAAGTAATAAGTAATAAGTAATAACAAGTAAATTGTTATTTACCTCTGTGTAGTTTCATTTAAGAGGGTACTTCAGTAAACAATTTGGTCATTGCATATTACATGGAAAAAGTGGCCTTTTTCTTAGTTTCCTGTTATGTCTGACCCTCTGTTTTCTTTCATCATCAAATAGTTCTTTTCATTCTTTCCTGTTATTGTTGCCACGATGTGTTTCTTTCTTTGTTAATGATGAGTGTTTTTCTCTTCTATTTATCTTCTCCACCTTTTATTTTCTAGCCACATCTATATAGAGCAATGTAATCCTGACAGCAGAAATTTCATTCTGTGCTTGCATGTACAGATGAAAGCTCTGCAAAATTTACTAGCAAACAGTCAGAAGGTATTTTTTTAAATATTCTAGCTACCACAAAACTCTCAGAAATAGAGTCTTCCTGACACAGACCTAAATATTTTAATGTATGCTAACTAAAGTGACATAACACAATTTTCCTCCATATAGAATGTGGATTTTTGTTGTCTAGAAAATATATTTGCACACCCTTATTTTAAATATATTTGCACACCTGGTATTTTTAGACTTTTTATAATAATAATCAAACATTGACTTAAAAATAAAAATAGCTGCCTTACATTTTCATTCGTTTGTTTTGTAATTTAATTTAGTCATTAACAATATCGCTATGTTAAAAAAAAACAATATACCTATGTTTCACTGGATTGCTCTACAAATTTTTCTTTTGTTCAGACATGTTGCCTTGAATACTTCCTTTGGTTGTATACACCAATCCTAAAATAAATTAAATCATTATTATGCTGTTTCATTTCCTGCGCCCTCCGACTCTGGGCACTCCAACTTTCAGTCACATTCTGAGCTCTTCAAATGGGCTGTTTGCTCAGAACTCCTTTCAAGGGTTCCTTTTCCAGTTGAATAACATTCACGCCTGCCCTAAGATTGCAGGTAAACACACCCTTTCACAAGATTTCTCCACCTCTCCCAGCACCAGTTCCGTCAAATCCATATGTTTGGACATTGGAGTCCTAGGGACTTTGTTTTCTTTTTGCTCAAAGTGAGGCTGGAGCTTACCTGAAGATGAGTCAAGAAAATGTCTCCAAATCCCAAAAGGGTAGAGTGGATGGGAAAGCACTTCCTCAACAAGGGTAGGATAGAAAGTGAACCACCTGAAACTGGACCAACAATACAAAGCAGAACCAAAGTGGTTAGGATAGCCACTATTTTGCAAGCAAAATGACAGATTTTCAAAGAGTGGTGAGGACTAGATAGATATCAGTGTGTTGTGTTATTTAGTCATCTCTACCACTGGCTGTGGTTTTCTTGAAATAATGGTTGCATAATCCATCTGAATGTCTGCAGAAAACAGTGCTTGGGACACTGAAGATGCTCCATAATTGCTAAATGAATTAATAAAAAAGAGACAGCAAAATAGCCACTCACTGATTGATAATGAAATCATCAGGCAAAAAGATGACTCTACAAAGAATTATAATTTTTAAATATCTGCATGTATTAGATCTACTTCATTTGACATTTCTGCCCAATTGATAGGAAATCTCGAGCAGAGTTTTCAATAGTCAAATACAGTGTTCAGGGTCATGTGAAGCTGCCATTATGTAAAAAAATAAATAAATAAGAGAGTTAAGTGATGCTCATAATATCCCAAATTGATCTGTTGTGCAATCATATAAGCACATATATTTCTTTTACTTTTCCCCTTTCTATTGTGTGTAATAAATATTTAACCACTTTAAAATTTTATTCAGTCAATTTAACTAATCCTGACAGCTTCTACTAAGGAAATGTTTGCTTTCTCTTCTGAGGAAGATTTTAAGAACATTCACCTGAAATGTTTTATGGATCCTACAAATGCATAACCCTGGAAGAAAGATCTTCTACAATTTTCTTCAAAGCAAGTAACATAAAAATTCACTAAAATATTGTGTTACAAGGATGCCTGGAAACCCTCCTAATGATAGCTGTCATGTTACTGGGCTGCAGACTTTTGGATGAATACACCAGCTGCGGTGGGTTAAACTTTATGAAAAATATCCAAGTTTCCGGATACTAAAATATTGACATCTGCTAGAAGTAGAACCAAGAAGTTATCCTAAGAATGAAAGTAATTGGATGAATTATTTTTTTAAGTATGTTTTATTGCTTTAGGTAAACATGAAGTTCATAAAAAGAAACCTGTTGTCAATTACAGACAAATGTGCAGTGGCAAGATTTTTTTTAATGTTAATTCCTGTGATCTATATGTATCATAAAAGTAAGTTTGAATAAAGGAAGAGAAAACGGAAGAAGGCAGGTCCATCTGCTTTGTCAAAAAGAATATATTAATTATATTAGAAAAAATATCCAATCCCCCATCTTTTTATATATGAGATATTCTTGCCATATGTTTGCCATTTTTTGATGTTTTCACCTGAAAAGTACATTTGTTTACTTTTACACTTTTGCTTCAAAATCAGTCTTTTCTTTTACTTGTTACTACAGAATGTTATGTCAGAATATATATGATTTATTCCAAAATTTAGAAAAAGGAAAGGTGATTATATTTCCAAAAGCCCTGAAACTGGGCACTTTATAAGAAATAGGACATTTGTCTGTTAGTCTCCAATAATGTTACTTAATA
The DNA here is from genome assembly GCF_016509475.1 of Prionailurus bengalensis. Classification (NCBI taxonomy): domain Eukaryota; kingdom Metazoa; phylum Chordata; class Mammalia; order Carnivora; family Felidae; genus Prionailurus; species Prionailurus bengalensis. Next base: position 59,198,553 of record NC_057353.1, read on the forward strand.
TTTGTAGACAGCAAACTCAGTGTCAGTGCTTTAAATAAACTTTGTAAACTAAACAATGTAACTGGACTATGAATTCTGTATGGTGATTATTTACATTTCAAGGTGAGAAAATTGCTATCAGGAGGATTTAAGTATTGCTCCTGGTCACCTGAGTCACAGAGCTGGGGTTGGGGGGCTCTATTTTGAGTGTGCCATTTAAAATTTGCCTAGTCTCTCTCAGCCTCCTTATTTGGAATCTATTTCAAAGGATCCAGCGGAACCTCATTCACAGATTTTCGATTTCTTAGAAAAACATTGCATTGCATACTCATTTAGTTGTCTGTCTAATCATAGAATTTATCTACAATCCATTGTTCTGAATAGAGTCATTTTTGTTTTTAGGAATACTTTTCTGAATTAGGACCACAGTGTTTTATGCTGGTGAGTGTATAGACGATTAGAAGCTTTACTCTACACTTATGATCACTGAGACCTGGTGAGCCATTTAGAACAACTGAGTTAAGTTTTCTCATCTGCACAGGTGGGATGATGCCTATCTACCTTATACTGCTAACGGGAGGTTTCAGGTCATCACCTACGTAAGGTGTCCAGTGGGACCTTTGGAACACAGGAAATGCAAAATAACTGATTTTACTACCTTTATCTTCCTGAATTCCACCTTAGATTTCTTTCTGTTCAAAATCTGCTACCATCAATTCTATATTTTGAATTTCCCTTTTTGAACAAATTAGTAGAAGAGTTTGACTTAGAATCTCCTGAATACAAACCCATCCTCTATATTTAGTTTTCCTCAATATGTCACACACAGTGGATGAGATATTATTCTTATTAATATTGGCCACTTATAACCTCAGATACTCTTCCTCTTCCAATTTTCTATGGTCTCTTTGCATACTAGGACCACATAATAACTCATCCAACACTCCTCTTGGGTCTGCTTCTAGACTTTATCTTCATCATTCCTTTACGCCGCTCTCAGAGATGTTCACTGCTGATATTACATAATCCTCCTGATTTAACCCCTTTGGTAACTCCCTATGGTCTTCAAAATAAAGTTAAATTTCCTTAGTATGGCCTATGAGAACATTCATGAAAGCGGCCCCCTCATTTCACTGCAGCCCTTCAAAGTTTCCCAATGTTTTTCTTTTTGTCCACACTTTATGTTTCACTATGTCTTTTGTCAGGGACAAATTTCTCCAGGCTTTTCAAAGTTCAGATAAGTAATTACTCTTTTTTGAGTCCTTTCTGAATTCTACAGGGAATGGACTACTTGCCTTTTATGTAAAACCAGTCCCTTAAAAATGTCCACCAGCGTATTTTGGTTATTAAGATCTCTCAACTCACTTAGATATGCACACAAATGACTTATTTTTTTTTCAAATTCCACTCCTATTATGCCATATCAAAATGTACTTCTAGATAATGACTTTGTTGAAAGTATTTTGGCCTTAAGCCATAATTTGCAGTTTCTAGGTTATAGGCACAGTCTCATTATGTTCCTCAATCTGAGAGGTGTTTACATTAAAACATATTTATTTATGGCTTAAATTTTTTTAATATTTATTTATTTTTGAGAGAGAGAGAGCAAGGCAGGGGAGGGGCATAGAGAGAGGAAGACACAGAGTCGGACAGGATCCAGGCTCTGAGCTGTCAGCACAGAACCTGACTCGGGGCTCAAACCCATGAACCGCAGGGTCATGACCTGAGCCGAAGTCAAACTCAACCGACTGAGCCACCCAGGCACCCCTGGTTTAATTATTTTTTTAATTTATTGGAATGTAGTGGATATATAACATTGTATAAATTCAAAGTGTACAACATGTTGATTCAATACATCTATATATTGTAATATCATTTCCATTGTAGTGATAATTAGCACATCTATCACATCACATAATTATCATTCATTCTTAGCTTTGGGAATAATTAATATCTAGTCTCTTAGCAAGTTTGATGACTATACTAAAGCAATGTTGTCTATATTCACTCTACTGTGCATTAGATTTCTAGGACTTACTACCAATTTCAAGTGTGTCTCCTTAGACAACATCTGTCCTATCTCCTCCCCATCATCCCCTGGTTACCACTGTTTTACTCTCTTTTTATACAAGTTTGGCCTTTTTAGATTCCACATATAAATGATATCATACAGTATTTCTTTTTCTCTGTCTGACTTATTTCACTTAGCATGTCCTCAAGTTGCATTCATGTTGTCTCAAGTGGCAGGATGTCCTTTTTTTGGCTGAATATATACATATTTTTTTTCTTTAACCATTCATGCCCTGGTGGACACTTATACTGTCTCCATGCCTGAGCTATTGTGTGCTGCAATGAACATGGGAAAAAAGATATCTATTCAGTATCCTATTTTCCCTTCCTCTGGGTGTGTACCCAGAAGTGAAATGGCTGGATCTTATGGTAGTCCTTTTTTAATTTTTTTTAGGAATCTTCATATTGTTTCATATTGCTTTAGGAATCTTCATAATGGCTGAATCAAATTATATTTCTACAAGCATTGTACAGGGGCTTCCTTTTCTTCACATCCTCACCAGTATCTGTTATGTTTTGTCAATTTGATAAGAGCTATTATAATCAGTGTGAGATACCTCATTGTGGTTTTGATTTGCATTTCCCTAATAACTAGTGATGTTGACCATTGTTTCATGTACTCATTGCCCTTTAGGTGTCTTCTTTAGAAAAAAATATCTATTTAGTTTCTCTGTCGATTTCTTAATCAGATTTTTATTGAGTGAAACGAATTTTTTATATATTTTGGGTATTAACTTTTTTCTGATGAATGGTTTATAAAATTTCCCTCCCAGTCTTTAGGTTGTCTTTTTATTTTGCTGAGTTTTTTTGTGTGTGCAGATGTTTTTTCACTCAGTTTAGTCCCACATGTTGGCTTATGCTTTTGTTGTTTGTGCTTTGGGTGTCTATCCAAAAACCCATTACAACAACCAAAGTTGAGTAGCTTCTTCCTTATGTTTTCTTCTAGAATTTTTATGGTATCAGGTTTTATGTTTAACTCTTTAATCATTCCCATTTAAGTTTTGTGAGGGGAGTCCAGTTTTATCTTTCTGCATGTGTTTACCAGTTTCCCCATTACCATTTGTTGCACTTGGTGTTCTTGGCTCCCTTGTTGAATATTAGTTGATTATATGTGTAGGGGCTTAATTTGTAGATCCCTATTCTGTTCTATTGGTCTGTCTTCTTATGCTAACACCATACTATTTTAATTACTACAGCTTTATAGCATAGCTTAGAACCAGGAAGTGTGATTCCCACAACTTTGTTTTTCTTTGTCAGGATTGCCTTGGCTATTTGGAGTCTTTTGTGGTCCCATACAAATTTTTAGGTTGGTTTTTCTATTTCTGTGAAGAATGTCATTGGAGTTTTGAAAAAAAATAATGGCTAATTTATATGGATGCTTTGAATAGTATGGACATTTTCTTTTCCACACAGCGTTCTAATTTTCAACATCAGTAGCTTAAAGAGAAGCAGGCAGTCTTGGGCTGAATTTCACATAATTTTTTCACTCCCTCTGTTTTGGTCTGTACATGTCCCTCCAAGGTTGGTTAAAATAGAGACAGGAAAAATAGGGGAAAAAATGGCTTCATACATTGGATTCTAGAGGTGTTGCTCTCTCATCTACTTGGGAATACCCTACCATATTATTTCTCCTAAATCACCCCCCTCCTTTTTGTTTCAACAATACAGGGGCAGGCTGATGGATAAGCAGATGTACAGTTTTGGAAGAAAACAGAGAAAAACAAAAGGCATATTTTTGAGGTACTTCCAAAATTTAGGGCTATTCTCTTTGGACTCACTTTTCATCCAAAAAGAAAGCTGAAGTAATACTCTTCTCTCCTACAGGTAGAAGATTTAAAAAAAGAAATAGATGCCTTTTGGTCAGTCAATACTAGTCATCTAGCTCATGGCCAATATGCTTCAATACAATTGAGTGAATCTCTCATTAGTCTGCTAATTTTGTCATTATTTATCACATATAGAATATTTAGATCGTGTCAATTGAGGCATCGCTGCCTACAGGCAATTTTTACAAACTGGAAGTGGTAGCGGCCCCCAAATACTGTTTTTTCCTTGAGATGTCATTCCTTTTTTTATATAGTTTATTGAAACCACTTAATGTGAATATTCATGTCTCCTCTACTCTCCATGTTTCTGAAATTCCAGAAGCCAAATTGAGCATAGGTTGGTCTATTGACATAGCATCCACTCTCTTTTGAACAGATCTTTTCCTCTGTTCTTCATTCTGCTACAGAATTGCTTAGGCATATGAAACCTCCCTTTTAGAGTAAGTTTTTTTCCTTATCCACTGGAGAATCCTCAACTGGAGAATAATCTTCAACAGATTTCTTAAAATGAAGTTGTCATATTACCTTTGCAATGGGTCCCTTAGAAACCAATGAAAACTAGTTTTAAAAGACGAGTTTCCAAATTTAGGACTCCAAATTTCATAGCTATGGCCAGGCATCCAAATGTATGTAACTAAACAATTCAAAGCCAACTTGAACATACAGATAGAGGATGGATGTCTCTTGAGCCCATGGACAAGCTACTTGAAGGCAAGGATCACCCCTTGGCTCAAAATTGTCCCACAGATTATGCCTCTTTGCCACTCTTTGGTCACAAATAATGAATGGAAATTCACTCAGCTACTCTACTGTCTACTACCTAAAATCCAGAACCTCACAAACTAGGTCTCTGGGACACACAAACCATTTATTCCACCTGCCTGCATATTGGGCAGAAAAGAACACAATCAAAGTAGCAAATAATTGTTTCATTTTTTGATGTCTAAAAATTCTAAATATGGAAAGTCTTTTTTTTTTCATGGTATCCTAAACTTTTCCTCAGAAGTGCCTGGTTACTAAAATATATCTCAGCACCCACATGTACATTTCAATGACTGTGCTTAAATAGCTCAAAGTTGCAGTAAGTCCCAAACTAATACTTTGGATGAGTTCACGTGTTCCTATTAAATCCAGTACCTTATAAAAACAGCCATTCACCTGTATAAAAATAACTTCTCACCTGTGGACAAGGTCTCATTTGTTAGAGTCACCGTCAAATCTGTAACAGTTAAAACACACAACTCTAAAGATGGGCAGCATGCACAGGGCTGGCTTTGCAAACCACCGAAGTGAAAAATCCATATTGTGTAATTTTACTAACCCATCACTGAAACAAACTCACTCGATCACAAGTCACCACCAGAAGTTCCCATTCTTACTTTGCTACTAAATCTCTTTCCTTGGAAGCTTTCAGTATCAGCCCAATGCACCTGAGGCTAACAATCTCCCTGAATTAAACCTACTCCCTTCTGCCGCAAGCTATAGTGCTTGCACAGAGCAATTGGAAACTCGGGTCTTCTACAAGGAGAAATATAACAAGTCCCAGAGACACAGAGGCAAGTCGGCTCCTGTGTCTGTTGTAGGAGAATAAAGAAAGGAGAAAATAGTGTGACATGTTCTCAATCTAAAAGTACCTGTGTAAGAAAGTCATCATTAGTATCATTTATAACAGGTGTTGCAGGTGTTTGCTTCATAGTAAGGACCTAATAAATAGGAGCTTTTATTTTGAACATTATTATTATTAGCCTTTTATATTTATTCCTTGGTTTAGCCCAAACCTATGTGGATTGTGTTTTCTGCACTTTTCCCCTTGTAATCTGTGGTCTTCTGAAGCCATCCACACTGAGGTAGGAGGAAGAACACCCACTAAACCAACTTCACGTAGAAAAACAATGTGAGTCCATTTAAGGAAGAAACTAGAACAATTTAGCCCTTTGCTCTTTAATGTAAAAGTCCACCTCAAATACCATGAGTATTATATCCTTTCTTTTATGCTTGGGACAGCATATTCTGACATAAATAACACAACTAATATCCTTAATAAGCCAGCAATATGGTGGAATCAACATACTCATAACTATAATAAATAAAGTAAGTGCAGTGCCATGAGGAATTGAAGCACACAGGTGTGGTGCTTACAGAGAGAAGCAGAGCGATGGTGGTGAGGGAAAGTTGCTTGGGGGAAGGAGCCTAGAACATTCAGTTTCCGTGTAATTCTTCATTTCCCGCACTTCTGTGAACAGAAATGTATTTTTAAAGTAACATAGTTAAAGAGAAATATTGACTTTTTGTTTCTTTTGTGTATCTTTTTGTTTTAGTCACAAAAAGAAAAAAGAACAACATGTCTGACAAAGTAAAATCAATAATTCTAAGATTTAACTTACCTTTTCCAATAACAGAATTAGGCATACACATGAATAATGTATTTTGTAGTATGAAGGAGAGAAATAGATGTTGTAGGAGAAAAAAACAGTTTATGGAAGGTAGCTAAGATTGCTAAGAGAAATGCCAGTGGCATCGAGAATAAAATAGAGTAGATTTTCCGAGATCCATACTTCATTCTGATACAGAAAGTGTGTAACTATTAGGCCCACATCAGGGATGATGAGCAATGTTTTTCTTTTCTTTTTTCTTACTTTTTCGTAAAGTCTGGATAATTTGCATTCACCTAGCAAACATAAATCTTTTGTTCATTGGTAAGTAGTATTTAAATGATCATATTTTATTTCTTCCTCTTTTATTAGGACACAAATTGTCTATCAAAGAAATTTAGAAAGAATTTACAAAAATGTGCACTGCATAAAATGCTTCAGAATTTCAGAAATGTTGGAGAACATGTGTCAGTATTTTTAATTTAAGTATAAATTCCTGAAGTATAAATTCCCTTAAGTACAAGTTTTGAGTTTAGGGAAACTATTTTTTTTTTACCTCATCAGAGAAATATTTAAATCCCCAGGAAACTGTCACCAAAGAAAACTGTCAATTTGGATATTTCTAACCAATTACATACAGAATCATATCCGATTGCACTCTCCTCCTGGCCACAAGCATTTACAAGGTTTTAGTAAATTGGGAATATAGTTAACTACCTAATGCATTCCACTGAGTAAATGTACACATTACTCTGATTAAGTGAAAACACCACTAGCTGAACCAACAAAGCCCAACAATTTTACTTAAAATAAGTGTCTCTTTTGTGTTCAGTAAATGCGAATACATTCACTATCTTTCTCATTCTATATAATTATAGCAGATGGGAACGTTTTTCCTTAGATTGAGAAGTTGGCATTTTACATGTTTAATTTGGCTCAAGATACAACATTTATAGAACTGCATTCCAAGCAGTGATTTTCTAAAAGATTCCCTATTGAATATGAATGTAATTATGTTAAATATTCCACCCAGAAATTATAATCCTAACCCTAAAGGTTATTTCTTGGGCATAAAACAGAAACATAGGACTTTTTTGTTATGTTTTCTAGACCACTGAGCAAAAGTCTATAAATTGCTACCCCAGAGTAATAACAGACTGAAAATATGAATATGAATACAATTAGCTTTAGCTAACAGAAAAAATGATATATTAAGCTTATGCATTATGGTTTTGCCCATTGATTAATGTCAAGGCTGTTTCTGTGTGACTGGCCGGCCAAAGGCCAACAGTAGGAGGAAGAGAGAGGAAGAGGAGGAGATCATTTGGAATATCTGTCAAGTATCTCTGCTTTTGCTCCTTGGCAATTCTTCTACTTAATGGAGGGGACTGGGCCACACACACAGCTAGCACAAATCATTAAGTCAGTGATGAGTTTTACAAGAATCACCAGAGTTTATAAAGAGTGAGGAGACCAGGCCAGTTGAAAGAATGTCTGTCCCTCAGGTGATCAGGAAACCTAGAACAAATGAACAGCTTGCTGTAGCAGATTTGGACTCAATACTTAAGTTACAAGATATCACAAAACTTATTCAACACAACTTGATATCCAGGAGAAGAGATGATCATGAGATCTAGGCCATTGACCTATTGAGTTTAGCTAATATTTGTCATGCTTTCTGAGAAACATGTAATGACTATCAGAGGGGGAAAAAAGAGGACAAAAGCAATTTCAAGAAAGAATATATTAGGGGCGCCTGGGTGGCTCCATCAGTTAAGCATCTGACTTCGACTCAGGTCATGATCTCATGGTTTGTGAGTTCGAGCCCTGCGTCAGGCTCTGTGCTGACAGCTCAGAGCCTGGAGCCTGCTTCGGATTCTGTGTCTCCCTCTCTCTCTACCTCTCCCCCACTCATGCTCTGTTCTCTTTCTCTCTCTCCCTCTCTCCCAAAAATTAAGAAAGAGTAATTAAAATTATAGAGTTTGGGAAGCATCTATGGGTGTTCAGAATGAAGCTGGAAGGTGCACAAAGTATGTGTGTGCTTGGTGAAAGTGGTACTCCATTTCAGATAAAAGAGTGCAAGGCAGAAGAGAATGCTATTATGAACAGTGGCAAACTGTGTATTATATGAAGATCTTAGAAAGGATGACTGTAACCCGCATAGAAAATAAACGTGTGGGGCGCCTGGGTGGCGCAGTTGGTTAAGCGTCCAACTTCAGCCAGGTCACGATCTCGCGGTCCGTGAGTTCGAGCCCCGCGTCAGGCTCTGGGCTGATGGCTCGGAGCCTAGAGCCTGTTTCAGATTCTGTGTCTCCCTCTCTCTCTGTCCCTCCCCCATTCATGCTCTGTCTCTCTCTGTCCCAAAAATAAATAAACATTGAAAAAAAAAAAAAAAGAAAAGAAACGTGTGAAAAAGAGCCAGGATCATAACCAAGGTTAAGGGTTTGGTAAGAAGAGAACCTAACTAAAAGGACAAAGAGCAGAATCTGTGTCAGAGCTACACAATTCATGGAATGCTTTTCTCTACTGAATGGGCTTTTAAAACCTCTTACAGTGAATGCTTTCTTCCATATAGAAGCTTACCACCGGGAAGTAGCTCCTACGTAAACTTGGCCACTTGCAGTGAAGCACAACTTGAAAACCCTTGATTAGAGGATGAGCATGCTTCTTGTCCTGTTCTTATTAACAAGAGTAAATACATACATACATACATACATACTAAATATGGAAAACACTACCGCCCTATGAGTATGGCAAAAATATATATAATAATAACTACAACAAAACCCAACAATATCACCTCCTGGCGAAGAGTGAAAAGGCATCTCTGGTAGGAATGTAAAGTGGCAACAATGTTCTGCAAGATAGTTTGGCACTGCCTTACAAAGCTAAACATAATCCCCCCCAAACAATCAAGCAGTTGTTCTTCTAGGTATTTACCCAATTGATCTGAAAACGTATGTTCATGAAAAAACCTGCATGCTAATGTTTATTTCAGCTTTATTCACAGTCGTGGAAAACTGGAAATAATTCAAGATGTCCTTCCACAAGTGAATGGGTACAAAACTGCTGTACATTCATATACTGGAATACTATTCAGTGATAAAATCAAAAGATCTAAGATCTATTAAGCCACACAAAAACATGGATAAATATCAAATGTATATTATTAAGAGGAAGAGATCAGTGTGCAAGTGCTTTGTAGTATATGATCACATTTATAGGACATTCAGGGAAAGGTGAAACTGTATACATAATAAATGATCTCTAATTTTGATTAAGTACTAGTTTCTTAGCTATGACCCAAAAGGAAAGGCAACAAAAGAAATAATAGAAAACTTGGCCAATATCAAAATTAAAAACTCTTGTGCTTAAAAATAAACCATTAAGAAGGTAATAAGAAAGCTCACAGATTGAGAGAAAAAAATATTAACAAATGTGTAGGTAATAAGGGTTGCAAAAGGTGGTCTTAATAGTCTTCAGATCTCCACTTATCCACATAAAAATGGGCCTTGGGCTTGGAGCACTTCCTTACCAAGAGATAAAGAGTTCATACAGTCTGTGCTAGGCTTATCACCTTGTGTGGGAATATCTTTCCCTGCTTTGGGCTCAATGAATTCTCTTTTGTGTCTGCTCAAAACATGTGCATCATATGGCACCTAGCCAACCCAATGTTCTATCTGTCCTCTGCCGGGAGGGTACAGAGTCCTTCCACTGTGATGGAGAAGGGTATACATGTGCACATGACCCTGCATCAGCTGCAGGAAGAGACCCAGTGGTCACAGGGGACCAACACACATACTGAGGCTAGTCTTGAACAGTCTCTTATCTCTGAAAGTACAGCAGTGTTCCCTCCATTGCTTAACTGTGTTCTGTTTTCCATGGGACTCTGACATCAAGACACAACAGCCAGGGACATCTGGATGACTCAGTTGGTTAAGCATCCAACTTCGGCTCAGGTCACGATCTCATGGTTTGATTGAGTTCAAACCCTGCATTGGGCTCTCTGCTGTCACTCTGCCCACTTCAGATCCTCTATCCCTCTCTCTCTGCACCCCCCCCACTCTTGTGTGTTCTCTCTCTTTCTCAAAAATAAATAAACATAAAAAAAGATGTAATAGCCAGAAGTGTTGAGAGTCCTCTTTTGGAATTGGTACTCTGCTTAATAATAAGGAACTCATATATAGAATATTAAAAAAAACTCTTATCCCTCAATAATAAAAGAGAAATAACCATGTTAAAAAAAAAAAGAAGAAAACAGGCAAAGGATCTAAACAGAAGGTCCTCCAAAGATAGATATACAAATGGCTGTTAAACACATGAAAAATGATTCAACATCATTAGCCATCAGAAAAAAAATTTTCAAATCACAACCACAACGAAATTCTCCTTTATACAAACTGTGATTCCTATAATTAAAAAAAAATTAAGAGAAAGCACAACTGTTGGTGATTATGTGAAGAAATCGAATCCCTTATCTCTGCAGGTGGGAATGTAAAAGTACTGCATCTACTTTTGAAAACAGTCTGACTATTCCTGAAAAATAATCATAGAGTTACCACATGACCAAACAGATCCAGTCTTAGAGAGATTAAAATATATGCCCCCCCCCACGATGTACACAAATGTTCCTGGCAGCATTATGTAGAACAGCCAAAATGTGGAAATCATCCTAAACTCCATTAAAAGATTAATAGTTAAGTAAAATTTGGTATATTCATACAACTAGACATCATTTGACAATAAAAAGAAATGAAGTGAAAATTAAATCACAGTTTCCAGTCCGGCATGTAAGGAACTTGGAAGTTGCCACTCCATCTTAACAAGTAAAAAGCTGAACAGAAAAATGAACAGCCCTTCTGTTTCCTTTCCTATCTTTGTCAATGCTTATTTCTTGTCTTCTTGATCACAACCAATTTATCAGGTGTGAAATAATATCTCATTGTGGCTTTGATTTACATTTCCCCTATGATTAATGATGTTGAGCATCTTTTCATTTACCTAATGACCATTATATGTCTTCATTGGAAAAATGTCCACTTAGATCATTTGCTTGTTTTTTAATGGATTGTTTGGTTTTTACTGTTGGGTTGTATGAGTTCTTTATATATTTTGGATACTAGCCCCATATCAGATATATGGTTTGCAAATACCTCTCCCATTCAGTAGGTTACCTTTTCATTTTGTTGATTGTTGTGCAGAAGCTTTTTATTTTGATGTAGTCCCACCTGTTCATTTTTGCTTTTGTTTCTTTTCTGTTTGGTACCAGATTCAAAAACCCATCATCAAGACCCATATCAAGGAATTTACTGCCTATGTTTTTTCTAGGAATTTTATGGTTTTAGGTATTGCATTTAAGTCTTTAATCCACTTTGGCGAATTTCCATATGTGGCATAGAATAGTTGTCCAGTTATATTCTTGTGCATGTAGCTGTCCAGTTTTCCCAAAACAATTTATTTAAAAAAAAACTATTCCTGGGGTGCCTGGGTGGCTCAGTCGGTTAAGCGTCCGACTTCACCTCAGGTCATGAGCTTACAGTCCGTGAGTTTGAGCCCCGCGTCAGGCTCTGGGCTGACAGCTCAGAGCCTGGAGCCTGCTTTGGGTTCTGTGTCTCCCTCTCTCTCTGCCCCTCCCCTGCTCATGGTCTGTCTCTCTCTGTCTCAAAAATAAATAAAAACATTTAAATTTTTTTTAAATAAATAAATAAATAAATAAAAAAGACTATTCCTTTTCCAATGTGTATTCTTGGCTCCTTTGTTACAAATTAATTGGCCATATATATATGGGTTTATTTGGTGGCTCTCTATTCCATTGATCTCTATATGTATGTTTTTATAACAAAATTATACTATGTTAGTTACTGTGGCTCTATAATATAGTTTGATATCACGGAGTGTGATGCTTTCAGCTTTGTTCTTCTTTCTCAGGATTGCTTTGTCTATTTGGGGTCTTTTGTGCTTTCACACAAATCGGAGGATTATTTGTTTCATTTCTGTGAAAAACGCCATTGGAATTTTGATAGGGGTTGCATTGAATCTGTACATTGTTTTGGGTAAGGTGGACATTTTAATAATATTCATTCTTCTAGTCTATAAGCATGAACTATCTTTTCATTTATTTGTCTTCTTCAGTCTCTTCATTAATGTCTTGTGGTTTTGAATACACAAGTCTTTCACCACCTTGGCTTAATAAATACCGAGGTATTTTATTCATTTTTATGCAGTTGTAAATGGAATTGTTTTCCAAGTTTCTATTTCAGATAGTTCATTGTTACTGTATAGAAATGCAAGAGTTCTGCTTATTGATTTTATATCTTGCAACTTTACTGAATTTGTTTATTAGCTCTAACAGTTTTTTGTTGGAGTCTTTAGGGTTTTCTATATATAATGTCATCAGCAAATAATGATTGGATTGATCTTAATTTTGTCTCTTAAGTAAATGCCAAACTAGCATAAACCCATAATATTGTAAACATGTACTCTGCCTGCTCTGATCTTCCCTGATGTCAGTGGTTCTCAAAAAAAAAAAAAAAAAATAGCTAGTGTCAAATAAAAGATGCTGTTTTACGGAAATGGTGAGATAACGGATTGTTCACAGGAGTTGATTCATCAATTGTGTTTTTCAAATACAAAAGAAGTTGCTTCATGTAAAATTAATAGTAGTTAATTTTTTGAGGAGACTTACTAATGTCAGACATGATTCTATGATTTTTACATGTATTAATTTATTCATTTTTCAAACTAACTCCATAGATTAGATACTATTATCATTGTTTTATGCAAATAAAAGCATTGAGGCAGAGAGCTATTAAGTAATATGTCTAATGTCAAGCAGCTAAAAAATTAATAAAATAGAATTAAAGCTTAGACATGTGAATCCTGTGACCATACTCTCAATGAGTCCAACATAATTGTGGTCAGGGCTGGCTTCACGTGCATGTGATCTGCGCAATTGCACAGGGTCCTACCTGCAGTTGGTTTATAGCTCACTTTGCTTAGCTCATGCTTACTTCATAATCTCTGTCCCTGCCACCATGCACACATTGTTCTTGAGTCCATTGTGCAGGGCCATGGGAAACTGTTGAAGGAAGTTGGCTGACATCAATACATGGGGATAATTTTATGGCCAGAGCTGATACAATCTGGAGGTGTCTTTACTCATATCTGGTGGTTGATGCTGGAAGTCAGCTGGAACTTCCACTGAGGTTATTGAACAGAGCATCCATACATGATCTCTCCCTGTGGCCTTGGCTCCCTCACAGCGTATTGACTTCAGAGTATTCAGACTTCTTACATCAAAGACTTCTTACAGACAGCTTATATAAGCGATAACTGGATAAGCTGCTGGCTTTTTCTTACCTAGCCTTAGAAATCACCTAGTGTCACTTCTACTATATTTCACTGGTTAGAAAAGTGACAGATCCAAGAGTACATAGTTCTTTCCTCTTAATAGGAGGAGCATAAAATAATTACACCATAATGAGCATCTTAAATAATTTCTTATAAACAGAAAAACCAAAACTATCTTTTCATGATATATTTGGCAAACCTCCTATATATTTACTATGGATCTATTTGCCATAAATGAATCCATACTAAAATTGTGATGTAAGACCCTGAGTTCACATAGGCTCATAGATAACATGCAAAACTTAGCACAGCACTTGGCATGTATGGGTGCTGAATAAATATTTGCTGTTTTTGAATTATCATCTCCATTGTCATTATTGTATTGAACATTCATAAAGGGATAATATGAGAAGAGTTATACCTTGCATACAGGTTACAAAGTTAATTAGAGGATCAGAAAATATAAGATTGATTAGCATATGTTTTTCCAGCAATAATAGATTTTAATAAAATCACAGGAAATAGATAGTAATAGAGGAAATTGGTCCCTGAAAATATTATGGTGGAAATTGGAGTCAGGTGATGAGAAAATTATGGATTTATTAGACAATTATTTGACTTCTTTACGAAAGGCAAAGCAAATTGATTTTTATTGGATGCAATTTAAGCTAATTCTATTTTTGAATGCAGGCAAATACAAATAGTTTATAAAATCTAAAAGTATCATAATATGTGAAATGTTTAGTATGGGAATTAGTATATTTGGTTTTTCCATCTGTGGCTTTGAATATAGTAAATTAAATTAAGACTTTCACAAAACTGAATTTAAAACTCAGTCTCATCAGGAAATGCCATTATTATGCATAATTTATAAAACATTTTAAATTTTGTTTATACATGTCGGATTGGCAAACTCAGCAAACTCACCAGCCATGTTTACAACATGAAGGGAAGAATTGAGACAAGTCTCTCAATTACACATGCAATCCAATTGACCCCACCATGATCTTCTTTCTAGAAGCTACTATTGAGACATAGTATTGTAGTAATATTTCTAGACATGTGTACAGTACATAAACTAAGTAACAGGTCATCTGTATATTACCCAAATTCCAATTTTACTTTTCATGAGATTTTTTTTCTTATTCTGAGGAATGAGGGATGACTCAATTTTATGTTTCCAAAATATATGTAAAATTCAAAGATAAAGCCTAAGGTATTCTTCAAGCATAATTATTTTGTCAGAAGTTAGATGCAGAAACTCATTAGTGTCCAGCAATCAAATAAGAGAAGTCAGAAAGCATTCACTCCATTTATGTATTAAATACTTGAGGATTTGTTTATCACATAACGAACACAGATTTAGGTATTGTGGTCATCCATATGCATAAGACCCAGCCCAGACTTTATAATTTTCTGGGGGAAGCAAAGAAATAAAGCAACAGCTACAATGTAGTGAGAGTTTGGTAATGACTCTAGAACACAGAGGAGAGGCATTATAACCAGAGAGAAGCATTCAAAAAAAGCTTCCCAGAGGAGGGCACCTATGAGCTGAGATATGAAGAATGCACCAAAGGACTTTCTTACTAAAAGGCTCTATGTTTTTTGAGTAAGAGTTTTTCTGATAATTCATAGATGACTATAGATCATTTCCGTATAAAAATAATATAGATAATGCATGTAGCCAATGAAGGAGGTACTTTAAAGCAAATATATAATGCAAAATTTAACATACAACATCTACTTCCTTTACTTAAACCTATTTAGCAAAAGCTTTCAACTGAATTGCATATTTGATCCCCAAATCTCTGCTTTTCTTGGTTCTGTAGGTCTAAAAGCTCATAGAGTATTGGATCAAAAGGATCACGTGTTAAGCTCCTGAACATAAAGATTTTGTTCTGATTTTAATAGTGGTGTATGTTCATTGTGCAAAATTCGGAGCATGCTGATTAAATGGAAACAGCCAAGAGAAAAAAAATGCAAATTAGACTTTTCCCATCTGTAGTAATAATGACTAATACATTGATTTGGTTAGACATGTAAGTTATATAATCAGAAAAAAAGGGGGAAAAAAAGTTCACATTCCTCTATTCCCAATATTCAGCAGTCTAATTTTATGTCACCAACTAGTAGAGGAAAAGATCCAAATGTACCTGGATGCCTTAAGGCTATATCAGTCTGTTATAGATAACATTCCCTTTATCCTAATATCCAAATTCTACTGCCAGATTCAGCCTTCCATGGTGAAGCAAGGTATCAAGGCATCCACAGAGTGTCTCCAAGCTATCTTGGCCTTAGCTCCTCCACATGTCACACACATTCTTCTCCAGCTTCTTTATGTGAGCACTCACTGCACACTTTATGCCTCAATATCTGTGGTGGGTGTTTCCATAGATGCTGCCTTTCTGCCGTGACAACTTTTGCTTTCCTTCTAGGTAACACACTTGAACATGGGTTGCCAGTGTGTTCTATAAAGAAATGAGGTTACTATACCTTTCCTTATTCATTGTTGAATCTTGTCTTGACCTTGATTGAGCAGAGTAGGTATAAAGTTCTTTAATTAATAAGAATCATTTGCTTCCAGATGTATATTTTCTCTCCTTTGGCATAAAAAGAGGAACCACATTTTTCTGTCTTTGGTTGTATCTGAGCTCAGAGTTCCCACGCATGAATTTTCTTTACCTTCTATCAGCCCCAAATGATACCCAGCAAAACCATTTTGCAAATGCAACTAAAAAGCATGTGCATTCACAGTTGAAGAAGAGGGAAGAATATTTCTCTCCCAACACCATCCCGGTTAGGCTCAGCTTCAATAACTCACTAAACGTGTAAAAAAGGAACAGTTTTAAAACAATGCAAATATGGGATGATTGGTGAACATGTATTGAAAGTGACTGAAAACTAAACAGAAACCTTCTTGATGTTTTAAATTTTGAAACTGTCAGAAGCACTTTTATTAAACATCAAAAAGAGAAGACAATAAAGTAGGCTGCTCTTCAAAACCAGAAATTACGCTGAGATTTTTATAGCTTAGGTGAAAAAGCAAAAACATAGCTCTAGGACTGAGAACTCAGGGAGTTCACTGTGAGTTCAGGTACAAGCAAGGAGGTTAACAGTAAAGACCACTGCTGAGTTATTACTAGTTACTCCATACTCATGTTTCATGAATTCCAACAATTACCTAAAGTGTGCTTCACCAATTCACCTACATCTGAAGGCTTATAATACAGCTGAATAAAAACAATCCCAGAAGTAAAAATAATTTCACAGGAAAAAAATTGGTCTTATTATTCTACATTAAATGACAAAAAAAGCAAAACAATTATGATGGAGTTCGAAGCATAATAAACATTTTAATTTTGCTTCGGGCCAAATTAATTAATCCAAGTTTCTTCCAAGGTAAACAACTAGTTCACACATTCAGTTTGGTTAAGGGTAAAGAATAGGATATTTTGCAATATGGCATTTAAGTGACTAAAGTAAATTATTATACAGTTTTCATTTCTTTGGCTTTGTGCTATGTTTACTACAGGACACTGAATCCATAACTATGATGCTGATTCTCCATGCTCAGGAGAATAAGGAAATGAGAATAGCTCCTCTCAGCAAATAAGGAGTTGAAAGGAGAGTGGCTTCTCTCACTATTACATCTAATGAACTACTAGCAAATGTTCTGTCTATCATAGTTCTGGCCTCTGCTGGGTTTGAGGTCTCAGTACTCAAAGAATGAATATTTCCAGCAAGGGACCCTAAAGTGTTACCAGAAGATTAGAAGTTGAGGTCTCCCCCTCCATATATGCTTATTGGGCCATTGGAAGGACAGCAAAGGCAGGCGACAGGGAAAGGAGCTAGAATGTTGGTAGGTATATGACCCTGACTTCATGAAGAAATAGAATACACACCACAAAATAGAGCAAGAAATAAGTAAGGAACCAGTGAAATTAAAATACGACAAATGTAGGATCTCCAAAAACTATATTTCTCAGGAAAAATTGGATCAACCCACCATGTAAAAAAATACCAAAAAAATCCAAAATAACCTGAGATGTCAGTAAGGGTCAAGGGAATATGGAAAGTGGTGGGGAAAACAGAAATACATATAAAATCTCAAAATCAATTGAGAAATAAAGAATGTAGTATTAATTCATTTTCTTCTATGTTATGCTACACATATATTTATATATTAACTAATTTTGCAATTTATTCCATAGATTACTAAATACCACATAGGATATTGAGGCAAAACTAAGAGGAGAATTTTAGGAAGAAGTGAAGTCATAGATTATAGGCTTTTTAGCTCAATAAGGGATTTCATGAAACTAGTCCTCATTTTGGGACAGAATAAGAATGTTTTTAACTACAGAAGAGATTCTTATATGATGCTAGGCAGAGGCACTACTATTGCTATTGTTATTGTTTTTTGTGTCTTCGAATTTGAGTATGGAATAGAGGTGTATGTTGATGTTAAGCAGTGGAAATGGTGGACCATTGCATATGTTCTTTTAGTTCCTGGCTGCCTATAATCTTGAAACATCCTGTTCAAAAGTGAGAAAGGTCTAGATCTTATTACTGTGTCTCCTTTTGTTTGAACTCAGAAATGTATTTTCTCCACCTTTCTTGCAGGCACTTGATGTGAACTACATCAATCCCAATTGTTTATACCAACTTCAAAAGAGTTGCAAAAATTCCAAGTATGCTTCTTATTGAATATCCTCTGGCAAATGTAATGTCCAATCCAGCTGACCCAGAAGTAGTCATGTCAGAGGTGTTAGAAAGAGTGATCAGTAGAGAGACTTGGCAGTGTTAACTGTGGTACCTATGCCCAGTGATGGTTGTAGAAGTGTCTTTGCTGAAGAGGTTGTGTGCTCTGAAGTGGACACTTCTACTGGCTGAGTAACTTGCAACTCTGACCATTGGGCTTTGGAAAATTGTAAGAGTTATCAAATATATGTGTGTGTGTATATATATATATATATATATATATATATATATATATGTTTATATGTAAACAAGAGAGACCCCCTATAACTAGTTTTAGCAATATACATATATATATACGTACATATATACATATATATACATATATATGTATACATATATACATATATATACATATATATGTATATATACATATACATATATATACATGTATATATACATATATACTATATATATACGTATATATATAGTAATATATATATTGCTAAAACTAGATATAGGGGGTCTCTCTTGTTTATAATTATGAACTCTCTGCAAATGCCCCCAAAGTAAAAAAGTGATTGAGTAGAGTGATATATCTCATCCCTTCGATGAGGAAGGGATAAAAACTAACAAAACAAAACAACCTACACAAAATAGTTCATTATCTCTACTTCCTCTAAAGCAGCAAACACAGAATGTGCATTAATATTTCAAAAAAGTAACCTTCCCCATGAATGTAAATTCTCATGTGATCAGAAAGGAGGTCTCATTTAAACCACAATCAAATCCCTCCACTTAATTATTGAATAAAATGTGTAAATGACAACATTTTCAGAAAAATGAGAATCTGGAAATACATGAAAGAAAAGGAGTGTCTAAACACAGTCTTTTTAAGACAAGAAGTGATTTTAGATTTGAATGGCTGCTGTTGCAAGACAAAAGCAGCTAGGAAAACAACTTAAGGGCAAAAATTCCCTTCCTGTTAAAAAAAAAAAAAACTGTGGCAATTCAACATAATTAGGTCTAAAGCAGAACAAAATTCGAATCTGTCAAAAGAACAAGGTACTGAAAAGGGAGCAAGAAAAAAAATTGGAGCAGACTTCAGTGGTTTCTGGACAGGGACTCAGTGTCAGTTTGTGAGTTTCCTCTGTGGGAAATGCTGTAGCAAAGATGACCCTGTAGACAAGTGTCCAGGTAAGGATGCCAACACTTTCCCGCTTTCCAGGGGACACAGTATGGACATTCTCCCAGTTGCTGGGCAGAAATGCTTCCCAGAAATTAAAATGTAAGTACTAAGCAAATTTGGACATATAGAAATTTCCTGCAAGATTCAGAGCTGAGAGATTCACAGAAATTTAGATTTAGAAATTTAAATCTGAGATTTAGAAATAACAGAGGAGAATCAACAAATGAGACTGTGGGCTATATTACCTTGCATTTTGGATTTGGATCAGATTGTAGAGTTGTGCTAGATATGTAAGGTTTCTCTGAGAAGTTTCTTCCCCAGGTCCCTGAAGAACTAGAGACATCTTTCTAACAGGAATCAAATATCTTCATAATTTGGATATTGTTGATAATTCTACTATAAACATCAGGGTTCATGTATCCCTTCAAATTAGTAATTTTGTATCCTTTGGGTAAATACCTAGTATTGTAATTACTGGATCGTTGAGTAGTTCTACTTTTAATTTTTCGAGGAACCTCCGTACTATTTTTCAGAGTGGCATCACCAGTGTGCATTCCCATCAACAGTGTGGGAATGCATATTCTCCACATACTCGCCAACACCTGTTGTTTTCTGGGTTGTTAATTTTTGCCATTCCGACCAGAGTGAGGTAACTTCTGTTTGTAGTGTTGATTTGTATTTCCCTGATGATGAGTGATGCTGAGCATCTTTTTATGTGTGTATGGGCCATCTGTATGTATTCATTGAAAAAAAATACCCATTCATGCCTTCTGCCCATTTTTTAACTGGATTATTTGTTTTTTGGGTGTTGAGTTTTATAAATTCTTCATATATTTTGGATACTAACCTTTTATCACGTATGTCACTTGCAAATACCCTCTCGCATTCTGTAGGCTGCCACTTAGTTTGTTGATTGCCAAATTATAGAAACAATCAAAATGTCCATTTACTGACAAATAGATAGAGATGTGGTATTTATATACAAGGGAATATTATTTAGTCATAAAAAAGAATGAAAGCTTGCCATTCGCAATGACATGAATGGAGCTAGAGAGTATTATGCTAAGCGGAATAAGATAGAGAAAACAATACCATATGATTTCACTCATATGTGGAATGTAAGAAACAAAACAAACGAACATGGGTGTGGGGTGGGGTGAGAGAGGAAAACCAAGAAACAGACCCTTAATTACATAGAACTGATGGTTACTGGAGGAGAAGTGGGTGGAGGGATGGATTAAATAGGTGATGGGGATTAAGGAGGGCACTTGTAATAAGAATCAAACATTGTAAGTGTTGAATGACTAAATTCTACACCTGAAGCTAATATTACACTGTATGTTAACTAACTGGAATTTAAATAAGAACTTAATTTAAGAAAAAAATCAACTATCTCATGTCATTCCCTTTCCTAAAGGATCATTAGGTTGTTAATATACAAATCTAGAAATCTACAAATCTAGACCTACAACCTTTTTCTCTTTCTTTTTTCTTTCTCTTCCTTCCTTCCTTCCTTCCTTCGTTTCTTTCTTCTTTCTTTCTTTCTTTCTTTCTTTCTTTCTTTCTTTCTTTCTTTCTTTTCTTATTCCTTCCTTCCATCCTCCCTCCCTCTGTCCCTTCCTTCCTTTAAATCACACCACTGTAAAAAAAAATAATAAAAATAAAAATAAATCGCACCACTCTAGCTCCAACAGAAGATTTAATAAAGGATGTGGTTTTTTATTTTTTTTAAAGAATAAGTTACCTCTCTCCACCTAGTTAAAAAAAAAAGATACCATAATTTTTTTAAATAAAAGTATATTCTTCATGATTTTGTGTGATATTACAGAGAGATTTTAATTTTCTTTTAAAACATTTAAGTATTTGATCCTTAAAACCTCTCTAAAGCAAAAAAATCATATATTAGCATAGAGAAACATTTAAAGCAGTTTCATTTCAGATTTATATTCATATATGCAAGTATG